>NC_138202.1:338609867-339212367 GCF_964194415.1 Vipera berus | reverse complement strand
GAAATCCGTGGGTTCATAGAGAACATCTCAGAAAATGTGGAGGAGGTGAAGCGAAAGCATAGTGCCATCCTCGCTGCGCCAAATCCTGATGAGAGTAAGTAAGGTTGCCTTGCGTTTCTTTCACAACTGATTAAGAAAAGCAGTAGAATTTTGCTAGGGAAAGAAATTTATATCATGGTTGCAGTTGGAATAGATGCCTTTACTGCGTTGTTTCATGTAAACCAGATAGAAATTGGAAAATTAGTGCAAAGATGGAACATGACTATGGGATTCCATGGAAGTTCAACAAGAAGGGACCTGAAGCTAGTATCGGGCTGTTCAACCATCTGGATTTCTCATCGGTGTTCATGCTTGTCAAAGACTTTGTCTTGAAACGTTTCCAGATCATTATGCAGCTTCCCTGCCTTGTTCATGGAATTTTATGGGGAGATCCAGATTATGTTACCAAACACATTTAACTTTTTTATGCCTCTCCGCTACTTCTATCTATCTGTTTTGTACAACAAACACATCTACTGTGGAGGGAAAGTCACAAAGGCTGCATGATGCCTTTCAGTTGGTAGTGTTAGGTGTTAGGCATGTAGAAGCAGCTTGGCTTTTAGATTAGCCAGCTGGAAATTCTTTTTGTGTGTGTGGGGGGGGGGAAGGCTGCCTCACATGGATCTCTGCTCCTATGCAACTCCTGTTGTGGCTAGCTTCATATTTTCCCTGCTCTGTTCCAAACAATTTAACGTTCTCTCCCGTGGCAAGCGTGAGTGTTGCATAAATATTAATTAACTCACTTGCCTGATTCGTGTGAGCACATTAGAACAAAGCGCTCTGTAATTAGCTATGCCTTAATTTAGACAGCAGAACCTAGCATTCGTCTGACCATCTCACAGGAGGAAGTTTTTGGCATGACCAGGGGTGGGTGCAAAAAAAAATGATCACATGAAGCCCAATAAATCACTTCATGGCTGACCCAGCTGCTCACGTGATCTAAACATTTCAGGGAAGAATGCTATGATTAAGGGACAACAGTGAAATCATACGTAGTTTAAGAGCTCCATCTCAGAATCTGTTACAAGGCTGGAAAGTACTGGGTTCCAATCCTAGTCTATGCAGAATGCAGCACAAACATCAAATAAGTAAAATGAAATTATCCTGTGCAGACTGAGCCAAATAACTTTATTTTATTTTTAACTTGTTTATCAAATTTCAAAGCTAACTGGCTTCTTGACAACTTTGGATTGTCTTGACAATTCTAGATGGCTTACAAACAAAAAGAAAACCATACGTGTAAAAAAAGGTCACAGCCAGTTGGAAGAGCAGTTCACCAGTTATAAATCAATGATAACTAAGGGAGGCTTGATAGCCCTTTTGAGGTAGTCCAGACAGGAAGCACGTCATTCACACATACCATTACAGAGCCCCACTATCATTCTGTCCTAAAGCCTAGGACAGGGGTCAGCAACCTGAAACAGTGAAAGAGCCACTCGGAACCGGTTCCCTCACAAAAGGAAAAACTGGGAGCCGCAAAAAATATGTGCGCATGCACGTACATGCGCACATGAGCAGAACAGGGTTTGACTGAAGAGTAGAGCCAAGGCGAGATATGCACCTACCCTGCATATTTGAATTGATTGGTTGAACTTTTTTAGTCCCACTTTTTTTTTGGGACTGCACATGGCAGAGGACCAGGAGCCGCAGGAGATGGCTGAAAGAGCTGCATGCGGCTCCGGAGCCACGGGTTGCAGACCTGTGGCCTAGGAGAACTACCAGTTCCCTAACAATGTCCTAAATGTCATAATAGTGGGAGCCAGATGAATCTCTGGGGGGTGTCATTCCAGAGGACAGGTCCAGTCTGGACTCCCATAAGGTGACACAGTTTAATTAATGGGACCCCCAGACCACCATCACTCAGCTTATGTTGTTAAGATTAGCTAAGGTCAGCCAGCTGGGCAAATTTCGGCAGAGCAATGTATAATTAAAAACAAAATACAGTGAAACAAATGCTAAAAGCAATAGTTCAACTTCCTTAGCAGTGGCTGCATCTGTAATAATGCTCATTACGATTTCCTAGCTAACGTTGTAAGCCCGGCTGATTTTTTTTAAGTCACGCTGATACGAAAAGCACTAGAAAAAACTGTAAAGTGCTTTTCTGGTTAGTAGATGACTGACCAGAGCAGCGTATTTTTCTTCCCTGCCTTGAAAGATGGTATTCATATAGTCTGACATAGCCCACCAAGCTGCGCCGTTCCTTCTTCGTCCAATTCCTTGTTTTCTTGCTTCCTCTGACAACTCTTTTCTCTTCTTGTCTGCTGCAGGCATTCTGTAATTAGGGCTGTCTGGGATGGGCTCTTGGGATTCAGCAGGCAAATGCTTGAACTTCCAGAAAGGATAGCTGGATTTCTTCCAGGCATAGCCCTCATTACCTCCAATCTCAGTTGCCCACATCCCTGTTGCATTCCCCAGACAGATGCCATCAGTCTCTCTGCAGCTGCCCACTTGATAGCTGGATGCTTTGCTTCCCTTTCTGCCTTTCATACTCCCCTGGAGCTTCAGTCAAGCCTTTTGCTGCCCTGTGCCCAGAGCATAAGCCCACTTTTTGGCTGCTCAGTTGTTTAAATTAGATTTGCCTGGTTCTCCCCACCATATTCACAAGCCTGAAGTTCAGGGAGGGGTGTTAATCCCATGGCAAGCACAGTTTGTGCATGCCTCTGTGGCAATAGGAGGCTTGGATTGTTCTCGTTAAACAGGAATATGCTACATTGCATCTCTCCAAAAATCCCACGATTTGATTCAGAAATGACAGTTGAAAAAAAGGGAACAGTCCTTACTGCAGAATGTCATCTGACCCAAAACCCCGAGATTGAGTATAAAACCTCACAAAGCCACTTTGTGGCAGGTGCGGGAATGTTGCATGTGATGTGTTTTGCAGTGCAAGTTGACTTGGAAGCAAGTCTCATCTTTGGTGGAATTTATTCTTGGATAAATTCCCTTAGGATTGTGTGAATAAACACTGGAATATCTAGCAGGCCAATCATCCCAGTTCAGCGGAAGGCCATTCTTTTAACAGCAGGTTTTGGTATCATCCAACCCTTGACTGAGTGAGGCAAAGGGAAAGGGATCACCACAAGAAAATCTAGATTGTTCTTACCAATATCCTGCTGATGTAATGTTGAATCCAATCAGGGTTTTTAAACTAGGGTAAATTACGGAAAGAGTTTCCTCTGATTGTCTATGTCTATGGAGATTCTCAGTCATCCAGGTTGTCCCAAAGGCGTTTTTTCAAAAGGCAGCTGGACTTGTTTTTCCTTGAAGAGGTTTTGCTTCTTATCCAAGAAACTTACTCACTTCTGACTCAGTCTCACTGAGTCAGTTATGACTTCAGTCAGAAGCTTCTTGGACAAGAAGTGAAATGTCTTCAAGGAAAAACAAAGTCCAGCTGCCTTTTGAAAAAGCATCTTTGGGTTTGCTCTGATATTGAATCCATTGGCTGTTTCAGCGTACTCCAGGATTCGCCACTCTCATACAATGATAACATTTAAAGAGATTTGGAAATTATATATCCCAACTTTCCTTTGATCTTACCCACTACGGATGTGGAAGAACTGCAGCTTTCACAATTTTGAGGTAACATGATCAATGATTGCAGAATTCTGAAAGGAGAAGTCCCAACACATCAGGAGGTGCCAGATTATGGCAGACTGACCTAATGAACTCATTGCTCCATACACTATACTGCTTGCAGGATACAGTGGCAGCATCTGTCAATGCTGCTAACATCGGATGTTCTTGCTTTGACAACAGATGGAAATGCAGACATTTTTCCCTATTGCTTTTAGAGTTAGTTGATGCTGGGAGGGGGCATGTGGATGAGAGTCCCTCTAGTCATAGCAATAATAACTCAGCCATGGGAACCCAAGGTCATTGGGCCCAGAACCGATAGAGTTTTGGCAGGCTGGAGAGCTGGGGAGAAAGCCCGCACTTCAAGCTAATTGGGGAATGTGAATTATGACTGTTTATTGGAGGAGGGAATTGTGCTTTGTTACTTCGTATCCAGGGGAGGGGAATTTAGTTTTGGGTTTCGACTATGTAGTGCTGATACTTTGTTTCTCAAATAAAAGATTCTTTAAGGTAAACAATGCCTTGAAGTTCTTTTGAAGAGTTTCATTTGTCGGAACCATGACAACATTTCTACCGACAGTTGTCCAACCTCTTTTTCAGTGTGCTTATTGAATGAGAACCCACTGCCTGAAGACAGTCTTTGGACAACAGTTCTTACTGTAAGAATGTTTTCCATTGCAGGTTCTGAGCTGAAATGTATTTCTCTGCAACTCCTTTTTCAAAATAACTGGGCATCTAAAGCTTATTAGCTCTGAGTTCTCATCATTTTGCTTCTCCTAAACATGCATAGTCCTTTCAATTCTTAGTTGTGGTAAAAAAAAGGTAAAGGAGTCCCTGCGGATTTTACTCCGCTAGTCGTTGCTGACTATAGGAGGCGGTGCTTATTTCCATTTCAAGGCCATTGAACCGGAGCTGTCCAAAGACATTTCTGCAGCCATGTGTCCATGACATCATGGAGCACTGTTATCATCCCAGCAAAGTGGTACCTATTTATCTTCTTGCATTTGTGTACTTTCGAATTGCTAGGTTGGCAGCAGCTCAGGCGAGGACAAGAGCTTACCCCTTCACTTGGAGCTCAGGTCTTGAACCTGGGTTGGCACCTTTCTAGCCGACAAGCCTAGCATATTAACTGCTGATCCATTGCCCCACCCTCTTAGTTGTGGGATATGGTCTAATTGCTCAGTTTTTAAGGTAACACCTACTTTTAAAATCTATCCCTGCAGAATTTTACTAATAATGTCTAGAAAGAACCATATCTCATTTTCTCTCTTCCACCCAAATCCCAAAGATTTCTCTCTATGCACTTGTTTCATGGGCCATCCATATTTGCACAGCTGGAGCTGGATCAGTACTTTGAACATGCAGGCAGCCTTCATCTTCATGTTGCTATGCTATCTACTTCCTCAAATGATATTTGGCTTCTCTGTGGCTCCAAGGTGTCTCTAATGAGCTTTGGGTCACATAAAGGATGGAAACATTGATTTCCCAGACTGAGTTGGTGTGGCTTATTAGCCATTGTAAACACCTACACTGCTGCAAGACAAAAATTGCTCCCTGGAGATGTGTTTGTCTTTGAAAATCCAGAAGATTTTTATTGGATGAGAAACAGTTACTTCAAAAGCTGAATAGCAGAAGATATGGGGGAAGGGGATTATTGAACAAAGTATAGAGCTTTAATTTTACAAATAGCAAAGCTCTGCTTGTGCAGAGGTAAAATATTGCATTTCATATACAGCTTCCTCTATACTCCTTCCAAAATATAGACGTTTCATAATATTCCACACTGATTATTTGACTGGAAAGCAAAAGATAAATCGTAATAAATAAGAATGTGCTATATTTTAAAAGGAAATGTAACAAATGCAATGTAAGAAGGAAAAAAAACATAAAAGATGTTTATTAATTGTTGCCTTTTGTTCTCCAGATTTTTTACTCAGAATCTAGATGGCATCAGCTTCCTACATTCTAGTATTTTGGGGACTGTCCTCCCACTTATTTATGTATCGGATCTGTATTGCATAATGTACACTGTGAATCCAATGATTAATTAGCAATTAAAAAGCTAATTCAATCAATCCTGACTTATTTTATTTAATATCTGCATAACATAGCATAACTTTTTCTATTTGTACCTAGTGGTAGGTTATCATATCAAATGAAGCCCTAAAATAGCCAACAGGTAGTTCTCAAGTTACAACCATTCATTGAGTGACCGTTCAAAGTTACAATGGCACTGAAAAACGTGACTTATGACCTTTTTTTACACTTACGACTTTTACAGTATCCCCATGGTCACATGATCAAAATTAAGATGCTTGGCAACTGGCTCATATTTATGACAGTTGCAGTGTCCTGGAGTCACGTGATCACCTTTTGCAAACTTCTGACAAGCAAAATCAATGGGGAAGCCAGATTCACTTAACAACCATGTTACTAAATTAACAACTATGGTGATTCACTTAACAACTACGGCTGGAAAGATTGTAAAATGGGATAAAACTCATTTAACAACTGTCTTGCTTAGCAATAGACATTTTGGGCTCAGTTGTGCTTGTAAGTCAGATCTGTATTTGGTTTTGGTTTGATATGAGTCTGTGCAAACGGAATCAATTAAACCTTTTTGTATGTCACATTTGAACCCATGGCTTGTTATTAGCTTTTTGTCCCAGTATGAAAGGTAAACAAGGACGCATGATTTGTTTGTGGCTTCTTGTCTTATTTCTTATTTATTTATTTATTTATTTATTTATTTATTTATTTATTTATTTATTTATTTATTTAGATTTATATACCGCCCTTTCCCGAAGGACTCAGGGCGGTTTACAGGGCATTTAAAAGACAGTCAATACAAACGTTAAAACAAATTAAAAGAGATTAAATAGAACCCTGAGAAAATTAAAACCCAGTTAAAATTAAAATTAAAAATACTCTCAGCCTGGGCCAGAGAGCTCGAAGAGCCAGGTCTTCAGGTCCCGGCGGAATGAACGGAGGTTGGGGGCAGTCCTAAGCTCCGCAGGCAGCTGGTTCCACAGGGCAGGCGCACCCACTGAGAAGGCCCTACCCCTGGGTGTTACCCGCCGGCAGTCTTTAACCGGTGGCACCCTGAGGAGACCCTCCCTGTGGGAGCGCACTGGACGAAGGGAACTTGATGCTGGCAGCAGGTGTTCCCTCAAATATCCCGGACCCTCGCCATTTAGGGCTTTATAGGTCATCACCAGCACCTTGAATCTCAATTTGATTTTGTGCTCTTCCCAGACTTGTAACCAATCCAGTATTTGGGGTATTGTGTGCTTGTATAAACCTATGAATCCATATTCTTCGTACTGAAACAATTAGTTCAGAATCATCCTACGTATTGTTTTCAATTTTTCTTAAGGTGAATGACAGTTTGAGGACGCTACTGAGAAATAAGAATTTTAGTTTCTTTATTCCTTGTCTCTCTCTTTTATTAGGTTTGTATGGCCTCATTTTGATGGAGAAACATCACACTGAACAGCTGTTTTGCCTCATTTTCTTCATTTTGCCTTAATAATTATATCGCTTCATAATAAATAACCTCCTGAATTGTTCATTTTATTTTTAGCTATTGTCTTGGCAAAAAAAGATATATTTAGCTATTTTTCTCTTTAAGCAGGAGAAAGCACTTTTGATAGCCAGCATTCCATTATTAAATAATATCAGAATTCTATTAATATTTGCTAGTTATTAATAAAATATTATTTTGCGTACTGTGAACCACATGGAAGGGAATAATGACATTTTGGTGTCCATTAAATGGACAAGAGTGATTTGGGAAGAGAGTTTAAAAAAGAGATTTGGGTATTTTTTTATTTTTTTTATTTTAATCCCATTTATATCCCGCCCTTCTCCGAAGACTCAGGGCGGCTTACAATCTAAAGCACAATGTGCTTAGCAATAGCTTCTTTCTATGAGGGCTTCTTTCTACTTTTGCAGTTTTAAGTAGTCCAAATGGATTTTAATGCATATTTTGCTCCTGTTTCTTGCTGAAAATTAGGAAACTGTTTTATCGGTGTTTAATAATTTGCTGCTGAATTTCAACAACATAGTTCATAGGAGGAAGAACTTCGGGAAATTCAAAAATTAAGGGTCGGGTGTAGAATAACTTTCTGGACCGTAGACATAAATACCAATACAAGAGAATATTTGTACTCAGGACTAAACTGTGAGGTCTTTGCTGCTCTCTGAGCTTTGTTGTTTTCTTGCAGTCATTTTGTTATTCAACTGCAAAAAAAAAATCCAATCAAACTCAAGAGAGCACCAACGACCCCCCCAAAAGAAATAAATATTAGAAATAGACATTCCAAGCTTGGCATTGCAGTTTATTAGTAACTCACATGTTGTCTTAGATCAGTAGTCTGGAAGCACCTTTTCCAGCTAAAACTATTTATTAAAATGCACAAGCTTTTTCAACTCATGAAAGCTTACGCCAGGGGTCTTCAAACTTGGCCCTTTTATGACTTGTGGACTTCAACTCCCAGAATTCCTCAGCCAGGCACACTGGCTGAGGAATTCTGGGAGCTGAAGTCCACAAGTCATAAAAGGGCCAAGTTTGAAGACCCCTGCCTTACGCCTTTTGGGTAAAATTTGTTAGCTGGAAAAGGTGTTACCAGTCTCCTGGTTTTTGCCCCACAGACTAACACAGATTTTCTACAAGGTTTATAGGTTACCAGCTTTTCTCTTATTGCAGGTAAAGGCATTAAATAAGCTTAGCAAACACATTGCCTCTCTAAAAATCTGCAAGGCGGCATGTTCTGGACCAGCTACAAAATCCCTGTTGATAAAGAAGTTTAAAAGCACTTTAGGTTTGCGGGCTTAAGCCTAACTCAGATGCTTCACTTGAGTTCTTCACGTGCTAATAGTGATGCACCCATGCCATGGATTGGAAAAGTATTAACTAAAAATTAGGTGGTTATTCGGTTGCCCACACCTAATCCAGAAAATGGAACGCTTGTCTGTCATGAGCAATGATGCAATACATGATTTGAGGTTGTCCGGAGAAGAGCTGAAGCGTGGCTTTGTGATTTAGAGAGAGGCTGGGCTGAGCTGTGTCCTCCTTGCAATCCTTGGGGCCAATCTCTGCTGCTCTGCCAGTGTTGCTTGGTTACACTGGCAGCATGTAGAGCTCCAGGTGACAAAAAATATCTCATGGGGGGGGAGGGAGGGAAACACAGTTGCACCTGCCACTTTCTGTGCCAAGCTGCATTAGTTGTGATCAACATGAAGGTAGAGAGAATAAGCTGGAAAAAGCTATAAGGCAGTAGGAAATAAATTATCTAGATTGCTTTCATAAACATGCTTAACTTTAAGCCCTTGTAACCAACTTATTTGGTAAGGTCACAATCATTCTAAAACCATAAGAAAAATATGTGTTATGGTATAAAGATGGTGGTTTGGTTAACACAGCAATGGCTGGATTCCCATAGCATGCTGATTCATAAACTGTCACACTGATGGTTTGGTTTAATCTAGCATGTTATGTGAGCCACCTTAAGGGTGAAGGGATGACAGTGGAGGTTTTATATAAACCTATAAAGATTCCTGTGATGAATCTCGTATAGGAAAAATAATTCGCCTCCCCCCCCGTTGGAGATGTTATGTTGATAAAAAAGCATAATTTATAGACTTTATACTGCAAGATATGATAGCCACTGACACTAAATGACAGGTATGTTACATTTATGTAGCTAGAGACAACACTTAAAAAAAAGAATGTGAATGACTCTCCAGGAGCTGTGGATTTAAGTCATGGTGACATTTGAAGAGGGTTGGTTGGGAACATTTTGGTCATTTTTGAAACAAAGGGGAAATAGGTACAGTAAATCTTGCTTAGTTTTAAATTGCCCATTTTGTAATGTACTATTTCCTTTAGAAAGGAAAACCAGAATCAATTTTGAGAGGTGTTTAAAAAAGCGAAAATGGATGCAGTACATTTCGTCATCTCTTTGTCTCTAATAGCTAAAAACACTTCAAATGGAGATGAAATAATAAGACCTTTGGTCAAAAGAAGTGTCTGAATTCAGTTTCTGCAGGGTTTTTTTTCCAGAGCTCTTCATAAACTCTGCAGCAGACAATGGTGAGCCAAATATGCTCACTATGTACATTACATTATGACTGTAAGCTCTTTGGGCATTTGTCTTTTCCTTGCTTATGTAAATGCTATGAACTTTGGTAATATTAAAATAATAAAATTATTTAACACAACATACAGAGCTTAAAACAACCATAAAAATAATAGAGTCGGTTGCTGATCTAAATGGAGTCCTCTTGTCTGATTGCTCTACAGAAGATGACTCTATTCACCAGTTCCTGAAAGGCAAAGGGATAGATGTCAGTCTGACCCGTGGGGGCACCCATGGGAATGTCTGCCATGTCTTTCTTCTCTATTCTCTGTCTCCCTTGAATCCTAAGGATGGAGCAGCTTGGTGACATTTATTAGCCAGATACAAATATGCTCATTCCAAAGCTCAGTGTAACAGAAAAAAGCCAACATGTATGCATCTGGATGTGTGTGAATGTTTCTGTCCCAAGTCACCTATTTCAGTATTTCCCTTTTAGAAACAAAGGAGGAGCTGGAGGAATTGATGTCTGACATCAAGAAGACAGCCAACAAAGTGCGCTCCAAGCTAAAGAGTTGAGTATCTGCTGCAGCAGTAAGGAGAGAGCAGGCCACTCTTTGCATGACCGTAATTGGAGTCATTTGGGGGGCTTCCAAGTCTCTCCCTGATTTGAAATAATGGATAATGAAGGGGTGCAAGCTTCATCTACTGTCCTTGGAGCTGCTCACAGAGAGTCATTGCCTTAGCGCAGCGGTCCCCAACCTTTCCGATTTGGTGGACTGGTGGGGGGAGAGAGGGGATGGTTCTGGGCAAGTGGCAGGCATGTGTGTGAGCGTGTGCAACTCCATTTGTGCCAGGGGTGGGGGCCCACCACTTTTGTGTGCCCGCCATTGTCACAAGTGGAGTTGCGTTTGCCCGTCGCTTCTGTGGCCTGGTTCCAAACAGACTGTGACCTGGTAGTGAGCTGCGGCCCAGCATTGCAACTCTCAAATGAAACCTACAGGTGATAACTTGCCAGGTGCAAGTTTTAAAAATCGGTCATTTATAGTAGGATCCTTCTCTTCCAGAGATTTATTTTTAGTCCAGTCTGAAATGGATGTTCAGCAAGCAGAGAAGGAGAGACAGAGACTGAGACCATCTGTTTAGCCTGTAATGTGCTTTTTCTTCCCTCTCTGAAAATAGGTTCTATTTTCTGCTTTTTCTTAGGTATTGAACAGAGTATTGAACATGAGGAAGGGCTGAACAGATCATCAGCAGACTTGAGAATAAGGAAAACTCAGGTGGGTTCATTTCTAAAAAAGCCATGTTGCCTATCAATTCAGGGGTTTTCACGCACAGAATAACCAGGGTGATCAAATGGTAGATTACTTTTAAAAATCTTATAGCTTTTGAAAATGATTCCTTCTGTTTCTTTTTTTTATTGAAAGGTTTTAGAATACATTTTAGAATACAAACCCCCCCTCCCCCTCCCCTCCCCCCAGCCCTCCCCAACCCTCCCCTCCCCCCTCTCCGACTTCCCAGAGCTAAATACAGGGTATAAAAATACAAACAAACATAATCTAAAATATGCAAACAACAATAAAATATTAAATTCTATCGCACTTTAACTCTTAGTAAAATAACTACAAGCTAATTATACATCATATAAATCCGCTACTTATTCAAATGCTAAGTGAAACTTTTTAGTCCCATATTTATTCCTTCTGTTTTTTGACATCTACAACAGTGGTTGGCAATTATTTGGGGGCCTTGTATGCCATTGTATGATCTTCGTGGGAATGTCTCCCATGACACATTGTCTGTACTGATGCCCAAAACTTAGATCTGTTGCAAAAGACAGCGTGTTTGACATTCTCCTCCCTACCTCTTGTAAATGGGCTAAAGGAGCTTATCTCTGCAAGGAACAAAGTCAAATTCAATCATCCAGAGGTTGTCCAAGCCTGATCTACATCGTCATTTGACCTTTCTGAAACCAAGCAAATTGATGATGCTCTGTGGAAGGTAAATAAGGAAATTACAGGGACACCATTGACTGTTCCGTAATCATATGAATACCCCAAATAAAGTGTTGAAGAGACAGTGAAATATGGGGGGGTTAGCTTTTTTTCCTCTCTCTCTCCCATCCATTCCAAGAATATAAAAAAATAGACTAAGGGGGTCTTCATGTAGATTAACACTGAATTTTATCTGTCTAACCATGTGGCTTCAAGAAGCCCATAAAAACAGGCAACACAGCTATTTATTTGATAAGATAAAATGAAAGTTCCATTTAATATTCTCAGCAAGCAGTGATTGGTAAGCATCTCATTTCTCACAGGTTTGTTGCATCCTCTTTTCAGACCATTGGCCATGTTTTCTTCTTCCATAAATTCCATGTGCTCAACATAGTATGAAAGAGCATTTTCTTTGTAAATTTAAAAATTGAGGAAAATGTGATTTTCAAGAAGCTTATGGATATATGAGCCACCAGTACCTAACTTTTTCAGAAGTATTCTGTTATAATTATGTTCCCCGCCCTCCCCAGCATTCTACCTTATCACGGAAGTTTGTGGAGGTGATGTCAGAATACAATACAACCCAGACTGATTACCGGGAACGGTGTAAAGGAAGAATCCAAAGACAGCTGGAAATAAGTGAGTGCTTTCTTTATTAGTTCTTTTCATTCAAATTACCATGTTCATCCATTTCTTACAGAGGATTGGAATGGTGTAGTCCTGAGTTGTTCTTGTTTGTCCTACTTTCACAATTTGTGATCATATTACTTTTTATTGTGATACCACTATTTTTCTTGTGGTCGGGTTGCTGTTGGAGCATTCAGAACTACTGTGCATATAGTTAAAAGCTTCCTGTTGAAGTTGAGAAAGAACGTCTGTTCAGTTTATGTTCTCCCATTTTCCACTAAATGTTCTGTGAAATGAAATGAAATCCATTTCTGTTCTTTAAGGCAAAGTTCACATTCCTAATTTCTTCTTAGTATTTCTGTCTTTCATAGTAAAAAAAATCAAACAAATAAAAAAATGTTATAAAAGAAAGATCCATAAATAATAATTAAAGACACAGATTCCCATAGCCAGAGAATCAAAACAGACTAATTTAACTATGATGCAGTTTATATTCAGGTAGACAGTGTAGTAGATTTTGAGCTATGATAATGATATTCAGTTTTTACTGTAACCACTAGTCTGAAGGGAGATATTTTTGAAGTCTTCTTCCGAGGTCTAAGTATGATAAAGTAAACTAAAGTTGAACTTAACCAAACTGAATTGCTCTTTGCTTATCAAAGTGTTTTTTTTTTTGTCAGCTCAACTGATGCTGTTTCTAAGAGAACTGATCTGTGACTTTAGAATCCTTTTGGAGTCATAGCTACTGCTAGTTGCATAGTTGGAGGGTATGGCCCGTGCTCCGATAAACGTGCCAGTTCTGACATTACATGTAATGGGAAAACCCAGCCCTAGTGTCAATGTATATCACCATTCCTCTACATAGGACTATTTTGAGAATAAATGTCATCAGCCTTTGTGATGATTTATTTTTTTGCTATTAAATTTTTGTGGAATTATTGTTGTTTGGAGTTATTACCGTGGACATTTTAATTTCCTTCTAATAGGGTTTTTTAATGTTGTAAACAAGGGACGCGGTGGCTCAGTGGATTAGGACACTGAGCTTGTCGATCAGAAGATCAGCAGTTTGGCGGGTCAAATCCCAAGTGCCGCGTAGCAGAGTGAGCACCTGTTACTCATCCCAGCTTCTGCCAACCTAGCAGTTCGAAAGCACGTAAAAATTCAAGTAGAAAAATAGGGACCACTACGGTGGGAAGGTAACAGTGTTCCGTGCGCCTTTGGCGTCTAGTCATTCCGGCCACATGATCACAGAGATGTCCTTGGACAAGCGCTGGCTCTTCGGCTTTGAAATGGAAATGAGCACTGGCCCCTAGAGTCAGAAACGACTAGCACGTATGTGCGGGGGAACCTTTACCTTTAATGTTGTAAACATCCCGGAATCTGAGAAGATTAGGCAACATATAACCTAATAATGCTGGGTGTGATTGGAAGATACCAATTTAGATCAGCGTTTTTCAAACTTAGCAATTTTAAGATGTGTGCATTCAATTCCCAGAATTCCTCAGCCAGCATGTTAAATTGGAAGCCTGATTTAGACCATACAAATCGCAAGTACTCCTCGCCATTTCTCAGCTTCCACTAGGGATCGCTGGGGCACCTGGCCGAATTGCAGACTGGAGCAAGCAAATTTCCTTTCCTTTCCTATCTGTCCCAAAACAAGCCAGTGTGAGAGATGAGTGCTGGAAAAGAGGCTGTGGAGTGGCCCCTCTGCACCTTCAGTCTGTAGACTGTAACTGGCAAAATATACTGAGCTGTGGTGCAGAGGAACAAGCGGTGCCTTGAGATCTGCTCTGTCCAGGTGGCTTTTTCAATGAGGGGATAGTAGATAACTATCAAAAAGTGGAAGGGGGCGGCAGGGTGTATTGGAAAGAATAGAAGTCTTGCGTGGAAGAGGCTAGGAATTAGAAAAAAGCTGCTTGCAGACGCAGTGAGTAGGAAGGGAGATTGTGTAGTGCCCATGCTTTCATCATGCCAAGGAAAAATGGGAAAGAAGGAAATTTGTGTCGCTAGGTCACATTAGGGCCATTTTTCTTTTAAAAAATGAAATTGTGCTATCACTTTCTGCTGAGGGATATGTACTGCATAGATCTTGCTAACCAGTTTTGATCAATTTTATAGTATGTCTGAGCAGGCTGTATTAAGTGGGCTAGGGTATGTATTGATAGGTTTGTGTGGGCTGTTGGACTTAGTTCTGACTGTTGTGCTGAGATGTTGGTAAAGTCAGAAAGGGTAACAGAGGCAGGATATGCGAATCATCTGAAAGCATCCAAGTAAGAGACATGGACAAGGTTTGAACTATTGGATGTTAGGAAAGACAGATAGATTCTATTGTTCAACCAGTAACTTCTTAATATCATTTGCAGCTGGCAGGACCACCACCAGTGAGGAACTGGAGGACATGCTGGAGAGTGGGAATCCAGCTATATTCTCCTCTGGGGTAAGCACACTCTCCCTTTGCCTTGGGATTTGGCCAATCTTTTCTTTGTCCACACCGCTGAAAGTAGACCCAAAGGTGCCATTTCAAAAGGCACCTGGACAACCTCACAATTCAAGGAAGAAGAGCAGTGACATCCCTAGGAAGAAACCTGGCTGATAAAGGAAGATATCTTATCCTGAGCACAGATGATTAAATACTAAGGTGGACACTCTTCTGAAAGACACTGTTACATATGAGACACTGAAGTTATAAGGAAAAGGTCCTTTATTTCCTGCAACAACTGCTGAAGGACAATGACATTAACAAGCCACAATATTACCGCCTTTAGCGTGGGGAAGATACTCTGTGCATATATGGACTCCCCACAAAGAGGGAACTCCATTCAGACCAATTGTCAGCAGCATCAACTCCATCACCTAAAAACAAAGATCAGTTGCCTTTTGAAAAAGTACTTGTGGGACAACCATGACCTGGATGACTGAGACTCTCCATAAACTCATTCTGAGAGTAGAGTTTAGCAGTGCCATCTGAGTCCTTACAATAGCAATAGCACTTAGACTTATGTACCACTCCGTTGTAGTAGTAGTAGTAGTAGTAGTAGTAGTAGATGGTAGTAGTAATAGTAGTAGTAGTAGTTGGAAGGTACCTTGGAGGTCATCTAGTCCAAACCCCTGCTCAGTCAGGAAACCCTATAACATTTCAGACAAATGGCTGTCCAGTCTCTTCTTAAAAACTTCCAGTGTTGAAGCATTCATTGCTTCTGGAGGCAGGTTGTTCCACTGTGTGTGTGTGGGGGTGGAGGGAATGGTTTTGCATGCACAAGCCACTTTCACAAATGCAGCTTCGTGCGGAGTCACCCACCACTTCTGCCGCCTGGTTCTGAATGGGCTGCAGCCTGGCACTGGACTGCAGAATGGGGGTTAAGGGCCCCTGCTTTATAATACTCTCTGAGCGGTTTACAATGTCTACATAACCTCCGAAGGATGGAAGGCAGAGTCGGCCTCGAGCCCTGTCAGGATTGAACTCCAGATTGTAGGCAGAATTTGCCTGCAATACTGCATTCTAACCATTACACCACCAGGGCTTGGGCACGTTGCCAGAAGTGAGTGTCAGATTGTTGAAAAGGAAGTCAGATCAAGAATAAATGTAGCAGTTCTCTTTCTACTGGCATGGAACCATAATAAAGAATCACAATCTTTTACTTTGACTCTTGATTTTACAATATAGGTTCTACTATACCACAAAATCAACAATGGGTGATGGTCAAAGACTTCTGGGGTAGTATTCTTCCACTGCCTATGCTTAGCAATATTTGATGTATATTCCACCTTTTTTCTGTGGAACTCAGCATAACATGTTTATACATCCATGACAATCTCCTGATGTTTTTCCAGATTATGTACAGTAACCATTTACTGTAGTCATTTATGGTCTGTACCTACAGTATGCATTCTTATGTCTATACTTTAAAATAAATATATATATTGGATGAATTAGCATGCAGTCCTAAGCCAGGATTTTTTTAAAACCACAGTTTGATGAACAACTCCCTCCCCCCCCATTTTGTTTATAATTCTTTCAGTGACTTTAGGTAGCTTATGAAGGTATATGTACACCACCCAAAGTCATTGATTGTGAGATGGGTGGTTATATAAATATGAAGAATCATTAAGTATGAAAGTATGAAAAACATTCATAACATTATTTATTGTTACGTGTTATTTAGCCTGTTTGGTTATTCTAAGTAGCAAATTCATCAGTGATAATACATGCACAATTTATTTTTGTTAATGGTATAGTTAATTCTGCAGTTTCATTTTTTCCCCTCTTTTGAGATTTTTCTTCATGGGAGGCTAAGAACAGCAATGATACTCAGTATCCCTTTGATTCTTCAGATGTCTGCTGTCATTGCCCACAAGCAGATCAATCCATATGTGCTAGAAGTTCTGGGTTTTTTCCCCGAAGAAAGCCATAATTTTTTACGAAGTCAGTTTTTACCAATTTATAAACTTGTTCTAGCCAGCCACAGAAAATCAGGAAAATGTAATCTCCAGAAATATTTACCCAGAATGGAAAGTCTTCCTGGACCATATGCCATTAGTGTTCCAATGCTGCTTTTTTTTTTGCTAGATCATCATGGACTCCAACATTACAAAGCAGGCATTGAATGAGATTGAGACCCGGCACAGTGAGATCATCAAGCTAGAAAACAGCATCCGTGAGCTCCATGATATGTTCATGGACATGGCCATGTTGGTGGAAAGCCAGGTGAGAACTGCTGCAGAAGAATGGACTTACTTACTTATTGGCATACCAGGTAGCAACATCTAATCCTCTGTTAATTAGTCTCCAGTCTCTACACTACCCTGTGCTAGAGATACTGCAATGATATATTTGCACTGTAGTTCCTCCATTATATAGAGGGCTGGGATAAATGTCTTAGTTAGCTCTGTGGTTTGGATCACACACAAAAAATTATTTTTGTTAATTCAAATTTCCCTATACAACCCTGCTTCAAACATCTTAGGGTTTCATTTCATGACTCGCCCTGTTTACTGTGTTAACTCCTTTAGTTTTCATGTGGTGTATTAAAATATAGACTTCACATAACTGAATGTCCCCTTCCCCCCCCAAATCGAAGTTAGAGCTAAATATCTTTTCAATGTTATGCAAACTGAAAATATTTGGCTCTTATAGGTCTTGGTTAAGCATATTGTTCAAATTATGGTGAGGTAGTGAGATCAAACCCATCACATCCGATTTGTTCAAAATCTGCTGTAGTTTGAACTTAAAGGGTCTCCGCAAGAAGAACAAAAGAGAATCCTGACCTGGGAACAAGGAAAAAGCAAGATGTAGGCATTTGATCCTGCAATTTTTCTTCTGCTATTGTGCAAAACACTACACAGTGTGATTGATCATGCTTTGTAAATTATTGTCAATAATAACTTGCTGGAAGAAGCCAAATTTGTGTCCATATTTCTGTGGAAATAATACAGGAAGGAAAGCCCTTTAACTTATCCCAGCTAGGGACTGCCTATAGAATCCATAGATGTTTCACTTGGCCTCCTTCCATTTCATAGCTGCTGTTGATTTTCTTTTAAGTTCTAATTAAATTTATTTTATTATCTTTTTTAATTAAATAAAGTAAAAGTGGTAATTACCTTGCAAAAAGAAAGGGCATTAATGATCAATGAAGCTCTTATTATTGTGATGCCTTTGACCACTTTACTTTTTCACTACCTGTGAGAAACTGTTGTTATGTTATTACGGTATTATTGTTTCATTTTCTGAACCATTTTCCTTTTGGAGGTTTAGAGAACAACCTAAGCCAATTTTAGGTAATAAAAGCAATTCTTTTAAAAGTAAATTAAAACAAGGCTCAGTAAAGGTTTATTTTTTTTTTAAAAAAAAGGCAAGATAGTTTGTTCCTGGCAGAGTTGTTATTCTGCAAATGCCTGGGTGGATTGATGTGCTTTTATCTGATGTTAGAAGGACAGCAAAATGGGGAAGAGCTATACTTGACTGAGGAAAGATGTCCTTAATTGGGGTGCTGTCACAGGAAATGCTTTCTAAAAGGTTGGATTGCATTGCAAATGTCTGTCTGTTTTGTTTTAAACATGACCTCCTGGGAAACTTCACTAAGAGAAATGATGTGACATGGTTGATTTCCATATGCCCCCCTGTGCAACCCATAGAGACTGAAGCAGAGAGAGCTGAAGGGAACTTCAAGCATGGGGTTGGTGGGCTACATTTACAGAAATAGGCAGAGAGGAAAGTGGAGAGTTCCTCCTTTGGAAAGACTTGCCCTCTTAAAAGGTGAATACATTTGATTCCTGATTGTCTGGCCCTGCCTTTCTTTGTACCACTCCTCACCCCCTCTTTCTATCTCCCATGCTACCGTGCATATCCGGATAAGACTGTTCAGGTATTGGCAGGTAATGCCCATTTTCTCAGAATTGGGACAATTGCATGTCTATGCTGCATGGCTGCTTCATGATTCTGCATGCTCCTGCAGTCTTGTTGGGAAGTGGAAGGGTGATGACCAAGTTGCTAGTTTGTCTGGAAAAGATGCCGGAGGAGGGTGTTACAACATATGTGCTTCATGTAAAAAATTCAAGACTTGATCCCAGGAATCTAAGAGAGGTGGGCTGGATCCAAGGTAATTGTTACTAGCTGAAGACAAAACCAGGTTCAATGACCCAATCTTTCGTTGTATAATGTTCTCCCTCTGGTACTCAGTCTTGCTTGGATTTCTCTTGAGAGTTAAGAAAAAGTTGCTAGGCTAGTTAACGTGATTAAGGCTTCACCAAGTAGCATAATCCTCATTTCCCAGAACAGTCACCCACATGGCCATTGCTGAAAATTTTGAGAACTGGTCCACACATCAGGAGTGGATGTGGGGGAGGTGGCAATTCTAGTATCTTATTTAACCTCAAAGGTTATCAAGGCAGATTGAAAAGGATTTTAAGCCCCCCCCCCATACTTTTCTGAACAACATAAAAGTTCTAGATACAGTCCCTCAACTTATGACCACAATTGAGCATGGAATCTCAGTCATTGAACCAAGTGGTCGTTAAGTAAGATATCACATGACTACTCCTGCGACTGATTTACTCAATGACCACAATCTCAACACTCCCAGTTGTGATCATTAAGTGATTGTGTGCTTCTTTAAGCAGATGGAGTCCCAGGTAAGGAGTACGGGGTGCCCGGCAGGGGAAACCGAGTGGGGCTCTGCTCAGAAGCTGAAAATTCTCCTTGCCAAAATCTAAGCAGGATTTTCAGCTTTTGGGGGAGGCACATTCCGTGCAGCCTGTGCCAGGCCTCCCAGGGCTTACCCCACCTTCCTGAGGCACTCTATGCTGTTTACTTTATTACACTGCATCTATGTTTGGATCTCAGCTCCCTCCCCTTTCTGTGATCTGCCTGAAAAAGCTGCCTGCTGAGGAATGGCATCTCTGCTCCATGTGTAGAAAAGATCACCTTTTGCAGGATGCAGAAATGGAGTTCAAATAATCAGGATCTGAGCTTTGCTTCTGCTCCCTGTGGAAGGACCTCATGTCTTCTCCACGTGCAGAAGGGGACTCCTTCCCCAGGGTATAGAAATGGAGCTCAAATCATTAGACTCTGAGTTCCATTTCTGCATCCTGCCGAAGGAATTCAGTTCCCCTTGGCAGGCAGCTCATTCAGCCAGCTCCCAGAAATGAGAAAAAGTCATCTTGATAGATAAGCAGTAGATCGCAACCTTCCCTAACAGCTTCCCTTTTGACTTTCTGGGGTAGCTGGCAGAGAAGATTGCAAATGGCAATCACATGATTGTGGGCCAATTGGCAGCCAGTCATAAGGCACCCAGATTGCAGTCACACAACCATGGGGTGGGGGGACATTTTACAATGACTGGAACTGCTTTACAGGCCATACAGCACACTTTCCGAGGAGACCATCTTAACTTTGAACAGTCATTAAATGACTGATCATAAGTTGAGAACTACCTGTAAACATTACTTTTACAAGCATGTCTTGTATGTTTTAATGAGTGCTGCTTTGCGATAAATGTGGGGAGACACTCTCTGCATGCACTTGTGATTCTTTTCTTGGTATGCTGCTACAGCAGCTGTGCCTTTGTGATGCTGAGTGCCTTTTATGGAGTAGTGTTTTCCTTGCTTTCTGTGTGTGTGTTTTATTAGACAATAGAGTAAGACTCCAGAATCTTCATCTAGGCACCTCCACCGTATAATCATGTACAGCTGAAAACAAAGGAAAAGGGAGACTTCAGCTTCCTAGCCTTGGAAAAGCATTTGGGATTCACATTGAGACTATAAATCCTGAATAAATAGTTTGAGAGTCTCAAATTCAAGTTTGTACTTCTGCCATTGAGGCATCTTCAAAGTGAAAACTACATACCATAAAAAGAATTAAAAAAAATTAGAACAATAAAGTCTGAAGTGGACCAAGCAATAGTGAATATTAAAGCAGTTCTTTTATTATCTACTGTACTGCTAAAGATTTTTCCTCTGCTGTTGATTCAAACATTTCTAAGAAAGTTTTGTGTACACCAACCAACTTGGTATGGTGATGAAGATGTTGGAATAGGAACAGAGAGGTCTGAATTTGAGTCTCTCCTCAAGTACAGTACAGATGTTATCTAGAGGATTATGGGTTTGGTACTCTTTCTTAGCCCAAACTTTCTGATAGAGGAAAAAAATAGAAGGAGGGAGTACTTTGTATGGCACTTTGAGTTCCTCTACAAAAGGTGGAGGGACGCGGTGGCTCAGTGGGTTAGGATGCTGAGCTTGTTGATCAGAAGGTCGGCAGTTTGGCGGGTCGAATCCAGAGTGCCGCGTAACAGAGTGAGCGCCTGTTACTCGTCCCAGCTTCTGCCAACCTAGCAGTTCGAAAGCACGTAAAAATGCAAGTAACAGCGGTCCGTGCGCCTTTGGCGTCTAGTCATGCCAGCCACATGACCAGGGAGACATCCTTGGACAAGCGCTGGCTCTTCAGCTTTGAAATGGAGATGAGCACCGGCCCCTAGAGTCGGAAACGACTAGCACACATGTGCGGGGGATCCTTTACCTTTACCTTTACAAAAGGTGGATTAGAAATAAAATAAATAAAATTTTAAAACGAGATCATTATTAACCTACTCATTTGAAGTCCTGAAATACATAACAAAAAAGCGAACAAGGATGAAGGCAGAAGAGGAAAAGCACCAGCTTAAGGATAACTTCTGATGCAGTGGCAGGCTGCATCAGAATAAATGGAATAACTTGATGGAGCATGTTTTTCAGCTGAGTTGATGAATAGCTCTGGTGCCATTTCATTTTGCCATAACTTTTTGAGAATAAAAGCTGTTGAGGAATATGTACAGATAGTCCTCGACTTACGACCACTATTGAGCCCAAAATTTCTGTTGTTAAGTGAGACATCTGATAAGTGAGTTTTGCCCCATTTTACGAGACTTCTTGCCCAAGTTGTTAAGTGAATCACTGCAGTGGATAAGTTAGTAACCTAGCTGTTAAGTAAGTCTGACTCCCCCATTAACTTTGCTTTCAGAAGGTGGCAAAAGGGGATCACATGACCCTGGGATGCTGCAACGGTCATAAGTACGAACCAGTTGACAAACATCTGAATTTTGATCACATAATCATGGGGACGCTGCAAAGGTTGTAACTGTGAAAAATGGTCATAGGTCACTTTACAGTGCCATTGTAAGTTTGAATGGTCACTAAATGAACTATTGTAAGTCGAGGACTATCTGTATATGGGGGCATGTGACATCAAGTGTCCCAGTGAGGACTCAGGACCCTCCTTGCCCCACATCCAGCCCTAAATCACAAAAGTTTCAACCTCGCCATTCTGCTCTCTTTTGTTCTTTCTGATGACAGGTCTATAGCAGCAAATGCAGGGCAAAGGAGGCTGAAAGCGCCGTTCCCATTCCACGTGGACGTAAGAAAAGAGGTAATATGGAGAACCTCAGCATCCCTCAAGCCACGTTTTTTGAAATCTATGTGCATCCCCCGTTGTGCAGGGCGAGATGATCGACCGCATTGAATATAACGTGGAACACTCCGTGGACTATGTGGAGAGGGCTGTGTCAGATACCAAAAAAGCTGTAAAGTACCAGAGCAAAGCACGGCGGGTAAGCACTGGTCTGTGATCTATACAGAAGGAGAGTGTACGTGTGCATGTTTGTCTGTGTGTTAAGCCATCCTATGGTATCCCAGAGATGCAATGGCAGATGTAGGAAAGTATGGTAGTAGAAAACATTAAGCCTTGCTCAGAAGACAGGCATTGCCTTCAACAACCCTGATTTGCCTTGAAATACAAAGACACGTACCATAGATTGTGAGGTTCACCCGCTCTTCCCTAATAACTCACATCTCTCTCTCTGTGTGTGTGTGTGTGTGTGTGTGTGTGTGTGTGTGTGTGTGTATCTGTCTGTCTGTCTGTCTCTCTCTCTCTCTCTCTCTCTCTTTGCTGTTGGAAGTTGTCCCCCTGGTGTTCATTTTCAAACACTGCAACTCTGCATCAACCCTTGAAAATGCACATTTTCAACACAGGCAGTTTATTTGTTTATTTTGTAATAGTGTACATGCTGCCTCCTCCTCCAAGGACTCTGGGCAGGTCACAATAAGATCAAAATCAGAACAGTCAGAACAATTAAAATCAATCAAATAAAACCCCATCCTTAGACCTTAAAGCATAAGATACTTCCACTCTGTACTAGGCCCAAAGATCCACTGGAATAGCATAATCATGGCTGTTTTCCAAAAGGACAGCTGGGAAGGGCCACCCTCACCTTGGGGGCTGCCACTAAGGAGTCCTGCTCCAACTTTTTCCCCTGGACCTCTCGGAGGAGGGATTCTAGCCTGCCCGTGAAATGCCTGAGGCAGATGGGCAGATTCTACCTGTCTCAGACAAGTCTAAAGGTAACAAGGAACTGAACCATAATGATAAACCATGAGAAAGGAGCCGAGGTGGCACAGTGGTTAGAATTCAGTATTGCAGGCTAACTCTGCCCACAGATAGCAGTTTGATCCTAACTGACTTAAGGTTGACTCCATCTTCCATCCTTCCAGATTGTTGGGGGCAATATGCAAGCACTGTAAACTGCTCAGAGAGGGCTGTAAAGCACTATGGAGCGGTATATAAGTCTAAGTGTTATTGCTAAGTGCTCTAAATAGCTGATATCCATTACCCTGAACTGGACCCAGAGGTCAACTACCACAGTCCAGCTCTTGTAAGCTTGCTGTTATTCTGCTGTGTCATCACTGATCATCCATCTGGCAGGGAGCTGCATTTTGGATCAGTAATAGCTTCCAAACTGCCTTTCACATCAGGCCCCCTCCACCTAAATCATCTTAAAGCCAATAGGATTCTTACAATATATTTTATAGACATCTGCAATATTGTTATCATATTCTTTAGCCTAAAGTAAGAATTAAATCACTGCCTGCACACTTAAAGTCAAAATGAAAGGAAAAAGAGATGGACTAGAAAGAAAAAAAATACAAATTCCATTTCTTTAAGCTAAATAAATGAAATTTAAAAGATACAATCCCTGACCCACCTTCTTAAATCCCAAAAAACATAGCAGAAAAGGAACAGCGAAGAAAGCATCCCCTAGGTCAGGGGTAGGCAACCTTGGCTCTTTTATGACTCCTGGACTTCAACTCCCAGAATTCCTGAGCCAGCATGGCTCAGCTTGGAAACCTCTCCCTTTCCCCTCAGCGTGGCTGGCTCAGGAATTCTGGGAGTTGAAGTCCACGAGTCATAAGAGCCAAGGTTGCCTACCCCTGCCCTAGGTGAACTATCTGGAATCAAATCATTTCAGGGAGTAGAGCAGTTCCCTGGAACAGCCCTGCTCCTCTTCTTCCTTTGCTGTAACCTTCTATGCAGGCTCAGGGACACCTCTCAGGTCTGCATTATTGCTATTTCTTCCTTCTCTTGCAGAAGAAGATTATGATTATCATCTGCTGCGTCATTCTGGGAATTGTCATTGCTTCTACTATTGGTGGAATATTTGGCTAAAAGCCTGCAACCATCCAAGAATATTGCTTATGGGAGTAAGGAGATGAATAAGAGCACCGGAGGCACCCAGCCCACCACCCATTTGGGCCCATCCAAACCCTGTACCCGCCATTGGAGAATACTGGCGGACCAGCACTCTCGTCTCTAATGCATGATTATTTGTGTTAACACTATGTGTTAAGTACAGTGTACGTGTTGGGGGAGGGATGGTGCTGGGAGGATGGTGGGAAGGCAGTGGGTGCATGACATGCTCAAGGTTTTGGCAGTTCCACCACCTTTTGACCTCTTTTTGATGGTCAGATCTCTTCAAACCGAATCCCCTTTCGCTTCCAATGAGATCCTCTTTCTTCTCCCCAAAATAAGAGTTTGCTACAACAGCTATGCACAGTTAATCCAATCCCTGCCCTGGCAGGGACAAGGTCTGGTCATCATCATCTGTCACCAGAACTGTGTGCTCTGCGCTGCTGCTTGTAAGAGGTAGGGGAGCCTCTTTGGCAAGGCCAGTCTTCCTCTTTTTTAGCCCTGGGCAAGGACCTCTTTGTAGTGTTGCAGGCCTGTTCATCTAGGATATTCTGATTTATTTATTTTTATTCTGCAGCTGCCCAGCTAGGAGTAAGAGATGAGTATGGCCCACCTGGCCCAAATCTGTGTCTTCCACAGTTCTGCTCTGAGCGCCATTTCTGTTCAGTGGAAACCTTAGTCTCTTTTTCAATTTCCGAAGAAGCACTGGACTTCTTTTCTCTTGCCTTCCTGAAAGCAAAATGTAATGTATTTCTTTAAAATGTCATTCAAGGTTTGTCTGCTTAAAAAAGCAGAAAGGTGACCTGCAACATGAAATTAGGACAAAACCACTAATAATTCCTTCCACACAACTAGCTAAATTGGCAGAGTGAGAGGTAAGCTTCACCACATCCAATTAGATCTTCTGGATGTATTAACCAAGAGCTGGTGGATGATGAAATGGGAATTTACAAATGCATATTTTAGAAATGTGTTCCAGACAAGTTGCAGCTCCTCTGTCAGGCAACACAACAAATCCAAGTTTAAAATATTATGAGAAGCAGCCTTTTATGGAGGGCCTATTAAAATGGTTGTGGTACTTATGTGTCCATGGCGTTCCTTAGTCCTCACCAGACCTTCTGTCCCTTTAAAAAAAAAAAGGTTATATTTCAGTTGGCTTTTTGGCCCTTATACTGTTAGAAAATAAAATGGTGGCTGCAAAAAAGGTGAAAGTTACTCAGGCTGGTGGTAAACCTTTTAACAATTTAGTTAGAGAGCAAATAGAATTCTCACTCATTTGCCGTCTGGTAAACGGGTATTTTGTGACTGGGACAAAGACACCTGTGGTGTGTTGAAAATCCAGTTGTGCCCACTGGAATAAAACAGCTGAGGACCTGCCTCAGTGAAGGTTGGAATTGTCTCGACTTTATGCCTCGTTCCAGAAATTACCACTGACATCATGCCTGCAATACACGTTGGGTGCTTGAGCTATGCCACAGACTGAAACCTCCTTGGCCTTGAATTAGCCTTTTTGTGCTTAAGACCAATTGGGTTAGTCCAGCTTCTGCCACTGTAAAATTTCACTCTTGCTACCTGGATATCTGACTCTTTACCTGTCCACTGCATTGACCAACAGCAAAAGGGTCATTATTAATCAAATTCCACTTACCCTTTCTTTTTCTGTGGGCTGCTTCACTTGAGGGTGATTCTTGAAAGAGAAATGCAGACTGGGGTGTTCCCACATTTTCTTTTAGAGGAGCTGCCTGGACCTACTTCTGATGACAAAACCGGTGGGGCGGCTCATCTTCTCCCTTTTATATGCCACAAGCTGCCTCCTATGGTTATTCCAGACTACACAGAAATTGCCAAACCTTCACCCCACATCCCAGCGCTCCAGTCATAACTTAGCTCTTCCAGCTGCTTCACAACACCAGCAGTATCTTTCATACAGCAACTTTCTGGACCAACAACCTGCTCTCCTATCCTCTCGCCTAAGGGATGCTTGCTTCTCATTAGTTTGTCTTAAGTCAGAAATGGCTTATTGGTGGAACAAGAAACTCCAGTAGTTTGCTTAAGGATAGAGCGAGCTTAACATAGTCCTCGTTGCAGGAATCATGAGCTTCAAAAACCTTTGTGCAACCTTGCAATTCCAGAACTAGAACATGGTTAGGTGAAGTTCACACTTGGAAGGCCGACTTTCCGAGATATTGGCTCCTCTTGTTTTTTTTCTTCCATAGTAGCCAGTAAATATGGAAAATAACCTCTGTTGAATAGTTATAATCAAGTTTCAATTTTGCTCATGGCAGTTCCCCCACCTTCTGAAACTGTTATGCTGCTTCCTTTATTTTCCCCGGTTTGGGTGACCTTAATTAACTTTTCTACAATCGGCACAGGGGCAAAAGCCCTGCTGCAGCACTAGGGCAGCTACTGCTCTCGATTCACACCTTCCTTTGTTGCATGTTACAAATAGAGCTGTTACTAGTATGTCTGTGCTTCAGGAATCTCTCCAGATACTGAGAGAAAATGTGTCAATCATCTTTAATCTTTAAAAAAAAATCCTCTGAAGTGCCACTGTAGTCTCACCTGTTGCAGTATTCAGCGTTCTTGCAGGGGAAGACATTTCACCTTTGATGTCATATAGGCCTCCCCAGGAGTTGTAATGTTGCTGTACAATGTGAATTAAGTGCTCGTCTCTTGTGGCCCTCAAGTCTCATTTTCCACTTGGGGAATCTGGAACTAATCCTCTATTGCCTCCTTTCTACATTCCAGTCTCTCTCTCTCTCTCTCTCTTTTTTTTTGTTTAATTTGTCCTCAAACGTTTTTTCCTCACCACCTCCAAACTTCAGGGGGCAAACAGCTTTCTTTTATGAATGAACTTTTATGTAGAATAAAGAATATTTATATCAAATATTTCATCCTTTTGAGTCTTCTGTGAACCGGAACATAAGAGGGAGATAAGCTGTACTTATGTGACTTCTGAGCTGGTTATACAGAATTTAATTTTAAAGGTGTACGCCTTTTGAATCATTTATTACAGCACATAGGGATTCAGGTTTTCCTACTCTTGGAAATGAGATGAAAGCAGAACCCCATAGCAAGTAACTAACTTACCAAGATATTTTCTAGTTTCGGATATGACACATACCTTTTTTAAATGTCAGCAGCTAGAAAATCTTAAATAGTGCTGTGTTTCCTAACTGATTTGCTTCTGCTCAGCATAGCGCTCAGAATAAGATGGTGTCCACCAGCACCTTTTTAAGATACAGAAGGGAAAATGCTTGATGGAGAAGGGCAGTGTGGACAACTGTGGGATCTGGCAGGGTGAGATCTGTGAACCATAAACAAAGCTTTCGCTGTGTCCCTGCACAACAGATACAGTGCCCTTTCTGACCTTAATAGGGACATTAAGGAGACAGGTAAAGGTATCTGTGATAATAACTCAAATAAGCAGGGGATCGTGGTCCAAGATGAAAAACTTGTTTTCAACAGGGAGAAGTGTGAATCTGGTATTACACACCAGTCATGCAAGAACAGAAAGGCATCCAAAAAGAGAAGCCACCTTCTGGTTGGTGATTCAATTATAAGGGATGTAAATTTAGGAAAGGACACAGAGGTTTCAAAAGAGGTCAGGTGTCTTCCAGGTGCTACTGCCAGTAGGGACAAGAAGCGTATTTCTAAAATAATCAAGAATGCCAGCAAGGACTGTGATGTGGAGGCTATTGTACATTTTGGCACTAACGATCTGTCCAAAAAGATGTACTCTCTGTACAGAATGATTTCCAGAGCTTGGGGCAGGAACTTAGCAGAATAGGCTGTAGGCTTACTTTTTCAGAGGTTTTACCAGTGTATAAGGAGCAAAATGGAAAAGGCTGCGGCCTCAAAACACTCCTATTCCACCAGGCTGACCTGGACTGACAGGCATTTTAATTAATTATATTTACAATTTTTAATTTATTTTTAGTTTTTAATTTTAATTTATTGCACAGATGATTTTAATTTTATTTTTATCTTAATCTCTGTACTTATTATATGTTTTGTTGTTAGCCGCCCTGAGTCCTTCGGGAGATAGGGCGGGATATAAATCCCATTAATAAATAATAAATAAATAAATATAGGAGAATTTAATATGTGGCTAAAGGAGTGGTGTAGAGAAGAAGGCTTTGGTTACATTAGTCACAATGTCTATAGCTGGTCCAATGAAAAAATGTATAAAAGAGATGGTCTGCATCCATCCAAGAAAGGGACTGAGTTACTTGGCAATAAATTCACAGCTTTTCTGGAGGAACATGTAAACTAAACAATGGGGACAGTGAGTTAATTGATACAGAACATCACTGTCCCCGGCAATCTAAAAAAATAGGGGAAGTCAGGCACCACACAAGTTATGTAGCAAGTAAACACAGGGTCAGTCATAAAGGACTCAAATGTCTATACACCAATGCACAGAGTATGAACAGTAAGCAGGGTGAACTAGAAATTCAGGTAAATGAGGGGGATATTGTTGCCATTACGGAAACATGGTGGGACGAAACCCACAAATGGAACACACAGCTAGAGGGATTAAAACTATTTAAAAGAAACAGACTAAACAAAAGAGGAGGTGGAGTTGCTCTCTATATAAGAAATAACTTTACAGAAATAGAGCACAACAATGATGAAAACTGTAAACCTGAAAGCATTTGGGTCAATATAAAAGGGGGAAAAATGACATTGCCATAGGTGTATACTATAGGCCGCCCAACCAAGCAGAGGTAATAGATGAACTTTTTGCTAGTCAACTAACTAAGGTATGTAAGAAGCACATCACAATAGTAATGGGGGACTTTACCCTGATATCAACTGGGAGACAAACTGCACCAAGTGGAAGATCAAACAGATTCCTGACAAACCTAGCAGACAACTTTCTCTCCCAAAAAGTAGAGAAGGGAACTAGGGGACTAGCCATATTGGATTTAATTCTCACAGAAATGAAATGATAGAAAATGTCAAAGCCACAGGAACCTTGGGGGGAAGTGATCATGCAATATTGGAATTCAACATTCTGGAAGCACAAGCAATAGAACACAGCCAAACTAGAGTCTTGGACTTTAAAAGAGCTAATTTCAATAAACTTAGACCTTGGGAAGAATTCCATGGATGAGAATCCTAAATGGGAAAACAACTCAAGAAGCTTGGGAAATTTTGAAAAGTGAGTTAATAAAGGCCCAGTCTAGTACAATACCAACAAAGAAGAAAAATAACAGCTCTCAAAAGAAACCAGCATGGCTGCATAAAGAACTCTCTGATAAATTGAAAGATAAAAAGGACAAGTATAAGAATTGGAAAGAGGGGCACATAACTAAGTCAGAATATCAGTAAATAGCCCGTGCCTGCAAAGATGAAGTGAGGAAAGCTAAGGCTCAAAATGAACTAAGGCTTGCGACCAAAGTCAAAAATAACAAAAAAAACTTCTTTCAACATATAAAAAACAAGAAAAAAGTTAAGAAAATGATTGGTCCATTAGTGGGGGAAAGTGGCAAGAAGGTGACAAGCAACAGGGAGAAAGCAGAACTATTTAACTCGTTTTTTGCATCTGTCTTTACACAAAGGGAAAAAACAGTCCAACCTACCAAAACCAGTGCCATAAAAAACAGAATAGAAACGCAAGTTAAGATAGGCAAGAAAATGGTAAGTGAACACCTGTCCAGCTTAGACGAGTTCAAATCACCAGGACCAGATGGATTACACCCCAAAGTTCTCAAGGAACTGGCAGACGTGATCTCAGAACCACTGACCTATATTTTTCAAAGATCCTAGAGCACTGGGGAACTACCAGAGGACTGGAAGAGAGCTGATGTAGTTCCCATCTTCAAAAAAGGGGAAAAAATAGATCCAGGAAACTACAGACCTATCAGCCTGACCTCAATACCTGGGAAGATTCTGGAAAAGATAATCAAACAACAAATCAGCGAACACCTTGATGCAAACAAAGTCATCACTAAAAGTCAACATGGGTTTGTCAAAAACAGATCATGCCAGACAAATCTTACTGCATTCTTTGACCAAGTGACAAAATTAGTGGACTAGAGGAATGCTGTAGATATAATTTACTTGGACTTTAGTAAGGCATTTGATAAAGTAGATCACAACCTACTACTTGATAAGATAGAAAAATGTGGGTTAGATAGCATCACCACCAGATGGATTCATAGCTGGCTGACAGGCCGTACTCAGCATGTGGTCCTCAATGGAACTGCATCTACATGGAAGGAAGTGTGTAGTGGGGTGCCCCAGGGCTCTGTTCTGGGCCCAGTGCTCTTCAACATTTTCATTAACAATTTGGATGAGGGGATAGATGGGGAACTCATCAAATTTGCAGACGACACCAAGCTGGCAGGAATAGCCAACACTCCAGAAGACAGGCTTAAGATACAGGAGGATCTGGACAGACTCGAACACTGGGCGCTATCTAACAAAATGAAATTCAATGGTGAAAAAAGTAAGGTTCTACATTTAGGCAGGAAAAATCAAATGCACAGGTATAGTATAGGCGGTACCTTGCTCAATAGTAGTAACTGTGAGAGGGATCTCGGAGTCCTAGTGGACAATCACTTCAGTATGAGCCAGCAATGTGCTGCAGCTGCCAAAAAAGCCAACACAGTGCTAGGCTGCATTAACAGAGGGATAGAATCAAGATCACATGAAGTGTTCATACCACTTTACAATGCCTTAGTAAGGCCACACTTGGAATACTACATCCAGTTTTGGTCACCACAATGTAAAAAAGATGTTGAGACTTTAGAAAGGGTACAGAGAAGAGCAACAAAGATGATTGGGGGACTGGAGGCTAAAACATATAGAGAACGGTTGCTGGAATTGGGTATGTGTAGTTTAACAAAGAGAAGGGTGAGGGGTGACATGATAGCAGTGTTCCAATATCTCAGGGGCTGCCACAAAGAAGAGGGAGTCAAGCTATTCTCCAAAGCACCTGAAAGCAGGACAAGAAGCAACAGATGGAAACTAGTCAAGGAGAGAAGCAACCTGGAACTAAGGAGAAACTTCCTGACAGTTAGAACAATTAACCAGTAGAACAACCTGCCTCCAGAAGTGGTGAATGCTCCAACACTGGAAGTTTTTAAGAAGAGACTGGACAGCCATTTGCCTGAAATGGTATAGGGTTTCCTGCCTGAGCACGGGGTTGGACTAGATGACCTCCAAGGTCACTTCCAACTTCTTCTTCTTCTTCTTCTTCTTATTATTATTATTATTATTATTATTCTTATTCTTATTCTTATTATTATTATTATTATTATTATTATTCCCAGATTTTTGCGTGTGTGGTTGTGGTCCAGAATAGCTTTAGGGCACAAATCAATTTTATCATTCCTCCAGCTTTAAAAGCCAGGCATGGAAATTCCAAAATACATTGGGGGCTATTGGGAGTCCCCCTTGCAGCAGCTTAAACCAACTAGTAATGATGCAGAATCCGTTTCCCAGACTTCATTTAATTGAGAGTTGTAATAGTAAAACCGACACAATCTGAAACCATCAAAAACCAAAGGAGGTTCTGAGAATCAGGCAGCAAAGAAACAGTGAATTGTTTGGGTCCCATATTCTTGAGAGAGGTTTTTTTTTTTCTTAAAGGGGCTGGAGCACAGAAGGGACTGTGGCCAGCCTGGGAGTCTTCAGCAGCTTCTGTTCAGATTATCAATCCGCTTCCTCTTTTTCCACCTGACAACAAAACAGCCCAGCTCCAAAAAAACTCCGAAGAACTACTTCAGTCCAATTAGCAGGAAGTCAGAAGTGAGGTTTCCGCTTTCGACCAGTGTATTTTGTGTCTGCTCTCACGCTCCTGCAGATGAACCATAAAAGAAAACAAAGTAAGAGTGGGCAAAATGCAGGAAGCAGACATAAGAGAAGGTGGTGGTGGCTGGGAAATCACTTTGACAAATTTTTTAACTGACAATTATCTATGTTTTTTGGAAAGGCAAGAGGCACAAATGGGCATGGAAAGTGGTTGGGGTTATGGTCACTCATAGGTGGAAGCCAGGTTGTTGTTTTTTTGGAGATTTTCTTTTAAGTAGCTTAAATCTAACTTAGTAGAATAGTATGCTCAATCCTTTTGGCTTGGTGTAATAGGAATAGAACAGAACAGAATAAAATAAAGACTTTGTACACTAATCAGCATACGTTAAAATGAAATTGTGTTGCATTAAGCTCTCAAAAAAATACAATTATCCACATAGACATATACGACACAGAAAAACATCACAGCCTAGTTTGAACGTATACATAAACATGGCGAAGACGGATGGCATAAGGAACAAAGCTGTTGCAGAATCTAGTAGTTCTGCTATGAATACTTTGAAACCTCCTCCCCGAGGGGAGCAACAGAAACAGACCATGAAGTGGGTGTGTAGGGTCTCTAACAATGCTTCAAGCTCTAAGCACATAGCGCTTATAAGAAGTATCCTGAATAACGGGAAGTGGGCTTCCTATAATCTCAGCTGTCCTTACCACTCTCTGTATGAACCTTCTATCTGAGGCGCTGCTACCACAAACCAAACAGTGATGCAGTTTGTTAAAACTCTCTCAATCATGCCTCTGTAAAAAGTGGCCAGGACAGGAGAAAGATGTGCTCTCCTCATCTGATGCAAGAAATGCAAACGCTAAAGATAATGTATGAAGAGACCATGTTCGTGGAGTGGGTTGGTGCACCATATGAATGACTTACTGGGGATTTAATTGTCTCTTCTGTCCCATGATCAAGACAATGCCATAGAGAAGTGTTGTAAAAACAAGACCTCTGGCATTTTGTCTCTATGTCCAGTCTGATTTTCATGAGGGTAGCGGAGACAGTCACCAATCCTGGCTTTGATCCCGATCATGCGCCAATAGATTCTCAGCCTTTTGGCAAAGATCAAGTTCTTTCTTTCTTTCTTTCTTTCTTTCTTTCTTTCTTTCTTTCTTTCTTTCTTTCTTTCTTTCTTTCTTTTTCTTTCTTTCTTTCTCTTTCTTTCTTCCTTCTTTCTCTTTCTTTCCTTCCTTTCTTTTTCTTTCTTTCTTTCCTTTCTTTCTCTTTCTTTCTTATTCATTCATTCATTCATTCATTTAAAATAATGATCAACAAAGGAAAAGAAACAATACAATACTGCACTTGAAAATTAAGCACAGTATCGAGTATAAATTGTGTTTATTGTGGCAAAAATGATACCTGGGAGAGGAAAGGGATATGCTAACCTTTGCAGTAGCAGCTGCTTTCCCCAGCAAACTGGGAAAAATAGCCACAGAAAGTCTGACTAAGCCATCTGCTATTAGATGTTGCCAGCACATTTGGCTGCAAAAGAGATTGCAAGGTCAGCCATGTCACGCAAACACAGCTTTCATATCTGTTTCCTGCCTAAAAATGATAGGAAACTACACCAACAATTCTCAGCAATTTTAGCTAGAGGGATCTGTCAAAGTTCCCAAAAAGGGAGGCCATATTTTGCTCTGAGGCAACAAGGCCCTAGGGCAGGGGTAGGCAACCTTGGCTCTTTTATGACTCGTGGACTTCAACTCCCAGAATTCCTAAGCCAGCATGGTTGGCTCAGGAATTCTGGGAGTTGAAGTCCACGAGTCATAAAAGAGCCAAGGTTGTCCACCCCTGCCCTAGGCTATGGGACAGAAAGAAACTTGTAGAGTTCAGACTTACTTGCCCTGTCGTCGCCGCCGTTCTTTCTTCTCCAACACCCAGTCCCTACTTTTCTTCACTGACTTCCCTTTGGCATTTCTAAACCGGATCCTTGAGAAAAACAAAAATATTATCAATTGTTTACTTTAGTTCAGTGCCAAGTGGCCTCAGAAAACGGCAAAACAAAACACAGAATAGAGCAAACAAGCAACACAAAAATTACCACTTTTTCAAAGGTACTTCAATGGACTTTAAAAGGTCCTTGAAAAGGTCTACCGACAGGTAGAAAACTGTACAAATTACTGAAAGTCTTTGTCAATTGTCAATTGGGGCAGTAACTGAGACGGTCCCACTTTTAAAGGAGGCTCATCTTGCCTCCAACGATGAAAATCAGAATAAAGCCTCAGGGTAGTCCATATGGGAAGATGTGACTTTGCTGAAATGACTAGAATTTAAAAAAAACTTGATGGAAATGAAATAACAGCACATGGACCTATTGTACAGTATATTACCATAGTTTAAAAAACCAGTACAACAAATGACAGAAACTATTCCAGCCTTATTCAGGAAGGATGTTGGATTTCATTTTTCTAAGTCCCAGCCAGTATTTGGAGAAAACTAGATTAGGTAAGATTGGGCTACACATCCACTAATTGACATTATTGACCAAATCAGAGCATTTCCATTACCAGCATGTCAGAGGCAGGAAAACATGGCAATTAGGCTACTGATTACCACGACAATGATCCTCTGGCTATTGCTGTTTGTCTCTCCCCCAAGCCATGAAGAGAGTGAGTGTAGCTTTACACAGCTTTAGGGAGGAGAAGACATTGCTGATTTGCCCAACAAGCCCACATGCCACAGAAGATATTCCACTGCAAGCAACACTTGCTTTAGACCAGCGCTTTTCAACCAGTGGTACGGGTACCACCTGTGGTACATTGGCACCTGGCAGGTGGTATGCGAGCATCCTAGAAAAGTGGTAGTGGGGGAGGGGAATGAGCTGAACCTGTGGCAGCACCACACAAGCCTGAGCGAGAGATGGCTGGAGCTGCAGGGCTGTCAGGGCTCAGTGGAAGCACCAGGATCAGCACCAGTCTCCAGCTGGAGCTCAGCACTGATCCTGGCGCTTCTGCTGAGCTCAGAAGCGCTGATCAGCTGGAATGTTGCAGCATCTCCAGGGTCTTGTGATTTACATTCTGGTGCTTGGCAACTGATTCATATTTATGACGGTCACAGTGTCCCAGGGTCATGTGAAGTGACCAAAACCTGCTGCAACCACCCAGCAGACGGGGGGGGGGGGAATAAAAAACAAACACCACCACCCCACCCCATCCCCGCTGCCAATCCTTAATAGAAATGCTCGCAACAATGAAAACCTTGGACAGGAGGAAGAGTGCCGCCGGGCAGGCAGGCAGGTGTCTTGCTTGGCTGTGGCTTGGGGGGGGCACTTTTTTCAGTGCCACTGTAACTTTGAACAGTCACTAAGCAAACCGTTGTAAGTTGAGGACTACCTATACTTCATCACTTTTTCCCCCTTTTTTGGGTTATCAAGTTTTTGACCCCTTGCTAGGTGACTGCTGGTACTTGGATGTTGCCATATCCTAAAAGTGGTACAATGGGTGAAAAGGTTGAAAAGCCCTGCTTTAGACAACTTGCTTATAGGCTCTCGCTTCTCCCCGTATCCTAAAAGGCAAACCACTCTTGTTCTTATTTTGTAGTTTGGGGTCTGGGGTCAAGAGCAATATAATTCAGTCTGAACCACCCTAAACCCAAAGGTCCTCCTGCTTCCAGTTCTGGTCTTGGTACCTTTCATTGGTGAACTTGGCCTCTGTGGTCTCTTCTTCACTGCACTCTGTACCAAGACCCTGCCAAAACCACAAAAAAATAAAACAATCCATATGAATTTAATTGAAAGAGAAACACCAACCACAAAAAATGCAATCATCAGCCTTACAATGTAGTCCAGACAAGCACCCCCCCAAATACTAGCTCTAACTCAGGGGTGTCAAACTCAATTTCATGGAGGGCCGCATCAGCATTGCGGTTGCCCTCAGGGGGCCGGGTGGGTATGGCCAGGGTGGGCGTGGCCTACTGGGTGGGCGTGGCTAGAGTGCGTATGGCCTACTGGGTGGGCGTGGCCAGCTCTACATCGTTTGCATCAAGGGTGCCTATGGGGGCCCGGGCAGGAGTGGGACAGATCTGAGGGTCTCTGGCAGGAGGAGGGTCTCTGGGCCAGGGCCAAGGCAGTGGGGGCCGTTCCCTCACTGTTTCCAGGATGGCTTCGCAGGCCACATGAAACCACTTCGCGGGTCAGATCCGGCCCCCGGGCCTTGTGTTTGACATGTCTGCTCTAACTTTACCTGAAAAGTTACATTAACAGAATCTTGCAAGTCTGAAAGTATTTCTCTCCCACCTCATCTTTAGCATCTAAGAAACTAAAGAGGGTTCCTTCTGAGGCATTTGACATGCCCACATTCTTTCTGAGGACTCAGCTGCCCCTTGTCTGATGGTTGTCTAGTCCCAAGTTCATTCTTACATACCCTTTCAGGGAAGTACACTTAAGGGATCCAGGCAGTGAACTTAAAAGCCACAGACCATCTTAACTGGAGGCTCAGTAACCATGCTTAGCAGAGATCAGATACTGGCTTACATGGACCTGTCATTCTCCAGCAAAAAACCTTATCTTTTAGTAAACAAAACACTCTTTAATTTGGCAAGAACTGAAAACATGCCTTTCAAAAGACAAGAATTTAGAAATGAGAGAGGTGCCAGAAGAATTAAAGGCCATCCCATTTATCAACACTATTTCTTTGTCCTTCATTGTGGAAAAGAAGTGTTCTAGATTAAAGCAGTTCAATTTTCCCATCAATTTTATTACCTTTGGTAATACATCAGTTATGCCAGCAAAGAGACAGAGAAAGAATCTGTGAAAAGAAAGAGATAAGCAGCATATCAAACAACACATGGAAAGAAGGGAACGTTTTAAATAACTTCTCAAAGGTCAAACGAGCTACCCTACTAAAAGATGGTGCCATCTACTCTAGCACTGACTCTTAGAAACAAAGATCTCCAGAAGAGAAGATCTTTTCAATGACCTGAAAAGGACCCAGTACTGAATAGTGGTCCCTCCTCATCAATTTATTTTCTAAATGAAGTGTCAAGAGAAACATGGACTTATTTCAATGAACTGAGCAGCCCTGGAGAACTGCATGAAATGTCTTGGAATGTTCTATGTCCTTAAATTTTGCACAAGAGCTGAGAAGATTTGAACATGCCTGCCATGTTAGATGAAGGTTTTCTCATGAAAAGCATCTCAAGAGGAGTCCTTACCTAACTATACACAACATATTAAACCATTTAATTTTCACATGAAGTAGTCAATTATCCAAAAACTTGAAGCTACGCGTGCACTGAGCTGATTGCAGAGATTCATATCACTCTTGATCCAAAAACGTCACGCAGTGTGCATTGGGGAGCAACTACATCTCCCCAGAACCTGAAGTACCCATCCTCCCCCAGATAGCAAAAGACTTACTTTTTGGCTTTGGTACTATTGGGGTAGTCTACTACCATGCCACCTGTGAAACCCGCCTTCATGGCTTGGGAGGTGATGAGTTCCAGCTGCCAAGAGAAAGAACCTCACTGAATCTGAGATGTTCTCTTCCTAGCAATACAGACCTGCCTTGAGGATGGGAATGGCCAGGCTCCTCCTTCCAATAGAAAATTCCATACATCCCATATCCTCCTCTATTCTTATAAGGAATTTGCCTTGGTGGGGGTGGGGGGTGGGTTTGCTTCTGCACTTCTACTGGGCATTAGGGCAGGGGTTGGCAAACTTTTCTGTAAAAGGTCAGATCCTCCCCCTCCTCCCCCTAACACTGGTTATGGCTGGCAGATCTGCAAGCCAAGAAGTGTGGCAGCCATTGAAAGGCACCAGCTTGCCAGCAAGGAGGCTGCTAATGGATGCTGCTGCTCAAGACACCCGACTCCTAGCCCTGCATCTTGCTCTGGGAACTCACTGGCTCAGACTTGGCAATCTGCTTTCTGCCCGCCCAGCCACGCACCTGCTCACTTTGCAAGCTGCATAAAAGAACGTAACAGATTGCAGTTGGCCAGCCTCTAGATTAGGGGATCACAAGCTCAGTTAGAACTACATTGAGTCCATATGAAGAAATGCCCACTTTAATAACTAAATGCAAGTCATTTTAAAGCTAAAGACAATAGGAACATCTTTTCCTTCCTCTTTTCCTCTCCTTCCCCGAATTTCCTGTACCATTTACAAGTATTGCCAGAATAGGACTCAGTTTCCTTTCCCCCCCCCCCAGAGAACTTTAGATTCCCTGCCCTTTAAAACCAAAGAAGCAAAAAAAAAAGATAAAAACACCTGGGGCATGGCTTCCTCATGTCACTCCAAATGACTTCTGCCTCTTTTTTCTTTTTTAATCCCATTTATATCCCGCCCTTCTCCGAAGACTCAGGGCGGCTTACAATTTAAAGCACAAATCAATGTGCTTAGCAGTAGCCTTCATTCTACGTATATGCCTGCTTATTAGGGCTTTCACACACACCCCAAGCGGCATTATTACAAAGTCAGCTTAATTGCCCCCAACAATCTGGGTCCTCATTTGACCTACCTCGGAAGGATGGAAGGCTGAGTCAACCTTGAGCCTGGTGGGATGCGAACCTGCACTAATTGCAGGCAGCTGGTGTTACTTAAGGAGGCATTAGCCCACTGCTCCACCAAGGCTCTTACCAAGGCTCTTACAAGACAGAAGCTGATATTTGCAGGTTAGATGCAGGATATACATTAAAAGGTGTGAACAATATTGAAACCATGTGAATTCACCTAAATTATTGCTGCAATGGTATGAAAAACACTGAGTTATTTGATTTGATCAAGCAACCAAGATCAGCTCTTGCTCATCTACCCAACACAAATACACACACACATACATACACAACTTCCTACATAAAGATACCTTCCTCTACATTCCTACTCAATAGGTTCCCCCCCTTCCCCGGCCCAAGGCACAAACCTGCTGAGAGTTTTCTGGGTATAACTGTAGAACAGCGCGGGCTCCTCGGGCCTAGAAAACAAAATGTCAGTTGTATATGAGATCTTGCAATCTGGCCATGATATTACTTATGAGAAATAAATATTGAAGCGACCTCATTCCTAATACTTCTCAACCTCGGAAACTTTAATATAAGTGGACTTCAACTCCCAGTTTTCCCCAGCTAACATGGCTTGCTGAGGCATTTTCTGAGTTGGGAGTCCACACATCTCAAAAGTGGCTGAAGTTGGGAAACACTGCTCTTGCCTCCGAACCTTCTTTGCTAGGCACAGCTGCAGTTCCCACTTGAGTTCAAGATCAGTCTTCTTACTGATCTGAACACAGAACGAAGACTGAACTCTTTCCCAAGTTTTCTCAGAATAGCAAGTGACAGGGAGTAAACAGCACCGGTCGGCTTCATCATTTTGCAAGTCATTGCAAATGCTCCTGGAATTATATTGCTCCACCTCTCCTTCGCTTACTTTCCTCCCCTCAGACTTTACTCATACTTTATATACAAGCTAGTTGCCAAGCTGTAAAATACACAGATAGGATTTCTTACCTTCCTTAATCATAAACTTTGGGGGTGGGGTGGGGGGTTTGGGGGAATTAAACAACAGAAAAACTAAAGTTTACCAGAGCAGTATATAGAGTTGAGAAGAATCGATACAGTCGCTTTGGAGGGCTGTGAGTTTTCTTATCGGCGTTACAGAGCCACTGAACTGCAGAAATACTGCAAGAAAATAATTCAGGGCAGTGAATATGATATTTTCCCTATCTTGTAGTCACTGGACATTGGTATTGCTTGTTACAAATTCTTACCTGATACAGCCATCAAATGTTCCAGGTCGGAATGGAATTCCCTGGCCCATATCTGCTAGCATAAGATCTCCCTCCACTTCTCTTTCCATGGCTACATCTATTTAGAATAAAGAAAGCAGGTCGCTGCCATTTCCCAGGCATGAAAGTTTAGCTAAGGAGAGGGCAAAAAAGAGATCTACTCACCAAGCATTGCTGGACTGATGTCCATGCCAACCCAACAGTGGCCTTCCTCAGAGATATAATCACCACTTAAGCCAGAGCCACAACTGATAGAAAAAGCAGAGTTAGGATGAATAAACACCAGCTCTTTTTCGCTAAACAAGACAGGGTGAAGAATGAAGAAATGTTAAACCACATGAAGCATGAAGATATACTGTGCTACTCAAAAACATCTGCTAAGTTTTTTGGATCAAAGCAGCTACCCCTAAATGCAGAACACACTGATTTTAAAATGATCTGGAAAGGGAAAGAACTGCTTTACTTAGAAAATTTACAACTGTTTGAAAGGTGACTTAAATTTACAAACGCTCTCCCCGCTCTTTATAATTCTACTGATCACACTGTTGAATCAGGGTAATAAACTATTTCACTGATTCCTTGTCCCCAAAATTGCCAATTTCAGGACATAATATGTCAGTATAGGCAAGGCAGAAACTTTGATTTGGCTGTTTATACCACAGTGATATTCTAATACTCAATCTGCATACTTGTTTCCATCAGGAGGGACATCAGACAGCATTTATTGGATGATGAACTGCAGCTAAATGGTACAGCACAGTTTGCTTGGGAGGGAGGCAACCCAACGTTCTATGTTTCTACTTTTAAATATGGAGAAAATCTCAGATTGGTGGTCACAGGGAAGCCATCATTCTACCTTCAACCTCACAGAGTTGCTTTCAGTGGAATGTAACAATGGACTTAATGGGCCCTGATTCAACACTGAGCATTTAAAGTTAATTGCTGCTCTCCTAAAGAAGGGTTTTTGATACATAGCCAGTCATGCTTCAAGGTGACTTTGAAAATTTAGATACTAAAAGAAGTTTAGAGCTTATATTGATTGGGTGGGCAGGCTATGCAAACATGGTATCACTTCCTAGGAAATAAACTTTAAAAATAAACCCATTCCTATTCTGGTAGATTAATCCCTTAAAAATAATGCAGCAAATTTACCCAACATCCAGCAAAAAACATGGACGATCGTCTGGGAGACCCAGCAATTCCACTGCCCGTTCAGACATCTGAGACTGAATCTCAATCATTCGAGAGCTGGAAGATGGAAAGTGAATACATGAGTGCCTCAATAAACAAATATACAGCACAGCTTTCCTCTTGAATGCTTACAGGAAAATATAAGCTTCGTTTTAACTCATTCTTGAAATTGCATGAAGATGCTTATGCACAAACAATCTATTCCAAGTACTCAGGAGAAGAAATGGTACATGGTGACACAGTGGCTGGAATGCAGTATTGCAGGCTAACTCTGTCCACTGCCAGCAGTTCGATTCTCAACCGGCTCAAGGTTGACTCAGCCTTCCATCCTTCCGAAGACCCAAATTGTTGGGGGGAATATGCTGACTCTGTAGTGTAAACCACTTAAGAGAGCACTGTAAAGCACTATGTAGTTGTATATAGGGGTTATTGCTATTGCTACATTAAGAAATACAAGGTGGCCAATCCACTATAATGATACTTTAAGGTGGTTTCAATTCTCTTCCCTTTCAGTTTCCCCCCCCCCCATACAGAATAGGGACAAACAGAGGCTGCTAACAACCATATGAGGCTACATACATTTTTCTCCATATAACTTCCAATGAATGTGCCAGATGGACAAATGTTTTTCCAACACTCACAATATACTTAGCATAATTCCTTTTAGGGAATCCTTCCCTTTACAGCAACACACTCAAGAACCTTTCACGATGGCACTTATATTTCCACTCTGCAAAAGGGCCTTATTTCCCTTGACACATTCACACCAAACCCTGTAACTGCAAGTTAACTGTGATACGGGAAGCTCTATCTGACTACCTTCTTTGTAATATTCTGATAGTTTTAATCTATTTTGATCTATATTTCAGTAAAAAAAAATTCAAGAGTACTCTGTTTCAAGTACAATATGACTAAATCTGAGGAGACACAGATCTCAGAGAAACCTTTCAAAAATATTTCAAAAACTCTAAATGTATTAAACTAATAATTTAATTTAATTTAATTTAATTTTAATCCTATTTATATCCCGCCCTTCTCCGAAGACTCAGGGCGGCTTACAATCTAAAGCACAATGTGCTTAGCAATAGCCTTCATTCTATGTATATACCTGCTTATTAGGGCTTTCGGGGGCCCCCAAGCGGCATTTTTACAAAGTCAGCTTATTGCCCCCAACAATCTGGGTCCTAATGGGCTTAAATAAAATAAAACTATATTAACATTGCTTAATATATAGTGTTGCTTATACATTATATACATTAAATATGATGTACTGTAAAAGCCCAATGGATTTTATTTTAAATTAGCTATTTGGAAATTTTAACTGATAGGCTATGTGCTATGCAAATGCTATGGTTGATTTGAGTTTTAAAATATATAAATTCTATAAATAAGCTTCTTCTCACAGCCTAAGATTGCCTTACTTGTGTGTGTATTTTCGAGCTTCAGCTTCATCATAGAACTAGGGAGAAAAAGAGAAATGAGAAATGAGTAAAGAGAAATCACAAAAAAGGTGTTGCTAGATCAGTGATGGCAAACCTTTTAGAGACTGAGTGCCCAAACTGCAACCTAAAACCCACTTATGTATCGTCAGGTGCCAGGTGGACATGGCCCACTGGGTGGTTGTGGCCAATTGGGTGGGCATAGCCCATTGGGTGGGCATAGCTGCGGTGGTAATGGCAGACTGGGTGGGACTAAAAAATTCAATCAATCAATTCCAAGTTTGCGAGATCTTTTTCGCGAGAAGTTTAAGTTGATTGAACTCTTTTTTTTGCACAGGGTGGAGGAGGCCTAAAGCGAAAAGGTTTTATAAAACCCAGCTGAAGGCCTAGGACTGGGGCGACGGTGCCCATGCCCACAGAGAGGACTCTTCATGTCACCTGTGGCACGCATGCCATAGGTTTGCCACCACGGTGCTAGATTAATTCAAAAGCTATCATCCTTCCTGCGGAAAGGTCATTAAAGAGAGATTAAACAATTCATCTGTTAGATTATGTCTTGCATATAACAGGTTTTCTTTTCACTCCTGATTATTCCATCTTAATTTTTTTCCTGCCAATAATACAATTTGACATGGACAAGTTATTTTTTACTGCTCCTATAGAGCTGGGATTTCACTTTAAATTACCAACAGATCATAAACAGACCCTGTGCTATTTTCCTCCACCTAGTGACTTCCTAGTACAGAGGTCCCCAACCTTTGGGGCACCAAGGACTGTTTGGTGGGGAGAGGTTTTTCTGCGGACCAGAGGGTACGTGGTTTTGTGTGCAGCCTGCATCTCGTAGATGGGGCTTGCATCTCATAGAGGGGCTTTGCTTGTTTGTGCGGCCCGGTTGCTGGCATGCCGCAACCCGGTACTGGTCCACCACCCAGGAGTTGGGGACCCCTGTCCTAGTACATTACAGTTGCCAGCTAGCTGCTTCCTTGAGCCTCATAACAACAGAACACCAACAGTCCTATTTGCTCCTAGAAGCAGAAACTGGAAAAACATTGTGCTTGCAAAAATGGAAAATCTATTCAACTGTTTTAGATAAGTGACTCCTTCAACATATGTTTTGGCCCCCAGAAAAGGCAGCATATTTCAGAGTTTAGATGAAAGGTTACACCTGTAACCCAAGTCAAAGCAAGATGGAAATAAGGAATAACAGTATTAAGAACTTGACTGGATTGATTTTATTTTATCCTCCTCCTTTCCATGGTGACCAACCAGAAGCCCAAGAAACAATACCATAGGGTCTTTAAACAAAGAGTTCCCCTCGTTGTCCATCAAGCTGGCACTATGAAGTAGACTGAATACAGACTCCATTCTACATTACTACATAATCAATCATAAGAACCATCCTACAGAATCACACTGAATGTCAGAATTCAAACACTGGGAGACAATGAAATAATCCAATTCAGTGTTCAGGGATTTTATGCATTAGATTTACTTGTTTGGCGGACTAAGAAAGTACCATTCCAAACTGCTTCTACTAATTGAAATGAGAGCAGCACAAACAATGTAACATGTCTGATTACATTACTTTCCAAAGCTGTATAACTGGGGAATCTCATTCAGAAATGGAGCTTCTGGATTAGGAGTGGGCTATTCCAATCCCTTCCAGAGTATAACTTGGAAAGAATCACCATTCCTAATAGTCAGACCTTCCGTTTCTTACACTTGTTCTGGCATCAAGTCGTATTTCAATTTTTATGCATCAATAACCACGTTATTTTCTTTGCCAAAGACCCCAGGGAGCATGCAGTGAGCAAATCAGCAGGGTTCTAAAGAGAACGGGAAATGTAGCATTGAGGTTCCATGGGTTAGCTCTGAAGACAGGCGAACACGAGGGTTCCCATCCTTTCCCTATGAAACAGCGCGTTTCCCCCCCCCCCACCTTTGCTGCTACAAGGCTTATTTCTTTTCTCACCAGCTCAGCGGGGCCGCGGTGCTCAGGCCTCTTTCCGCAGGCTGCCATGCTGCCTACCTTCGTACGTCACACCCTTACATGACATAGATCAGGGGGAGGCAACCTCGGCACTTTTATGACTCATGGACTTCAACTCCCAGAATTCCTGAGCCAGCCTAGGCTGGCTCAGGAATTCTGGGAGTTGAGGTCCATGAGTCATAAAAGAGCCGAGGTTGCCTACCCCTGACATAGACTATGTTAGAATGACAGAGCTAGGAAAATTAATCACCACACCCTGGTTAGAAACAGCCGAGTTCTAATTTGGCACGAATGACTAGCAACATCTCCAGTCCTCAGGACACAATTACTGCTGGACGACTTCTCACAGTCAGGTGGAACCGGTCCAAAGCTAACAAATAAAACAGGCAGTTGTAAGCTCACGATTAACTTCACTATTCGTAGTGCCTTCCTTAATATAGATCAGCGGTCTTCAAACTCGGCTCTTTTACGACTCGTGGACTTCAACTCCCAGAATTCCTCAGCCAGGCACGCTGGCTGAGGAATTCTGGAAGGTGAAGTCCATAAGTCATAAAAAGAGCCGAGTTTGAAGACCCCCTGAATAGATCTACCTGCCGAGGCGACGCGCATGCGTCGTCAGTGACCGGCGGAGGGAGGGCCAAGCTCAGACGGGGGCGCGCACGCAACGGAAGAGACACCAATGCTTGCCGCTGCTTGCAGCGTGCGCGCTCCGCTCGAGCCCGGCCCCGCCTCCGCTGAGGTGGCCGAGGGGAGCGGGAGGAGGCTGTCGCCGCTGCTGGAGGATGGGGGAGGCGGTTGGGTCTGCGGCGCTGGTGGGCCTCTCGCTGGTCCTCGGGGCCGTAGTTTTGTGGGGGTTGCTGCTCTTTCTCACGCGGCGGGCGAAGGCTGCGCCGAGCAAGGTGGAGGTGGCGAAACTGAGCGGGACGCAGGACGGTAAGCGAGGGTCGAAGCTCGGAAGCCGCGCCGCCAGCTTTCTGCTGGGCGGGGATTGCGGCCACGTTTCCATCTTGCGCAAGAAACGAGCCGTGGCAGCTCCGATTTAACAATTGCCTTCTAAGGTGCTGCGCGTTATTCTTTTCGTTCTCATTGTCAGCAGGGCCTTAGAACTAGACTACAGAAGCATGTCTGACTAGCAGGGCGTTGAGCCGATCTAATAGCTACTTGGAAGAATTCGTCTGTGACTAGGAGGAAACTTGGTTGCAAATCCTAAATCAGAGGTACATTCAGGGGTAGATTGGACCTGTCATTTCCACTGGAAGGAATGCAGGAATTGGACTCAGCAGAAAAGCGAAGGGGGCAAGTAATATTAAAAACACATCTGAAGTGTTGCCTCGGATGTCAGGATTGGAATGTATAAGGGTGCAGCTGGCTTCATGTTGCTGTGCCTGCACCATCACATTGAGGAAATTCCAGCTTGCTTAGGTCTTGGAAAAGGAAGCTTCATCACACTGGTGTGAGCTTTTTGGACTTCCAAGCAGAGGTCTTTTCTAGGCTTGTACGGTGGGATTTAAATCTGGAATGTCTTAAATCTGGAATGTCGTTAATAGAAAACTCGTGTTCAGCAAAAAGTGTTTTTCAACCTAGTCAACTTTGAGTTGAGTGGAATTCTAGTCTCAGTGGCCTTCATAATAAGTACTTAACTACGGTAGGTAGGGAGATCTTGCAGTTGCTTTTCCCAGTGTGCTAAGCTAGCAATAAACATGTTTTTTTTCCTTTTTGGGGTGGCTTAATATGTGGTGCAAATCCAGCTTGTTTGGTTGATTTATGGTTCAGTCAGTGTATTGTGCAAATTGGTGGGTAATTTAGTCACCAGATTATGATATAATGGGAATCCAGCCATTGAGTTCTGATAACAAAATGGGAGAAGAATGAAAGGTCTGTGCCATTTTGAGCTCATTGAAAGATAGCTAGAAAAAAATCTTAAATGACCAAAACACGATTTATTCTTACATGCACTGCTGTGGTGGAATGTAGTCAGGAGTCACATAAGGGAGGGGGGGCTGCCTCCCAGAAGGTAAAGAGGCAGGGGAGCTTGGAACGTTTGGTAGGCAAGAAGATGGCTCCTTCCCAGAAGTTCACAGAGTACAGATTACTTACAAAAGTTAATTTAGTGATCATTCAGAGTTACAACGGCACTGAAAAAAGTGACTTGTGTTTTTCATACGACCGTTGCAGCATCCCTATGGTCACATGATCAAAATATGGATGCTGCAGGAAACTTATTTTTTGTTGTGCTAAGCTGGTAATTGAAAAAAAATGCTATTAGTGATTCAAACAACACTTAAAACCAATTGGTTCTTGATTTAAATTTTTCTTCAAATGTATTCCTCAGATCAAAATGTGAATGGTGATGCAGCTAGCAAAGCAGCAGGCCTGAAAAAGCTGAAACAACAGCGAATTCGAAAAGAGAAGCCCCAGCAGCATACTTTCACACACCCACTTCTGGCTTCCGCCCTCAAGGTGAGCTCTGGTGGGTAACATATTCTTACATACTGTTATTTCGCCTTTTTTTCTTGAGCTAATTATACATATGTCTGCCACCTGGCCTTTTATTCTCTGCTGTAATAGAGATGACTAAAATTGCAGTAATAACTGGAAGTTTAAAGGTGAAGTTAGAAAAATAACTGAACACTTCTGTCATCTCTTATTTGTTTTTCAAAATCTTGTGAAATCAAAATTGTAACTCTACTATTCAGTAGTAACAGTGAATATTTCTGGAAAAATTGACCAGGTTGCTCTCAAAAAGGATTGGATTCACATTATATAGCTTCCATTTTCTAGAACCTGCCTCCTACACCCCACACCAGGGGGTGTGTTTTGAAATTTTGAGCTACTGTGCAGAAATAAACAGTTTCATGATATGAAAAAGCAGAGTCCATCCTGCCCACAGCTTTACCATTGAATCTTACAAGCATTTTACTTTAGTTGACTATATCTACTTGTCCAAGGAGATAAGTGGGAATCCAACTGTATACTGGATGATCCATAGCAATTCTCCTGGTTTTGTTAAAAGATAGTTCACAGAAGAAAGCAAAGAGTTTTGAAATTAAAACAGTCTACATTTTCTTTTCCAATTTCACTAAGTATATCTTGACTCCAAAACAATTTACCTTGATCACTATTTCACAGTTGAATTAGCCTATTCTGAGGTTGGAAAGTTTGATAAAATTGGAAAAGATGTTTAAAGGTCATGAGGTTTCTGCTTCCTTGACTGGATATTTATATTCTTCTTTCTTATATCCACAGTTTTCAAATAAATCATTTTTTTAGAATTCTAAACTGCTTTTTTGCTTCTTAGATAACAGATCTCCAGTATAAAAGACACCTGGATTTATTCAGAGGCTAAAAGCTAATTTTCTTTGTATTCTGCAGGGCCACAGTGGAAATGTCACCTGCCTGGATTTCAGCAGTAATGGGAAATATTTGGCATCATGTTCTGATGACCGTACAGTGCGTATCTGGAGTACCAAAGACATTTTGGAGAGGGAGCATCGCTGCATGCGGGTTAATGTGGAACTGGACCATGCTACTCTGGTCCGCTTCTTCCCGGACTCCAGGTAGGATGGGGATAATATCCTTTGCATTACTTGCTTACCTGTAACCTACATTAATCCTAAAGGAAAATGGGCAGTGTGTACAATCATAACAAGGAAGATATAATAAAAACTAAACTGAAAAAGGGGTTTAGGAAACTTTGTAGGAACAGCATTGCAAAAAGGCCAGGCTGACTTGAGTTGTTTCAGTCATATAATGTATGTGTATGTGTATGTGTATGGATGAGTGTGTGTACATACACACACACACTTGAGAACAGGCAACAGCATTTCATTTTTATTGTGGGTCAGTGTGCTCATAGTAAAAAAAATGACAAAGATTTTTTAAAAAGTCTGCAGATTTTTGTCTTACTGGGATTCCTTTTGGCAGAAAAGCAGCCAGAGAAGCAGTAAGAAATGAAGCTAGTCTGAAGTTGCAAACATGGAAGCATTTTCACGTTTCACAAACCATGATGGGCAGATGTTATACGACTGCCAAGCAGAGCAGCTTCTTCCTTATGTTCGTGTGTTGCTTATATGCCTTTCTTTCATTCACTCAGAGCTTTCATTGTTTGGTTGGCAAATGGAGACACTCTCAGTGTTTTTAAAATGACAAAGAAAGAGGATGGCACTTTTACATACATCGCAATCCCAGAAGAATTTCCGAAGCAGCACAAGGCTCCTATCATCAATATTGGTGTTGCTGATACAGGTATGAAAGCTGTCTTTTGAACAGCCTAGCTTACAACTATAGAGAACGGTTCAGCTTTATTTCCTTAAAAGCAAATTAATTTGCTTGCTTTCTTGAATAAATATAGCTGCATCAGCCTGTCACAATTGTACCCTTACCTTTGCCCTTTATTCCCAGGGAAATATATCATGAGTGCCTCCAGTGACACCACCATCCTAATCTGGGACATGAAGGGGGAAATTCTGGCTAGCATCAACACCAACCAGATGAACAACACCTTTGCAACTGTGTCACCATGTGGGAGGTAAGGAAGGGCAGTCACTTGTTTACATTTCCTTCTATTATGTCAGAAGAATAGAAGTGTGTTCTTTGTGCTCTAAATAATACTGAAGAACAGAAGCGGCAGCTCACAAAATGGTTCAATTTATTTTGGCATTTCCTTTCCTATAGGTTTGTTGGTTCATGTGGATTCACTCCTGATGTAAAGGTGTGGGAAGTATGTTTCAGCAAGAGTGGAGATTTCCGGGAAGTGACCAGAGCCTTTGAGCTGAAGGGGCATAAGGCTGGCGTGTATTCCTTTGCTTTTTCCAATGACTCTCGGCGGTGAGAAGCTATCTCTCATATTTATGGACTAATAACATTTTTTATAAGAACTTGTTCACATCTTACCTTTGGGGCCTTTGTCTAGTTTTCCAGATGCCCTTGGTGTGAGGGAGAAGGCCCTTTGGAGTTGCTTTCTTCTTCTTTATAAACTAGTGGAGGAATCTCCTTTGAAGATTAAGTGGCTATGTTCCCACAATATATTTAGCCAGCTCAAATCAGAACAAATGGATTCAGACAACTTGCTAAGTTTGATTAATTTGAGGTTAGGGTTATGTTGTTTCAACCCAAGCCATTTGATTCACAATTTTATGTATTTTGTGGATTCAGAAAATATATTAAATTATGAATTGTGTTAAGTACATGCAATTAATAAGTGACCCATTGTTCATCAGTGTCCCTTGTTAATAGGTTCTCAGTTGGTTAATTTAATAGGATTTATAGCCCAGGGTTTCCTAAATGGCTATATTGCTATGGCAATTGAGTTTGTTCTCCTGCAGGTTTTTTTATAGTTTTAAATTTTGTTGAGTTCATTATAAGTTTAGAGTTATTTTGTTATATTTTATGTTTTTACCTTGGGAATGACTCAGAGTCACATATATGGGATTGGCAGCTATATAAGTCAAATAAATCAATCCTCAGGAAACTAAAAATAGATACACTCTGGCACCAACAAGCCTTAAAACTTAAAAAGTCTTAAAACTTTCCTGAAGGATATTTGAGTTTTATCAGATCTGTTGAAGGCATCTGTATCATACATACAGAGTATGTCTATATGCATAACCATTTCCCAAATTTATGATGTGAATTAGGTAATCATGGGGAGGCCTATGGTTAGCTCCTGAACATTGGAACTGAAAAAAAGAAGGATAAGTTACAAGAAGCTGATAGACCCTACCGGAGCCAAGCCAATACATTCATCTATTAACTTGAAACTGCTAAATGATTGCTAAATGATGCCATTCTCTCACCCTAATAGGATGGCAACAGTTTCAAAGGATGGCACTTGGAAGTTCTGGGATACAGATGTTGAATACAAGAAACAACAGGATCCTTACCTGTTGCTGACAGGCAGTTGCAAGGTAACAGAACCCTGCCGTATTGCTCTGGCTCCTGATGCACGGGCAGTGGCCATTTCCAGCAGCACCAGCATCTTTGTTTATAATACCCAGCGAGGAGAGGAGGAAGAGTACTTCGAAGGTGTTCATCGAGAGCACATAACAGACTTAGTCTTTGATGTGAACAGTCGCTTCTTGGTTTCCTGTGGGGACCGAGCCATCCGTGTCTTCCACAACACAACTGGGTATCGGGCTGTGATGGAGGAAATGAAGACACTGCTGAAAAAGGCTTCTAATGAGTCTACTAAGCAGAGACTGCAGCAACAAATAACAGATGCCCAGAGTGCGCTGGATAGTATCTATGGCAAGAAGAAATGAATTGCTCCAAAGAGCATGTTTTCTGTGCAAGCTTGGGGGTTAGTTTTTTTAAATATGCAGAATGAGAACTAATAAAACAATTTTTGCACAGCTGTTGCTTCCTGGGATTTCCTGAAAACTATTTAGAACAAGAAAGACAGTTTTTGTCTTGGGAAATTCAAGAGATGTCCTGTTGTTCTACCGTAATTGTCAATTGGTGCCTAGGGCAGAGTCACACTGAAGTGGCTTTCATCACCCATGCATCTTGGACATTCTGAGAATTCTTAGTGTTATTGTTTCAAAGGGCCAAAGAAGTTGAAAAGGTATCTTCACAAAAGAATTTGAAAATGCACCATGAATTCTGACATTTTGGAAATCAGTTAATGTCTTAACTCTTCTTACTAGGTAGGTGCAAAATACTGCAGCTCAGACCATCCTGAATTTGAGTTGTTTTGACCAGTTGGGAAGTCCCCCTCCCAAATGCTTTTGAAGAGCTCAAAGAAGGATGTTTTAAACTCAGAATGTTTTATACTGAAACATTTTGAATCCAGATGATTTGCATACCACTATCTTATCTATGCAATCATTCCTTTTAATTAGAATTTTGCAGAAACATAATAGAAAAAAACCCTAGCTAAATGTTATCTGCATTAGCCGCTTGTTGGCTCTTCACTCAGCTCAATTTTGAGAGTTGTCGTGGATTCTCTGATACATACTTTCCCGAAAAGGATGGGTTTGGTATATTTATAGCTTTCTTGTCTTTAGATTATAAACAAGAATAAACATAACATACAGAAATACAGTAGTCCTCAACTTATGACCAAGCACTTAGCTGCTCAAAATTATGATGGGCCCAGAATGGGTGATTTCCCACCCATAATGCACTTCTGGCTGTTTTAAAATGTGCCCCCCCTCGCAGTAATATGACTGCCAGGTGCTTGGCAGCTGCTCACCTTTACAACTAATTACAGAATTCTATTATGTGAGCATGATTTATGACTTTTTTGCCAGTTTTGGCAAAAACTGCCCATTTAAATCAATGGGTTTACACTTATGACTTGCAGTGCTCCTTTAATGACTGCCATAAACAAATGTTGTAAAATAGGATCCAGTCACATGGTTGCCCCAACTTATTACTGGAAATCCAGTCCCAATTGTAAGTCAGAGACTACCTATACAATCAAACTGAATATTAATATATAGCACAAAGAATAAAAAAATATCCACATTCTGTACTTGGATCATACAGAGTTGAAACAACTTGGATAATATTCAGTGTTAAAACAGTGACAAAAGTAAAGTGAGGTTATCAGGGAATGCATTCTAAACTAAAAAAGCCCTGGCTGGAAATTTAATTTGAATAGTCCTGTCGGCAAAAAGAATAGATATAAATGATAGTATGTCAATTCAAAATTACTGAAATTATTCAATCATCTTAATTATCAAATTTTTCAAAATTCACTTATTGGGGAGTAAGGTAAAGGTAAAGGTTCCCCCGCACATGCGTGCTAGTCGTTTCCGACTCTAGGGGCCGGTGCTCATCCGTTTCAAAGCCGAAGAGCCAGCGCTTGTCCGAGGACGTCTCCGTGGTCATGTGGCCGGCATGACTAGACACCAAAGGCGCACGGAACGCTGTTACCTTCCCACCGTAGTGGTCCCTATTTTTCTACTTGCATTTTTACGTGCTTTCGAACTGCTAGGTTGGCAGAAGCTGGGACGAGTAACAGGCGCTCACTCTGCTACGCGGCACTCGGGATTTGACCCGCCAAACTGCCGATCTTCTGATCGACAAGCTCAGCATCCTAACCCACTGAGCCACCGCGTCCCTCTTGGGGAGTAGGTAGGTTTAATTTCCATGTAACTCAGAGGCTTTTATTTGTGAATAGATCTAGACCACAGGTCTGCAACCTGCGGCTCCGGAGCAGCATGCGGCTCTTTCAGCCGTCTCCCGGTCCTCTGCCATGTGCAGTCCAAAAAAAAGAGTGGGACTAAAAAAGTTCAACCAATCAATTCAAATATGCAGGATAGGTAGGTGCATATCTCGCCTTGGCTCCACTCTTCAGTCAAACCCTGTTCTGCACATGCGTGCATGTACGCGCATGCGCACACATTTTTTGCAGCTCCCAGTTTTTCCTTTTGTGAGGGAACCGGTTCCGAGTGGCTCTTTCACTGTTTCAGGTTGCTGACCCCTGATCTAGACAGTACTGAGCTGACCTTCACTGATCTCAAAAAGCTACATAGAGTTGGACTTAAGTGGTATCTTCAAGAAAGAAAAGGACAGGAGGACAGACAGAGATATTGAAAAAAGAACCCCACAAGAAAGCAATGATACTAAGTCATTTCCATGCTATTTCCTTTAAAAGTACCATAATGTATCCATCAAGTCACCAAGAGATAAGCTCAACTTGGAAGATGTCTCTACCTCTACCTTTCAAATATGGGACTATACTGGAAAGTTAATATCACCATCACTAAGTTCAGATTTGCTTGAGTAAACTCGATTAGATTATTACATTCATCTGTAAGGAGTAGTCTTAAAACTGCTGTTGGTTTACAGTATAAGAAATACCTTCCTAAATTAGATTCCCATTCCCTCTGGCAGCTTTATAGCTAAGAGTCTCTGTGGACAATTTTGTACTATTAGGTTGAGGACCTAAACATAGCCAGGGTACAATGCATATTGCTTCCTTCCTCATAATGACTGTTAAGGGATAACTACAAATCCAGAACATGCCACAACAGAAGTAAGATACTATGTAATGCATATTCAGACTATTGGTTCTAAAGCTGCCTTAACTGTTAACTTCTAGTTTGCAGATATTTGCTGTTATCTCAAGCCTTCCCAAAACTGGAGTATTCAGATGTATTAGGCTTACAATTCCCACATGTTCATATTAGTGGGTGTAGCCACCATGTATCTAGAGTGCTTTAGGTGGAGGGGGCTGTGCATCAAGCTTGTCAGATTTAATAAACCTGATGTATGGACCTCATAGTGCACCAGTAATTTAAACCAACTGCCACTATGGTGGTTGGATATATACATTGTACACAATATATTTGTTTGTGGTTAAATGTTTTGGCTTAATGTTATGTGCGAACCAGAGCACTATAGTTTATTTCATGGGCCTTACTTTTAATAATTAAGACTTACTATTAAGAAAATAATTAAGGATACCCAAATCTTACTTTCCCCTTATGCTCTATCTATGACATGTGAACTATGTAAGCCAAATAACCACCATAATTTAGGAACCTGGAACCTAGTGAGCCATAGCACTGGTCCACATGGCCCAACATTCTGGATACAACAAGTGAGTTGACAAATACTTTCAACTAGGCTAAATGGTTTGGGTAATACATGATTCAGTGTGAGAACCCAACTGTCCCTTTAGCATGTGATGTCATTAATGCAACATAAACAGTAATAGAAATCTAAAAGGCAGTTTTACCTTTGAAAAGCTAAACTGGATTTATCTTGATTAACACTTGAATGAGAGACCCTCAGGATATCCCACAACTAGGCTAGTTTTGAAAAATTAAAAAAGAAACAAAATCCACAAGATATCACAGTAAAGGCTCAAAGGAAACTTCATCTGCCATAAAACAAAGCCGTTCTCCATTTGTATCTACGATTTGAAGCCAGATCTTAAGAATCCAAAATAGACCCTCTATTACAGCTTTTTCTGTTACTTTCCCTTATATAAATGGCAAGCAATTGATTTATGAAACTGTATAACTCTATTTTTCACTATTTCTATCTAAAATAAATTAATAGCATAGCAAAGCTAGTTCTTCTGAAGTAATAAAAAACTACTGTCCCATTATAAAACACAATCCAAAACTTGCTTCGCACCTCCCCTATGCACGGGGGGGAAAACACAGTCACCTTGCGCATGCGCTTAAGGAGCCCGTACTCTTCCTCAGGCGGGGCGCTGACGCGTTACGCACGGAGGTAGAGGGGCGGCACGCGCATGCGCGTGTGGGCACAGCGGCTGCTGCGGGATCTGGGGCTGCTGGGGCCACAGGCGCCATGTCGGGCCGCTCAGTGCGGGCAGAGACCCGCAGCCGCGCCAAGGATGACATCAAAAAAGTCATGGCGGCGATCGAGCGCGTTCGCAAATGGTGAGGGACAGGAGGGAGGGGTCGTGGGGGGAGGGGTCTGATAAGGGGTCAACCAATCCCTGCCGAATGCGGGCTTGGTGACAGCTAAGCAGCCAACTGGTGGCAGGCGTTTATTTTGGTGGGTGGGGCTTTTGCGAAAGGGCCAATCATCTTGTAACAACTGAAATGGCCGGGTGCGGGAAGCTCTGCGATTTGTAGTGCAGGCAGTGGTACCTGTCACATAGTTTAGATTGACGTGACGCTACACCAGTCGAATCTCAGGGGAGCTAAAAAGTAGGGAGCCGGGTTGCTATAGGGATTGGCGGGCCTACTTGCAGCTGCCTTTCTCATCCAGCTGCTTAGAGGTGGGTACAGGCAGGAGGGAGATTTTGGCTTGTTTGAAGTGTGCCAAACAAGTTTTGTATGTATAAACAGGAAGGAGAAGAGTATTTGACCACATCTCAATTTTCAAAACTGTGTAATTGCGTGATGTTAACAATCTGCACAATAACCTTGCAAGGTAGGCCAATAGTAGCATCTCCATATTTCAGAGGTGAGAATTGAGAATATAGTGGCTTATTAGCTGGAATCAGAGCCTCCATCTTTAGAGTCAGTCTACCACAGAATATGAGATTTGGTAACAACCGACATGTTATGTCTTCCTGCCTCATTTTGGCAGATGGGGACGCCTGGCTAATTTGTATTAGGACATGTGTTATGACCCATATCTATGCAGAAGGCTTCTAGCCAATGGATGATTATTTTGGCCAACATATTATTTTCCTTGTTGGAGTTCAGAGTTCTGATAAGGAAAAACAAGCAACTCAATGCAGCTGGTATGTTTTGGGGGCAGTAAACGGGAGCCATGTTCTTCCTGGGTGGCAGAAATGTGATTGCTCAGGGCCTGGTTTATGTTTCTTCTACAGTTGCATAGTATTTGGTCTAATAGTTGCTTCTGAATCTCAGGATCTAAAGATAAACAACTGAGGAGTGGCTATCCGTATACTTCTTAAAAGTGTTGGTTTTTTTAGTTTTGGCTGGCTGATATTAAAAATAAGGGTGAATGTTAAAAAAAAACCCAGCAGAATTTTTAATATATATTCCCATGGCTCAGATTATGTAAGAGAGCACTTGAAATGAACTTTGTCTGATTCACTTCATTGGCAACTAAGTACAGACATTTTTTAAAAAAAATTGGGTCATACAGATATACGATTCTACAACTGCACAGGAGTGGGATAGAGAAATTAATTTCTAACTTGGTCACTGTTCAAGTGACTGGCGGGTGGTTGGGGAGAATAAATTTAGATTCCTAAGGTATGGCATCAGATGTTTTGACTAAAAGTGGCTGGGAATGAGCAGTTCATTGGTGAGTTTAATGAATACAATGCTTTCCAGATAAGAGTTCCCAAGATAAAGGAATGCAGCATGCTATAAACAAGTGGAAAGTAGTAACAATAGTTTCTCTTCTAAGTCAACAGCAAAAGAAAAAGGAGCCGAGCCTGTCACAACAAGCCTTTCTTGAAAAAGTGTTTAAATTTCTTCACACAACATTCTAAACCATAAACATGTTTTAAAACTAGTAATGGCTAGGTCAGAACTAAACAAATTTCATGGTCTTAGCATGGTGTGACATGTCATCACAGTAAGATATAACACGGTCAATATGTTTTGCTTTAGGAAATAGTTTGAAACCATTTATATGGGCTGAATTTTCGTTGTTGTGTAAATACAATCACTAGCTGCTATTACAGAACTTTAGATATCGCTGATGCCTGAGCAGTGGTAGAGAAGCAGTAGTAACAGGATTGCCAAGTATCAAAGGTTAGTACTGTAGATTTTCAGTTTCTTATCAAATGGTGCTGGTATTTAAAGCTGAGAAAATAACTTCTTCAACTTATCGGTATACTTGAGAACTCTTTTTGGTTCCCCAAAATAGCTAAAGTAAGTTTGATAGCTATAGGAAACATGCAAAAAGATCCGTCTTGTGTTATTATAAATCTTTCAGTATAGACCACCAGATTATATTAAATGGATTGAAGATACCATTTCGCCTGCAGCTATTATTTTTTTAATGTTATCTTTTAAAGCTCTAGGCCTGTGCAACCTTTGAAAGTCTTGGGTGCATCCCTAACAAGCCCTCCAAAAGCTGCCACCGCATTATAAGTATTAATGTGTCAAAAGCTGAACAATATTACAGTCTGAGAAGTTGTTTTTATTAACCGCATATAACTTAACATACATTAAATTAAATTGTTTCATTTTTGACATGGCCCTGGCTACTTTCGTTGTATGGCCCCTTAAACCCCACTCAAAGACTAAGTATAGAGTTTGGATTCCAAAACGTTGGTTTTTTTTACTCCCGAGCTCAGTATTGGTTTCATTCACAGTTCTGAACACAGAGTGCTACAATTCCCCCCAAAAGGTGAGAAGACGTGCTAGGTTGTACAATTTCACCTTGGCCTCAGTACAGCTTATAGAAAAAAGCAGAAACAATAAAACTGAAATAACTTCACTGTTGACCGAAGCCAATCCTGTAAATTGTAGCTGGGGAAGAAGGTGGCTTGACTGTATCTAATCTCATTCATTTTTTGATGCAGGGAGAAGAAATGGGTAACAGTGGGAGACACATCCCTGCGGATATTCAAGTGGGTGCCTGTGGCTGATAGCAAAGAGGTGAGGGATGAGAGGAACAGGGCCTACTGGAGGGGGGCTTTGAGCTATTCTCCAACATGAGGCAAGAACACCCAGCAGAATGAGCAATATGCTACCTTTTATTTTCCCTTCCTACAAACAAAAATACAGAGATAATCTATACAATAGTGTGACAGATGTCGGTTCATTTTCAACAGACTTCTTGCCTCTCTCAAGGATATTAAAAATGAAACATAAACAAATCCCTTCTCCTTTCGTATATTTGCAAGGACCATCCTTTCCCAGCTACTTCTACCTGACCCACCAGAGTGGGGAGGCAGGGTATGTTACGGGTCCCCTTTCTTAAGGAGGTCCATCTAGTGGGACCATGAAGAAGGACCACCTCTGTGGGGCTGCCTCCTTGTGGAACATCAGCCCTGTGGAGATAAGATTGGTCACCAAATTGATATTGTTTCAAAAGGCCCTGAAGACATATTTTTCCCAGTGGGCCTGGGGACCCCAGGGTGATATAGAGTCTAGCAGGTGATTTGTTTGATTGTTACTGCCAGGGAGGTGGAGGTTTATTCGGTTTTGTCTTTGAGATTTTATGTCTGTAAGCCACTTGGAGTCACAAGGAGTGAGTAGGGCAGCCATATGTGGTAGATTTTCTATATAAATGACATTTTGGATGATTTTTTAATAGATGTCAGCAAAATTGTAGTTCTCGTGCTTAATTCTCCAAAGGCATATCAAATTCCAGATAAGGGGGTCTTGCTTTCCTTGTGGAGAATCCTTTGAGTCTTCTGGTAGCCTCTGAAGTCCAATGTGCTCCAACTGCTAATTGTAGAGGGTGCATATACGTGGTAGAGATATATATTTTTGCACACTAGCTACAAAATTCACTGTCTTCTTTCTCATTTCAAGAAAGAGAAGTCCAAATCCAGTGGTACTGCTGTCCCAGAACCAAATGGCTATCCAGCTGAAACTGCAGCCAACTCTTCCCTTCTCCTGGAATTCCAAGGTGATTAGACTTCAGGTCTTTCTTGCATATTGATGAAGCAGACGAGACATGGTTCTGCAAGCACCGGCAAAGAGGTCCTGTAAAAGCCTGAGGCATCATTACCATATAACAGGATAAAAAGAAAGCAGCATCCCTGTTTCAAATCATGGCAAGTCATTGCTAGTCAAGATGGCTAACACTGGGCCAGATGGACCCGTCTTTCAAGCTGTGCTATGATAATATAGTATTCCTGCACATAGGCAGGAAAAACAAAATGCACAGGTATAGAATATGTGACAACATGGTTCAACAGTAGTAACTGTGTGAGAGGTCTTGGTGTCCTAGTGGATCATCACTTTAGTATAAGCCAACAGTGTTTTGCACCTGGCAAAAAAGTCAGTGCCGTTCCAGGCTGCATCAACAAAGAATAGTTATCAAGATCACAAGAAATAATAGTGCTGCTCTATACTGCATTAGCGGAGCCACATTTGGAATACTCTGTCCAGTTCTGGTCACCATGATACAAAAAAGATGCTGAGAAAGAGTGCAGAAACAAGAGCAACAAAGATGATAAAGGGTCTGGAGGCTAAACTGTATGATGAACAATTAAGGGATCAAGATATGTCTATCCTGATGAAGAGAAGGATTAGGGGCGACCTAATAGCTGTCTTGTGATATTTGAGGGGCAGTCACAGGGAGGAGGGCATCGACTTATTCTACAAAACACCTGAGGGCAAGACTAGAAGCAGTGGGTGGAAGCTTATCAAAGAGAGCTCCAACTTGGAACTAAGGAGAAGTTTCCTGACAGTAAGAACAACCAGTGGAACAGTTAGCCTTCTGGAGTTGGGGTACTTCGTAGTTGGAAGTCTTCAAGAAAAGACTGGACAGCCATTTGACCAGAATGCAATAAGATCTGCCTTGGACAGGGGGTTGGACAAGAAGACAGACAGGGTCCCTTCCAGCCTCATAATTCTATATGCTAACATACTTTTGCAAATAATGTCAAGAAAACATTTTGGACATTTGTGTAACTTAAATTAGTTATATAACCAAATGTTAACATAATTTCCCTCTTTCTCCCTAGTTTTGAAATTTAGTCTGGCTTTGTTTGTCATCAGTAGATGTATAGGACAACTGAATGTCTGCCTCTATCTGTTGGAAATTCTGTTCACTTTGTTCACTTGTTTCTGGTATTTCAGCAAACTTCAGAGGATTCCTCTTGTCCATAAGTCTTAGAAACTTGATTTTTAACACGAAATCTCAAGATTCTCATGAAATGGGATTTTGTGTTCAATAGTCATTCTAGTCCAGGGGTAGGCAACCTTGGCTACCCCTGTCCTATTCTGTTAAAGAACTGTAGTAGACCCAAAACCATCCCTTGGTCCTGGCTCTCTCTCTTCGAGTATTACCCTGATGGAGAAGGGGATTATAAGTTTTACTTAACCGTGGTGTGAGGTGGGACTTTGAGAACAACCATTTGAAAATCTGTGTTTTATTTCAGTCATCTTGCAGATACACCTGTGGTGTTACTTTTGCTTCCAGCTCACTGAAAAGTCTTTTTTTCTATCTGGTTTCCCCAGATGAGAACAGCAATCAGAGCTCCCTTTCAGACACCTATCAGCTAAAGGCAGACAGTAGTGCTGCTTCCAGTCCCAGTCCACAGCAAAGTGAATCCATGAGCCCCAGCCACACTTCTGACTTCCGCACTGACGATTCACAGCCACCCACGCTGGGACAGGAGCCCTTGGAAGGTGAGTCATTTGGCTAAGGAGTTGTGGCACTACAAAAACCCATTCCCATAGCCGCTGAGGGAACACTGAGGTAGGCCTGACGTATTATGTAGAATTCCTGATAAGGGGCTTCAGTAGTAATAGCATATGTACAATCCTTCCTATTTTGGACTCCTTCAGAGTGTTTTAAGAGCCTTATCTCTCCAGTTCAGTAAAAAACTTGATCTGCCATTGACCCTTTTTTCTTGTTAACTTTCAGAACCTGCTCTCCCTCCATCAGAAGTAGCTGATGAGCCTCCAACCCTCACAAAGGAAGAGCCAGTTAAACCCAAGGCTCAGGTAAGGCCTATGGAATAGGCAACAGCTTTCTAAGGCAGATCCAGACCCATGCTCTTTAGCAGCATATAGTATTAATATTCAAACATTTCTGTCTGGACATTCAGCTACAGAATTCCTAGCCAGGCCATGAATTTAATTGGTAAGTTGATTAGCTACAGTTACTTTCCACGTGTTACAATCTAAAATAAAGTCTCTGTCAAGTGTAGCTTGATTTCTAGCATCTTGATGGATACATCCATATATTTCCCTTAGTAATTTGTATTGCCTTTTTCTAAGATGTTTTTACTACTTCTCAGGATAGCCTAATCTCCCAGGTATTCCCTGGAGTTCTTCAATTCAAGTACTAAGCAGGTCCAGCCCTGTATAGCTCTCCGGGCCAATTGCAGTCATTCAGATGTTCTACTTTTGAGATGTAGCTTAATCAAGAGTGGTTGATACACCCTTCTACAGCCTGTGCTTTTCTGGATAAGCAAGGACTGGGGAGAGAGAAAGAAGAGTCCCTTAAAAATGACTTTGCAGATCTGGCAGGCAATTATTCTACTGGAAACCACTATGGCAGGGGTCACCAACCCCCAAGCTACAGCCCACTACCTGGCTGTTCAGAACTAGGCCATGGCAGTAGGCGAGTATGCCTGCGCACACAACTCCACTTGCACACACAGCGGACGAGTGAGCATGGAACCATCTCCTCTCTTCCCACCCTGCCAGTGCACAAAGCCGGAAAGGTTGGAGACCGCTGGACTATGGGTTTCCTTTGATACAGCAGCAGCAGCAACAACAACAACAAATAAAAAACCCATTGGCAACTCATGATGTAATTTCAAATCAATATCCTAGCATCTTTTAAGGTTGAAGCCTTCATAATTCAAAAGATTTAAAAAAAAAATCTTTTGTTGAACTGAGCATTCGTTTGACTAAGAATCTAAGGGATTTGAAGGCCATACTTTAGTTCATCTGAAATAGCTCCACAATAGCTCCTGTTTGGGAGGTCCAAAGGCAAGGGAACATAAGAGTTTCAGAAGAACAAATATTCCTACATTATGACAGGTACCATGCAATGAACTACTAGATGACAAGTCACATCTTAGCCACCTATTACACTTTGTATTCTTTGGTTACTATAAATATATAGCCTAAAAAAATAGAAAGGAAACACCATTTAGCAAAGAGACTGACAAATCCTGTGGTACAAAAACAATAATAGAGTCATACACATATTCTTGATAGTCCTATTCGAATATCAATTGAAAACACTTATTTGCTTCCATTCTCAAAAGAGATGCAGGCCCTTTACACAGCTTCATAACTCCTGTGCAAATTATACTCAGGTTGCAGAAGCTTCAAGAAAAACATCTGAACAAGTTACGCTTTTTACAAGTGGGAACGGAGCCCCATTCCTAGCAGAGTTCATAGATAGGAGAAGACAAGTTTGAGGCTGCATATTCAAATATACAGCGCATAGCCCTATCCTAGAACATGGCAATCCAGCTGCTCCCCAGATTTTCCAGCAAGGAGCAAAAAGATGGGAACTGTATGGTAAGCCAAGTCATATGCAGAGCAAACAAATGAACGGGGATTCTTAGTTCTGAATCTGTGAATTACAGGTACCTCTGAAAGCTGCAGAATGCAAATCAAAAGCAGAGCAAAGGTTTCACTTGCTGTCCTGGACAAAAGGCAGAGAGAGGGCTGCTTCAGAACCATCAAACACAAATTTCTGCAGAATTATGTTGATGCTTCTTCCCAACTTAAAGCAAAGTTAACTATTCCTTTTTATTACAACTCTGCAATATTGTAATATTGTTGTAATATTACAACAACCACATCATTGTGCCTTTCATTCAGTTCTTATTCTTCAGTATGTAGACACACTGGGACAGACTGGGTAACTATGAAACCATATAGTATTCCCGTGTTACTGATTCTTCCCTTAGTGACAGATTATAAAACAAGTAATGATCATTTGAATATGGAATCTTCCAGGGGTGTGTGTGTTTCTCCATGTTTGTTCCTTGCATAGATAGGGGCCCTGACACTCAACAAACTGTAAATGCTGAAGGTGAAGCAAGACCAACATTGATTCACTATTTCTCAATACTATCTGCAATGGACGAGGAATTGATTCTTGGAGTATCTAAAGCACTGCAACCAGACAATCGTGGTGCAAGACAGTCCCACACCCAAAATACATGTACGGTAATAATCTCAAATACACAAAAAACAATTTAATCAGAATAGAGCTGGAAGGGACCTTGGAGGTCTTCTAGTCCAGCCCCCTGCTCAAGCAGGAGTCCCTATACCATTTCAGACAAGTGGCTATCCAGTCTCTTCTTAAAAACGTCGAGTGATGAAGTACTGACAACGTCTGAAGGCAAGCTGTTCCACTGGTTAATTGACCTCACTGTTAGGAAGTTTCTCCTTAATTCTAGGTTGCTTCTCTCCTTGATTAGTTTCCATTCATTGTTTCTTGTCTTGCTTTCTTGGTGCTTTGGAAAATAAATTGGCCCCCTCCTTGTAACCTCTCAAATATTGGAATATGCTATCCTGTCACCCCAGTCCTGCTTTTCTCTAGACTGGCCATTCCCAAATCCTGCAACTATTCTTCATATGTTTTAGTCTCCAGGCCTTTAATCATCTTAGTTGCTCTACTTTGCACTTTTTCCAGAGTCTCAACTTTTTTGTAATGTGGTGACCAAAACTGGATGCAATATTCCAGATGTGGCCTTACAAAAGCTTTATAAAACGGTACTAATACTTCATGTGATTTTGATTCTATGCCTCTGTTTATACAATCAAGGATTGTATTAGCTTTTTTGGCTGCTGCCACACACTGCTGACTCATGTTTAAATGATCGTCCACTAGGACTCCAAGGTCCCTCTAACTGTTACTGTTTTTGAACCAGTAACTTGTACCTTTTCCTGCCCAGGTGTAAAACCTTGCTTTTCCCCACATTAAATATCATTTTGTTGGATAGAGCCCATTGTTCAAGTCTGTCAAGATTTTTTTGGATCCTGAGCTTATCTTCTGGGGTGTTGGCTATTCCTGCCAGCTTAGTGTCATCTGCAAATTTAATGAAGCCACCTTCTATTTCCTCATCTAAGTCATTTATGAAAATATTGAAGAGCACTGGGCCTAAGACGGAACCTCATGGTACCCCACTGCTTACTTCCCTCCATGTAGATGCAGTACCATTAAGGGCTACTCATTGAGTATGGTTTGTAAGCCAGTTACAAATCCATCTAGTGATGCTGTCTATCCCACATTTTGTCCAAAGTTCATGTTTAGTCAGTTCAAAGAGGCTATTCAAAGCACATGAATAATGTTCACATTCAGTTCAGAAAACCCAGTTATCTACTTCTGGACGAATCTCATTTGGGAAAAGGATGTCACATCATTGCAAGTATTTCCCCATTTTTCATGTCAGCTTTGTAAAACAGGTTTTGTTCACCTTCTATACAGGTAGTCAGGTTACATCCCTATTGGGATAGAATTTTTTATGTTAGGTGAAGCATTCATTAGGCGAAACATCACTTAATCATGGCACTTCCAAGTAGTCCTGGCTCTGCTCATTAGGCCAAGACTGCACCATTGCTAGGTCAAGACTTCATGTTTCTCCTGCCCTGCAACATTCACTTCTGCTTCATTTCACCCTGCCCACCTACCTCCTCTCCTATCTCTCCCTTTTAGCTGTCCTACCCTCCCCTACTGTTACCTACTGCCTCCAGGTGACCTTTGCCATCGTCCTGTTGCTGACAAGGTGACAAAGGTCATCTAGGGGTAATGGGGCAGCAGAGACAGGGGACAGCCAAAAGGGCAGAGATGGGGAAAAGCAGGCAAATGGAGTTGAAGTGTACCCTGAGAGCGTAAGTGTGGGTAGGCTGTCAAGCACCCGAATTTTCATCATACGGCTGGGGGTATTGCTGAAATTTCAAGGACCTTTTAACTAGCATTCATTCAGCACCACTATAACTTTCAACAGTTGCTGGACAAATGGTCATAACCAAGGACTACGTGTATTGACAAGCCAGCTAACCATATATATTTTTTCTTTCAGGTGAATGGAGGGGAGGAAGATTCTGGTGCACCTCCACTTAAGAGATTTTGTGCAGATCAGAACTCCATATGTCATGCAGCTTCTGAGAGCTAGCCAATCTGCTTCATCCTGTGATGCAGTTGTTTTCAAAATTCCACCTGCCCTTCCCTCTCAAAATACCAACCTGTTTGAAAGTTGGTATTCTTCTCCACCTCCGTGTCTCTCTCCTGTGCAGTGTCCTCCAAGAATCAACCTGCTCTTTCCATAATCTCTCCAGATGAAACTTTGCTCAACCTGTGTTAAGATTTGTCCCTTTTGTGCAATCTCCTCCCAGCCACATCCTCTTGACTTGCACGCTTAAGGAATGAGGTGGTTGCAACCTCTCTTGTATACTTTTTATTTATCCTCTTTATGGGCTTTGGGGACTGCAGTTAAGAAGGTTCCTGTAAGAAAGAGTTCTCTGTACTTAACAGGTAGCTCATAAATCCTTTCCTGTCCTTTCTCCTCCAGACTGAAGGATTCTCTCTGGAAGTGAGTCAGGACCTGATGGAAGTCTGCCTGGGATGCTGTGCAATAGTTGTGGTGTTAAGCCATTAGTGCTGGAGGGAGCCAAAACATTCCCCTCCACGGTAGGGTAATGGTGCTGCAGCTAAGAAGGTGTTCTAGGAAGTGAAGGCTGGGCTGCATCTAGGTGGCTAAAGGGCTCTCCTTTGCAGCCTGGCAAATGTGGACCTTGGGGTGAAGAATATCTTCCCAGGTACCAAAGGGGCATTGTCTCTGAGCAGCCCTTCTCAGGGGTGGAATAGCCACCTAGCACAGCTAGCACCAATCACCCGACCCTCTCTAGTCTCTGCAGACCTGTCCTGCCCATCACAATCTGCATGTGGAACTGACTTTGTGATCAGGGCCCTGCTGCCATGAAAAGTGTTGGCCACGCAGGGAAGAAAAGAGATATTTTAGCACTGAAGAGAATATTTTTAAAATTAAACTATTTGAAATAGTATATGCGTGAGAAAATGTATTTGGGGGCAGGGGAAAGATATTCACAAGAAATGGGATGACTGGCATAGAAGACCTCTTCCCATTTGCTTGGAAATCATGATAGAAACTTATCTTGACAGCATAATTTTTTATGCATTTCCCATGATGTTACTTTCATCTTAAGTTCCACTCCATTCATGAAACAGGATTAAGCAGTACTTAGCTATACTGGCACAAAACTAGTTGTTTTCACCTTTGTTCCTATACCATAAAAGTGATAAATGATTAGGTTTTCTCACCCATTACTTTGGATATTGGGGGGAAATGTACTGTAGTGAGAATAGGATTAGTAAGGGGAACAATATGTTTCAGGTAGGTCTAATTTTCTGCCAGATAGATGTATTTCAACCTAGCTTTGAAGAAAGCTTGAAGAGTTTTGTTAGGGGGATTTCATGGAAAACTCCATGGGCAAGAGTAGGAGAGCACAAAGTCAGTCAGTAACTTTGCCACTGCCCCAACTAAAGCTAGAAGAATGTGAGGCGAATGTAACCTACAGACCTTAATCCAATTAAATCAAGAAAATGTCCCATTTAGATTATGTGTATAAAAGTACAGAGCTATAGCAGTGAAAGGTCAGGGTCCAAAGAAGTTCCTCTCCAGGGTACCTGCCAGATGAATTTGATGTTCAGATCCCAAGCCCAGCCATCATATAGTAGGTTTTGCTTTTAAAGGCAAAAGCCATAATTTAAGATGATGGCAAGGATACTAGAGACAATAGGCCCTTTTCTGACTATTAGTTGGTACCAAAAGTGGGCTTTTGAACTGAACTAACCTTATCTACTCAAGGATGGCATTCTGAGGAATTGAAATGCCATCTCTGGCCTTTTTAGGATACTGCCATTATCAAGTGATGGAATTCTAACCCTTTGGGGTTTTGCTTAGAGCCTGGCCAGATTGTCCCATGTAGATTTCTAAGTGGTTTCTGCTGACAGATGATAGCCTTTGACCAGCTTGCTAGATAAGTGCCCTTATGCTTCTCCTGATGCAGATACTTGTATTTGAAGATATTTTGGCAGACTTAGCCCCTGAATCTCCTTTTAGAGAACTAAAAGTCTTGTATTGCTAGGATGTATGATGGAAAAAGGTTTTCACAAGTTCCTGCCATTGCATTTGATGAAGACCAAGGGGGAAGAGAGGATTTACGCATTCTCCAAAGCATCAGAGGCCAGGACAAGAAGTGGAACCATAAAGCCGCCCTGAGTCTTCGGAGAAGGGCGGGATATAAATGGAATTAAAATAAAATAAATAAATAAAAAGAGATCCAGCCTAGAAATAAGATATTTTCTTTCAGAACAATTAAACAATGAAATAGCTTGCCTCCCAGTGTTGTAGGTGGTCGATTACTGGAGGTTTTCAAAAAAATAGACTGGAGAACCATTTGACCTGCATGTACACATAGTCCTCGATTTACAACAGTTCACTTAGTGACCGTTCAAAGTTACAAGGACATTGAAAAAAGTGACATGACCATTTTTCAGTTATGGCCTTTGCAGTATCCCCATGATCCTGTGATGAAAATTCACATGCTTAGCAAGTGAGTCATATTTATAATGGTTGCCATGGCCTAGGGTCATGTGATCACCTTTTGTGATCTTCTGACAAAGTCAACGGGGAAGCCAGATACACTTAACCAGATTACTAACTTATCAACTGCAGTGATGCAATTAACAACTGAGGCAAGAACGTTTGTAAAACGGGGCAAAACTCATTTAACAAATGTCTCATTTAACAACAGAAATCTTCGGCTCAATTGTGGTCGTTAGTCAAGGACTACCTGTATATAGTCGTCTGCCTTGGAGCAGAGGAGTTGGACTAGAATACCTGCGAAGTCCCTTTCAGCCCTATGATTCTATGTTGTATAGTCTACAACAGGGGTCTTCAAACTTGGCCCTTTTCTGACTTGTGGACTTCAACTCCCAGAATTCCTCAGCCAGGCACGCTGACTGAGGAGTTCTGGGTGTTGAAGTCCACAAGTCATAAAAGGGCCAAGTCTGAAGACCCCTGGTCTACAAACCCAAAACTTCAATGGTCTCTTCCAAGCCTACAGGTCTGTAAAAAATTATTCTGATAAACATATCCAGAAGTGCTTTTTCTAAAAGGCAACTGGACTTTGTTTTTTGTTTTTCCTTTGAAAACGTTTCGCTTCTCATTCAAAAAAGCTTCAGTTCTAATCGACTGGTGGGGGATTTCAAAGGAAGAAAACCCCAAGAAAGGCCAGTTGCTTTTGGGGAAAAATACCTTGGGACAACCAAGACCTAGATCAGGGGTAGGCAACCTCGGCTCTTTTATGACTCATGGACTTCAACTCCCAGAATTCCTGAGCCAACCAAGCTGGCTCAGGAATTCTGGGAGTTGAAGTCCATGAGTCATAAAAGAGCCGAGGTTGCCTACCCCTGACCTAGATGATTGAGAATCGCTTCACCTAATTCTCCCGTGGAGAACGTCAACCTTGGTTTTTCTCACGGAGCCTGGTAGCGATACCGCTGAAGCTCTAGAGGCCTCTTTTTTTCCCTATATTTATGTTCAGCGCCATCTTGGCGTATCCATGGAAAAGCGGCCTAATCGAGACGCCGCTGCTTTCCTCTCACCGCCCCGGGACTGATGGCGGAGGCGGCCTGGAACGAAGACACCGGCGGGGCGGTATACCGATCCCGAGACCCCATCCGTAACCTGCGCGTCAGGTTGGTGCTCCCTTCCCTTCTCTGCCGTGAAATGCCTCCAAGTCTTCTCGCGGCTCAAAGTTGCTGCAGACGCCGCCGGCGGTCCGTTACTTCACTCGTCTTTTTGCTTTGCAAGCCCGCCCATCAGTTAAACAAACCAGTCTGGAAAAGATCCTGTGGAATCAATATTCTGGTTTCCAAAAGGGAAACCAATCTGGTTTACTTGGTTTTCTTACACTAAACTGGGCTCTCCCTTTCAAAATTACACCTCAAATGCCCCGTGAACGCGCATAGGCGGCAAATCGTCTAATAATGTCTACCCTCCCCGAGAGAAAAATCGCGGAGAAGCCACGCTAATGTTCTCTAGTATTGAAAGAAGGGTAAAGCCTTTATAATCCACCTCAGGAATGCAGGATTCCCCCCCCCACCCACCCCAAAAATGGGCAGTAGCTTGCGTGTATGAGGCGGTGTTAACAGTTGAATTAAAAGAAATGCAGGGTGCGATCTGAGGATTTGGTAACAATGTGCAGAATAAGCAGTAAACAACCACAGCATCAGCACAGTAACAGTAAGCTTAGAAAAATAAAATAAATGCATAGGATAAGATGCACAAATAATTGAGGGTTAGGGTTCCTGGTATAAAATATCAGAAATAATTTCAAACATGCTACAAAATAATTACAAACATAGCTGCAGTGATATAGAAATAGAACGTAGTAATGTGATATATATTTATCTATATATGAATATACCTATGAGAAAGTACATGTATTTCAATTATAGTTAATCTTATTCAGAGAGAAATCATTTAATTTTAAATATATCCTACAGTTAATTAATAATCAAGGAGTCTAACAGTTATTGAATGCAGAATACAAAATAAGTTTTTAAATAAAGCAAAATCAATATTAGAATATGTCTACTATGTGCTGCAGAAATCTAGACAACTTCTAGAAAACAGCAACTGTTAAAAATGACTAGTATTCCTTAGCTAGCATGTGGTTTTTGGAGTAATAATTAACAAAAGTCTGGCTTTGTTGCACTTCTGTGCATAAACAATACATAGCATTTTGTTTTTTAGTAACAACTGTTAGATACAACAGTGTAATACTGAAGTTACTGTAAAATCAAAGATAATAAAAAATAATCTGAAAATCATAATAATAATAATAACAATTTTATTTGTATACCGCCCTTCTCCCGAAGGACTCAGGGCGGTGAACAGGGCAATAAATACTAAAATACAAAAATACAAAAATTAAGAAAAGATTAAACAAGTGCCCAATAACTTACAACAATAAGTTAAAATACGTTAAAACAATAATAAAACCCAAACCCATCAGGCGAGGCCGGCTTGTTCAAACAAGTAGGTCTTTAGATCCCGTCGGAAGGAGCGAAGGTCGGGTGCCATCTGGAGCTCAACCGGTAAACGGTTCCACAAATCCGGCGCACCCACAGAGAAGGACCTCCCCCTGGGGGCCACCAGACGACATTCTCTGACCGGTGGCACCCTGAGGAGGCCCTCTCTGTGGGAGCGCACTGGGCGGAGGAAAGTTGATGCCAGCAGCAGGTGCTTCCTAAGGTACTCCGGACCCATGCCATGTAGGGCTTTAAAGGTCATTACCAGCACCTTGAATCTCACCCGGAAGACAACTGGAAGCCAATGCAGCTCACGGAGCAAAGGTGTAACATGGGAGTATCGGGAGACTCCCAACACAACTCTCGCGGCTGCATTCTGCACCAGTTGGATCCTCGGAGTGGTCCTCAAGGGCAGCCCCATGTAGAGAGCATTGCAGTAGTCTAAACGAGAGGTCACGAGCGCATGAGTGACCGTACGCAAGACATCCCGGTCTAGATAGGGCCGCAACTGGCGCACCTGGGCGAAGGCCCCCCTAGTCACAGATACTATATGCTCTTCTAAAGAAAGCTGTGAATCTAGGAGGACTCCCAAGTTGCGAGCCCTATCTACGGGGGGTAATAACTCACCCCCCATAGAAAGGGATGGAATATTCTGAATATCCCGAGATGCCGGTACGCACAGCCACTCGGTCTTGTCAGGGTTGAGTCGAAGCCTGTTCCTCCCCATCCAGACCCGAACCGCCTCCAGGCAACGGGACATCACGTCGAGGGCATCACTGGGGTGGTTTGGGGTCAAAATAAAAAGCTGGGTATCATCAGCATACTGATGATACCCAACTCCAAAACCACGAATGATCTCACCCAGCGGTTTCATGTAGATGTTGAACAGGAGAGGCAAGAGGACCGACCCCTGAGGAACTCCACAAACGAGAGGCCTCGAGGTCGACCTCTGTCCCCCTGCCAACACTGACTGCGAACGTCCCAGGAGATAGGAGGAGAACCAATGAAGAACCGTGCCTCCCACTCCCAATCCCCTGAGACGCCGCAGCAGGATACCATGGTCGATGGTATCGAAAGCCGCTTAGAGGTCTAATAGGACTAGGACAGAGGAATATCCCCTGTCCCGAGCCCTCCACAGATCATTCACCAGAGCGACCAATGCCGTCTCCGTGCTGTACCCGGGCCTGAAACCTGATTGGTACGGGTCTAGATAATCTGCTTCATCCAGAACCAGAGGGAGCTGATGCGCCACCACGCTCTCAACAACCTTCGCAAGAAAGCGAAGGTTGGAGACCGGACGAAAGTTGTTTAACACAGCTGGGTCCAAGGCAGGCTTCTTGAGGAGAGGTCTCACCACCGCCTCCTTCAAGACGGCGGGGAAACTACCCTCACTCAAAGATGCAGATATAACCGCCTGGAACCAGCCTCGTGTCCCCTCCCGAGCCGCATAAGCCAGCCAGGAAGGGCACGGGTCCAATAAGCAAGTGGTGGAGCTCAGCCTCCCCATAATCCTGTCCACTTCCTCCAGAGTCACAGGATCGAACTCCTCCCAGATAACATTGACAAGAGCACCCATGTCCTGATCGTTAGACTCTGCCCAGTCGGAGTCCAAACCGGTCCGAATCCGAGCGATTTTGTCCGACAGATGTTGGCTAAACTCCTCAGCACGACCCTGCAAGGGTTCCTCCCTCACCTCCTGATTAAGGAGGGTTACCCTGAACAGGGCGGCCGGGCGATTATCTGCGGACGCGATGAGGGTAGCGAAGTGATTAGACCTCGCCACCCTTATCGCTGCGAGATAAGACCTAATACAGGTTCTTAGTCGCAATTGGTCGGATTCAGACCGGCTGAATCTCCAACAGCTCTCTAGGCCCCGTCTCCGACGCTTCATCTCCCGGAGCTCCGCGGAAAACCATGGAGCCCGCTGGGATCTGCACCGGGTCAGGGGCCGCAAGGGTACAACTCGGTCAAGTGCCTCCGTGGCTGCCTTTTCCCAGGCTTCCACTAAGGCATCCGCCGAGCTGTGAGCAAAGGAGGCAGGTGGGGACCCCAGCGCTGCCTGGAACCTCTCAGGGTCCATTAAGCACCTGGGGCGGAACCATCTAGTTGGTTCAACACGCCCACAGCGGGGGGGAGTGGCGAAACGGAAGACCAGCCGCAGGAGATGATGATCGGTCCATGACGGGCATAACAATTGGGAAACCCCCACCAAGATCATCTAACCACCGTCCAGATAGTAAAACCAAATCAAGGGTGTGGCCCCCTACATGAGTCGGTCCATTAATTACTTGCGTCAGGTCCATGGCCATCATGGAAGCCATGAACTTCTGAGCTAACTCAGATGATCCTCCCAGGGATGGTAGATTGAAGTCGCCCAAAACCATAAGTTTGGGAAACTCAATCACCAGCCCCGAGAGGATATCGAGAAGCTCAGGCAGGGCTGCTGCTGCGCGACTAGGCGAAAGGTACACCAGCAGCAAGCCCAACTGCGCCCTAGGACCACATCTCAGGAGGAGAGACTCACACCCGACTATCTGGAGAACGGTGGTCTCCTGCGGACACAAGGTCTCCCTTATAACTACCGCCACTCCCCCACCCCTACCCTGAGCCCGAGGCCGGTGCAGCACCCGGAAACCTGTTGGGCAAAGATCAAACAGAGGAATACCCCCCTCTGGGCCCAACCAGGTCTCCGTGATGCAAGCCAGGTCCGCCTGCTCACCCTCAACCAGATCCCGGATGAGAGGAGCCTTATTGACAACGGACCTGGCATTCAAATACACCAGCCGGAGCTCAGGTGGCTGCACATCCTCGCTCCCGGAACCTCGGGCGAAAACAGAGGGTCGGAGTGCCTCACCGCTTGGAGATAGCGGAGACGCACTCCCAAATGTCGATACAGCCCTCTGTTCATACACCTGCTGCCATTGCCTAATGTGGGAATAGGTAATCATGAAACGTATATTTAAATTACAAGTACTCAAATGGTTAAAAGAGAACTCACCCTTTAAAATCACTGTCACACCTACATAAAGAGTAACAAAAATCTATGTGTATCCACAGTTCTGAAAAAATAATAATTTAAGAGGAAAAATTAAACTTTATACCAAAATGTTATTTAATTCAGAAACCATACATTTACTTTTTGTCACCAATAAAGGCTCAGATAATAGAAATAGATAATATATATTCAATATTGCTGGAAATGTAATAATTGAGATCTGGTGGCAAGCTCAACCATTCTGGAAGATGCCTCATAATAGAATGGAACAGATTTTAGATTCTGATGTTAATTTTCCTGCAAGTATTTTTCTGTTAAGCACCACTGACTATATCCTTTTACAAAATACACTGAAGTAGCTTAGCACATAGCTGCTCCTAAGATACTTTATACTTCTCATTGGAAATTACACTCAGTTCTTTCTTTAAAATACTGGCAGACCCAATTCTGGATGTATGCATCAATGTCAAAATTGATTTCATATTTTTTCAAAATATGTCTGTTAACTTCAGCTTGGAAAACAGTTATGAATTATAACTCTGCACATAGACCTCTGCCACAACTGAAGTTTGAATTTCTCTTAAGATGTTAAAATACTGAGTTCTTATCTCAGATTAGCTAGAAATTTTTATCCTACGATTTTGACTGAAAATTCTTATTATTGTAGTTGCCATTGTTAATTTCTGACTTCACCCTATTGATAATTTGAAATTCATTTGTGATTATCTCCATGTATTCTCTTAGTTTAGTGTTACTAGTGGAATATTAAATGAATGGTTTTCTTAACATTTTATCATTTTTGTAAATCCATTTTTTGCTTTGCTCTTGTTACACATCTATATTATTTTCTTAAATATTTTTAAAAGAAAAAATAATTTTTTAAAAATCAGATATTTCTCAACTGATAATGATCAGTAGGGACAAGAATCTAGATATAACAGTCATTTGCTGCTTTGCTGCTTTCCTTTTTTGTTCTTCAAGCAACTGGCTTTGAATGACACATTCCAGATGTCCAAAAATAATATATATTTTTTCTTGCAGGGTTAAAATTCAGCGGGTTACTTCTACTAGTCTTCTACTACAGCAATTACAGCAGTCATTTTGCCAATCAGGCCAACAGCTCATCCGCTTGTCAACTTTTGAGCCTTACAACTCAGCATGTGAGTGCTCTTGGCTGGGCTTTAAGAAGAATGATTTCTGAAAGTCTGGAAAGGTTTTAAGACTATTAAAACTGCAAAGTCTGATCAGTATAAAACCAAATAATTGAAATATCCTTTTTACAGACTATGACCAGGGAACCAAGAAATGTTTCTGTACAATTTTGTTTCATTTTTAAGCTAATTTTTATTTTGGTGGTCAGGGATATCATTTACCTTAACAAAACTAATGACGTTAGTGAGATTGTCTGCTTTCCGCACAGTAATTTTCTCATTTCCTGCATTGCTTTTCTTGTTAAGTTGCCAAAATGCCCCATGATTGGTGCAGTGATTTAGTGTGGCTAACTCCTAAGTTTTTCTTGACTTTAGCATTGATTCTGAATATAAAGACATTCAAAGCCATAAAATAATTATTAGGCCTGCCCAGATGTTCTGTATATTAGTAACAAAGAGAGAAAACAAATTCTGGGAGATTTAGAGCATCTTAAGCCATTATTCTTGTCAAGCACACTTTGGAGACTTGTCTGTATTTCAGGTGGGCATTGTCCTGAAGAAAAAGAGGAGGCTGTTATTGGCTGGCAAGAAAAACTCTTCAGTCAAGTAAGTAGATGGTGTGATTGTCCTACTAATGATTCTAGCAGTTTTTACCGCTTCTGGCAGTGCTTAATCAATTTATTTGTACTTAAACCAGATATCAGGCTAAGCAGTGATTGGAATCTAGTTCTCTTTCAACCAAGCATAATGTTCTAGCCCAGTGGTGGCAAACCTATGGCACACATGCCAGAGGTGGCACTCAGAGCTCTCTCCGTTGGCACACATGCCACTGCCGCCAGCAGCAGGTCCATCAGGCCACCATCGCTGCCCGGAGCAGGAGCCCCGCCCGGCCTTGTATCTGCACCCCACGGCACGGTAGCAGCCGTTTTTGTGCCTTGCAGCATGGTGTCCCATTTTTGCGCTCCCATTTTTTACGTGCCAGAGGTGGCACTCAGAAGCGCCTCCCTGCCCCCCAAGGGTACCACAATGCTGATGTGGCCCTGGCATTTTGCAATAAATAAGTGGGTTTTGGGTTGCGGTTTGGGCACTCGGTCTCTAAAAGGTTCGCCATCACTGTTCTAGCCTCTTGTCAAGCCTGATCATGTGCTGTTCCTGCAAATTTCACATGGATATCTCATGAAATGTTTAAAAGTACAGACTTCTAGGTTGAAAAATATGAAGCCATAAGTCATTTGGATTTCAATAGTAGGCCTACATTTTTTTTCTCAGTCACTCAGGTAAAGGTGCAAAACATTTTGTTTCAAGCCTTCTCAAGCACCAAACTATTGTGAACATTTGGGAGTTTCAATGCTTCTAAAATATTTGAAAGGGCCTATTCTGCTTTTAAAACAATTATTTCATGTTCAGAAGGAATTTTGTATACCTTCACACTTCAAATAATTCAAAAGAAAACATTTTGATTATCACTTTGAATATCACAGGAATTTTTCTTGCCTAATTGAACAAGGCCTTGAATAGGAAGTCAGTTTAACTGTACTGTACATTATGCTCACAAGAGCTTTTGCCATTTCATGTTAAATGAAGAAGACAAGGCTTCCTTTGTATACTTTCTCATTCGGGTTTTTAGAGACTAAATGGCTCAGTCTAATAGGTAGAAATATTCGACCTATTTTTTTGAATTGTAACCTTGGTGGAACACTCTCCAAACTATCCCTTTGCTTCTCCCCCATTCTTCACCTTCATTGCACCTATTTATATATGAGAAATCCAATTAGATATGAGTCCTACAGAAGTTAGTGGCTCTTTTTGTGATTTGCTCATGTACCAAATCCAATTAATTGTCTGCTTTTTTGCTGTGACTTCTGCTTTGCTGTTACTGCCGTTCCATGGGTTGAAGATTTTGCAAAAGGGGGGGGGGCTTTGTGACTGTATACAAGCAACAATGGTTTTCTCTACTCCATTTAGTTTGAGGTTGATCTTTACCAGAATGTGTCTGCCTGCCAGAGCCCACTTGACCGACAATACCACCAGGATATCCTAAAGTTGGAAGAGTTGGGGGGTCGAAAGAATAAGCGGATCTTCACCTACACAGACCATGATCGCTTCACCAACCTAGAAGAGGTGCCAGCTTTTTAACAGAGATGGAAATGGGTTGGAGACTGGATGGCTGACCCAGAGTCTATTCTTTATGTCAACATGAATGATAGGAAGAGATGAATTGTTCCTACCAGAGAATATGTAAAAATATGTTTATAATCCTCAAGTAATAATCATTAATTACAAATATAATTACAAATATAATTTCTGGTTTAGGGAGTAAAGTTCAGATCCCTCCAAAGCTAGACAGGTTTAGATCGTTGTGATGCTTGGATGGAAGATCACCAGGAAAGTCCAGAGCAATCAGTTAGAGTTGGAAGTTGGAAAACTATACTGAAAGATTGCAATATCAAATCACTTTCATATTACTGCCAAGAAAGCATGTAATCAGCAGGTGTTCAGTTCAGTTCAGTTCCTGAGCAGTGTTTCTCAACCTTGGAAACTTTAAAATGCTTTCCCTTGATGGGCTGTCACTCTGGAGCCTTGCTATCTGTTTTTTACCAAACGTACTGCTAAAAAAGATATTTCCGTGGGTTGAATGCAACCTCTTAGGTCACATTTTTCCTGTGTAAATGAGAATAACAAGCTCTCTCCTTACATTCCAGCATGGTCAGAAAGTGACCACTTCTGACAAGGAAGTGCCTTCGTATTTGGCAGAAATGATGGCTAATGTGAGGAGGAGAAGACAAGAACGCAAGCCAGTGTGAGTGCAGCCATGGACACTGCTTTTGTTGTACAAATCTCTTGGGCTTGAGGGATGGGGGAATGCATTCTTCGGCTCTTCTATATGTTCTGCCAAAGCAGAAAGAAACCTGCTTCGCTATAGGCAACAAACTCCTTTGCCTCTCTTGGCAGAGAAGGAAACATCCTGAAGTCCCAAATTATTTCCTGGCAGCCCTCAGAAGAATTCATCAAGAACAACCATGTCATTAATACTCCTGTGCAGACCATGTATATTATGGGGGACCTAGGACCCCAAGGCAAGTAAGTTTGTGTGTTTATGCACCAAAGCTTTCCAGACCATCTTCTGTGGCTGAGGGTTCTCCTTCAGTCATCAGAGTCCTGAATCTGGGCTTTGCATATAATTGTTCTATATGTTCAGAAACATCTGAATGTGTCTTGGACTGCCAGTATTTTAAGACCTAAGAAGCAGGTCATGTTTTTTTTAATGATCTCTCCGTAGACTTGGTTGCAAGGAGTATGAGTATGTTCTCTGCATGATCAAGGTGGATGGCAATGGAGTCATTACAGTTAAGCCAGACTTTACAGGCACAAAAGGGCCTTACAGGTGAGCAGCATTTAGAGCCCTTTGATCTTTGAAGATGAATTGAGTCAAGGGGCACTTACATATCAATTATACAGATCTTTCATCTGAGTTGGGCTGTGTTGTTTGGCACTCTGAAGGATTGAGCTGGAAGGGGAGAAGCGGGAAATGTGGAAATTCACTCTGGAGAATGCCTCTGCTACAGTGGGAGAGAAGGAGGAGGCACGGGAGCAGCGTGTCTTCAAGGATGTAAGAACTCTTTACCTTTTGTTCCTAAGTGGGAACTAAGTTTTTAGAAGGGATATATGTGTTATTTTCTGACCAGATATTTCATTCTTTAGTTGTACAGCCGACATAAAGAGTACCTCAATGGACTTGTTGGATCTGACTTTGAGATGGTAAGTGACTTATTTTTGCACCAGATACGTCTGCTTTACCTGGTAGCTGTTGACCCTAATCCTAACTTGTTTAAGATAGAACCTCAAAACCTCAAATCTGGTTCAATTTTTAGTGAAGAGTGTAAGGTTGGTGGAATTTGGAATTCTGCTTTGTAATGCATTACCACAGCATTCATGATTAGTTTATCATTGTTGGAAACAAATTTTTATATGATTTGAGCAAATAATAAAATTCCTGCAATTCGCAGGTTGTCTTATCAGAATTCTAATAGCGGCTTTTTCATGGAGAGGGAAAAATGGTGCTGCAGTTTTCTTCTTACTCCTTTTCTCTCCCTGCAAATTTTCCATACTAGTTAAATGAGAAGCCCATTTTAAAAAAAAAATTGTGCCTTGGATGATATAAGAAGGTAGCAGGGTTCCATGCTGGCTTGTTCTTGGATGGAGAACCACACAGAAATTCTAGAGCCATTGAGAAAGTGAAAACAAAATATTTCAAAAGACAAAGGCAAGCCACTTCTATAACATTGTTAAAAATTACATAGATTAGCCATCAGGAGCCAAGCTCAACCAAGGATATTTTTACCTTTGAATCCGAAGCACACTGACAATTGAATCTCAAGTCCTGAACTGACCTGCCACCTCTGTCATATATTCATCACATAACCTTTGATATATCTTCTGTTTCATTGATTATCAAAAAAACCCCTCCATCCCTGTGTTCATAAAATCAAGTAGTAGGTAAAGAGGCAAAATGAGAACTTTCTTCCACAAAGTGGTTAACTGTTGCTTGTAAACTACTCTTTATGCAACAAAGTTGTCAAGATGTGTATTAAAAGGCACCAAGCTAGAAACCGGGAGACCGTGAGTTCTAGTTTTACCTTAGGCATGAAAGCCAGCTGGGTGACTTTGGACCAGTCAACCTGTCAGGGTTGTTGTTGGGAAAATAGGAGGAGGAAGGTATACCAGCTTTGCTCACTGCCTTGAATTGTTTATAAAAATAATAAAAGTGGGATATAAATAAATATCTCTGACTTGGGGGGGTTGCATCTGATGTTCCCCTTCTATTATAAAAATATAATTGCTTTATATCTAAGCTACCCTTTGATCCCCCCAGTCTAGATTTATCAAGTCTGATTAGTCAGCAGCTCTCGGTCAGTGGAAAGCTTTTCACGTAACCTTTTAGCTGAAATCCTTTAACTGGCCAGACCAAGTATGTTTTCTAAGTTGCCTAGAGTCACTGATGAGTAGGCGGCCATATAAATTTTCTTTAAAAAACCCCAACCAACAGAAATATTAATGTAGAGCTGCAGTTTTTCTGCTGGGTAATATTCATTCTTTCCTCTTGCAGACTGCCCCTGGTATTTTCCGACTCTTTGTTAATGGTGAAATAGGTAAGATAGCCTTTTATTCTTGGCGTAGTTTTTGTTTCTCCTCCTTCTACATTAAACCCAGGACTGATCCCCAGGACACCTAGGGTCAAACTGTAACTGGAAGCCTGTGCTTGCCCTATGAAACAGCATAGAGGAAAAGTACATTGTGATCCTGTTAACTGATTTATACTTCTTGAGGTTCTGTAATTAGTTTTGATGTTTCCCTAATATTGATTTAGGTGCCTTTTTGCTATTAGGAAAAATGACTAATTTTTTCAGTTTGTAAGCAATTCAGAGCTGTGATTGTAACTAAAATATCCTTCAAGTTTGATTAGCCAACTCACTCAGGTTTTGTTTTAATCTCAGAGTCTCTTTAGCAATGTGTGTGCACCTTCATAGGGTTGGGCAGCTTGGTTAAGAATAAGAGAAAAGATCCAAAGAATAAGACTTTATTACTGTGTTTCCTTTTCTTTCCCAGTTTCAGCCCAGGGTTATGAATATGGCAATCTGTACATACATTTCTTCTTGGAACTGCCCAGCTGTGAGTAGTATAAATTAGACCCTTAAGATTGGGAGCAAGATACGATATGGCATCTACCACATACAGTTTTTGTAGAAATGTGAAGAAAAGAAAAAGGAGCAAATAATTTTATGCCATCTACATATTTTTCCATATTGTTTCATATTAGTATATTTGAAAGAAATTCTTATGGTTTTGAAAAAAAAAGCACTACAAGTAGTCCTTGCTTAATGACCAGTTGCTTAATGACCAGTCATAGTTACAATAGTAACAACCCGATTCCACAGTTCCAACTGCAGCTCGCACGCGCGCGCACACACACACCTGATTTCATTTGGTAGCTAGGCTACTGGCTCACATTTATGGCTGTTTTCAGTATGACCATGATTTTTAGCATTTTTGCTATATTCTGTTTACTTTCTGTTTGGGGCAAAAAATGCCAGCTGGATAAATGGATTCATTTAATCACCAGTGCATTCGCTTAACAACTGTCACATCCAACAAATGTGGCATTTGCTTAATGGCCACCGTAAATAAGGTCACAAAATTAGACCTGGTCATATTGTGACCAGTTTAGCAACCACCATGACATAAGACCGTAATTCCAGGCTTAATTAAAGTCATTAGTCAGGAACTACCAGGTATGCAATGAAAGGATGTCTGGTTTTGGAGCAGAGGTTTCATTCTTTTATCTGCTAATTAATTTTGCTGTCTTTTCTGCAGTGCTAAAAAAAATTATTTTCTTTCTAGGCTGGTCATGTCCCCCATCTCAGCTACTCTCTGGAGTGACACAGACTTGCACTAGCAAAGTACATGGCAAAGTATGTTTAAGGTGGTTCGTTTGTGAGGGAGGGGGACTATTTGCAGAGTCACAGCTTAATGCCACTTTTGGGGTACATTTTTCTTCCATACTTTGAGAAATAGCAGCCTTACATGACTCTGGAATGCAATTCTTGCTATACATTTTAGTTTTCTGATACTCCTAATATTTCAAAGCTAAATTCTAATAGAGCCTTCTTCAACTTACTCCTTTAACTCTTAAATGTATTTTGCTGCCAATTATTTGGATTTCTTAATGATTTACATTAATTTTTGTTGAACCTCAGTTGGCCCACAAATTCTCAGTTTAGATTGGAATGCCCTGGGGATAAGAATTATGGGATTTTTTAATCTAGGATGGCCACCAGAATCACAACTGCAAGATAGGCAACTATACAGAATGATATAATTTTAAAAAGGATAAAAATTAAATCTGGAGAATATCAGATTGGAGAAGATCTTGAGCATATAGACAAACATTTGGGGGAAAAATCTCCCTTGCTTTAGAGTCTATTTGAATTCTTCATTGTTGGTACAAAACCAGTAGAGTGATTCTATTGGTTTAAAGCCTGGATTAGACTTCTCTATCGTCAGGGAATGTATGCCTCTGTTGTCTGGAGGCGGTTGCCTAGCTGTTGCAATTATACCTCTGAAAATCCTACATTTACCCATCAACCCCTTCACAGCATGATCATGCAGCGATGCCTAGGCACAATTGGGGGCAACTCTAAATCAAGCTTAAAGCATATCCATCTTGACAGTAGGTTTGCCTGTTATATCAATTGTTCTGTCTCCCATCATACACACACACACACACACAGAGGGAGGGAGGGAGGGAGGGAGGGAGGGAGGGAGAGAGAGAGAGAGAGAATGAATGTTGTTCTGTTTCCTGCTGCCCCGTGTAGGAGCTGATGCTACTATTTTTCATTCCCAGGACAGGGTGGCTTTTTTTTCCTTCCCATTTACCCTGGAGATGTTCTTTGCCCAAGAGGATGACTCAGAAGGTGAGTCATGCCATTGAAAGTCAGACTTGTGTGTGAGAAAGTAGTTCAGAAATGGTTCTACTCTAATGGATATGAGCTGTTTGTCTCCATCTTTGAGAATTGATTGGACTGTCACATGAAAGATAGAGGGATTTTATTTATGGAGTGTAATTCTTTGGGACATTCTCTAGGTTATGAATGCACAATTTTGTCTAGACTGAAGTTGATAGCCCTAAAATTCTTAGAGACAAACACAAAATTCTATTTAAAAATTGAACACACATTACAAATTAATTACAGCTAAATGTAATTAATGTGATCACTCTCCACTTGTATTTTCACTCACCTTCTCCATTATTAAAAATTACAAATTGCTTACAACTTTTGGAGATTTCTCAGAACTGAAGCCATGGTTTCAGGGGACTATAGACAGCCTTGAAGCCTCCAATTGTACACTTCTGCTCTAGAAAAAAACTGTACAGTAATGGGCGGGATCTGCAGAAGAGCAGGATGTGTTGCATAGCTTGTATTCATTTCAGCGAACACTTGCAACTATGTCAGAGGATTGTTCCTCTGAGCAATGGTTTATTCTGATTCTAGTGGAAAGTTGCATTTCAACATCCCTCCATCAGCAGAATTGCCCTTCTGTTTATGCTGGAATAAAACATGACATTGATGCGAGACTGGCTGGTGTCTTACTCACTGTCTTCCTTCCTCTAATAGGCTCCCTCCCTGAGTGGCCTGTCCTATACTTTGAGGTTCTTTCCTTGGATTTCTGGCATAGGTACCGTATTGAAGGCTATGGGTTTGTAGTGCTGCCAGCAACGCCAGGTAAAAGACAGTGCTGGAACTGAACTCTGCATTGGTGCAACTCATAAGGCAAATTTGTTTATTAATTTATTTATTTGTTTGATTTACTGTATATAGCCACTTTTATGTGACTGAGTGACTTACATAAAACAAAAATCAAAATACATTTTTTACTTGCCTCTAGTAGTGTATATTCATCATGTTTCAGTACTAGATGTTCTTCTGATAACTGTAGTTCTTATTTTCTTTAACTGCTGGAATTCTGGAAAGTCTTTTTAAGATGGCATCTCTTAGCATTTAAGATGGCATGCTTACAATAGATACTCTCTTCATGCATTTCTGTCGTTCTCCTAGCAGACTCGCATTCCTCCTGATTGGTGAAATTTCCTGGGTGGTTTTGAGGATTTGTCATTTGCTGTTGTTCAATTTAACACATTAGGGGAAGATTAAGATACAACAGTTTTGAAATAAAAGGCAGAAGATTCAAGGTTTTGAAAGGATTGCCCTCCTCCCATTCAAATGGGATAGTATATCCTGATGTGAACATCTCCTATGGTCACTGCCAAGAGATGGACAAATTTGCTGAGTTTGTACATTGTGCTAAGCTGTAATGTGGTTGTTTGAGTTCGTCATAGTGTGATACAAACATAGTCACTGTGGTATGTAAACATGGTTTATAGTTCATAAGCCATCTACAGTTACTCTAAGCCTAAGATGTCACAAAATCCAGTAAATATATAAATAAAACTTCACGTGTGAATGGATTATTATGGTATCTTTTACAAGCCATGAAAATGCAGCTTCTCTCTATTGTAGAGTATTTTCCTTGGCTTGTAGTAAACAGTTTCCAGGTCTTGTATTTCACTGGAACTTTTATATTGTGATCTCAGTGGCTAACATACTGGTAGTGGACATGCATGTTCTGAGTAGGCTTTTGATTTTTTCCCCACATATCTCTGGCATCGATCCTGTTCAACCTGATGATTCAGGGGTTCACACTTTGTCTGTTTCTACATGGCGTCCTGTGGAGTTGGGCACCATTTCAGAACTACGGAGGTTTTTCATTGGGGGATCTCCAGAGCTTGAGGATATAACCTACACCAAAGTGCCAAGTACTTTCACAGTGAGTGCCTGCCTCCCCATGCCCACCCACCATGTGCAAAGCATTTTGGTTCAGAGTTTGGCAGATTTCTTGAGAAAGAAGGATGAAAACTCAGCTAGGACTTCCCCTAATCTGATGCTTATCTTCTGTGCAGGGTGATCGTCTCAGCCGTTTTGGTTTTCGTTCTGAAACAACAGGGAGTGTCACTTTCCGGCTGAACTGCCTGCAGCAGTCCAAGTAAGATTTTTCTCTCCACTAGAGAGAGAGAATTTCTGAAAATTCTGAACATGCACAGGAAAGAGATTTGTATTGAAAGAGATTTCAGCAAAAAGCAGCTTCTGTTATCAGCTTGGTTATCTGCCTTTGGATTCAAATGCCTAATGTCAGTATTCTCATTGATATAGACGCAGGCATAAGGAAGCACATACAAGTAGTCCTTGCTTATTGATCACTTATTTAAAGTTGCAATAGCACTGAACAATAGTACTTATGACTGGTCCTCAAAGTTCCATCCATTGCAGTGCTGTGGTCACGTGGTCACAATTCAGGAGCTTGGCAACCAGCTCACACTTAAAACAGCTCCTGCAATCATGTGTTCACTAATTGCAACCTTCCCTGCCAGATACCTGCAAGCAAAGTCTTTGGGGAAACTGGTAGAAAAGGTTGTAAGTCACTTGAGTAAACCCACCCACCACCCCATTTGTTCTGTACCAGCCTGCTACCGGCCCTGCAGAAAAGGCAGGGACAACCCCTTTACAAACGGCAAGAGGCTGGAATTAAGCCTGCCAAATTTATTAACATAAAACAGAGCAAAACAAGACACGAACCATGAAACAGGAGCTATGAAACAGGAACTATTCAAGCGGTTGCCTTCAGCAAACCAGCCCTCCCACGCATTCCCCTTTTATACAGTTCAGGGCGTGGCTTCTCTGCCTCCTTCCGAGGTGCCCCATTGCCTTCCTCTGTTTACTCCTGATTGACTGCCTCCTGCGTCGGGCGTCCTTGAACAGGGCCAGCTGTGGGTCATCTTCATCCACGCTGTCAGGCTCACACAGCTGGGTCTCCGTCGTGACCAGGTGGGAGGGGCCTGGCTGAGGGCTCTCATCAGCAAGATCTCCAACCCCCTCAGCAAGCTCTCCAACCCCCTCAGCAAGCTCTTCAACACCCCCCTCCTCCTCTGAGTCGTCCGACCCAACTGCCGAACCCACAGGCTGACCCTGAATCACAACACCATTTTCCTGCACAACAGGCCATGCTCCCCTTCCTCAGGCTGAGAACCTTAACTTGGTAGTTGCTATTGGATTCATTTCAAGGAATCAGCAACAGTGGCTGCTGAATTTCCTGATTCTTCCTAATTTCCCCTCAAATATTACAGAAGGAATGTGCTAAAAGAAGGTGAGTCCTGAACACTTGATTATAAATGCATTTTTAGAATTGCAACTAACTCTTGTGAAAACATTAGCACTGTCCTTTAAGACCAAGAATTTAATGTGTAGCCCTTTTTCAACAAAGAAGAACATCAAAAATCAGAACATCGTTTGATGGGGATAAAGCAAATTTCTTTTATCATTTGAGAAAAAGCAACTTCCTCTTCCAGGAATCTACAACATATTATAGCATATTGTTGCTAGTTTTAAAACTTGTTTCTTGGCAGAGCTTTTCTGGAGTCCAGCTCCATGAAGAAACGCATGCAGAGTGTTCTGGATCGACTAGGAAACTTCAGTCAGCAAAGTTCCGTTTATAATGTCTTAGGTAAGGCTTTTGACACAAAATCAGGTGGGAATTTTTTTGCGGAAAATAGAATTGTTTGGATCTTGGGCATTACAATTTCCCTATCAGGAAAGGTTGTAATATTTGAGCTTCTTTTGTCTAGAAAGAAGGCAAATGAGAGCGGATATGTCTGAGATGTACACAAGTATGCATGGTGCGGTTAAAGTGGACAAGAAACTATTTTCCCCTTCCCAAAATACTAGAACCAGATTAAATTAAATTGGATTCTGGAAGAATCAGGATAGATAAAAGGAAATATTGATGCATAATTAAATTTTGGAATTTGCTACTATGAGATATGGTGTTGGCTACCAACTAAGGTGTCTTCAAAAATGGGTTGGATCAATTGATGGGAGTCCAAGGGGCTAATGATTATTAGCCTTGATGACAGTATAACTGCTTTAAAGGCCATCTGCTGGGAAACTACTGGGCTTCCTTGTGTCCTGAATTGGCTACTGTGATAATAGATTGATGGATTAGGAGTCCAATCCAGCAGGGCATTTTGTTCTTATGGCCATTTTAGGCATTTTAATTCTAAATTGTTTCATCATTTAGTTCAATGTATGGTAGTGGTTTCTTTAAAAAGCCCAAATTAGAAGGTGGTTATTTTTTTTATTAAAGATGAACATATCTTCTAATTAAATATTATTTTAAATTATCTTGGAACATCAGGATCATTTAAAGAGGATAGTATTTTTTATCTATTTAATGAAAAACATGTCGTATTCTGTTTCTTACTTGAAAAACTCAAATTTGCCAGAAGAGTAATGTTCTATATTCTTTTTTAAAAAACTTTGTAGCTCCTAGGCCTTTAAAAAAATATAGAATAAAATATGTTATTCTGGATGGTGTGTCAGAACAAGAGAATAAAGGGAATTCAAAATCCTTGTTTTGCTTTTGCACAATACATTTTCTGTCTCCCACAGAGCTACTAGAAGTTAGACATACTTTCTAGCCTGCATAATGTATTCAACTCATCACATGCTTTCAATATTTCAGCATGGGATTTTGGTTAAAAGGTCTAGAACAGGGGTGTCAAACTGCCGGCCCACGGGTCAGATGCGTCACACCAAAACTGCGCCCACCCCATTGCCGGCAATGGGAAAAAAGTCGCGACACGTCACGTGACATCGCAAGTTTGACACCCGTGGTCTAGAAGGATGGAATGAGCAGGCAGGGGAACTAGTTGGCTGCGCAGGTTGAACCACCCCCTAACTACCATATTGGTTCTCTTTGTTGCAGAGGCTTTTCAACGGGCTCGTCAACGGATGCAGGAAGCCCGGGAAAGCCTTCCTCAAGATTTGATTCGCACTTCAGCCTCTGAAGCTCATCATGATGAAAGTATCATCAAGCAGCCTGCTGTCTTCTAAGATGTTCTCCACCAGTGCTTCTCAATCCCAGCCACCGGAAGACTTCAACACTCAGGATTCCCCAGTCAGCTCTACGCCTTGGGTTCTCAACTCTGCTTCTGCATTTTATGAGAAACTCCTGAAGCTCAGTTTGAATCTGGAGGTGGGCCACGTGGTCCTGGACATAGGTGCTTGGACTGCTGTTTTTTCAAAGGATGTGACAGAAATCGCAGTTTTCCTCCCTTTCTTCACACAAGATCATGAGATTACAAAAACATTCTATGCCTTAGGAAGGCAATCATGTTGTGCGGTATTTTATTTTGTGTGCATGAATTTGGGTATATTTATATGTACATAGGGATATATATACACATAAACATTTGAAATCAGTAAAAATAAAAACGATGAACTCCCGGATATAAGAAAAAAGCCTTCTTTATTGCTGAGCTTTCGTCAGCTAGCTGTTGACATCATCAGAGCAAGGGCTGAATGATAAGGGAGCAAGTACATACGCTTACATGGTAGTTATAACGGTCAAGTTGTGGAATGTGGGTGTGACATGTTCGTGACACGCTCGCATATAACCACGGTGGTTCCGGCTTCGCTGTAAAAGCCGGTCTCTGGTTGATATTTAAAAGTCGCGCCTATCAGTTGTTTGGCCCATAAGCCTCTTTGCGCCGTGCGCAGTGATGCGCTGGTTGGCAGGTTCCTCGTTCGAAGCAGAGCCAAGGAGGTCGTCTCGTTCCCTCACGTGCGGTCGCCGTGGGTCTGATTCTGTTGTGGAAGAAAGCAGATGTCCTCGTGGGACATGTAAGCAATTCGCTCTCCCTCATGCCTCCTTATGCGGTTGCCGTAAGATCGGCTCTGTTGTGTGACTTGGTTTACCGAATCTCAAAATTCTTTTGGTGTGTGGTTGCTGTGCGTGTCCGTCTTATTGGGCACGATCGCTTGGTGTGTTTGAATGAAGGCAAGTGTCATGTTTGTCAGCTGTGAGTGATTCTGTGGGATGTTTAATCTGGACTGTCATTCCTTGTTTCATTGTATATGGTGAGACAGGTTTCAGTTTTGGTCGTGGTCTCAATACTTTGTTGTTGTTTGGGTGTTGTGTGTGGTTGTTTAGTGATGTAGGATTTGTTTCTTGGGTGTTGTGGTCAGGAGTGGTGTTTTTACATGCAGGAGTGTCAGAGGGTATGTTGGTTATGCAAACCATCATGGTTGTGTTAGAATTCTGTTTGTTGTTTAGCTCAATTGGAGTGATTGTGTTGATATGGTGTTTAACAGGTGGGTGGGGTAGTGTGTTTGATTGTGTTGAAACGTTTGGATGTTTTGTGTTGTAAATGTCTCCTCAGAGTTTGAGATGGTGGTAATAAGTCGATATGCCTATATTAATTGAGTGAGGGTCAGACAACCAAGCCTCTTTTAATAGACAACCACCTTTAGTGGGGTCTTGAGAGATGACTTTTGCACCTTTGAAATCAAAGGTGTGGCCATGTGCAGCCATGTGGACCCACACTTGGGAGCGTTGTTCTTGTCTTTTGACAGCTAATATGTGTTCATGTATCCTGGTTTTTAGTGTTTTGGATGTTTCCCCGACAGTTGCAACAGCGTTTGTTACAGCTGATTTTGTAGACAACAGATGATAAGTTGTCCATGGATAATGGTTCTTTGAAGCGCATTAATTTGGAACGTAAGGTTTGGTTGGGTCTGTGCGCAACGTTGATGTTATATGGTGCCAGGATTCTAGTGGTTGCCTCAGAAACTCCATTAATATATGGGGTGGTTGCTCAAGTTGTGGTAGTCTGTGAATCACGGTTCGAATGTAGTGCATTATCTTTGCAACATCGTTGGATAAATCTAAGTGGATAGCCGTTTTGCCTGCATACATGGTGGAGATATGCTTTCTCCTTGGATTTAGCTATCTCTGTGCTGCAGTGTGTTTTGACCCTCTTAAATAGTATTCTTATGCAGCTAGTTTTGTGGGAAGTTGGATGGTTGCTCAGATAGTGCAAGATGCGATCAGTGTGTGTGGTTTTACGGTAAACCGTGGTTGAAAGATTGCCATCTGGATGGCAGTGGACCATTACATCTAGGAAAGGTAAGGCATTGTTGCTCTCCTCCTCTGCTGTAAACTGGATGCTCGGATGGACTGAGTTAAGCTTTTATAAAAATTTGGTGGTGTCACATCGTTTGATGACTGCAAAGGTGTCATCGACATATCTAACCCAAAACCTGGGTTGGTAATCAGACATGACCATCTATTCAAGGTTCTGTAAAACAGCCTCAGCAATGATGCTTGATATGGGTGATCCCATGGGTGTTCATATATGGTGTTATTCAAAGTAAAATAAGTTTTTTTTAATCCCATTTATATCCCGCCCTTCTCCGAAGACTCAGGGCGACTTACAATATAAGCACAAATCAATGTGCTTAGCAAGTTTGAAGGCAAAAACCTAGTAACTGGATGTAGTCATCTGTATTGGGGGAACTAGGTTGTCTTGGTTCTTCTCTTTGTAATAAATTTCTAAGAACAGAGATGGCTAGGTTCTGAGGGATAGAGGTGAATAAAGATACTACGTCAAATGAGACCATGATCTCATCATCGTTCACTCTTAATGTATGTAATTTTGTTAGAAAATCTTCAGAGGATTTTACAGAGGTCGTAGACTCATCAACTAAGTGTTGGAATTTTAGACTTAGCCATTTTGTCAGGCCAAATGTGGGTGTACCCCTGAAGGACACAATGGGTCTTAAAGGGACTCCTACCTTATGGATTTTGGGGAGTCTATAAAAACGTGCCATGGCTGTATCTCTGGGTCGAGTGGCTCTGTGGTCTTCATCATTTATTTTGTTTTGTTTCTTGAGCCTGTTTAAAGTCCTGTTAAGTCGGTTGGTGAGTGATGTCATGGGAGAGTAGTCTTACATAGTGAAGACAGACCTTGGGACCCAGCCTGGCTCTGACCTACCACTTTTGGCCTCATTGAGCACTTCTTTTTGCAACCATAGATCAGAGGCCTATCAAGCTGAATCTCCATTTCTGAGAGCAGTTTTCTTGATCTTCCCTCAAAATAGAGACATCTGGGGTGACTCCCCAGGACCATAAAGGTGTCCTACAAACACATACACATATATACATACATACACACATACATACATACGGTATCTGTACTCAGTTTATAACAAGGGACAAGAGATAATTAAAACAATGATATTTCAATATTACTAATTGTAAAGAGCTTTATTTCTTTAATATCAAGTACTGAAATTAAAACACAGTAAGTTGTCCCACACAACTTTTTCTTTCCAGTAAGCTAGAGAGCAAAGTTGCTACTGCTATATTGCATCTTTTGTCTCTACCCTTTATCCAAAACTTCTGCGCAAAACTAATATTGCCTTGATTTCAAGCAAAAGGTGCAAAATAGTTGGGAAGCTGTGGGCTCAGTTTCAAGTGGTTTTGCCACTTGTGAATCTCCTAATGACTCATGCAGGGATTGGGGCTGTAAAATTCCTGCTACCAGCTTCCCCTAGGATTCTTGTGAAAGTGATCCCAAGTTGCTTTCCTGATTTGCTGCTAATCCCTTGATTGCTTGGACTCCCATCCCTTTTTTTCATTCAATTTTTTTAATTAGTTTATCAAAATATAAAATACAGGGGGGCGGAGCCAACTGTCAGAGCGGGCGGCTGTGTGAACGGAGCTCTCTCCACGCACAACCTCTCACCCAGTGTTCGCGGGGGCTTTTCGGAGCTTCAGGAGGTCCTGTAGGGACATCCGAAGTTGCAGGCAGCCCGGAGAACCTTCATGAACGGCGGTTCGTGTTGAAGATCCGGAGAAAGTCTGATGCGAGCGAACCGGGGAGAAGGAGGCCAGTAATGGCCGACATGAAGATCTGACAGAGGGACGGAGCTAGCACGTAAGCAGCGGGACAACGGTAGAGCGGAGCTGACGGAGAGTGTATCCGAATATTAAATAGGAAGCGCTTGTAAAAGAGGTACTGGTTCGAAGTGGGAGCCTCACGGAGAGGGAATAAGCGGCGATAGAAGTCTTGAGGGAGGCGTTTGGCAAAAACAGCAAGGGAAAGAAAGCCGAAGACTATATGACTGTATTCTAGCTGGAGATAAGCTACAACAGGTCAAAGTTTGAGCTTTGGAGCCTTAGAGACTGAACTCTGGATTGTCGGGCGTGGAAAGCGATCAGCTTGGTCTAGTCTGGTCTATCCTGGTAAATTTTGAATTTGTGAACTTTTGAAACTTTTGAAATTCTACTCTACTTGTCACGGGCGGCCATTTGATATAGCAATTTAGTAACTGGAGGTTTGCTTAGTGGGACACCTACTGGTCTTTGACAGCAGAGGAAGACGGAAAAGGTGCCAATTTCTGCGCCGGAAACGGGGGGGGGAAAAAAAGAAAAGAAGAAGAACGTGACTTTGATTATATTCATACTATAGAATTCTATTATATAAATTGCTTAGTTGGTAATAAGTATCTGGTGGTAACTGTTTTATATATCTCTTTGTCATAGAGTTAAAAGGTTTATATAAGACTCAGGGTATTATATATTGATAAAACGTTGTTATAATTGGGGAAACATGACAAGTATCTCGGGAGCAACTAAGCCTAGCGCTGGCAAAAAGGCAGCAGCACAGGGACAGGGGATGGCCTCAAGTCCCTCCAATCAGAAATCTATAGAGGATATGCTGCAAAGGGAAAGATCTAACTCGAATTCCTTTAAAGATTTACATGCCCTTTTGCAAAACCTACACGAGGCAATGGCCAAAAACCACGAGGAGATGAAGAGAGAAATAGGCCAAATAAGAAACGACACTGGTGAATTAAAGGGGAAAATCCAAGCGATAGATGATAAATTTGAAGGGATTCAACAGCAATTAGTCAAAAATGAACAAAGACTTCAAGATATGGAAGCTAGAATGGAAAAAGAGGAAAAGAGAGTAGATGATTTAAATGAAACACTCCTTCAGGCTAATAAGGAGTTAGAAACAACAGTCATTTTTCTGGAAGCAGAAAAGGCTGCTCATTATCTACGCTTCCAGAACGTTCAAGAAAAAAGAGGGGAAGATCTGTTGGTCATGATGGCAGAACTGATGGCAAAGGCACTCGGTGTAGGGAAGGAGGAAATGCTGGCGGAAATTGATGAAACATACAGGGTCCAAACTAATTATGCGAGAAGGCACAACCTCCCAAAAGAAGTACATGTAAGGTTAGTTAAAAAATCAATTCGGGATGAGCTTCTGCATAGATCTAGAGAGGAACCATTAGAATTTCGGGGCCAACCAATCACCATCCTTAAACAGATACCTAAAAGGATGAGGGATCTGAGACGCGGCTATCAATTCTTAACATCCAAACTAATAAGAGAAAATGTAAACTTTAGATGGCTAACTCCAGAGGGTATTCTAGTTACGTGGCAGGATAGAAGGCATAGACTGGACACGATAGAGAAGGCAGAAGATTTTTACAAACGCCACTTCCATAGCCAAGAGGAAGTAGATTTAGAAGATCAAGATGGAAGGGAGGTAAGAGAAAGAGATACAATACGTGTGGCAACGGATGGGAAGATCTTAGCTACAGAGGATAGAAGGAACAAATCCGGTGAGTTAACAGAGAAACATGGAACTAGAGACAAGGAAGAGAGAGAGCCCCGAATCACGAGATCCACAAAAACCAGAAATAAGTAAGATGAAGGGAGGTGAGTGTAGTATTATGTCTGTGAATATTAATGGATTGAATTCGCCAGTGAAAAGGCGGAAATTTTTTAATAGGCTTATTCACCAACAATTGGATATCGTGGCAATACAAGAAGTCCATATAAAGGAACAACAAAAATATTTGTTAGTACAACCAAGAATAGGGAACCTATTCGTTTCCTTAGACCGACACAAGAAAAAGAGAGGAGTGGCACTATATGTAAACCCAACATTGACTGCAAAACAAATTTATAACGATAAAGAGGGTAGAATACTGATAGTCGAGGTTATAATAAATCACAGGAAGGTCATGATGGTAGAGATATATGCCCCAAACCATAACCAAGAACAATTTTTCAAAACACTTCACAATAAGATATGTAGCATTGATTATGAGGAGATTTGTTTAATAGGAGATTTTAATGCTATCCTAGATATAAATTTGGATTATATGGGTAAGACGCTTAGGAAAAAGAAGAGAAGAACTCTACCGAGATCTTTTCTTAACTTGGCTGAGGAACTAAATATCCAAGATGTCTGGAGGGAAAGAAATCGTAAGGCTAGACAATATACACATTACTCCAATCGACATAACTCATGGTCTAGAATAGACATGGTATGGATGACGAAAGAAATTAGTTCAGAAATAGACGAGGTACATATAGCGACAGGTACTTGGGCAGATCACAATCCTATTAAACTTATCTGGAAAGGTTCCAAAAAAATACCCAGATGGACGCTTCAAAGAGCAATTTTAAAAGAAGACGAATTCAAATCTAAGATGGAGAGAGAACTAAGTTTTTTCTTTAAGGAAAATAAAGCTATAGACACCTCAGTACAAAACAATTGGGATACAGCTAAGGCAATGATGAGAGGGGTAGCGAGGGCATATATGGTATATAAAAACAAGGGGAAAAGACAACAATGGGAAAGATTAGAAGAGGAATATAAGAGCTTAGAAGTTACACTCCAACAAGATCCACAAAAAGAGAATATCAAGCAATCTATGGATCTGATTAAACACAAACTTAACATTCTAGACAAAGAGAAATTAGCACAACAATTGAGAAACACGAAACAAAATTTTTTTGAAAATGCAAATAAACCGGGCCGGTGGCTCGCATATAAATTGGGAAAACAAAAGGGGAAAAACTGGATTCACGAACTACGAGATGAGGAAGGGAGAATATTCCACCAGGAGGAAAAAAAAAAAATTATAGCCCAGGAATTTTATGAACGTTTATACAAAGAAGATAGTCAGGCAAGTGTGGAGAAAATGGAGGAATATTTTCAAAGAGCCAAACTACCTAAGGTCACAGAAGATACCAGAAATATGTTAAACGAGGAAATTCGACTATCTGAGGTGATAAAAGCTATTAATGCACAAAAGAATAATAAAGCATCGGGACCCGACGGTCTTCCATCAGAAATTTATAAAGAATTACAAAATACCCTAGCTCAACCCCTAGTGGAGGTATTTAACGCAGTATTAGAAGGCGCAAGGACGCCTAAATCTTGGCTAGAGGCAAACATAACCCTTATCCCGAAGGATAACACAGACCATACATTAATCCAAAATTACAGACCCATATCACTTCTTAACTCGGACTACAAGATATTTACATCAATTGTAGCGGAACGATTGAAACGATTTCTGAATGATTTCATACACGCAGATCAAAATGGTTTTCTCGCTAAGAGACACACTAAGCACAACATTAGAATAATATTAGATACATTGGAGTACTATGAATTACATAGCGAACAACAGATGGCATTACTTTTCTTAGACGCCCAAAAGGCATTTGACAATGTTAAATGGTCTTTTTTGTGCCAACAGCTTAGCTTTATGAATATGGGTGAAAAATTTATAAATATAATTAGGGCAATTTATGACAATCAGGAAGCAAAAATAATTATTAATGGGGAAGCATCTAGCAAGTTTCAAATTCAAAAGGGAACACGGCAAGGCTGCCCCTTATCACCATTGCTGTTTATATTGACTCTTGAAGTATTAACGAGAACTATAAGAAACGACCCAAAGATAAAAGGATTAACCATTAAAAAGGAAACCTTTAAATTGCAAGCTTTCGCGGACGATTTGGTTTTTATTATGGAGGATCCATGTCAGACGGGACCAAAGCTATTGGAAGAATTATCTAAATATGGTGAGGTTGCCGGACTGCGAATAAATAGAAATAAGACCAAGATGATTGTTAAAAATATGACCAATAAACAAAAAGGTAATTTGGCCGGAATCATGGATATAGAAATAGTCAAGAAAATAAAATATCTAGGGATTAACATTACGGCTAGATGCACTTCACTCAAAAAGGATAATTATGATAATGTAGTGAACCAAATAAAAGGTGATCTGGAAAGATGGGGAAACCTAAAACTCTCATTATTGGGAAGAATCGCTGTCATTAAGATGAATATTCTGCCTAAAATCCTGTTTCTGTTTCAGAATATCCCAATTCAACTCGACTCTAAATTTTTTCGAAATTTGGATAAATTATCACTAAATTTTATTTGGCAGGGGAAAAAACCAAGAATTAAATTGAAATATTTACAAGACACGAAGGAAAATGGGGGTTTTGGATTGCCAGACTGGGAATTATATTACCACGCCGCGGCCCTGAGCTGGATTAGAGAATGGGTAATCTTGAGAAATAGAAGACTATTAACTTTAGAGGGTCACGATTTGCAATATGGCTGGCATGCTTTCCTATGGACGGAGAAACAAGGTCTTTTCTCGCATTTTCAAAGACACCGGATCAGGCAAGCGCTACTCAATACTTGGAAAAAAATTAGATCTCACAATTACACCAAAATACCGGTCTGGCTATCCACCCTTGAAGCGATAGTTTACCCAAATCTGTTTGACTTGGGTAACATAATCTCATACAAGGATATTCTGAATGAGGAGGGGGAATTGAAACTTAGGAATGAACTAGAATTACAAGGTATAAAACTCGATTGGTGGGCCTACTTACAAATCCAATCGAGATTTAGGAAGGATAAAAATGAATGGGGGATATATACCTCTGAAACAGCATTGGACAAAATATTATTGGGACCGGACTCTAAACAAATAAGGAATTTTTATAAATTACTTTTGGGATATAAGCTGTTTGAAGAGCAAGTGAAAGACCCCATGTTGACCTGGGCTAACAATTTAGGACATAACATCGACCTAGATACTTGGCAAACAATTTGGGATAGGAATAAAAGGATAACACTGGCCTCATCGTATAAAGAAAATTTATTTAAAATGTTTTACCGATGGCATCTTCCCCCAGCCCGCTTAGCAAAAATGTACACAACAGCATCTCCCAAATGTTGGAAGTGTTCTGAAGAGATAGGCACATACTTCCACACGTGGTGGTCTTGCAGTAAAACACAAAAATTCTGGAGAATGATTTGGATTTGGCTGAAAGAAATATTGAAACAAGATCTGGAGTTTAGTCCAGAACTTTTCTTGTTGGGAATCACGAAAGAGAAATATCCTAAAGATGTGCTATACTTAACAATCCATATTATCACAGCAGCTAGAATATCATTTGCGCAAAAATGGAAAAAGAATGAGATCCCAGGACAAAAAGAGGTTATTAGGAAAATTTGGGATTGCGCTGAAATGGACAAATTAACTTTGGAATTAAAGAATAAAGATCAATCAGACTATTATAGAATTTGGAACAAATTGTATCTTTGGATGGATAAAAAGAAAGGTCTTTATTAGGTTTTTTACAGACTAGCTTACTGTTTTAAATATTGTGGTATTTCACCGATTTGTAATCTAAGTGTATTTAAGTGTATTTTTGATGTACATATATACATGTATATATATATATTTAAACATCGTAGACAAAAAGGTTTGTCAGCTCGCTGGTACTGTGTCCAATGTTTTTAAATAATAAATTTAATAAAAAATTTAAAAAAAAAATATAAAATACAGAAATACAAAGAAAAATGAAAATAATGGGGAAATGGAGGGAAAAGGAAAGATAAGGAAGTGTAAGGTAAAGGGGAAAAGAAAAAGAAAAAACATTGACTTAAGACTTTTTGGCACAGTACAATAACGTAACAACATGCAACCTCAACTTTTTTCTTTTACATTAATAGTGTATACATTTCCATAACAACAAACCTGTGATCAACAAAACCCAAAATCGAAGTTTCATTTTTTTTCTACCGGGAGCACAAAGTCTAAAAGCGGTTTCCAAGTTAATTGTGTTCTTTTCTCTAATCAAAGTAGTCAATTTAGCTATCTCAGCTAATGCCATTAACTTTTGTAGCCATTTGTCCAATGTGGGAATCAAAGTATCCTTTCATTTTTGTGCATAAGGTATTCTTGTCAGCACATATAACATCAAGTTCCCTTTTTTTCCAAGTTGTTTATCCGTTAAGCCCAAAAGAAAACACTCCGGTTTTATCTTTATATTCACTTTAAGAATCTTCTGTATTAAGATATTAATCTTGCTCAATATTTCTCTGCTGGACTCTCTTGCTTGACTTGGTTCATATGAATGAGCCAAGGGCTCGCCAGGTTTTCAGTGATGTCACAGTGCTCTGTGAAGGTTGCTGTTCCATTAACCAAGGTCAACTGGAACTTGTCTCTGGGTCACACTGTTCCTGGCCCATCTCAGTCATCAGCTGCTCTTTAGGACTTTGGGAATGATCAAGACAACATTCAACCCAGAACAAAGTGAGCTGGATGGGGGACCCCTGCAAGAACCTTATCAGGTGGGTGGGAGGTCTCTGCTATTTTTCTGCCCAGTCATCTGCCATTTTTGAAAGTTAATTCTTTGAGATATGACAGCCTATTCAGACTACTGCTTGGCTTACTTTATATACCACGATCAAGGCTAATTCCAAGTTGTCAAAATGCAGCAGCATGCACAATTCTATACCCAACAAAGAAGCCATTATTGTTTGTTATGAAGGTCTGGTTCACATGTGTTAAGACAATGACAGGGATACCATAAACACTTGTCCTATTCTACAAGAGAAAGATAATTTCATCTCCACCATAAAAATGGGAAGTGAGATGGGGAGGGTAAATGGAAACCATAATCACTGCTTTTTTCACCATTGACAGAAAACACGAAACAGAAGCAGTATGAGCATATGGCTGATGAGGGAGAACCATCAAATGGAGGTAAGACATTTACACGTTCAGGGCAATGTAAATAAATGCAATAAATACTAAATATTGCAGCAGGACATCAAACATAAAGGATCTTTCCTGCCCCTATTTGCTTTTGCCCTTCTTCTACACAAATGGGCATAGTTATGCTGCAGCTGTCTGCCTTTTTTCCCCTAACATTTGTGAACCAAATTTGTGGTCTAGAAGCACTTTGGAATATTTTGGATTTTTATTTTTGCATACCAATTTCCTGTGTGTGTATGCGTGCACGTGTGAGTCAGTGTTGATTCCTAGTGACTGCCTAAACTAGTCCCTGCAGTTTTCTTGGCAAGATTTCCGAAGTGGTTTCCCATTGCTTGGTACTTAATGACTGGCCCAAAGTCATCCAGTTGGGTTGGTACTTAAGACAAAACTAGAACTCATAGTCTCCCAGTTTCTAACCTAGTTCCTTAACCACTACTCGTAACTGACTTCCTTTTACTTTTCAAATTTCAATTAAGTTTTTAATTAAATGTCAATCAATCAGAATAGAGCTGGAAATGACCTTGGAGGTCTTCTAGTCCAACCCCCTGCTCAAGCAGAAGACCCAATACCATTTCAGATAGGTGGCTTTCCAGTCTTTTCTTAAAAATCTCTAGTGATGAAGCACCTAAAACTTCTGAAGTCAAGCTGTTCCACTGGTTAATTATTCTCATTGTTAGGAATTTTCTCCTTAATTCCAGGTTGCTTCTCTCCTTGATTAGTTTCCATCCGTTGTTTCTTGTCTTGCCTTCTGGTGCTCTGGAAAATAAGTTGACGCCCCTCTTCTTTGTGGCAGCCCCTCAAATACTGGAATACTGCTATCATGTCTCCCCAGTCCTTCTTTTCTCTGGACTAGCCAAACCCAAATCCTGCAGCCTTCTTCATATGTTTTTGTCTCCAGCCCCTTAATCATGTTAGGAAGTTTACTTTTTAATTAAAATACATATTTAAAAATTCAAAGAAGTCCAGTTGCACAGGTATCAAACTGCACCCAGCACTTCCCCCATGAAACCAAGGGCATGTTTATTGTTTTACCTACTTAATTTTGGGACTTTTGCCCAGGACATCTCTGTTCCATCCGTCAACTGCTGCAATTCCCAGAAGAAAAAAACCAGAAGGAACTAGTATTTCATATTATACATGCAGCTCGTAGCCAGCCAGCTGTTGTGATGCCAGCACTCATGACGATCCTTCAACAGGACAAGGTATGGAAAATTGCTCTTTACAACTGTGGAGTGTGTTCAGTGAAGGCTCCACCAAGGCCTATAACTTTCTGCAGCCTAGTCTATTCAGCCTAGTCCAGGGATCAGCAACGTGAAACAGTGAAAAAGCCACTCGGAACCGGTTCCCTCACAAAAGGAAAAACTGGGAGCCGTAAAAAATGTGTGCACATGCACGTACATGTACGGATGTGCAGAACAGGGTTTGACTGAAGAGTGGAGCCAAGGCGAGATATGCACCTACCCTGCATATTTGAATGAATTGGTTGAAATTCTTTAGTCCTACTTTTTTTTTTTGGACTGCACATGGCAGAGGACTGGGAGCCACAGGACACGGCTGAAAGAGCCGCATGCGGCTCCGGAGCCGCGGGTTGCAGACCTGTGGCCTAGTCTATTCAGAAACAGCACTGCAGGGCCAGTAGAAAAGTGACTCCCTTTTTTATCACAGAGATGCCAGCTTCTGAACCTGCAATTTGCTATGTTCTGACTTTTGGTTCTGTCAGCAAAACATGGCTTTGTCTCACACCAAAGCAGAAACGATCTTTCTCCCACCTGCAGGGCTCTATCTGGGAGAAAGTGACCATTTACCGCAGCCTTCGGGCTATGCTGGAGCGAGGCCTGGAAGTGGAGCCTGCCGGCACCTTTGTTCTTACAGCCTTGAAGCAAGTGAGAGCATCTCTGTTGGTAAGCAGGAACAATAATTTCTAGCTAAACCAGGGGTAGGCAACCTTGGCTCTTTTATGACTCGTGGACTTCAACTCCCAGAATTCCTGAGCCGGCTGGCTCAGGAATTCTGGGAGTTGAAGTCCACGAGTCATAAAAGAGCCAAGGTTGCCTACCCCTGAGCTAAACGTTCTTCTCCACCCCACTCCACAGAACTTAATATCTACTTTGTTAGGATATCACATTTGGTAGCAACAGTGAAGTGTACACAATGGGCCAGAAAAGACACAGTTGTAACTGATTGATTGGAGAATGCTGGCTCCTGCATGAGGCAATCTACGCTATGATTGGTTGCTGTGGGTGTAAAGGGGGAGTTTTCCTCCCCCCCTTTTTTTTCTTTTTTGTGCTCTGTATCCTATTTGATTTACCTCATGAAGTTTCTGTTCTGTTCCTGATAATCTGTCTGCTGTAAATATAAGTGTTAAATATATTTATTTATATAAAACTGCAAGTTTGTGTCAGTGTCTCTGACTTCACTTGGACAGTTGCTGCTCAATTCCCTGACATACTTTAACTTCCAACCATCTGAGCAGTGTGTAGCAATCATTCAGAGAAAAGAGGTGAAAACATTGTTCAGATGGCCCAGAACATCTGCTAAATAATTAAATTTGTGTTCTTGGATTCAAACATGGCTGAATTAAGCTGCCTTTCTATAATTTATCCTGCACTGTGAAAACTTTTTACAAGTGATAAATCTGCTCCCTTTCCTGAATATGTGGATGCTGACAGAAGCTATTTGTTTAGTAAGAGTGATGCGTAATTTCTGCTCTTAAGTTTTGGATAAAATCAAGAGCCATCTATATATTTGGCTGTTCATTTGCTGCCATCCCAGCAAGTGGCTGAAACTAGGATTCAGGAGGCCTTGTTTCAAATTCATCCTGAGCTATGAAAATTTGGGGCCAATTGCCTTTCTTCAGCCCAGCCTATTTAACAAAGTTGTTGTGGAGATGAAATGAAGTGAGATCTTCAGTGTAAGCTACTTTAAATAAGCTGCATTGTTTTAATACATAAATTTTTTATTTCATTCTTTTTTTTTTGACAGGAAGTGCCTCGAGAGCTGCAGGTGGCTGTCAGCAATGCACTGGCTAGTTTTGCTCGTCAACATTTCAATGTCATCATGAACGAGCTTCAGCAGCACCTCAGGCCTTTTGTCCAGCCTGATGAGTTCACTCTTCTCACTTTGGGCAAGATCACAGCCATGAATGGTAGGTTGTAACTCAGAGTGAATGAGAATGACTGTCCTCAGTCCAAATACATCAGGACCAAAGAAGGATGTCCAGTTCTTGTCTTAGAGGGACATACGGTAATTTAGACTTTTAAAAATTGTACTGAAGGGATTTTATTGTGCTTATGATTTTATTATGCACAATAAAATCCCTTCAGTACTTTGCTCTTGCCCTTGAGATGGAAATAGTCTGTAATGTAGAAGTCAAAAGTAGCTCATGACTGTTCCCAAAGAGCTACTCAAAGTTCTTTGTTTCTTGATTAATTCCCATTTCAGAGTTGCAGATTTCCAAGATGATCAGAGCAACGCGTCTCTTTTGACAAGCTCTCTCTCTCCCTCTCTTCCTTTCTTTTTTCCTCCCCTTAGTGTACAACTGTGTCCCCTTCTTTGGCATCACCCTAACCACCATGCAGACAGTCACACGTAGAATTGAGGATACCAGGAGACGCTGGGCCCTCTGCACAGGTGAAGCTTCCAGAACTGATTCGTATTTCCCCATCACAAACCTGCAAACTCTTTGGCTGGCAGCTCTGGGAATCACACGAAGACTGAGACCCCCTCACTACAAGATTTAAACTAATCAAGTCAAGCACTTTAAATTTTATTTTATTTTATAAAGATTTTATTAGTTTTTCTCTTGCATACATATTTTAATTTTTCAACCAGCGTGCTGTGCTGTCTGGATTCAAAAGTGCTAATACATAGTCAATTCCTAATCCTTGGTTCTTTTCTCTAGCCATTTGTAGAATGACTCCCAGATTTGGTAGTAAGCACTTTGAATTTTAATTGAGCTATTTAAATGTATTGTGTGAATGAAGCCTGTAAGAAATGAAAAACAGAAAAATATGAATTGAGTGATTGACAAATAACAATTTGTTCATAAAACACGCTAAGCCAAATTCAAACAAACCAGTTATGGCTAAGGAGAGATGGACCCAAATCGGATCCTGCAAGCAGAAGTATCTTTGCAGCTTTTCAGAACTGGACTAGCAATAGTTCTGAAGACTTTGAAGGAAGAGTTAGTTGAGCTTCCCCATAGGCCACACTGAGTAGCGCTCTATCAGAAGCAGAATAGCTGTCTTCCACCAAAATCCTCACTTTCTCTGTTTCCCCTACATACAAGCCCTGAAACAGATATGCAAAGCAATTCAAATTTATCTTCGGACCTGGGAAAAGAGTTCCTATCCCCGTATCAGTGTCCAGCAATTCTCCATCTACCTTCTTCCACTTTATGCTTGTATCACTCGGACCTGGTTACCTGGAAGTCACTCCAAGGTAAGTTGTCAACTCAGATATCCTCATGACCCTGTCCCAGAATGCCTTCAATTCTATGTAGCAAGGCAAGGTGGCAAAGCTCTCTGAATGGTATTCATGTCAAAGGGACATATTAATCGGAATAGTGCTGGAAGCGGCCTTGGAGGTCTTCTACGTCTAGCCCCTTGTCCAAGCAAGAGACCCTATACCATTTCAGACAAGTGACTGTTCAGTCTCTTTTTTAAAAACTCCAGTGATGAAGCACCCAAAACTTCTGAAGGCAAGCTGTTCCACTGCTTAATTGTCCTCACTGTTAGGAAGTTTTTCCTTAAATCCAGGTTATTTGTCTCCTTGATTAGTTTCCATCTATTGTTTCTTGTCCTGCCCTCTGGTGCTTTGGAAAATAAGTTGACCCCCCTCCTCTTTGTGGCAACCTCTCAAATACTAGAATACTGCTATCATGTCACCACTATTCCTTCTTTTCTCTAGACTAGCCAAACCCAAATCCTGCAGCCCTTCTTCATATGTTTTAGTCTCCAGACCTTTAATCATCTTATTTACTGTTCTTTGCACTTTTTCCAAAATTTCAACATCTTTTTTTGTAATGCAGTGACCAAACTGGACACAGTATTCCAGGTTTGGCCTTACTAAGGCTTTATAAAGTGGTACTAATATTTCACGTGATTTTGATTCTGTGCCTCTGTTTATGCAACCAAGGATTGTATTAGCCTTTTTGGCGGCGGCTGCACACTCTGGCTCATATTTAATTTTACTTGAAGAAAAAATTAGGGGGAGGGGGAATTTACAATCACCATTAACCATTCCTATTCTATCCATCTTGGTAGGTCAGGCTAGCAGTTCTGAAGGCCTTAAGCCCCATGCTGAGCATCCTGCTTCCCAGGAAGGAATTCCAGACTCAGATCTATGATGACATCATTTTGCTCTCATTGCAGTATGACAACAGCAGCACTGAAGCTTTTTATATCTCTAAGGTAAGGAGATTTGAGATTCCCACTGCCTGCCATACAGATGGCAGTCATTCCTTGAAGGAGTCAGCAAGCTAAGATGCTAACTGTTTATTTAACTACGGTATATTCCCACCCACACATCACTTTAATCAGAGATTCAAATTCTGTAAGCAATCTCCAACCCTTATCAATATAGTACAGGTAATCCTCGATTTATGGCTACAATTGAGCCCAAAATTTGTGTTGTTAAGTGAGACAGTTAAGTGAGTTTTGTTCCATTTTATGTCCTTCCTTGCCACAATAGTTAAGTGAATTTCTGCAGTTGATAAGTTTATAACCCAGTTATTAAGTGAGTCTGGCTTCCCCATTGACTTTGCTTGTCAGAAGGTCGCAAAAGGTGATCACGTGACTTTGGGAAAGAGCAACAGTCATAAATATGAGCCAGTTGCCAAGGTTCTGAACTTTGATCACATGATCATGGGGTTGCTGCAAAGGTTGTAACTGAAAAATGGTGATAAGTCACTTTCAGTGCCATTGTAACTTTGGACGGTCACTAAATGAACTGTTGTAAGTCAAGGACTACCTGTACAACTAAACAAAAGATCAAATATATGAAATACCTCTCTGGAACAAAAAGGCAGCCCTGCCCTATCCTTTTCTGAAGATTCAAATATGGTAGGGAGGGAATCTTAGAAAGGGTGTCTTAGAGAGTTAATTCAGAAAGTTGGAAGCCATCACAAGAATGGACCTGGATCTGCCAGACTTCTGAGGGACCTTCTTATGTCAACGGGAGCAAAATCAAGTTCCTTCCAGTGCTACATTTGAGGAAAAAGTGAGCTTTTTCTTTCATCAAATATTAATAATTAATGTTCCATTTCACGATGCTGGGTTTGTCACAGCTACATACCGTTTTTAATACAGACATATCCAGTACCACAAATGTTAAGCCATCATGGTCCCACCATAGTTCCATGGTCTGTAAAATTCATAAGGACTGGAGCATAGTTGTAACTGTTGCAGCATTCAAACTAAATGATATTCTCATGTCACTCAAGACTTGTTTTTGTTTAACTTATTGCATTCACACCCTGCCTTTCCTTCAAGAGCTCAAATGTTTATGCAGTGGGGGAGGGGCAGAAGTGGTTTTTTTCCTCCAGCAGTGTTGGGATGTATATTGGCTTGGAGAGAATTGGCCTAGAACAGGGATTTTTCAACCTTTTCACCCACTGTACCACTTTTAGGATATGGCAACATCCGAGTACCACCAGTCGCCTAGCAAGGTGTCAAAAACTTGATGACAAAAAAAGGAAAAAAGTGATGAAATACAGGTAGTCCTTGACTTATAACAGTTTGCTTAGTGACTGTTTGAAGTTACAATAGCACTGAAAAAAGTGCCCCCCAAGCCACAACCAAGCAAGACACCTGCCTGCCTGCCCGATGGCACTCTTTCTCCTCTCCGAGGTTTTCATTGTTGTGAGCATTTTGTTGAGGATTCGCAGCGGGGGTGAGGTTTTTATTTCCCGCCTCTGCTGGGTGGTTGCAGCAGGTTTGGTCACTTCACATGACCCTGGGACACTGACCATCATAAATATGAATCAGTTGCCAAGCATCTGAATGTAAATCACAAGACCCTGGGGATGCTGCAACATTCCAGCTGATCGGCGCTTCTTCTGGGCTCAGCAGAAGCACCGAGATCAGCGCCAAGGTCCAGCTGGAGCCTGGTGCTGATCCTGGTGCTTCCGCTGAGCCCTGATGGCCCCAAAGAAGCAGTGATCTTGGCGCTTCTGCTGAGCCCTGACAGACTTGCAGCTCCAGCCGTTTCTTGCTCAGGTTTGTGCGGTGCTGCCACCAGTTCAGCTCATTCCCCTCCCCCGCTACCACTTTTCTAGGATGGTCACGTACCACCTGTCAGGTGCCAATGTACCACAGGTGTTACCCGTACCACTGGTTGAAAAGCACTGGCCTAGAATCTCCTCATGAGCTTTGTGGTTGAGCGGAGACTTCAAAATGGTCTTCCGGATCGATACCTATCAGTTTGAATCTGGTATTGCTCAACTTTGGCTATGTGGACATCAATTCCCAGAATTGCCCAGCCAGTACGCTGGCTGGGGAATTCTAGAAGTCCATGCAGCTTAAATTTGCTAAGATTCAGAAACATTGGGTTAACCATTATATAACATTAGCTGTCACTTGTCCATTCCTTTCTTCATCCTAATTTCTTTGGAGTACAAGAAAAAAAGAAAATAAAATATATATTAGTTTGATATTTATTACAGATCCTGGGCCAGATTCTGGAAGCTTCTCTAGTGAACAAAAACCCAATGCCAAATATGTATGTGGTGCCCCTTGCACAGAATCTGATCCTGCAGGTAAGAATGAACAAATTACAGATTGTAATTTTGTAGGTGGGTGACATTTTTCTTGTTATAGCCATGAACACCAGTGAGATTTCAGAAGGGTTCACATTAAATCAAGGTTTCATTTCTTTGGAAAAATGTTAGACTTAGAACAGTTCTGCAATGTAAAGAATATTCATAAAGAAAGGTTGATATTAAACTAGGCAATCAGGATGTTCCATTCCAACTGATTTCTATTCCCTGCCCAATTCCATTGATTTTTCTCACAAACAGTGTGCATGGATGGCTACTACAATATTTGTTGCCCTGAACAAATTGATGGAGAAGCCAAATATACACACACACGTGCATGCCCACACATACACACACACTTAACACTTTTATCAAATTCATATAGCTACCATCTCATCAAAAGTGACCCTAGGCATGTACACAATCAAACAAAACAATAATATACAGATAGTCCTTGACTTATGACCACAAAAGTCCAAAATTTCTATTGCTAAGCAACACAGTTAAGTGAGTTTTCTCCCATTTGATGACCTTTCTTGCCACAATTGTTAAGTGAGTCATTACAGTTGTTAAGTTAGTAACACTTAAATGAACCTGGCTTCCCCCTTGACTTTGCTTGGCAGAAGGTTACAAAAGTCGATCACATGACTCCAGGACACTGCAACCGTCATAAAAACTTACCAATGGCAAAATGTCTGAATTTTGATCACGTGACCATCGGGATGCGTGGTCATAAGTTTGAAAAACAGTCATGTCACTTTTTTCAATACCATTGTAACGTCAAATGTTCACCAAACAAATGGTTGTAAGTGGAGGACTACCTGTAAAAGCAGTCATAGTCAAAACACTCAATATTAATATATGAGTAATCATTTCTTAAAATTAAATATTATTAAAAATAAAGAATACAAACCACAGAGTAAGTATATCAATCGCATCCACCACAATAAGGGAGCCACCTTAAAATTTCATCAGTACTCCGGGAACTCCAAGCCTGATGACATAACCAGGTCTTGAGGGCCTTCCTAAAAAACATCAATGTTCCCCTAAGCCAGGGGTAGGCAACCTCGGCTCTTTTATGACTTCAACTCCCAGAATTCCTGAGCCAGCCAAGCTGGCTCAGGAATTCTGGGAGTTGAAGTCCATGAGTCATAAAAGAGCCAAGGTTGCCTACCCCTGCCCTAAGCCCATCAATCTTTAGCCAACCAAGGCAGCTGAAGGGCAAAAGGAGTTTCGTCCTCCCAGTTCACAAGAACAGGGACTTCTGACCTCTCCTTTTTCTAGATCTGCAGCAGAGAGCAAAAGGAGCATCTTCAATGGCAGAGCCACCACTCTGTTGAAATCAGACAGCTCTTCCTAAAGCTAGGTACAAGCAAGAGCCACTTATTTGATGTTTATTTAAACTTAATTTAAATGAAGTAATGTTAGAAAGATTCCTTCTACCCATTTATTTGACAATATTCCTGCCGCGTTAAAATTTACATTTTGATAACTCTGTGGGAGGTCTGCAGGCTCTACCAGAGGCTTCTGAGCCCTGAAGACCCCAGCTCACTCTGAAGAATGAGTATGGAGAAATAGTTAAGTTCTTAGGAGTGGGGAAATCAATAAAATATATTACAAAAAAATGGTTTTAGGAGTGGTAAGTCTGTATTCCAAGGCAAAGTTGGGAAGTTATTCCTCCCAGATTTTAAACCCATGAATCAGAAACAAAACAAGCTTGTTAATGCTCCAGTTGTTTTAATGCACCTCTTTTTTTTAAAAAAAAAGTCTGCTAATCTCCCAACAGCCAAAAGATTAGATCAGATTTTTGTGGCATTGCTATCTTATACAACTCCCCCTAAAACAGAAAAAATGATAGAAAGCCACCACCATGATATAACTGTTATATTTTTGCTTTCACTCAGCACGTTTGCATCCTTCAGAGCTGCTGGGTTTTTTCCTGAGGAAGCAGGAAGAAAGCCAAGAAGATGTGCGTGTGGTGGTACTGTTGCTGCTGTCTGAAATTGTTGAAGCCCAATGTAAGGATTGGGATAGGAAGGTGGTTATGCTCAGGACAGGTAGTCTTGAGTCCGTTCGTTCAGTGACTGTTCTAAGTCACAACTGCATTTAAAAAAAAAATCAGGCCCGTGGCTTAGGCGGCTCCTTCAGCTGACGGGGCTGTAACTTCTGAGGGGCACCAGAGGACATCTAGTCCACCCCGCTCTGCTTTCAATGCGCTACCTTGAGACAGAGCTTGCATTTTTTCCCCCAAAATTGACTTGATTTAAATGGTCTTGGTGCCTTTGCCGGGTTGAATGGGAAGCTTGGCTTCCTTTTCTGCTTTAATGGAGTTGGGCAGCCAATGAATGGTGAATAAATAAATAAATAAATAAATAAATGATCTTCCAACCCCGCAAAAAAAAACAACAACCACCTTACAACTAGTCCTTGCACTTATCCCAATGGTCCTGTGATTAAAATGGTCCTGTGTACCTTTGCAACTCTTTTTTTTTAATTGAAAAGTTTTTCAATACATTTTATCTTTAACAAAACAACCCCTCCCAACCCACCCACCCCCTTCCCAACCCAACCCAACCTTCCCCCCCTCCCCTTCCCCCCTCCCCGACTTCCCAGAGCTAAATACAAGGTATAAAAGTAGAAACAATCATAATCTACCATATGCTAACAACAATGAATTATTAAGTCTACCGCACTTTAACTCTTGTAAAATGACTACAAGCAATATAAATATCACATCAATACTTATTCAAATGCTAAATGAAACTTTTTAGTCCCATATTTATTCTGGATATAATCAATCCATTTTTTCCACTCCACAATATATCTCTGTTGCGAATGGTCCTTCAAATACGCCGAAATCTTTGCCATTTCCGCCAGGTTGGAAACTTTTAGAGTCCATTCTTCTATAGTCGGCAGTTCTTCCTTCTTCCAATATTGCCCTACTAAAAGTCTTGCTGCCGTAATTAAATTCAACATCAATTTAATGTCCACAACAGTAGTATCAGTAATAATACCCAGTAAGAACAATTGCGGAGAAAACTTTATCCTTCTCTTAAATATCTTCTGCATATTCCACCAAATTTTAATCCAAAAAGCTTTAACCTTTTTACAGGTCCACCATATATGAAAATACGTTGCATCTTCACCACCACACCTCCAACATTTAGGCTGGTAGTTTGGATACATACTTGCTAATTTTTTGGGATCTAAATGCCATCTATAAAACATTTTATAAAAATTCTCTCTTAAATTTTGGGCTTGCGTAAATTTTACATTTCTCACCCAAATCTTTTCCCAAGTATCCATTGTAATAACTTCTTGAATATTCTGAGCCCACTTTATCATGCAATCTTTAACAAGTTCTGTCTCTGAATCAGTTTCTATCAATGCAAGATATATCCGTTTGATATGTGCTTGACCCTGATTTCTAATTTGCTTTACCAAATTTTCATCAGTCATTGAAAAACCAATTTTCTGATCTTCTTTCCACCTGGCCTGTAGTTGCCCATACTGAAACCAGGTTTGAACAATCTTTTCTCCTCGTAAAAGGTTAGGTAAGGTAAAGGTAAAGGTTCCCCCGCACATGCGTGCTAGTCGTTTCTGACTCTAGGGGCCGGTGCTCATCTCTGTTTCAAAGCCGAAGAGCCAGCGCTTGTCCAAGGACATCTCCGTGGTCATGTGGCCGGCATGACTGGACACCAAAGGCGCACGGAACGCTGTTACCTTCCCACCGGAGTGGTCCCTATTTTTCTACTTGCATTTTTACGTGCTTTCGAACTGCTAGGTTGGCAGAAGCTGGGACGAGTAACAGGTGCTCAACTCTGTTACGCGGCACTCGGGATTCGACCCGCCAAACTGCCGACCTTCCGATCGACAAGCTCAGCGTCCTAACCCACCGAGCCACCGTGTCCCTTGTAAAAGGTTATACGGCTTCAAATGCCATACATTCCTTTCCAAACTTAAAATTTCCTTATATGTAGTCACATCATGTTTAAACCCAACATTTATATTTTCTATTGTGTGTTTCGGTATTGCCCATAGAGGTATCTTATAATTTAACTTGTGTCTATACTTTTTCCAAACTCCCAACAGAGCATGTCTTAAAATATGCACCTTAAACACATTATCCACCTTCTTATCATACAATAGATATGCATGCCAACCAAATAACAAATCATGACCTTCAAGATTTAATAATCTTCCTTGTGTTAAATTAATCGAATCACTTATCGCTGACAAAGCAGCAGCTTCATAGTATAATTTAAAGTTGGGCATTTTGAGACCACCTCTTTCACGCGTGTCCTGCATGATCTTAAATTTAACTCGTGGCCTTTTCCCTCCCCAAACAAATTTATTAATATCCTTTTGCCATTCCTCCAAGTTTGAATCCTTTTTAAGAATAGGTATCATTTGAAATAAAAATAGAAATTTCGGCAAGACATTCATTTTCACTGCTGCAATTCTTCCCAATAAAGACAATTGTAATTTTTTTCAGCTATCCAATTCTTTTTGAACTTTTCCCCATAGCTTTTCATAATTATTTTTATATAACTTTGCATTTGAGGGTGACAAATATACCCCCAAATATTTAACCCTTTTAACAATTTCAAATCCAGTTAACGCTTCTAAAACAGCCTTTTGTGATACTGTCATGTTCTTAGACAGCATTTTAGTTTTTTGTATATTAACCTTGAATCCAGAAACTTTCCCATATTGCATTATTATCTCCATCAGTTCTACAACAGACTTTTCTGGCTGGGTCACCGTAACAACCAGATCATCTGCAAACGCCCTCAATCTGTAATCCTGATCTCTTATTTGAATTCCCTTAATTTTTTCCGAATCCCGTATTTTAATCAATAATATCTCCAATGTTAAAACAAATAATAGAGGTGATAAAGGACACCCCTGCCTTGTGCCCTTTTCAATATTACATGCTTCGGTCAAACTATTATTTACTATTATATGGGCTGTTTGCTTTTGATATAATGCCCTGATTGGTTGTAGAAATTTATCCCCAAAATTCATTTTATCTAATACTTTCATCAAGAATTGCCAATCCAATTGATCAAAAGCTTTTTCAGCTTCCAAAAAGATCAGCGCAGCAGGGATCTGGTTGTTTCTTTCCAGAAATTCCAACAAATCAACTATATGCCTCACGTTATTTTTCATTTGTCTTTGCAACTCTGAGACATGGACTTCAACTCCCAGAATTCCCCAGCCAGCTCTGCTGGGAGTTGAAGTCTTCACGTCTTAAAGTCTCCAAGGTTGGGAAATCCTACTCTAGGCCGAAGATTGTAGTAGGCATTTGATATTACCCTGAAGTGAATTAAATTTGATTTTGTTTAACTCATCTGGGGATCTAACTAGAATTAACAGACTTACAGTAATATATTCTCCAGTTATGCATTTAATGATTTTCTCCCTCTGCCTTTCCTTCTGAATTGAATAATTACTTTTCAGAGTCTATAGTGGCAGCCTCTAAGGCTTTCAAGGGCCACAAACAGGCAGGGATTTCAAGTTGTACTGTCACGGTTCCGATAGATGAAACCCATCAAAAGAACTTCAAGGCAAAATTCTTCCTTAAAGGACATTTTATTTGGGAAACAAAGTATCAGTACTAATAGTTGAACCCAAAAACAAAATTCCCTTCCCCCAGATACATAATAACAAAGTGCAATTCCCACCCCCAATAAGGTGTCATAAATCACATTCTCCAATTAGCCTAAAACTTGGGCTTTCTCCCCAGCTCCTCAGCCCACCAAAACGTTATCAGCTTGTCCTTGAGTTTCCACAAAGCAGAGTTGTTATTATTATGGTTAGTCGAGCTCGAGTTCTCATCCCAACCCCCCTTACTGTACCTAATTTCTAAATACCAGAAAAAGCGTGTTAAATGAAAAGAGAAAATGGCTGCATTTTCATCCATTGTCAGAGCGGGAACATCCAATGTTAGCAGCCTTGACATCCAGCCCCCCTTACAAAAAGGATAAATCCTGTAATTCAAACAAAAGTATAGGTGAGGGGTTGGTCCTTGGCTTATTTGGGTATTTCTCATAAAATTTACTAATAAGTCTGCCAGCTTTTACATCACTAGATTTTACCCATGTGGCCTCAGACAATGGATTCCCCTTCCACTGCACTAAGTACTGTAACTTTCCCTTAAAAAGAGAAAATGGCTGCATATTCATCAGTTGTCAGAGCAGGAACATCCAAAGTTATCAGCGTTGACAGTACATCTTGTATTAAGCTTTCCTTTGCCCTCATCTTTTTCAGTGCCTGAGGTATGGAACAGGAGGCTGCTGTGTGTAAAGGTGGTGAAGGCTGTCCTGGTTGATGATAGCACCCTGGTGAGAGGCTTGTATCTCAGCAGTTCTAAAACCTAATGTGTGCCAATAGCAATTTTCTGGTGAAAAACATTGTAATTATTTCTCAGTGGAATATGGGAGAAAACAATAGCAGCAACAAATAGAACATAATGAGATGAAATTAAATAGAATGAGATGTTTTTGTGGAGATAGAAAATAATCTGCTGGTTGGTCTGGGGACATTCAGGGGAGGTGACTGCTGGATTGATGGCAGACTTCATCTCCTCCCCACCCCACCCTGGCTCTCTGCTCTCCACCCATCCATCTTTTTGTTATCATATTGATGTACTCTGCTTATTTTATTTTTAATTGTTTATTGTATTGTTCTATTATTTTACTTTTGTTTTGTTTACCCTCTTTTCTTTTTATTGTTGTAAGACGCCTAGAGTAGCCCGACCTTGAGAAAGGCGGCAAATAAATTTAACAAATAAATAAATGAATAAATAAATAAAGTTGTCAGATAAAAATAATACAATTTATTTATTATTTTATTTTATTAATTTTATTTATATACCGCCCTTCTCCCGAAGGACTCAGGGCGGTGAACAGGGCAGTACATGTTAAAAAACAAAATACAAAAATTAAAAGAGATTAAACAAAATAAAACACATTAAAAGTAATAAAAACCCAACCCCATCCCATCAGGCCAGGCCAGCTTGTTCGAAGAGATACGTCTTTAGATCGCGCCGGAAGGAGCGCAGGTCGGGCGCCATCCGGAGCTCAACCGGAAGATGGTTCCATAAATCCGGCGCGCCCACAGAGAACGCCCTCCCCCTGGGGGCCACCAGTCGGCATTCTTTGACCGGTGGCACCCTGAGGAGGCCCTCTCTGTGGGAGGCCCTCTCAATTAGGCATCACAATATGCCTAGAAAATATTATAAATATTATAATCATCAAAGAATATTATAATCATCAAAGAATGGCATAAAATCATTGATTAAACAACATAGGAAGAGAAAAGGTTGTTGAACAATCTCTCCCTTACGATTTTTGAATACAATTCAAAAATTCAATACAATTCATTTTCATAAGATTCTTTTGCTTTTTTTAACATAGAATGGGTGCATTAAACATCCCTTAGCACACTTTGCCTTTAATTGCACAAATAGAGGGGGGGGGGAATAAAATTTTTGCAGTAGCTATTTTTAATTTTTATTGCAATTCTTTAAAATGAAATACAGAAAAAATATGAAAAATTGAAACCAAACCAAACCGATATGTTCAGGAAGATATTAGAACTGCAATAATACAACTGTAGGAGTGAGGACAGGACTGCATGTTTTCCATCTTGACAACATAGCATTTTTTTTTCTCTCACTACCATCCCCTACCATCAAATCTCTGGCTGCTAGGTCTGTCTTGCAACACTCCAGGCTATTAGAAAACTGCTGTCTGTCGGTTATTTGGAGAAAATTGAAGGATGGCCTTTGAATTATATTGCTCTGCAGCTGGCCAAGTCAGCCCATCAGCTGGTAAGACTAATCTGAAATTTCAGCAGTGGAGCCATTGCATTTGGGGGTGGGAATAAAGTGGATGAGCCCAGTGACATTATATTCTGGACAGGTTGTTCTCTCTTAAAAGCAGCCACTATTACTTTTCAGGTTGTTGTTTTTTTTCCTTCAAAACAAGAGAAGACTCCCTGGCCTGAAGAATGTGGAGCAGCAATAAGACTGAGGAGCGGGGGGGGGGGGGGGGAGGTGAACAAAGGAAAGAATAAGAGATGAACTCACACTCATGTAATATATGTTTATTTTATTTATTTAGGAGCGTTATTCTTCCATGGCTTCTGGATGTGCATCATATGGGCTTCTTTTCCTTCATTCTTTCCTTGCCCAAATTCAGAATTTGAAATAGAGATTAACAAACAGGCCTGCTGCTGTTGCATAACACACTAGGCTCCATCACAAAAACTCACTAGCTTGACATAATATCCATATTCAGATGTTAGGGCAAGGGCTACCTTCCCACAACCGTCTGTCTTTACCAACTACCCAACTCCATTTAATGTAACACAGCAGACCCCAAACTTTTCATCTCATTGACTGACCCCTTCACAAAGTTTCAGATTGTTCATCAATCCCCAAATATTTATTATGTAATAATAATTTAATGAATACTGATTTTAAAAAAAACTATGAATAATAATAAGCAAAGCTAATACCAATGGTAATAGGTGCCTTGAGTGCAATCCCAAAACAACTGGAGTGCTATTTGAACACCATCGCTATTGACAAAATTACTATCAATCAATTGCTAAAGGCAGCTATACTCAGAACAACTTATATCCTGTGACGATACCTTTAACTGTGTCAAACATCAACATTTGGCTATTCCAGATCCTTGGGAAGAACTCAGTAGGTCGATAAAAATGCCAAATTCAGTCTAATCTAGCTGACTATGCAATAGACCATAATAATAATAATTGGAGCACCACACGAACACCTTTGGCATAGACAAAATCACCACCAGTTAATTGCAAAAGACAGCTTTACTCAGAACAGCTTACATCCTGTGACAATACCTCTAACACCATCAAACATCCACACCTGCCTATCCCAGATCATTGGGAAGGATTCCATGCTTGGATAAAAATGCCACATCCAATTTAACATCTGGCTAGATGTATGACGGACCATAATAGAAATAACTCAAGGCTGTCCCTGCTGGCAGCTGACCTGGGTAGCACTCTCTCATCACTAGCCACCTCTTCTTCAGGCATAGAGACCGACATGGAGCTCTACAGAGAACCCCAAAGATGAATTGACTCCAATCAACCAGCTATAATTTATCAGCCATCTACTGATCTCCAGACATTTATCAAGTCCCTAGGATTGTCCTTTTGACCTTTGGGGGTTGATATTGACCACTTTGGGGAACCCTGATCTAGCAGGATGTGCAAACCCTGGTATGGCTGGATATCCCATTTTCTCTTTCAGACATACCCAACATGGAGTCTTCCTTTGGGTGGTTTAAACGAGAAGGCCATGGAGAGAGTCAGTGTGGATCTTCTTCATTTTGCTGTAACTTCAGGAAGAGGTGCAAGTCAGGTCAGAAGCCCCTTAAGACTAAGCTAGCTATGTTTAATTTCTTTGCAATCATTTATCTTAGCTTTTGCTTCATTCATGACGTGGTGGTGTTCATGTAAATTCATTCCTACAAATGGTCTTTATTTGCCTTGATATTTTGTTCCTTTTTTTGTATTATCATATAAATTGAAACATCTTGTAGGGGAACCTGAAACAAAATGCAGGGAAAAATTGGCACAGAGGGAAAGATAGAATGAGACACAGTAACAAACCTCATGTAAAAATGCTCTTAGTACAAGGAAAAGGAAATCTTCTGAGAATAATATGTGCAGATTCACTTCAGAAAACTTAAAAAGCCATCCATGCTTCTTTTAGTTCAGAGTTTCTCAATCTCGGCAACTTTAAGATAAATGGACTTCAACTCCCAGAAATCCCCAGCCAACCAAAGTTTCAGGAAGGAAGAGACATACTGAGTGATTCTTTTAATCTGATGCAACATAGTATCATTTTAGCCACTTTAAACCTTTTATTTATTAGGAAAAAAAGCATCTTCACAGTAGGTAAAATAAATACCTGTGAGCATTTATGATGTGCATTGTTCGTTTTATTGAATAAGTCATATACTGTGAGGATGGACGGACGGTCAGACAGACATACTGTACATATATAGAGATTTGATAGAGCTAGAGAAGAAGCAGACTGTTTAACTATTCTTTCCCTTCTGGTAGGAATTATGGAAAAAGTTACTCAATTATCTAATGCAGCCACATTACACCAGCTTGGCTACACCTCTGTGCCAAGCCTTGCGGCTCCTGGCTGAACACCGCCTGAGGTGGATTGTTCCAACACAGGCTACATTGGAGCCAGGTGAGTATCACAGGTCTAACACTCAGCTGGGTTCCTTCATTCCTTGTAGGGAGAGATGGTAGAAGCAACCTACCTCAGGCATCTGCACTTTTCTAAGAGATTCAGGAAAACCTTGCAGATCTCCCTGGCTATGAAGCAATTAGCCACCTATCAATGTCTCAGGCTATCATATTATGAACTAATGCTGTCCATTAGCCTGCCCATTGGTCAGCTGATGTCTAGATACAAGTAGATAAATGCCACATTGTCATTAGACCTAGGAAATCAGTTTCCATCACTTCATAATATACTGAAGTTTTGTACTTGTCTTGCTCATCCACATTTCTCTCTCTCTCTTTCTCTCTCCACCTCCCAGTAGATTCACCAACTCCCCAGGGATTGATGGCTCGCCTTATAGTAAGTGATGTAGCTGCAGGGTCCAGGTTTATCTCTCCTGCAACTTCACATGCCTTGTTTTAGGAATTTTGTCCCCTTTGATGCAGGAAGTCCATCAGTTTCCCAGGTCCCTAAGTCTTCCTAAAATAGACTAATGACAGACAAGATGGGCTCACAGGAGGAATTTTCATAACACATCTAACCAATAATGGCCAGAAAGGCCATGCCTAGACTATACTGACAAAAAGCATTCCTATTTATATTCCAATATATTATCTCCAATGTAGATATTTGAAGGTGCACGGAGGAAGAACCTTGGCAATCTCCTGGACTTCAGCCTGTCCAGCCGGTCTGCCAAGTTATCCAATTACTGGATTCTTCTCTATTGTCACGTTAGCTGTGACTGTGAGAGAGACCAGATACCTAGCTTCTTCAACCTATTTCTTCTTTTTTGTGGAGGCAGAGGGGATACGGACATGGGATTATTGACCTCATGGAAAACCAAATAAGGGTCTTCCAGGAGATTGATATTCCTATAGGTAAGTGAAAATACAACTTAAATGTATTTTTCCCTTACAAGTTTCTTAATGACTAGGCCAAACTGGCTTTCACTTGCTCTCCTGAAAGTACTTGCATTATAATATGTGAAGAAAGCAACATTACCAGTTTCATTGTTGAAGTGTCACTGTGGGGCAATGTTTTTTACATCCCCATTTATGTCCACATATTTTCATACATCTCAAGGACAGAAAGACAACACATTCATGTGGCTATGGAAGAGCCTATTGGTAGATGGATGGTAATGAACTCAACAAAGAGTTTGGGTGGAAGAATCTGAGAGGGAAATCCCTCAATTATACATAACCTGAAAGCAGAAGTTAGCGGGTTACATTTTGCCTTGGTTGGAAATTCCAACTGCTTTTAAAAGTAGTCTCAAATATAATTAGGGCAGCATTGGGAAAGGTTTTGAAAATTTGGATATAAAATCATGTTGTTCCTTTTATTGTCCTAATTTGCAGGCCCTTGCAGTTTGCCCTTTAGAAAGAGATGGCCAGGGAACTGCAGCACTTCTTTTGCTAAGTGCCTTACGCCCAGAATTCTACAAGGATGTGGGTGAACATTGGTGGGTCGAAGTGCCCCTCCTGGTTCATTATCTGGAAGGTGAGATGAATGAAACCAAAGGTACCTTGTCATTTACAATTTTCTGTATCCTTCTAACATTTAGTTAATATGTGGAGAATTTTGACAAGACAATGGGGATGCAGATCAAGTTCTAAGCCATACTCTTCCTGACTTGCAAATGTTGGGAGATCTGAAAGAGAAATTTATTTGGTTTGCTTTGAACATATGATGCAAGACCTTAAGAAAACAGGGTCCTGGAGTGTATTAAAAACATTCAAACAAACATAAGTACTATATACAGTTTTCTATCCAATTGAAAGACATTCCTGCATTTAGGAAAATACCATACCTGACTTACCATAGTCCTTGATGTACGACCATAATTGAGCCCAAAATTTCTGATGCTAAGTGAGACACTTATTAAATGAATTTTGCCTCATTTTATGACCTTTTGTGCCCCAGTTGTTAAGTGAATCTTTGCAATTGCTAAGTTAGTAACACGGTTGTTAATTGAGTCTGGCTTCCTCTTTGATTTTGCTGGTCAGAAGTTTGCAGAAGCTGATCACATGATCCCAGGATACTGTAACCTTCAAAAATATGGACCAGTTGTCAAGTATCCAAATTTTAATCATGTGATCATGGAGATGCAGCTGTGTCTGTAAGGCTGAAAAATGGTCATGTCACTTTTTTCAGCACTGCTGTAACTTTGAATGGTCAATAAATTATAAGGTGAAGGCTACCTGTACATTTGTTGATGAAAATTCCATTTAAATAAAACATAGTTTGTACAATGCAGTAATCTCAGAATATATTTCTTAGGTTTTTATATCTCAAGTGTGACAATAAGAAGAATTGTATAAAAAGGTTTTAGCCGTGGTGTGCAACTTTTCTAAGGCTGAACGGGTTGTCTAACTCTGAATTTCCAACTACTACAAATAAAAGAATTAACTCCAGTTCTAAATTTTAGTACAGTATGTACTAAACAAGGTGTTTCTCAGCCTTAGCCATTTTAAGATTTGTGGACTTCAAATTACAGAATATCCTAGCTAACAATGCTGGCTGAGGAATTCTGGGAGTTAAAGTCTCATCTTAGAATGGCTAAGGTTGAGAAACACTGTGCTAAACAAGAATGGGGCCTACTTCAGGTTTGGATAATTCAATTAGCCACAATGAAGCCTAAGATGCTGGTTTAAGCAATATATGGGTTGGAAAGTAAAATCCCAACACCTGTCCTGTGCCATCAATGATAAGCACAGGATATCAGACTTAATCATAAATAGTTATCTATGGCAGCTGTAAATCTCTACAGTGTAGGAATGTGAGAGCTCAAGGGAAAAAAAGTTTATTTCTGAAGCCAAGGGTCCATGCCAACAATCCAATATTGAGAAATAAAAATGATTTTGGTCTTGTCCCTGTCCAAACATCCCTAAGGATGTGAGGAAAAAAACCTGCAATGTTAGGCACATCCAATCCATTCAGACTTCAAGGATTTACCGAACACTAACATATTTGGAATTTGTGGAAGTGATGGCTTGTTCATGTGTAGTTGGCATGTTCATTTCAGTAGTTTAGTTAGATATCCATTTGGTGCCCATATTTTTATAGAAATTCCTCTCATTTCCAAAGGGTTTTAAAAATAATGATATTTCCTCCTGATTCTCTGGATAACGTTGGTCTCTTATGCTCTCCCCAAAGGCCACAGCAAGTACACATTAACACCAGCAGCCTGGGAGCAGAAGCTACTGGAGGTAACCCCACTGATGTGAGCATGAACGTTTCCCATGGCACTGATGACCCTCTCTAATGACCTCCATTCTCCTGATGCCTCCACAGTTCCTGAAGAAATCCTTACAGAGAAACCAGGAAGAAGGCTGGAATCTAATCTTTGGGCAGGAACTCATGAAGCAGATGGGTGTCTATCACAACTCCTCTAAAGAAAAAGTCAGTGTGATAAAGAATATCGGTGGTGTCCTTCATAAAAAAGGCTAACCAGTTCCACCCTTTAACTCATACACTATGTCAGCCTTCCCCAGCCTAGAGACTCTTCAAAATGTAGATTTCACCTACTGTAAATCCTCCACTATTGTGACCATTGTTGAGAATACTGAAAATTAAAGCCTACAGATGGGATATTGGTTCTGGATGGGTCTGGGTTTCTGTAGGCCATGTTTAAAGAACCTCCGGCTGTTTCATTTCTCTCCTCCAGGTCTTCCTCTACAAGACTTTGGGAATTGCTCTTTCTGCCACAGGGGACATAGGTAGGGTGACCCAGCTGCTCCTGCATCTGCTCTTGCATACAGATTATACTGAGGAAGCCCAGCAAAAGGCAAGAACCACAGTCTGCTCCAAACTAATGAGAATTCTAGACGTGGCTCAGTGGGTTAGGACGCTGAGCATGTCGATCAGAAGGTCGGCAGTTTGGCGGGTCGAATCCCGAGTGCCGCATAACAGAGTAAGCGTCTGTTACTCGTCCCAGCTTCTGCCAACCTAGCAGTTCGAAAGCACGTAAAAATGCAAGTAGAAAAATAGGGACCACTACGGTGGGAAGGTAACAGCGTTCCGTGCGCCTTTGGCGTCTAGTCATGCCGGCCACATGACCACGGAGACGTCCTCGGATAAGCGCTGGCTTTTCGGCTTTGAAATGGAGATGAGCACCGGCCCCTAGAGTCGGAAACGACTAGCACACATGTGCGGGGGAACCTTTACCTTTTTATATTGCTATTTCTTCTGTTATAATGTGGTCTGCCTTGCTCATACAGTACATGATGATGTTACTTTGTAATTCTAATCCTGTTTCTGACTCTGTATTCTGGTGTTCTGGGAATAACTTTCATGCCTTTTAACTATGAATTTACCTGGAATTATGTAGTATTCTGGTCTCTTGATATAATTGGAAAAATATGCCTATTCAAAAGAGGTTATTGTTGTAAATCATGCGGTCTTCTCTTTTGCTCTGTTCTGTATTTTATTTTTCCCCTGGATTCTGCTTTAGTAGAAGGCTTGTTCTCTTATGATAGAGAGAAGATTTTTTAAAAAATGTTTTATTGATTTTTTTAAGAATTACAATCTTTGGTGCTTAGTAAACAGCATGTTGTCTGGGTTCATGTATTTAACATTAACTTTTTCAATATAAATCTTTTCAGTACTACACAATTCAGTATTTTTTTCCCTGATTTTTCTTTCTTCCCCCTGTTTTTCCCATTTTCCCCTCATTACACAGTTATAATTCTTGGTACTATTCACTCACAGACACACAGACACATAGACAGACACACACACACACACACACACATTTATATATATATATATATATATATATATATATATATATATATAAAGTTGAATATAAACATCATCATATTTTACTGAAATTATACAAATAACAATAACATCAATTCATAAATCATATCCTGTTTTTCATGCTCTTGTTAAAATTTAATTTCCCATCAATAATTGAAGTATCTTTGTCAGTTATGATTTTCTCAATATATGTCACATTTGCTGTTAATTTTATGGATTTTTAAAAATGTGTTTGATTTCTTCTATGATGGCAGGACATGGAACAGAATGATCCATTAATGGATAGCTTAATTTCTCTAGGAGTGAGAAAATGGGATGGAAAAGATCCTAAAGGGGAAAGAGGGAAAAATGGATTTGACAGAGAACCTCTTCTGGTTTCTGGCTATCTCTTCTCTTGTCCTCAGGGTGTTCGCTGGTGTCTGTCATACTGTGCAGAGGGGCAGCTGGTGGCAGTGCTGGAAGCTCTACACAGCTTTGAGAAAGAGATTTTGGAAGAAAAAGATTTGGCTTGCTTTCAGATTGGCCAGGTTTGGAGATTTACCACTACCTGCTATCTTCTTGCTCTTGAATAACACCTGGGAAGCTGGCCACATAAGAACATGGTGCCCTTTTAACAGAACATGCTTAAAGCATGTTTCAGTCAGGCCTAGAGAGTCCACATAACACAACACATGTAATCATATAGGCTAGGCTCCCCTCAACGGGCACCTTCTCTATGTATTGGCACTGCAATTCCCAGAAGTCCTAGCTCACATGCCCTTTGCCCTTTGTGTCTATCTCTTTGGTTTGCTAGCCTGAAAAGAGAGGTACAGAAGACATTCTTCTTCAACTTGGATTTTAATTACTTTGAGCATTCTTTTATAATTTTCTTTTTTTTCTGAATCAAACTCAAGAAAATTTATCTATCTCCAAGCATGAAACTCAGACAAATGGCACTTGGAAAGAAAAATATTTATTGAGCAAGAAAAACCAAAATTATTTCTGCTTAACTTGCCATATTTTCTCTGAAACAAATTTGGGATCACAGCAGAATATGGCTCTGTCATTAGAGTTTGTCTTCTTTATCATCTGTAGGCCTTGCCTCAGCCAGAGAAAGAACATGTGATGAATACCCTCCTTCTATTATATAGTAGTGTGACAATCCGTGTTCCCCAGGAGCAGTTAATGCCTCATCTGGTCAGTGAGATTGTGCCAAGGATCCTACACCATTATATGACACCAAACAATTCAGAGGTGAGTTACTAGGGTAGCAGGATTCTGCTTCTTTTAACTGGTGGTATTGGATTTTGAGAGCATGCTTTTAGGGATAAAAATGGAGAAATGGGTTCTGGAATCATGAAGGGTGTAAGTTACAGGGAGAGATCTGTGTTTACATGCCACCCAGCCCAAAAGTTGAATGGATGTGTGTAATAAGATATCTATCCTCTGGCTACTTTATTGTATTAGATCATTACGTAAGTATATTGCTAAGCACATTGATTTGTGCTTCTTAGATTGTAATCCGCCCTGAGTCTTCGGAGAAGGGCGGGATATAAATGGGATTAAAAAAAAAGTAGCCCCTTAAAAGGTATAACATAATTTCATCTATAAAAAAGAATCCTGGTTGATTGCTAAGCTATATTTTACGGTCCTATCTTTTGGAAGGGCTAGTGTTCCTTTGTGGTATTGTTCAGAAGGCCTTCAGGACTGTTAGGTATATATCTGTTGCCTAACTGGTTGGGTTGGCAATATATAAACTACTACTGTATGATTGCAATAAAAACTGTAATGCATAACTTTAAAAGTAAATGTATTGCATCATACCTTCTGCCAATTGGCTAGCACTGATCCCAATGGCCATAAGAGGGAGCTAGTGACATGGCTTATCTCTCTCTGTTACAATCAGTGATGTTTTCAAGTCTCTCTGCTATTCTCTCTGTTGATCGTGGTTTGTGGATTTTGCTACTGTTTGTAAAGTCTGAAGAACTCTGTTTATTGTGGTTGACTTAAAGACTGGTAAGACGGCTCTGTAGTGGATAATCCTTAGACTGTTGTTATTGACTATCATCTAATTACTTATGAATGACCTGGACTATGCTTTATTCTACAAGTAAAAGTTTTACACATCCCAGTGCATCTGTATGGTTACTGTGCATAATTCACTACTCAAAAATCCCGTTTTTCTGTGCAAGCTCTTGCTTACTCAAGAGTAGCTCTGCACATCACTAACAAGGACTTTCCTACAGGACTGATAAGGGTTCTACAAATTAAATCAGTATTGATAAGTAAGACTGTTACCCATCTCTTACTCAAGAAGAATAGCCCTTTGATTATTCATTGCTTCCTGTTCTTTAATCCAAGTTCCTCTTGGAGTCGGCCTTCATCATCTTTTTCCCATCTCCATCCAGAGGGCCAGTGACGCTGAGCTGGTTCTGAGTTTTGCCCAGTCTGTGTCAGAAATCAGCCTTTCTATGCAGAGCAAAGGGAATTCCACTACCTTCCAGCTGCCTCAAAAAAGAGTGTTGCTTGACCTTCTCATGGTGAGTACAATTTGTTTATTTTATTTAAAATACTTGGCTTGTTGCTTGAAAAAATCATCTAAAGGGATTCCTTATACCTCGACTCAGGGAAAATTACTGTAAAGAGATGGAAAGATCACATAAATTTGCCATGTGTTTTTTTGTTCTGGCTGTAGCTCTTGCTGGAAGGGACATTAAAGGCATGAGCATTTTGACTTATTGGTTTCTCCTCCTCCTCCTCCACTGTAGAAAGTGGCTTCTTTGAAGGTTTTGTCTTCCAAGACTCGTGCTGGGAATGGTCCCGAAAGCTTGGAAGACAAAATCTCTGGTCCCAGTGACTGACCCAGACTGGATCCTGCAAAGTTGCCTTTGCCTCAGAGGTTCTTCCACACCAAGGACCATACTTGGCATATGAGCTGACACGATGTGGTTAATTTATAGATGCAATGTTTATTGTTTATTTATTATTAATTATTCAAAATTATAGCAGGGCTTAACTTTTATTTTAATGTTCTTTTCTCTAGTCATATCAAGGTTTTATTCTCCACCCTGAGTTCCTTCTAGCTAGATGGGTGGCCATATAAATTGGATGGATGGATGGATGGATGAACAGATGGAAGACAAAGTTTAGGTTTGAATTCATTCCATTTACATGTCATTAAAATTAAATATAGTCAATCTCATACAATCATTACTGACCTTTCCCAATTGCTTTAAAAATGACTATATGGTGACATCTTTGGAATGTTTCTGGGTTATGGCCTAAAACCCCAACTGCTTATTCTGGAATGTTCCTTACTGAGAAATAATTGCTTGGGAACTCAACAGAATGATCCCAATCTAAACAATGCCCAATTTATTTCATTCCTATGCTGTTTTCTCCAGAATATTGTTAAAACAGAGTCCCTGGAGGTGCTTGTAACTCCTGTCTGTCAGCAGGTGATGGTTGCTCTTCGGCATCTGAGGCAAGTAGCCATTGCTATGCCCTTTTTAAGGTCAACCCTACATGGATCAGTTAGAGTCCAAATAAAGACTGGGAAACCAGATTTTATAGCCTACCTTTAGTTCTGGCACACAAAATGCCTTAAAGCATGCACAGATGCCAGATCCTCACCTCCAGATAATAAGAAGCCCTCGTTGGTTGGGTTTGGACAATATCTGAAACTAAATTACTGAATTAACACAATCTTTAGCTTATGAAAGCTAGCCAATGTTACCATGATTCAGGTTTTTGATATTTTGTGATGCAGCTAGTAGGTTTTTAAGTGAACTGTAAAAGAAGCTGTTATGTGAACCCAGAAGAAGGGACATTACCTCTCTCTGCCACTCACCAATTCAGAAATTAATGTCTAGAACTTGCATTTTTTCTATTTCTGTCCATTTGATGGCTGATAGGTGTGTAAATGAGATGCTGTCAAAAACTCCTTTACTTTTGGGATGTCATATAAATGTTCTAAATGTAGGCATTCACAATAATTAACTAATCAATCAGAATAGAGCTGGAAAGGGCCTTGGAGGTCATCTAGTCCAATCCCCTGCTCAAGCAGAAGACCCGGCCTATACCATTTCATACAAGTGGCTGTCCAGCCTCTTAAAAACCTCCTGTGATGGAGCACCCACCACTCCTGAAGACAAGGTTGGCTGTTCTCACTGCTAGGAAATTTCTCCTTAGGTCTGGGTTGCATCTCTTCTTGATCAGTTTCCATCCATTGTTTCTTGTCTACTGATTATAACTGGCATCAGCTGGGGAATGTGGACATATAAACCAGCACATAGAATTTTTGATTTGTCTGACTTGGGAACCTGTGGTGAGATATTTGATACAGGAAAGGAAAGGAAAGCGACTGGATCATATTATGGGATCCAGTGAGACTCTCAAGGAACTGCTTTTTAAGCAGAGTATTATTGTATCCTCAGCAAGGTGCCAGAAATGCTGAGCCCTGAAGAGAACTGGAAGCTGGCAGAGGCCTGTCTGAGCTACGTCTTTGCTCTTCCTCCTTTGAGGGTTGCAGAAGGTGCCAGTCAGGTAAGTACTTACGTTGTGGGGTAAGGGTGCCTCCCTAAAGAAAGAGGGTTAGGGTCTTTGCAATCCCCTGCTTTTTCTATACTAATAAGTGCTTTTGTCTTCTGTATTTCAGACTCTATATACTGGTACTTTGACTTCCTTGTCAGAGCTGATGGAGACCTTACTGGAGCCAGGAGCAGGAGAGAATGACTTTTCAGATTGGTTCAAGCAGATCTTCCAGGTGAGTTGGCCAGGAGAAGTACTTCATGCTTATTTCAATATTACTGCCTAGTATTCAAAAGAATGCATATAGTGTCATCAAGACTAGCAGTAATTTAGACTTCCATTAAGTTATCTAGTTTGCTACATAACAGCAAATTATATACTTGCTGTATAAAGAAACACCGCTTTTTACTGGTGCTAAATCTGCATTTAAATTTGATGAATAACCCTAAATGGCAGATGATGATGTAGCCTTCCATCTTCTCCACAGCTCTTGGGCTACTGGCTGGTGTCAGAGCATGAATGGGAGCGTGCTCGGGCTATGCAGCTTGGTGTCCATCTACTGAAAACTTATTGCCAGAGGACTAACACTTCTGTGAGTATGGCCCAGCATCTGCCAAATGAAGCCTGGCCCAGCAAAGTATTCCCAGGGGGTATGTACTCTTCTTGGGGGAACCACTCCCATGAATATTGGTCCAAGTTTCACAAAAGTAGCTTTTTGGAATAGTTGCTTCCAGCAAACTGGTTTATTCTGTAAAGATGAACCAAAGTTTACCAACCCATTGCTTTTTAAAAAAATAATCTTTCACAGATCTCTCAAAACCAGTTCAGCTACTTGATGGCACTGTTGGGTCCTTTCACTTATGACACCCTGGGCACCATTCGTCATGGTGCTGGTAATTGCATTAGACTCCTGCTAAACATCCAAGGTGAGTTTAACAGTGGAAGAGCTCTGCATGTGTAAACTTACATAGGATTGCAGCCTCAGTGAATGAACCATTCAGCGATCTCAAACCACTAGACCATTGAATTCTGTGCCGAGCCGATGTTCAAAACAGATAGTTCTTGGGCTACATCCCATTTGTTCAGCAACCGTTCAAAATTACAAAGTTGCTGAAAAACTGGACTTATGACTGGTCCTCACATTTAAAACCATCATGACATCTCCACAATGACATGATGAAAATTGGGATGCTTGGGTGACCAGCTCACATTTGCTATCATCGCAGCTTCCAGTCCTTTTCCAATCCTTCTGCCGGAAGGATTTCTAGGCTCCTGCAAAGTGGTGGGGATGGTGGCAGAACACAGTGGCCTTTTCATCTCATCCCTACTGCTCAGGGTGGCCAAAAGAGCAGAGATAGCAATAGCAGCAGCACTTAGACTTATATACTACTTCACAGTGCTTTGCTGTTGTTAGCTGCGAAGTGATGTCCGACCCATTGTGACCCCATGGACAACGTTCCTCCAGGCCTTCCTGTCCTCTACCATCTTCTGGAGTCCATTTAGGCTCACGCCTACTGCTTCAGTGACTCCATCCAGCCACCTCATTCTCTGTCGTCCCCTTCTTCTCTTGCCCTCAATCTTTCCCAGCATTAGGCTCTTTTCCAGTGAGTCCTTCCTTCTCATTAGGTGGCCAAAGGATTTGAGTTTCAACTTCATCACAGTGCTTTACAGCCCTCTAAGTGGTTTACAGAGTCAGATAATAATAGTAATAGTAATAGTAATAATAATAATAATAATAATAATAATAATAATAATAATAATAATAATAATAATAATAATAATAATAATAATAATAATAATAATAGAATTGGAAGGGATCTTATTGCCCCCAACAATCTGGCTTCATTTTTACCAACCTCACAAGGATGGAAGACGGAGTCAATCTTGAGCCGGTGAGGATCAAACTCTTGGCAGTGAGCTGAATTAGCCTGCAATGCTGCATTTTAACCACGGCGCCACCACGGCTCCTGGAGATGGAGATGGAGGAGGTAGATAGACAAGTAGGGGAAATTGAAGGACAGGCAATTTGTAGAGGGCAGGAGAGGCATGAGGTCCTTACTTAATGACGGCAACTGAGACTGCTGGGATTGCCATTGCTAAGCAATGTCATGTGATGTTTTGCTTGACATCTGCTTCACTTAGCAATGGAAATGCCAGTTCATTGCCTCATTGTCCTTCCCTTGGTTTTAGGGAGATCAGTTTTCAAATTTTGATACATCCTTACTACACTATTAAAACTTATTGAGAATGTTTTTATATCTACAACATGAAATAACAGAGCATGGTATTCAGCCAATTCCTTCCTTGTTCCTTCAGGAGCCACAAACTTGCGTAAACCAAAAGTGCGTGTCAACCAACAGCGATTGTATTGCATCCAAAGGGACCTTCAAAGTGAGAGTACTGAGACAATGCACACTGCCTCTCTCCAGTTGGCCAAAGTACTAAAAATTGGACAGCTTCTTGTGTGTGACTGCATATCTGTGTGCATGAATACCTGCAGATGTTTTGACAACTGCCAAAGTGATGATTGCTGAGGACTATGGGAACTGACTTTCACAACATTGAGATATCGTAGAGAACAATTCATGGCATCTCTCTCTGACTTTTAAAGAGAGTTGTCAGTTTTTAGCAAGGGACCTGATATAGCATATTGTATGTGTTGCTGCTGATAGAATTAGTATAGATTAAGAAACTGAAGGTACCAGCTTTTCATCAAGTTTCTTGGGCAGTCTTCCCCAACTGGGGCACCTTCTAAATATGTAGACTTATCGTCCAGAATTTTCAGCCGATGCTATTTTGGCTGGAAATTCTGGGACTTGAAGTCCACATAACTGGGGGCACCCAAGTTGCTCTCAGAACTTCAACAAAACTTCAAAAATGTAGGTACAGTCAGAACAAAATGAAATTTTCATCCTGGCCCATTTAGATAATATGATCTTGCCTGTTTTGTTTTGTTGTCCCACCTAGTGTTGAAAGATTGTCAAAACCTTGTTCAAAAATAGGCATCTGACTTGGAGAAAATAAACCCCCCAAATTGGTAATTTGTTTTAGAAGAGTCAGATCACTTATAGCCTAGTTCAGGGGTCAGCAACCTGAAACAGTGAAAGAGCCACTCGGAACCGGTTCCCTCACAAAAGGAAAAACTGGGAGCCACAAAAAAATGTGTGCACATGCGCGTACATGCGCGCATGCGCAGAACAGGGTTTGACTGAAGAGTGGAGCCAAGGCAAGATATGCACCTACCCTGCATATTTGAATTGATTGGTTGAACTTTTTTAGTCCCACTTTTTTTTTTTTGGACTGCACATGGCAGAGGACTGGGAGCCGCAGGAGATGGCTGAAAGAGCTGCATGCAGCTCCGGAGCCGCGGGTTGCAGACCTGTGGCCTAGTTGGATACACAGTGTAATATGAGAATCTTCCACTGTGGTGATATGTGAGAATGACCTTGGGAGACAGGAGGAAAAGCCACAAACCAGACAACCATCATGTAAAAGATATCTCAGTACCCAGGAGAGGAGTGAGGGAAGCACTTCATAAGGGACCCTCCCTAGTTTTCCGGAGAGTAAAACGAGAAGAGGGGAAAAACACTTTTAGTCTTGCAAAATTCTGTTAATGTAGCCTTAAAATAGAGTTAGTACTTATAATTGGGTATGTCTGGGCTTGCAGATCCAAACTAAACCGTGTGAGGTAGAAGAGATCTTTCAGGATCCTCGAAAGCTCTTGATGTATTAGAGGGAAAATTGTTCTGCCCATGCTCAGTCTGAGTTCATAGTGTATGCTCAAGAAAGAATGAGGTGATGGAGCTCTGGCTTAAAATGAAGCTGCTTTGAACCTTCTTTCCTTCCTTCCTGATTCAGATTGTCAGCTGTGTCCTGCCTGTCCAAGGAATCCTAACCTTCTTGCACACTTTGCTGGAGCAACTGAGGACTGTGAACAGTGCCTGTGACAAGGCTATCCTCTTGTGGTTTGAGATGGCTGTGAAGGAACGACAGCCAGATCTAAAAGACAAGGTAAAGCCTAAATCTGAAGAAACTAGGCCAAGAGCGACGAACCTGGATCTTGTCCAAATGCAATTTTCAGCAGTTTGGCTGATAGGGAGGGGTGCTGAGAGTTGTAATTCAACAACTGCATGGTCACAGGTTGTCCATCCCTTGATCAGATGATGGCTGGCAACAATTGGCTGGCAAGGAAATTTTTACTCCTGCCCTGCTGTATATTTCTTAAGGCTGATAAAAAACGACAACATTCTTATCTCATTCAAATTCTAAAAGAATGGCTAAAATAAGAATTCAACACCTTTTATAAAAGGAGGAAAGTGGGGTCTGAATGTATCTCCAAGGAACACATTGCATAGTTTGTGAACAACATAGACCCTTGCCCAACTGACTGAGAAGTGAGGACCTTTAAAAGAGCTTCTCCTGCTAACCTTATAGGTGCAGACAAGTTCAAATTAAGGCAGGTACTCCTTCAAATGGGTGGCTCCAATTTCTGGTACATCTAAAGGTAGCCCAATGGAAGGTACATTGATGATGTCCCTAAAGCGTGTGTGACTGCTGCCAAATCCAACTGGCTTAGATATCTATGGAGATTCTCAGTCATCCAGGTCATGGCTTTCCCAAAGGTGCTTTTTCAAAAGGCAACTGGACTTTGTTTTTCCTTGAAGACATTTTTCTTCTCATCCAAGAAGCTTCTTCAGTTCTTCAGAACTAAAGATACTTCTTGGATGAGAAGCAAAATGTCTTCAAGGAAAAAAAATGTCAGTTGCCTTTTGAAAAAGCACCTTTGGGATGACTGGCTTAGATGTAGTCACAGGATGTCTATGAGATGAATTTGTCAGCACTTCTTACCCTGATTGCCATCTGGGACTCCAGAAGTATCTGTCAGACACGTCAAACTCGCAATGTCACATGACGTCGCGCAACGTATCGGGACAGTTTGCCATTGCCAGCAATTGGGTGGGCCTGGCCTCTGGATGACGTGTCCAGCCCACGGGCCGGCAGTTTGACACCCCTACGTAGATCAAGGAGCACTCCTAGCCTGAAGACTTCCAGTAGCAGCTGTTTTCTGTCAACCAAAAATACCTCCATCTTATCTGGATTTAATTTAAACTTTGCTACCAAGTCAAAATCTTTGCAGGTTTAATCCTGAAGGATTACGATATTAGCATCTTTCTAAAACTGAAAGTTGCTGGTGAATTGGGGGTATTTTATAGAGCTTTCTTAGAAAGAATAAAACTTAATTTGTTTTAGGCTCACATTTATCTAAATACATTCCAGTCATGAAGAAAAACCTGCAGATATAATTTCCTTGATAATGATGGCTTCTCCTTTTTCAGGTTCACAATGTCGTAGATATCATTTGTTCCTTTTGGCAATATTCTGAAGACTCAGCTCAGCGCCACTTCCTGGCCCAGGCCATCTGCATTTTGGCTGAGCATCATCGCAAAGCAGTTTGTTTCTCTCTCCTGGAGCAACCCTTGCTTCAAGACAAGTGAGTGGTAGGCATAGGGCTGGCCTTAACCCTTGGGTAGAAAGGCATGGAGTGGTCACAAATCAATGAAATATGTTACTGTTGTATTTTTATTGCCTGACAATCCTGGATATTTCAGCATTTATATTCCGCACATTTTATGTTTCACACAAAAATGTCATTGTAGGTCTTCCTTCTGCTTCAGCAGTCGTAACGATCTCAAATATGGAAAGAGACTGTCTCTTTTCATCCATCCACTGAATTGATTCACATAACCTGCTAAACCTTGATCCTGGGTTAAGAAAAACATCATTCATAGGTGTGCAACCAAATTACTTGTATTCAAATATAATAAGACAATAACTACATCCACAACAATTATGAAGCATCCTGTTTTAGTCTAACCTAGGTTAGCATGCTGTGAGGATCCAGCCAATATATTGAGATCTATGCCAAGGAATTACAGGAGAACTCAACTATCCTTTTAGGTTACTCTGTACTCTGTACTCTGTACTCTGTTACTCTGTAACCTACTCTGTAACCCAGCAAAGGCTGGGGGAAGCTACATATTTTTCACTTATTTATATTGCAACTGGAGCAGAAATCTCCCTTCTTTGTTAATTCATTTATAACATGTCATGCATCCTGCTGGTGTTCTATAATGGTAATGACCCATCACCATTTTTTTTATTATGTATGTTTTCGAAAATGGAGGCAAATCTTGGCACAAGATGCTTTTTCAAGTTCTTCTCCTTGGCTAAGGAGACTTCCTCTTCTTTGTTTAATGCCTGCTTTAATTTATATCCTGCCTTTCATCAAAGGCATTCAAGACATTGTAAATGGGAGTTGTTCTCATGTTCTGTTCATAAACTCAGTGAAGTAGGTTGGACTGGGAGATTGGAGCAGGGCCAAGTGAGTTCCCTGGTCATATTAAAATTCCCAGTTCCAGTCTAACACCACCATATCAATCAACATAACCCTAAAGAAATAGTATGTAGAGGCCACCTTTGTTCTCCTTACTTAGCTTATTAAAGAACCAACCAAGAAGTAGGAAGAGTAAAGTGGAAGAGCAGAAAATTTTTGAGGTCCTAAAGAGGAGGAGGAGGAGGAGGAGGAGGAGGAGGAGGAGGAGGAGATGATGACCACTAGGCAATGGTCAGACAAGAGTCACTCTCCCTACTGTCTTGGACTGTAAAGCCGAGGAGTAGGGGAGATATTCGTTCAGACTTGCATGATTCTTTTACTGTAACCTTACAATAAAGGTAGTATTAGTATTCATGGTTTGTGCTGTTTGTTAGGATTGTTTCCAAGAGCTGACTACAAGACTTCCAGCTGCCCTCCTCCTGGGACATCGGTCCTGGGAATATCCACGAATGGTAATTCTTGGTACTGGACTGGCAGACTACTATTGCTCTAACTTGTCAACTTTTTTTCTATCTTCAGAGTAAAGAAGGAGCTGTGGGCATCACTTGCAATTTATAAAAATAGTGGTCCTTCTGTCTTGAAGTGTTTACTCACCTGGATGAGAATGGAAAGAAATGACACCCGCAGCTGCCTTTGGGTGAGAGCTCTGGACTCGAGAGTGAGGGACAATCAGTTCATCCAAGGTGGGGAAGCTGATTTTCTGCGGATGTCTGGGAAGAACGTGGAGTGACTAGACAACTCATTTCTTGACAAGTTGGGAGAATTGCATTGTCAAAGAGTTGTTGCTAGCCAGGGTCAACAATACAGGGGTAGGTGGACCAATGATTGACCCAAGACAAATACACTTCAGATGTTCCATTCAATCTCTGTCCTTTTCAGGGTCTTGAGGCTCTCCAGGATGTAGTCTTGGCTTTGGATGGTTCTGCCACGTTGTTTCCATTACTGACAGAGCTGTGCTACGTTCTTCTGCAGCAGCTCAGCAAAGATCAGGATGATAAGATGCCAGTGTTCTCTTTTTCTCCTCTAGAAAGCAATGGGAGACTTGAGACAGAGTACATGACGCCTCACGGGTAACATTGTGCCTTTCCTAAAAGTAGACGGCTTCTTCTAAACCCCTCTCTTTCACGTTTCTGGCACTTTCCCCCCTTAATACATGTTTGCCAGGAAAGTTTCATTACCTGCAATCTGATTCTTGCAAGATGTTGAAGATTTGTGTGCCACTGTCCAGCAGCCATTAATTGGTTAGCAATCTGTTGTCTGGAGAAGAGGCCTCTTGACAATCATCTGGGGGAAATGGCTTCATGGTTTTCTTCTAGCAATAATTAAGCTGCTTAGTTGTGTTTCTACTTAATTATTAATTTATTACAATATTTATTACAGTATTTACCGGTGTTGCTGCACTGATAATGGCAGGGGTCTTTGGTTTGGGCGATAAGGTGCGTTCCTGCCATCTCTTAAAAAAGCATGGTTCCATAGGAAGGACCAGGATCTTTCTAGTGGAAAGGCATGAAAGAACCAGCCCTGTCCTCTTCCCTGTTCTGCCATAGGGTGGTTGTTGGTGGGACTTTTAATGGAGCCATTGTAGTTTTAAGCATTTGCTGTTCATTCAAGTTGTGTGAATGCTCCCTCTTTTTATTTCTGTCTAACTGCTGCCATTTTCAATATAATTTGTAAAGCTGGAACATAAAATGTGGACTTAGAATGGCTCTTCCAGATGGGGCTTCAATCTGATAAAGAACTGTAGTAAGCCTGCTCTGATTAAATGAAGCTGCAGCCGATGCCTTGTTCCTTTTTCTCATGCCATTAAGGGAATAGCAAGAGCAGGAACAAAAATCAATACCCTCGCACTTGTTTGCAATTCCTGCTTCTAAGAGGGGAAATCTATGCTTTGGGGTGGGGAATTCAGCTTGCCTATAGCATGCTGGCTTACCAAGGAGCCCAAATGCAGAACTCTTGGCATATCACCATCAGTAATATGCGAGGGGCACAGAAATACAACAATACGTATCTTTTTAAGAAGTGGAAAATGGATATGTTCATCTGGGAACCAGAGTGAAGGGGGCAAGACTGTCTGGCAGCTGAACTGTGATTGGCAGATGGCATCTTGCACATAATGTTGTCTGTGCTCATAGCATCCAATACCTGCAATGACATAATTCAAATCTTGAGAATAATTTAGTATCTGTATACAAAGGCAAATGCCTTAAATTCAAATGGATACACATTAATCTCTAATGTGAAATAAAGTAAAACAGTTTCCTCTTAAAACTGAAGCCTGCTTGCTTTATGATCTCTTTTCCTTTAAATTCATATCTCAAAACATTCAATCAAATCATTCAATTTGCCTTCATTCAATCATATCTCTTATTTGGGATCTGAGTTTGTTTGCCTGATTACTTGCCCAGAAAAGATTGGCCTGTTTGGCAGGTTAATTACATTTATACTCCAGCTTTAAATCTAAGAGAAGAAAAAGATGTAGTTCAAATCTAGAAGCTGAGGATTCACCTAGCACTGCCTTTTGCTGCAATCTGTAGATCTGCTTTCCCTGACTTGAAACACAGATATCTTGGAACTATCTACATTCCTAGTCAAATGGAAAGAAAATTTGTGTGTTTTAATCCCAGCCTTTACAGAGGTTACTAAGATGAGGAAGGTTACTGTAAATTCGTAAGGTTCTCCCTTTTATTCTGCAAATGCATTCTTTGTCTGTCCCCTCCCTGTGGCTGCTCTTCTGGCTACAGGACAGTTAGGTGCCACTGACTTGAACTTGACTTCTGGTGATGAGTAGATATTTTCCATCTTGATTTATTCAGATTACTATGAATAAAATTTGCAAATTGTTTTTCTGTCCCTGCTGTGTCCTTTGCATTCCAGGCTGGCTGTTGCGGTACTGCAGGCTGTGTTCAGCAGAGCTGTGCCAGAAATTGCAAAGGAACTGAACTCTGGAAAGACCTGGAACTTCCTGAGGGACCCCAGTAGCAGCCTCAAAGGTGTGGCCTTGTTGGCAAGGTAAGGGGCATTTCCCTAACATTGGAAATTTCCATTTTTTTTACTCACGACAGGAAAAGTCATTCTCTAGATCTTTACAAGTAAACCAAAGAACTAAGATAGATGTTCTTAAGTTGGTAAGGTCTTGCCATTACCAAGGGTTTAGATTTGAGCTCAGCGTTTTTTTAAAATCTGAAGTTCTATGTAAAAACAAAACAATTCCACAATGTCTTTTGCTTTGAACTAGCACGTTCACCCCTGGAACTTGGAATTTGAAATACGATGAAAATGAAATTACACAAAGTAATGGCAAAGTTGTCATATTTGAACGTTGAAAGGGTTCAGAGTTATAATAGAAAGCTTTTGGAAGATTTGGGGAAAACAGTTTTGGGGTAATTTTGAGAAGAGACAGATCCTTTGATACCAAGTTAGTTGGCACTTGATTGCTTCCTTCATCAGGGCCTTGATGCACACAAAGAACCCCTTTTTAGATGGGCTACTCCTTCGTCTCCATTCTTCTCTGCAGTCCTCCAGAGCAACATCTAGAGATCTTAGCCTGATCTTCTGCACAGAGGTGAGATGTTATTTCAGGCAATGCAAGACAAAAGAAGTAGGAGAAATGGCAACATAGGGCTGGGGTGTGATAGCCTTAGTCTTGTAGAAAAGGGAACAATCAATAAATCATGTCCCATTGTAGAAATAATTAAGAAATATACTGTATATATATATTTTTTTTCTACTATTTTTCAGTGGGGAAAAATAATGAACTATTAAAACATCCATTTCCAATGGCCAGTTTGAAAATTCAGTAACTGTCATTTTGGTGTTCCAGCTGATAGGTCATCCTCTCCTGAAGAAACCAGAAACGCTGGACCTTCTTTTGCATTTATTACTAACCCAAGTTCAAAATGGAAACTATCTTATGCGTATCTTGTCAATACGAGGACTGGGGAACATGGCAAAGGGTGCTCCAGAGGAGGTAAGCCAGAAAGTGCAAAACTGAGGCATCTTGTTGTAAACAGGAAGGTGAGGGAGAGGAACAATCATACTCTAGTGGAACAGGGACTTTGTGGATTGCGTTAATAAATATGGATTTGTTGGCAGTGATTGGCTGAGCTGCTCTTCTCAGAGGGAGGTTGGCCAGGCAACACAATCTTTGGCTGCCCTTGACTGAGCTGTTTATTAAGGGGGACCAAATAAAGAACAAAGAAGTTGTCTGAAGAAGGAATAACCCAAAAGGGAGAGGAGTCCAAGAAGGTGTGTTCTCAAAGATGAAAGAAAGAGGACACTACTAAGAAGGGAAGGAAAACGGACAGTAGCACACTGGACCTGTTAGTGGGAAAAGAGCTTCTGGTTATCATATTGACCTGAAATAGTCATTCCACAATCTGTTAGTTACTTTTAAATACCTTCTGCTAATAATAGATATTAGAAGTGGATTGTAGGGGATAAAGGCAGTCCAGGCATTGACAAATAGAAGAATTGTTTCACAGGCAAAGAAGTACCAGAAAGCTTTGCTGAAGCCTCTTATCCAAGCTCTGCATGACAACTCCAGCCCAGAATTAGCCACTGAAAGTCTACATACCTTATGCAACTTATGCAGATGTCTTGGGAAGTGGCCTGCAGATTGTACTTTCCAGATCGTGGTCAGCCAAGCCTGTGTGCATCTCCAGCATGTAAGTTAGGCCACAGAAGGATCATTCTCCTGTTATTATTTTAGTAGAAAAATGTTGGACCAGGTCCTAAACCAGCATTATATTTCCAACTCTCTCCAGGGAGTTTATAAGTGGAGTTAGAAAGGAAGAGTCTTCCCTTTTGGTTGCTGTCCAGCAGTTAGTTGTCATTGAAAACAACAGTTATTCCTCCTCCTCCTCCTCCTCCTCCTCCTCCTCCTCCTCCTCCCCCACCCCCACCCCCACCTCCTCCTCCTCTTTACTGAATTTTACCTGAAGACACTTAAACCCACCACTATTACTACAACTTATGACAACAAACATCTTGCAATCAGTTACTCATTATAGGAATACTTCTACTCAGTTATGAAACTGGAATTCCACCTTTCTTGTGGGGAAGGTTGAAGCCTACATTTAGAGTCAGTGAAATATTTGGGATGTTATATAGAGGAAGCAGGAGGAATATGAAGGGGAAATGGAGGCAATCAAAGTATAAAATGATAAATATAACATGTTAATGGGGGCAACCAAACTACAAAATAATAAAGTGATAAACTATAAACATTCACCATAAATGTTGGTACTAGCTGGATCCTTAACAAATTCTCCATTTCTCATAATAAACAGATATTTCCCCTCTTTCAACTCACACTTTCCCATATTTTATATGAAATAAAAGGAGAAAGAGTTTGACAGGTCCGAAAAAACGACATTGTGAAAACAATTTTCCAGCAGCAATTGTAAATCCCACTGAAATATCACTGATAACAGGAAAGAAGCAAGAAGTCTGCATGAGTAGACTTGGGGAAGGGCACATGTATTCAGCATATCATATGTTGTGCACCCCTGATCTTCTAGCAATAGAGGAATTGCCTGGTTCTACCCCAACCCATCTTGGGAATGGATATTGAGTTTCCTGCTGTCAAAGGAAACCTTATTTCCTGAAGATGGGCTTAATTTCTCCTCTCTTTTGCAGGCAGATGATGCTGTCCGTGCTGCAGCCTTTGAGCTGCTTGGTGAACTGGCCAAGACAGTTCCACTGAGGTTTTCCAAGTTTTTTGCCAAGAAAGTGGGAGGTGCTTTGGCTGCCCTCATGTTACACTTCCATGATCCTTGCCCACATGTGGCCCAGGTTTGCTTGGGAACAATACAACCTTTCCTCTGCGCAGGGCACTCTGTCCCTCCACAACAGGGCTTCTATTGAGATTTCAGATTTCAATTGCGCTAGCATGGGCTGAAATGTAATACAGTACTGGGCTGGCAGAGTGCCATTCCTGGGCTAGGAGGCTTGGGTCTAAGTAGCAGAAGGGATGTAGTATAGTAAACCTGCCTGTCTTTTTTGCTTAGGCTTGCCAAACAGCCTTTATCGCATGTGCTCCATTCCTGGGTCTGTGTGGACTCTTAAAAAGTACAAATTCAGAATTACTGCTGGTGGACCTTTTAGATATACAACATTCTCACCTCATGGACAGAATTTGTCAACAGCTGGTAAGCAGAAAAATTTGAGCCAGGCAATCTCTTTTGGCATGGCCAGGTAGCTTAAACTTAAGCCTAGGTTCCTTGTGGCAACCATATATGAATTTATTCCTATGTCTTTGCAGATCTTCTTACTAGGTATTACTACCTCACATGCTGAACTAATTACAGTGATAGTTCACATTCCACATTTGAATTCTAAGCTGAATTCTAAACCAATCAACTGAGCAAGTTTCACACAATGTGCTAAGCCCAAGAAAATCTTTCCAAGATTAATGCCAATCAAGCTTAGTATGTTGCGTAAATGTACTTGCCATACCATTACCTCAGCTTGGTAAGCATATTTCTGAACAAAGTCTTTGGGTCAACTGAGAGACCTGTACTTAAGAAAAACAATGAGTAAAAACTACTTCTACAGTCCTGAGGAAGAAACTTAGAGGTATCTTTTGGCTTCCATTTTCTGTAAATGTTTATCAACTTCTCTTCAAACCAAAGTGGACTTGAGCTAATGGCCATGAGGCTCTCAAGGTTAAGTAGGAGTTGAATGGGTCGATTGCTTTTTGTAAATTGATATATTATTACAAAATAGTTTTTTGCTTCAACACATTGTAGATTGTTTTCAAAGCTGATCATGCCTCCCTTCCTTCAAATATTTTTTCTTTTTTTTTTAAGAAAACCTTGTCACACTTTCCAAATAGATGACAATTTCTTCTTCTTTCTTTCCTGCATTGCCTTTCTCATTTGTCCCTTAGGCTCAGAGAAACCCACTGCTGCTGGAAACTGTCATGGCAGAGGTGGCTCAGTATATAGGTTGTAACTGGGAAGGAATCAGGCTTATGGCTTGCAAGCTGGCAGGTAGGCCATTGTGGCTAGATTTCCAAAATACTGTAACCCTGTGCCCAAGTTAACAAAACTGAATAAACCATAACGTGGTACCCTGGTTTACACATTATGTGAAGACTGTCGTCAGGCTCGCTACAATGCACTGACCTATCCAATTCTGTATAAGCTAATGGTGGTGTTCACGCATGTTGATCTTCAAACTACTCAATTCCACTTTAGCTTAAGACTGTGAAATCCACATCTGCATACTGCAGGCATGCACGTTTATGTCTTGTGAGAAAGAGGCCTCTTTCTTTTATTTATACTAGGAATTCTTGTAGAGAAGGTGGAAACCCAGCATCTTGGACAGTTTGATGTAGAACAGCTCTTACAAGGTGAGCATTGTACACAAAGTTCTTTGATTAGAGCAGAGGTAATAATAATAATAAAAAAGTTGGAAGGGAACTTGGAGGTCGTCTAGTCCACCCCCTGCTCAGGCAGGAAACCTTATACCATTTCAGACAAATGGCTGTCCAGTCTCTTCTTAAAAACTTCCAGTGTTGGAGCTTTCACAGCTTCTGGAAGCAGGTTGTTCCACTGGTTAATTGTTCTGTTAGGAAGTTTCTCCTTAGTTCTAGGTTGCTTCTCTCCTTGACTTGTTTCCATCCATGCAGAACTATATTCCAGACACAGGTTATAATGGTTCGTTGAAGGTCCTGTTAGAGACAACATTACCAAAGATGTATTTGATTTAAATATTAACAGTATTTTAATAATCCCACTCCATGCATTTAACCATTTTCCCCTTCCGTCACATTCATGCTAAAATCTATTAGCATTTTTAGAAGGGTCTCATAAGCCATATGTTGTTCTAAGAGAGGGAGCCTGATGGAAAACCAAGCACAAAACAGTAAAAGAGAGATCAAATAGATCATTACAATATGGATAAAATCCATGGCCATGTGTGATATACCATCACTGGGATTGGAATTATTATTCAAGTTTCCCATCAAAAATCTTGGTCCTTGTTTCTTGAAATCACTGTTTTCAAGATGTGCACAATGGGAAGATGGGAAGATGTGCACAATGCAGTGAAACCTAACTTTTCCTAACACGTTGGGTTCACACAATATAAGCTCTACACCTGGATTAATAAATTGCCATGTTCATATACTGTAACATGCAGTGCTGAAGCTAATATTGTTGCTGCAAAATGGCTTAACGCTATGGTTTGGTTCACACAGTCCACAAAGATATGGCTTGGTTTGCACAATCTACCGAACCATAAATTATCCAGTTGATCCTTAGTCTAACCTCATGTGTGGTACAAACCCAAGCCGTGGAATTAATTTACCCCAGAATTCTACCATGACCTGACATAGCTGACTAACAAAAAACCAAAATAACCTTTAACTGAAAGGGAGTCTGATTAAATATGAATTTCAGGCTAAAGTTGCAAGGGATGCATAAATAGCTTATGCACAAAAGACTTTTCTCCAGATGGTAGGAAGGAGGACCCAGAAACATGGCAGCCAGTTAGTTTTAGCTAACCTGTCTCAGTGCTTCTCATCTCACCCTTCACAGCTCTACACTCCGCGAGTCGTGATCCCAGCACCACTGTGATCAGTGCAGCCTTAGAAGCCACTCACACTATCCAGCAGAAATGGCAGGAGAGCCAGACGAGGTTGGCCTCTGGACACCAAAGGAGAGCTGTGCTTTTGGGGTGGTTCTTCAGGAGGCAGCCCAAAAGAACCCTGGGAGCTGCAAGGCCTAGGCCAGCTTAAAGACAAGAACCATCGGAAAAGAAATGGAAATATAGCCTCTTTCATAGTTTGTGTGAGTGGTGGTGTGTATTTTCCAAAGAAGCATCCTTTGGTCTCTTGGCTATTTACCCTTCAAACTTGAGAAGCAGCAATCAAGGAAATGAGTGGGGTTTGTGGAAGGGATTCACTGAGATCTCTGTGCCTTTTTCTGGTTGTCTTTATTGGGGGGGTGGGGGTGGAGGGGGGTGGAGAGAGGATCTGGTGTCCCAGGCAGAGATCACTGATCTAGAAAGTTCAGACCATTCTTGTGAGGGAAGGAATTAGCTGAGCTGCTGAAGAGGAGAAGCAACAAATGGAAAAATAGCTTGCAGCAAGTTCCTGTGATATGTTCAAAGTTACTCACTCAACACTGCAATATTTGAGTATTTCCATACAGCTTACACTATTATCTAAGCTTTCCTAAAGTAATATAAAATACATTTCGGTAGGTAGCAAACATTGACATATTATTTATTTATTTATTTATTTATTTATTTATTTTTGTTTGTTTGTTTTTATATACCGCCCTTCTCCCGAGGGACTCGGGGCGGTGTACAGAGCAAGGTAGGTATACAGTTAAACAATAGTAAAAAACAAATGAAACCCCAAGAGCTATCAGGCCAGGCCGGACTGCTGGAACAGGTAGGTTTTTAAGTCGCGCCGGAAGGTGCGAAGGTCGGGGGCCATCCGTATTTCGGTAGGCAGGCAGTTCCAGAGGGTTGGCGCACCCACTGAGAATGCTCTCCCCCTGGGGGCCACCAGCCGGCATATTAGTTGACCTACCAGTGTCCTTGCTGCCTTGCAAGATGCTTAAAGATTGTTGAGCAATCTTGAATTCTTCCTCCATTGCATCTGAGAATATGTAGACATTAGAGCTGACTACTGCTGAACCCTATGACAGATTGGAGCAGGTAAGAGAGCCTTGAAATTCTCTTACATGATAAACTCTCCTGGGAAACAGTTGAGAATGAAATAGATAAGATTTTCACTTATGAGCCTGGTTGTGTAGTGGTTAGGATACAGTATTGCAGGCTAACGTTGCCCACAGCCTAGAGTTTGGTCCTGATGGGGCTCGAGGTTGATTCAGCCTTCTATCCTTTTGAGGTCAGTATAATGAGGACCCAGATTATTGGGGGCAATATGCTGACATTGTAAACCGCTCACAGAGTGCTGTAAAAGCACTGTGGAGCAGTATATCAATCTAAGTGCTATTGCTCTATGTAAAGAATTTCTCAGATGAGAGTGGGGAAGAAACTGGAATGGGTCAAGGAGTTAGTAGGATGGAAGTTGCTGTCGGAAGATGCTTCCAGACCAAGTGGTACTGTATTTGGGTGTTTTCAGACTGCTGATGATATGTAAGTCCTGAAGTAAACTAAGACCATTGAAGATAATTCCTGGGTGATTCAAGTTCACTGAAGAGACACTGCAATATAGGATCACAACCATTAGGTACAGAAATGAGGAAAAATTTTACCTGACATATTACCAGTGAAGTTGTTGCTGAACTCTAAGGAGAATTTCGAATAAACATTAGTGTGGTAGAAGTTTTATTATTTCAAGTAGGGAGATGATTGAACTCAGAATGATAGAGAACTTAGGCAATCAAACTGACCTTTAGCAGAAGGGGGGATTTGTTTATCTTCGGTGCTGCTTGCCACTTACAGAGCTATCTACTGTAAAAAATAAAATTCTCCGGGAAGCTATGGTACTAATAAAGAATGCTGCTATACGCCAATCTTCCATGCCCTAGGTGACAAAGCCTACTTTGAACGAAGGCAGATATAATATTGCAGGATCCAATCTGAGTTGGTCACCGGGACTAGAGGTTTGTTCTTTCAAGCTTTTGGACTTGTGCTGGGGCCCATCCTCAGGGAATTTCTGAATGTCCAGGATGTGTGGGAGTTTGAGAAGTTCTCTGAGGATGGGCCCCAGCACAAGTCCAAAAGCTTGAAAGAACAAACCTCTAGTCCTGGTGACCAAGTCAGGTTGGATCCTGCAAAACCTATTATGCTTAATAGTACAGTAGTTTACAAGCTGGATTCCCGCACATGGTATTATCTAGCTGGTTTGCTCTAGTTTGTACAAACCAAAGATTTTTCTGAAAAGTTTATCTGGTTGGAGATGGTGCACACATTGATTCTACTGCATTGCTGGGTACTTCACGGTTTCTTCATGCTAGTGGAGAAGAAAAGGCAAGACTTGGCACATCTGAGATATCCACACAATCCCTATTGTTGTGGCAACCAACACAATGTCTTCCTGCAGATCTTGTTCAATAGTTGCAGTTGGAAAACCTAGTGTTGCATCTTGGTTTTGGGCAGCCTGCCATGCATGGAGGCTGCTGCTGCTGCTACTACTGTCACTCCCATTCAGTGAAACCACCATAGTCACTGTACTGCTTTCTTTTGGTCAGCTCAGGCACTTTGAGAGTGAAGAGCTGGTTGTTGCATGGTTTAAATAAAAACTCTTGCGTGCACCCTTATTATTTAAGAAAGAGGGCTAATACAAATGTACATTTAGATTAACAAATGTCTTGGGCACTATTGATGAACTGCCTTTCAGGAAGAAAGGAACATTATGAAATTTCCAATGATAATGAATATTGGGTTACAGACTTTCTGTGGTATGGGAAAATATTGGAAGATGAGCAAATAGTGGACTACATACTTGATGACAGGATCCAGGATAGACACCCCATTTTACTTATGTAGATTATTCTACAAATACAGTAAGAGGACTGCCTGAAGGACCTCTTACTTTATAAGCATAAAGCAAAGGTCCCTCTTTCTGATGAAAATATTTATTCTTTCAACTATATAAAGAAAACATTTTATTGGGGGTCCTTGTCCCCTGGGGCTTTCTCTTGAACTGTTGCAGATTGGGTCAGGTTGCTGGCTGACGTTCGAGAGAAAACTTTTGAAAGAGCAGTGGAGACCTTCTCAAACACAGAAGATCGTTGGCGGGGTGGTACGCTTCCCTCAGGGCCAGTAATTGCAATGACCTTTCCATCCTCTTCTGTGGAATGAAAAAAGAGCTCTTGTCATGGGTTTGCATGCCTTAATATATCACTGGGGCATATAAAGAGACTAGGAAAGTTGTTATTTCAAGGAGTTTAGTATTCCTCCAGATTAAGAAAAAGTCTGCAGTAGTAAGATTTTTTTTTAATTACTTTTTTGCGAATGATTGCTAAACAAGGTATCTGCTAAATGAAGAGTAAGTGTAACTCAGCAGAATTAGCAGTGACTTTTAAGTGCATTTCAGAAGCACAAAATGATCCTTTTCAATACTGAGTAGCCTTTCCCTTGCCAGTTATTTGGAATCCAATGTTTTTTAATCAATATACCATAAAACGTACTAAAGTAAGCACCAGGAGAATGTCTGGTGGTTATTCCGAGCTCAGAGGCTCTACTCCCCTTTGACTTCGACTAGAATTTAAAAAAGCAAAGGTTCCTGGAAGCTCACCACATACCTGTCTGAGTTTGTGATGCAGAGTCTGGGGCATGGAAACTTTTGTCCTGATAGACAGAGGTAATCTGCAGAAGCAGAAAAATATGAGAAAATAAGAACACATCACTTCTATTTTAAATGTATTCAGATTCTTGGTCCAGGCCAGGGACTAAATTGATCAGAATTTGGCTGCATATCCTTGAACTGCCATTAGATGGCAACAAAACAAAATAAAACCTACCATACTGCCATTTTCATTGGTCATTTGGATTTTTGTAGTCCATATCTGATAGTCCTAGATCAAATACTGTCTGCCCACATGGGCAGTAGCTCTATAGAATCTAGATTCATCCAATTGATTAAAATATGGATGGCTAGTTTCTGCCTAGGTTTGATCCATGAATCCTAGTGGTGTACGTAGTTTATCATTCAAAAAACACACACAACGTAATTCAGTAACCATGGCTGCACTTACAACATGTAAAACACATTGATGAATTAACCCATTTTGCGGGCTTTACTCAAAATTTAATAAAATTTACTACATACCAACCTTTAGAACGAAGGTGGAGGGTTATTTACCTTCTTTGGCTTTGAGAGTCACGGAAGGGGCTACATTAACAAAATGTTATTTAATTTAAATATTTAAATGACCCATCCCTGTGCATTTAACTATTAACCCCAATACAGGCTGGGGTTGCATAATACTGAGCCCACAGGGGAATGGTCTTCAATAGACCTATTAAGTACGTTATGTGAATTCAGCTTATCAGTTCCTATGTTTGGTGATTACAAGGAAAGGTATTTTATGAGCCTTCACAATATTGGCAGGATTAATTAGAGACAGCATTTGAGAGGATGGAGAATAGCCAATCAAGTTCCAATGTAGAATGATGATTTAAGTGCTGGAGTAAGGGCACCCAGGTTCTAGTCTTCCCTTAGACACAGAAGCCAGTGGGGTGACCTTGTCCCGGTCATTCCCTCTCAGCCCAAATCATCATCAGACACAGTGACAAGGCACCTGAAAAAGAAAATCTTTCATCACATCATCCATGTGACCCAGGTAAACTGTGAATAACAAGCATATCTTGCAACCAAGCAGGCAAACATCAAGAAGCAGAAGATATTGAACAGTTAACAGATGCCAGGCATCCAAATCTCTAGGATATTTTGGCTTTAATATAAACACATAAATGATAAGGGGTGAGCACTGGAAAAACCCTTACGTTCTCTGATGTAATGGAGCCTATAAATTGATAAAGAGTCATCAATGAAAAATCGGTTGCACCAAGAAGCACATGGCATCTTCTTTGCCCTCAGCTACTATCTCTCATCTTGCATCCCCCCCTCTCTCTCATCTAATCTGTATCCTACCTTTATTATTTTTATACATAACTCAAGGTGGTGAACACACACATTAATCATTCCTCCTCCTTCTATTTTCCCTACAACAACAATCCTGTGAGGTGGGTTGGGCTGAGAGTGTGAGTGACTGGCCCAAAGGCACCCAGGTGGCTTTTATGCTTAAGGCAAGACTAAAACTCAGTCTCCTGGCTTCTCGCCTGGTGCCTTAACCACTACACCAAACTGGCCCTCAAATGCCCAGGATTTTCCATTAATAGCCTTTCTAGGACAGCCATATTAATCGGGTAGCACCTTTTCTTTTATTAAAAGTCAAACGCTTTTGCATAGCTCATGAAAGCTTATCACATCACACTTGAGGCACTTCTGAGGCACTCCAGGTTGACAAGCTTGATGGAAGCCAGAGGTGTGAGGAGCCGGCCTGTTCCAGTCTTCAAGGCTGCAGAGCTGGGAAAGGAATGCGAACTCTGCCAAATGGCACCAAATATCCCAGCGGTTCCAAAAACACATATGCAACATGCCATTGGGCAAAGAAGCACTGGTCAAGGGGGGAGGGCTGGGCCTGGGGAGAAGGGAAAACTTTGTAACCCTTTACATGAGAATTTTAGTTCTAGCCTTGCTTTTGCGGCAACCAGTAATCCTTAGTAAAAGAACCTATCCCTTCAATTCAACAGAGTCAAGGTTCTTTCTTTCCTAGGGACTTAGCAGGGGCAGGCCTGACACTGCCCCACAACAGCACTTGGGTCTCGAACGTGGGCTTGCTAACCTCCAACCCAGTATCCTAATCACGTAAGCCACCATGCTCCTTATGAAAGTTTATGACTTTTAATAAAAGTCTTAGTCAGAAAAAGTGGTACTGAACTCCTGATTTTTACTCAGTACCAGAGATGGAGTTAGAAGCATATGCCCCTTCTAATGCCTTTACCAAGCTCCATTTTTACAAAGTTCTAAAACCAGAGGATTTTTTTTCTAAGAGAAAGGTAAAAAAGGAACTCTTTCTCCACAGACAAGGATACTGTCAACGCTGCTAACATCGAATGTTATTGCTTGACAAGAGATGAAGAAGTAGCCATTTCATATGTTAAACTTGTGTATTGCTTTAAGAGATTGGGAGGGGGAAAGAGGAGGATTGTACCTTCAAGGCCATCTGAAATTAAAGAAGATAAGAACTTGGTGGGTTTTCTAACAGAAGGGAAACTGATTCTTTAAATTAATTGGAGAATATGATTAATGACAAATTTAGAAAGGTGGAGAATTGTGTTTTAATATATTGTGCAAGGGGCGAAGATTTCAGATTCCAGCTTCCTTCCTTCGAACAAGCATTGCCGGTGTATTACCGTAGGCTAAATAAAGGACTTTGAAGGTAAACAATGCCTCACAGTCACTTGAAAAGCCCATACATCGGAAACTTGACAGATACTTTTATGTACATTAAGAACACTTTACCTCAAAGGGAGCTGTTGTCTCTTCTGTATCCCGGGAAAGATGCACGCCAACAACAGCTGGAACAAAATTGCAAAGAGGCCCCAGTTAGCATTTAAGTCCACTGTTTTTAAGGAGTTCAATGTTCCTCCGCTCACAGAGCATGGACCCTGTAGTCCTCACTTGCCTGAAGGCTCTTTTAGTATGGAAGTGTTCATATGAACTTTGCAACTAAGGCAAAGATGAGCAAAATTTTGGTGGCTGGGATAGACACACTTAGTATTCTGGAGGTACCTGGATGAGTGGATGATAATACAAATAAAGCAGGACTATGAAATATCTGAGGATATTCTGTTTTTCTCTGTTGGGGGTGGCTTTTTTCCTCATAGAATGCTCAGAACGGAGTTCCGGCACCTTTTTTGGATGGAACCTTGTAGGGTAGGCAAGGTGGGTTGTATAACATGTGTGAGTTCCGGCACCTTTTTCTTTTACAAAAAAAGCACTGCGGGTGAGAATTGCTAATTGTTTTATGTGTCTCTTAATATTTACATGACAATTTCTGATCACTTTTCATCTCTGAACATGGGGAAAACATGCCATCACGTTTGAGCAATTATATTACTAAAATTTGATGGCACAGCTGGAAGAATCTATAACACCACAAAAAGGTACCTTTTAGGCTTTCTGTAACTTTGAGACCACATGTTGCCCACCCCTATTTAAAGATGACAAAAAATAGCACACAGCATTGGCACACACAGATAGCACTTAACTTTCAAATCAGTTATGATAGTTACCTTCTTCAATTGATGTATCTTTTTCATCACTGAAAAACAAGCAAAATAATATGAAATAATAAAAATGTCACTGTTCCTCTCCAGCCACCCCATATTTTCAATTGCCTGGAGGCACTCCCTTCTCAATTCAGGCCTCAGGGAAGATAAAGTTATTTTCTATGTGGACCATCTATTAAGGCAGTTGTCTGAACAGCTTTACAGAAATTTACCTTTCTGCCTCTCGTTTTTGTAAATGTTACGATTGCATTTAGCGATTTTACCACAGTTCCCTTCCACATGGTGGAAGGTTACAAGAACCAGATAATGATCTGCAGCTTTTTAAAGGTCTTTCTGCTTTCTCCACTTGTGTTGTTCAAAAGCACTAGCAAGCTAGTTTGAAGTGCTCATTAAAGCATACTGAAGTATTCAATGTCTGCACAAAGCAGATGCACCCAAGTTTTTCTCCTTTTATTTGTAATTCCAGAACCTGGAATCATCCAGTGAAGCTGGAGATTTAGGACTAATAAAACAAATCACAGGTAGTTCTCAACTTACAACAGTTCATTCAGTGACCGTTTGAACTTACAACATCACTGAAAAATGTAACAAGACCATTTTTCACACTAACAACCATTGCAGCATCCTCATGGTCATGTGATCAGATGCTCGGCAACTGGCTTATATTTATGATAGTTGCAGTGTCCCAGGGTCATGTGTTCCCCTTTTGCAAGCCCAATTCACTTGACAACCGTGTCCCTAAGTTAATGACTGCAGTGATTCACTTAACAACTGTGGCAAGAAAGGTCATAAAATGGGGCAGAATTCACTTAACTGTCTCACATAGCAACCAAAATTTTGGGCTCAATTGTGGTCATAAGTCGAGGGCTACCTGTATTTCAATCTACACGTAATTTACTTATTTATCTGCTAAAATTAAAATGTTGGCTTTTTGTTTTATAATAGTGTGAAGTATAAAGTGATTAATCATACCCGCGGCACTTTTAATACATTAAAAAGGGCAAAACAGACTCTGTAAAGCACAGAGGAGAGGATCACTGTAAACTGAAAGCTAAACCAGTGTTTAAGCCCCTTGTTTGCCTTCTCTGTGAAGCCCCTGAAAGGCCTGGTTATAGCAATAGCACCTAGACTTATATACTGCCCCATAGTGCTTTACAGAACTTTCTGGGTGGTTTACAATGTCAGCATATTGTCCCCAACAATCTAAGTCCTAATTTTATCCACCTGGGAAGGGTGGAAAGCCGAGCCAACCTTGATCCCCGTCAGGATCAAACTCCAGGCTGTGGGCAGCCTGCAATTCAGCATTCTAACCACTGCATCAGCAGAGCTCATTTCTCTTAATTCTCATATCTCATATTCCTCTTCCACCGGTAGCTTAGTTTGGCAGCAGTCTAGTCCTCCTATACTCCCAAAACCAGGATGAGCCTTGTGCCATTTCTCCCCAATCCCCACCTGGGACCTAACCAGAAATCATACCAAACTATATCTTGGTACTAAGCACGTTCAAGTACGTGTGAAGTATGGGCTTGCAATGATATATGGGAATGACCTTAAGGAATAAGGGAAAGAGGGCCTGCCTAGGGAATGATGAGGTAAAAGGGAGAGGAACCTGCAGTTGCTTAACAGTCAGAAGAAGAAGCTTAGAAAAGACCTGCCCTAATTGATCAGGCTGTTAAAAGTGACAATAGGAGATTTGTACTTTCAGATTTGCAAGATTCTGTTAAAGTAGTCTTACAACAAAGTAGAATTAGCTCATCTGATCATGTTCCCTGTCTGATTTACTTGGAAGGGCTGACAGGACTAAACAATTTTAAGGCTTTGCACTCTTCAGGTTTACCGGTCAATTAACCAGTTTAATCAAAATAAAAAAAGATGCAAAAGGTTTTGAATACCTTTGCAGCCAAAAATAGATTGAAGAGGTAACAGCAAAATTGAAAGGTGTGATCCTGTTAGTCTCCACACAACTAGGAGAACTAATTCTACTTTATTGTAAAGCTACATTGACAAAATCTTGCAAGTCTGAAAATACAATTCTCTTGCACACACACAGACCTAATCTCCTTTACAACCTGAGAAACTAAGGAGGGTCTCTTCTGAGCCTCTTGCCTTACCTACTGTACAGAGGTGGGCTATGCTGTCTGTTATCTGACCATCCCCTTGTCTTCCCCAAATACCATTACAGATCCCACAAGAAACCAGCAGAACCAGCTGCAGCCACATCAATGTGCTTTATATCTCCTGTACAGGTAGTCCTCAATTTATAGCCACAACTGAGAACAGAATTTCTGGTCTTGTTAAGCAAGGCACTTATTGAGACATGCTAGATTTTATGATTGTTTTCCCCCCCTGGTTATTAAGCAAATCACTGCAGTTATTAAGTGAAGTGGTCATTAAGCAAATCTGACTTCCCTCATGACTACTCAGAGGTTGACTGCGAAAGTCGCAAATGGCGATCACATAATCCCAGCACACGGCAACTGCTGCAAATACTTGCCATTGCCAAGCACCTGAATTTTGATCACCTGGCTGTGGGGATGCTGCAAGGCTGCAAGTGCAAGGACCTTCATAAATATTTTTTCCAAGTGCCGTTGTAACTGTAGTAGTAACTGTTCAGTCACTAAATGAATGGTTGTAAGTCGAGGACTACCCATAAATCACATCCTCAGGTGCAGTGTCAGGGGGAAAAACCCATTTCCAAAACATGGAATAATGTATGTGCAATGTACCATGTGGGTAATTGCTGGAAGGTTGCTTGAGCAGGGAAGCTGGCTAACGGCTCCCAGCTCCTCAGACAACCCATCTCCAGTGCCGCTATTGGTTGCTTCTAGGGCGACAATAGGTTGCTTTAAACCTATTGGCTGCCACCTAGAGACCAGGGTATAAATTACTGCATTTGCAGCCCTGTTTCTCAGTTCAGATCCTGCAAGCAATAAACAATGATCTTCGCTGGGCCCTTTCAGGGACAGCTCTTTCTTATAGTGGTCGACAGCCACTCTAAATGGCTAGAAGTTATACCAATTGTAAACATGACTACTGCTAGGACCATCCAGGTGCTTAGGAAACTCTTTGCCATGCACAGGCTGCCGGACATTGTAGTGTCCGATAACGGGGGCCAATTTACTGTGGCACAATTTCAGGCGTTCCTGAGAGCAAACCTCATTAGGCATGTGACATCGGCCCTGTTTCACCCATCTACTAATGGTCAAGCTGAACGTATGGTTCACACCACAAAAGAGTCAGTGAGGCGTATAGTGACTGGGGACTGGCACCACAGACTGGCCGACTTTTTGCTTTGCCAACATTCCACGCCTTGCATGGCTACAGGGAAAAACCCAGCGGAGCTGAGCTGGGGGAGGCGACTAATCATGAAACTGGACAGGTTGCACCCAGACCGGGTGGCAGCAGAGGCCTCTCACCCAAAACCCCCAAGGGGGTTGCAAGTGGGTGATGGGGTGTGGGCCAGGAACTACAGGCATGGGAACTTGTGGGTGCCAGGAAAAATCACTAAACGTCAGGCCCTCTCTCATACGCATAGGAAACGTTTTCCAGAACAGCCACAAAGCAAGGACTTCGTCACAGGTCCTTGCCTCGGGCCACAAACTGGCAGCCAGTCCAGTCCATGCATAGACTCTGAGTGCCCAAACAGCCAGAGCAACTAGGAGATGGCCGTAGGGGAGGAAAGCCCAGAAGTGCAACATGGGTCCCCTGACAGAGAAAGCCAACCTGAGTACTACAGCCGCTGTGCTAACTCTGCAGAACAAACTGACTCTGGGGTGGGCCAACCTGGAAGGGCCAGCCAGAGATTGCCGAGCCAACCTGAATCACTTGAACTGAGAGACACTGGTCTACCCAGCCCGGCAGGAAAGCTGGTAGGCCAAGAAGTGCCTGCGTCCCCCAGGCATTCCACAAGGGTTTGCAAACCTCCTGCTTATCTACAAGATTTTGTCCTGGAATAATGAAGCTATAACGTTGTATGTACCTTTATTGTGCTGCTAGCTAAGAATCACCTGTATTAGCTAGGAGGGAAACGTGTTAACTCACACTATTGTTATACCTTTTGTAAACTTGTATTGCTGTAATTACTTTTCTTCTGTTGCTATAATGTTTGTTCATTCTAGGGGGGAGGGGTGTAATGTATTGGGCTTGCTTTGTTAAGGGAACACCACGTGGGTAATTGCTGGAAGGTTGCTTGAGCAGGGAAGCTGGCTAACGGCTCCCAGCTCCTCAGACAACCCGTCTCCAGCGCTGCTATTGGTTGCCTCTAGGGCGACAATAGGTTGCTTTAAACCTATTGGCCACCGCCTAGAGGCCAAGGTATAAATTGCTGCATTTGCAGCCCTGTTTCTCAGTTCAGATCCTGCAAGCAATAAACAATGATCTTTGCTGAACCCACTCGCCTCATCTTCGTCATTAAGCAACAAACCCAGTACATAACAGTATGTTCAGACTGTCTCAGCTGCAGGAGGACACTGAGACACAGGCAGTTGGCTTGTGCGCAGGAAATGGCTAGTGGGGTCTTTGTATCAAGACAAGGAGGCTGTGTGAATTGGCAGCATTCAATAACTGTAATGATTAAAACATTCAGTAAAATAACGTTTGAAATAGATTGGGTCCGAAGGGAAAAAAATCGTAAGTATGTGCCCCTCACACATTGAATATAGCGTGCATATGTGCATGCCTGTGAACTGTTCAGAGTGATGGCTGTCATCGCAAAGAAAACCTGTCTCCCTGTCACTGCCTGTCTTATGGAGCCTAGAACTCAGGACTTCCTCTAAAGGTCTTCCTTTAAAAACTGCGTTAGGAAAGTAATCTTCTGAATCACTTTATAGGCCTAACCAGTCCCCAAATCCTTACCTCTTGGTAGCCTCTGCAGAATGCACATTAGACTGCAAGGTCTTGGAAGTGGTGCTCTGGCCTCTTTCAATAACAGGAGCAGCAGTGGAAGAGGCAACAGCCTGGAAGGGGAGTGGGAAGAGAAAGAACATTACAGTTAGGACCTCAGGGTTCTTAACACTCCAGCCAGCGCTTCATTTGGAAAGCAGAAACATTAAAAAAAACACTTTTAAATGCATGAAGCCATTTCTCCCAAAACTACATTCAGTGGGTTAGTTTATTAGTTCTGTGCCACTGCTGGGCTTGACCCCTGGAGACTGCATGGACAAATGCTCACCGTTAAATAGTGGGCTCCGGACCGCATGGCCAAGATGGATGACTCAGGACATCAGAGTTCAGCATAACAACTCTTTATTGATGTAGCACAGACTGGCAAACAAAGGGGCAACTGCCCCACTTATATACCTAGCCAGGTATACTCTGGAACCAATCCCATTATCTGGATTTCCTGCCAAAGGCTACCCTGCCAATCCTGACAGGGCACCCTGCCACCTGGTGGTGTCAGTGGCTTATGTCTGTGTAACATCCCCTATATCAGGGGTCAACAACCTCAAACAGTGAAAGAGCCACTTGGAACCGGTTCCCTCACAAAAGGAAAAACTGGAAGCCGCAAAAAATATGTGCACATGCGCGTACATGCGCACATGCGCAGAACAGGGTTTGACTGAAGAGTAGAGCCAAGGCGAGATATGCACCCTGCATATTTGAATTGATTGAACTTTTTTAGTCCTGCTTTTTTTTTGTTTTTTGGACTGCACATGGCAGAGGACCAGGAGCCGCATGCGGCTCCGGAGCCACAGGTTGCAGACCTGTGCCCTATATACATAACACCCACCATCATAGCCAATCTCCAAGCTACAACTTTGAGCTCCTCTTTTTTTGGTCTCCTTCCAGTTTTCATTTTGGGGCTGTTGTTTTTCCCTTAAGTGAACCCACTTCCCTCATCTTCGCATGGCCTCATCCCCTGTGGCAAATTCCTCTTAGCTTCTCTCTGCCCTTATGACTTTGCCAGTAAAGGTGAGGCTATCATGAGCTCACATTCCCATTAGGGTCATTTTTAAAGGTCACAATGACTGCGAAGCCTGCCACCACATCACATTCCCAGTGGCCTGGGAAGGGAACGTCCCTGAAACAATGCTTTAAAAAGAAGGGGAACTGAATAGGGCATATTTTAAACTAAGCAAGCAAAGATGGAACTCATTTAGTTTTTCTTCAAAAAAACAACAATGGAGAGAAAGATCATTTGAGTCAGAGAAAGTCTTCTTTTGCCTTACCTCAGGTAAACGCTTTGTCAGAGATGGGGATGAAAGAGGAGATTCAGATTTCTTATCTTTGGGGACCAAAACTCCACCAATGCTGGATCCAGCACTCATCGAGCTGAACCTTTTCCAGAGGGATGGCTTTGTTTCCACAGAGTCGCGCAGAGTCTGCTGCATTAGAATGAGAAGAGACGGATCTCAAATCCCTTGGGCCCACTTGGACCACAGATCATCATTTCCATGGAGAATGCAGTACGAGGATGATTATTTTTTAAAAAAAAATTCCTTCTTTCTTGCTGTGGGTGCATGTGGGTGCTTTTGTTCAGCTGAATGGCTGTGCCCTTTGTATCTAAAATATTTCTGACTGAAAATAGCACATTATGCACCAAAAGGTCTGTAGAAGCTCGTTACCCGATAAATGTGCTATTGTCTAAGGGGCTCAGAGTTTTCTTGTAAACACCATATTAAAATTTCTGATTCCTCAAAAGGATTTTTCTAGAACAGAGGTCAGGCATATGATATTCATAGGAAAATACAGGTAATCCTCATTTAACAAGCATTCACTTAACAACCGTTCAAAGTTACAAGAGGCTCCAAAACTGTTATTTACTACCCATTTTCAAAGTTATGACTGCTGTACGTAGCCCACAGTTACATGATTGCATTTTGTGCACTTGGCAACCAGCTCACACTTATAACCAGTTATAGCAATCCCTGGTCACATTACTGCAATTTGCAATGATGTAAATTTAATTATTCAAGGACAATTTACAATTGTCATAAAAACAGTTGTAAAACCAAATCAGGTCACATATTAACAACTGCTTAACAATTGCAACAACTTACAACCAAAATTTGGGGCCCAATTGTGGTCGATAAGTGAGGACTACCTGTGTAACAGTTTCAAGATATTGATGATCTTGCATGAGATTTGAGATTTTAAGCAATTTTTAGAGGCGGTGGGAGAGGTCAGATGCTTCGCAACTGACTCATATTTATGACGGTTGCATTGTCCTGGGGTCATGTGATCCCTTTTTGCAATCTTCTGACAAGCAAAGTCAATGGGGAAACCAGATTCACTTAACAACCATGTTACTAAATTAACAAAGGCAGTGAATCACTTAAAGACTGTGGCAAGAAAGGTCACAAAATGGGGCAAAACTCACTCAACAAATGTCTCACTTAACAACAGAAATTTGGGGGTCAATTGTGGTCATAGGTCCAGGACTACTTGTATAGAACACACTCTCCCAGTGGTTTGTTAAAGCCCCAGCTGCGAATTATCTACTTGTAGAGTTGCCCATAGAAATTCTCCTGTGAGGCCTCCCTTGGCTGAATTATTCGCTTACTGAAATCACTGTACTTTCATGTGGTGGATGATAAGGTGGAACTGCAAAATAAAAAGAGGTGTGTTCCTTCAGTACTTGTTCCTCCTCGTCACTCTCACTATCTTCGAGAACCAGTCTTCTGGGGTGGTCCCGGGTGTCAATGTCGTGAGCTACCAGGCGAATGATGAGGTCCTGCTTGCTCTCCACATCTTTTAACAGTTCCACTTTTGTGATGTCCGGCTTCATCAGGCTTTGGAAGGAGTTTCTGCAGACAGCCTGAAATCCAAGAGGGAAGCCAACCCACATATCACACGGATATCCTGGTCCATTTTCTATCAGTTAGTATTTAGGACAGTGAATCCATTAAATCAGAATATTAGAACAGAATTAGAATATTCTTCATTGGCCAAGTGTGATTGGACACACACCAGGAATTGGTCTCCAGTGCATAAGCTCGCAGTGTACATACAAGCAACAAAGTGATAAATCATAAGATGCAATCATAAATCGTAACAAAGTGATAAATCGTAAGATATCACTAGGAGAAGTTACTAGGAAAGATGAGAAGGATAATAGTACTGTAATGGAGCACTACTACATGGGTAAATATCCTTGGGCATAAGACAGTGCTGTGGGAATTCGGTTTTTTGCAGAGTGATAATGAGGGGGGGGAACCTGTCTCTGTGTCTGGTTGTTTTGGCATGCAATACCCTATAGCAGCAACCTGAGGGCAGGAGTTGAAACAATTTATGTCTAAGATGTGAGGGGTCTGTGGATGTTTTCTCAGCCCTCTTTCTGGCTCATGTACTATGGAAGGCAGGCTGGTTGCAGTTGTTTTTTTCTACAATCCTAACTATTTATTGAAGTCTGTACCTGTCCTGTTTGGTTGCAGTACAATAGTTTCTTTGCTAAGCACATTGATTTGTGCTTCTTAGATTGTAAGCCGCCCTGAGTCTTCGGAGAAGGGCGGGATATAAATGGGATTAAAAAAAAATAGTTTCACTTAATGACTGCAGTGTTTGTTTAACAACCACTACATTTGCTTAACAATTTCTATGTTTGCTTAATGGCTGCAGCAAAACAGGTTGTAAAAATGGGTATGGTCACATGGATCATAATGGGCAGGGTCCACTCTAGTCATAGGGTGAGGATTATCAGTATGGTATTTTAATTCACCTTTAATAATATGATTAAAAACAACCATTAAAATAATGCAAACATGCATTGTTATAAATTTATTCCATTCACTTTCACACATAACATAACATGACTTGTTTATTTTTGGCTTAATGTGATGATAAGTCCACTCCAAGAAAAGATCCACAATTTGGAATCCGTGATTGGATTCATACATCACATTAAATGAAAGAAACCTATTACCACATGTCTTGTTGCAATGTGTAATGTCAGATAATGGTAAAATTAATCATGACTGGTTTGACTAAAGTGATGCAAAAGGAATATTTTATTGTGCCAGGAAAGCACCTATTAGAGAAAGTGTCCAGACATATGACGGCAATTCTACAGTCATCACCAGGTCATGCTTAGCTCAGCCCTGGAAAGAAAAAAATACTAGAAAATTAAAAAGACCTGCAAGGTAAGGAACAACAACAACAACAGTTATGTGTTTGTGGCTCTAACACAGTGTTTTCAAGCTTGGCAACTTAGAATATAGAATAACAGGGTTGGAAGGGGCTTTGGAGGTCTTCTTGTCAAGCCCGCTGCTCTAGCAGGAGACCCTATATCAGTGATGGTGAACCTTTTAGAGACCGAGCGCCCAAACTGCAACCCAAAACCCATTTATGTATCATTGGGTGCCGGGTGGGCGTGGCCCACTGGGTGGCCATGGCTGCGATGGTAACAGCAGACTGCGTGGGACTAAAAAGTTCAATCAATCAATTCCAACTTTGCAAGATCTTTTTTTTTCCCCGCAAGAAGTTGAAATTGATTGATTGATTGAACCTTTTTTTTTTTTGCACACAGCAGAGGAGGCCTAAAGCGAAAAGGTTTTATAAAACCCAGCTGAAGGCCTAGGACTGGGGCAATGGTGTGCGTGCCCACAGAGAGGACTCTGCGTGCCACCTGTGGCACCCGTGCCACAGGTTCGCCACCACGGCCCTGTATCATTCAGGACAAATAGCTGTCAATCCAATTTCTTCCTGAAAACCTCCAGTGATGGAGCACCCACAGTTTCTGAAGACAAGCTGTTCCACTAATTGTTCAGTCCCAATTTTGAACAGTTACTAAGCCCTGGTCGTAAGTTGAAGGCTACCTGTATTACAAAGGAAATTATATGGGCCTATCCACAGTCATCGGGGAATATTTGGAACCAAATAGTATCTACTTGGGCTGAGGTAACATACTGAAAAGGAAAAAGATAAAGAGCATTCAACAGCAGCCACTTCAGTTCATGCAAGCAGTCTCACCTACCTCCTTTGGTTTCACCGCAAGGCGTCCGGTCATATCCAAAGATGGGCGCCTTTCCTTCCTTTTGTTGGCTTCTGGAACACTTGCAGCCCCCAGATTATGGGATAAACTTTTGCCTGATGCAGAGGCTCTTCTTAATTCTGCTAAACTGAAACCCATCCTCGATAAACACGTCTTTTTCAGTTTCTCCAGGGGTTCTGTTTTTATGGACAGCACTGCTAAATGGTCTCCAACTATGTCTGGGTCAATTTTCAGAGGCCTTTTACCAATATAAGGGACAATCTTCAATGGCATTTCATCTGCCTGCAATAGGCTGGCTGGGGTGGGTTCATCTTGACCTTCTGACAGGCCAGAGAGTTCTAAGAGAGATGGATTTTCCTCCAGTTCCATATGTGAGTTAACTTGAGCAAGGACTTTGCTTACAATGCGGTCCAATTCCATGGCACTGTAGGTTTCGTTCTCTGAATTATCGCCCACAGGCTTTTCTGGGTTGCTGCTGGAGATCTCATTGATAATGATACTGGCTACTTGCTCCGGGAATATCACCTGCTTGGTTGTCATATCTTTATGTAGTTCTTTCTGAGACCCTGATTTCTCCAGGACGTTGCTAAGGACTGAATGAACAACTTGGTTAACTGCCTCTTCATACCGTGGATCCAGCGCTAGCTGATTATTTGAAGCTATCAGATTGATCTTGTTCTTGGACATCTCTTTTTCCACAGATGTTTTTAGCTGGCCAGCAATTTCATTTACATCTGTTTTAGATAAGCTTTTTTTCTTATGAATTCCCAAATTATATTGGGCCAATAGGATTCTTATCAGGAAGCGGCTTATGATCTCTTCCAGGAAAGCAACAGACACTGCAGGAGTTTGAGTGACCGAGATGTTGTTCAATTTTTTTCCTGCTTCTATGTCAGAAATAATTTTTTTGAGAATTTTTTCAGATTCCAGCTTTATCATACTGGGACTGGGTATCTCTTTCTCTGAGTCACTGACTGGCTGAAAGTCATGTTTAGAAATCTCACTCACCATGAAGCAGGCAACTCTATTAGCGAAGTCTTCATTGCTGTTAGTTAAGTCTTCATAGAGAAAAGTTTCAGAGTTGGAGTGTTTTAGGATATCAGAGTAAACGGAGTCAACCACTTCTCCAACAGTTCGGCTATCTTCAGAGGCTAAGTCTTCTGAGTCATCATGCTGCCACACTGTAAGTTTACCATTTGAGAGGAGATTCTGCAAGGAATTAATAATCTTTCTTGCCAGTTCCTTCATAGATGCTACATTGCTTGTATCCACTTCATCCAGAGGAAGAGAACTGAACATTTTTGTGAGAAGTTTAACAGCGATCTCCTCTAAGATTAAAGAGGATAAACCTTTCAGGTGGGATCGCAACTGTGACTGGCCCTCTGATGGCTCTGAACTAGCTCCATACTGATCCTCAAGAGCCTTCTCAGCTTCAGTGGCTGCTTGCTGTCGGTTTAACTCTTCTGTAAAGTACGTCTGTATTTGATTCCCAGAAATCTCTTTGATCACAATGTCCACAATCCTGTCCAGAAGAATTGTACAGCCAGTTCTGATGCACTTTTGAACATCTGAAGTACTTCCAAATTCTGGCAAAAGATTGTTATAGATTGAGTTGGCTACAGTTTGACTAACAACACGGTTGGGCTGCACACGGTCAAGATACTTAACCTCTGCATTTTTGTTTTTTGAGATTTCAGCCATCACTTTGCTCAGAAGTTTCATGTGAATAAAATCAAATTCTGCACATTGATCTTCTGTATCAGTAGATGGAGAGAGAGTTGTAGGAAGAGGGAGGATTTTAGATAAGAGGAAAGCAAGGACATCAAAGATAAATCTCTGAGAGACTAGAAATGGACAAGGAATATCTATCTGGGATGGAGTACTGATTTTCTTTACCTCTGTGAACACTTTTTTAGCCATCTCTCCAAATTCAAAAGCTTTAGAGGCTGGATCTTGGAATGTCTTTGATTGTACTTCCTGAATCTGATAGCCTAAAATTTCTTTCTTTATTGCACTAGCCAATCTTTCTGCAAATGTGTGAACATTTTCCTTGTCCATGTAGATTGGGACTCCAGATCTCTGATCTTGCAAAATGCTACATAAAGAAGCATGGATAATTTTAGCAATCTCTGCTTTTTCCACATCTGGGAAACTCTGCCCACCTTCAGGTATTTGTAGCACTTTTACTGGGGACTTTGCAAACTCCTTTAAAATGGATTCGATTAAATATTTAAGTGAAGGCTCAGCCTCAGCCCCTTGTTTCTCTAGAATACACACACTGGCTGTAGATTTGAACAATTTGCTAATTAACCCACTAAAGATGTCCTTCAAGAAGGATGCTGAATAAGTATCACCTCCATTCTCAAACTGCATTAACTGGTGTATTGTATGATAACCTTGTTTTGTTTTATTGAGAGATCCTGTTTCCATTAGCTGTTCAGCTGTGCTTTCCTGTTTTCCATTCAGAGATCCAGACTTTACATAGATTGTTTTACAAATATTTTGTACTATGTTTTCAATACTTTTGCTGGCATCAGAACTTGGTTCTTCCTTCAAATGACTTATAGAGGGACTTCTCTTCCCTTCTTCATTCACTATTGGATCAGGAGAAGCTGATCTACTATCAGGGAGTGAAAATGGAAATATTCGATGTAATATCTTAACAAATATATCTCCAAATACAGAACCAGAGGATGGAGGTTCTGGGAGGAGAGTTTCCACTCTGTCAACAATGGTTTCAGCTTCCACAAATGAGAACAAATATGGAGAAGTATCACCAGTAAACAAAGGCAACAACTGGAAATCAGAAATATCTCTTAATATGATCAGGGCCAGTTTTTCTGCTAACAGACAGCTGTTTGTTTGAAAAGCTCTAAAAATCTCAAACTCTGACCCAAATTGTTGCAATAATTTTTCATAAATAGAGTTACTTATCTGAATCACTTTTTCAGCACCTATCTGTGGAAGGCAGATATTCTCTCCTGCACTCTGCATGACCTTAACTTCTGACATTTTTAATTCAATTACCAAACCATTTACAAGTTCAATCACTAAATTTTTCATCTCGTTCTCTGATAAATTAGTGTCCTTAGAATATGCCAAAATATTAGGGGAAGATAAGAATTTGCAAAAGAAAGCAACAACCACATCCTCTAAAAGCTGGGCAGAATAGATGCGCCTGGAAAGTTGTTGCCTTTCTTTCTGCCACTTAAAACACTCAGAAGAATCATTGCTACTCAAAAACGGGTGGAAGTGGAAGTTTAAAATTTCTCTTATGAGTAATTTGGCGATTTCATGCACAGTGCCATTCCCTTGAACCATGAGAGTATTTTGAAGTTCACCTTGAGATTGATACTTTTGCAAAATCTGATTATAAACTGAATTAGCAATGTCTTCTTCAGTCTCCTGATCCATGTCTGGGATTCGCTTGGAGACATTTTCCATCTTGACTTCATGTGCTAAAATCTCTGTAAGAACATAGCCTTTCAGGTTTGCAGCCATCTCGGTGAAATCTGTTTCAGAAAAGTCATCATATTTCCCAATATAGTCAGCAATATTCTCTGGATTGGGGAATAATTTCTCCAAGAGCTGATTAAGCATATTTTCTAAGACAATGCAAGGAAATACAGTTATTTCAGAGTCTGGAATGTTCCTAGCATCATGGTTTGTGTAAAATGGTGCATATTCTGATGTTAGAAATTGAAGATGATGCTTAAACATTTCATTAATAATGAAACAAGCTATCTGTGTGACATACAAATTATTTAAGCTTTCTCTGTCTTCTGAGAAAGGCTGCTGCAGCAGAACCTCATGGAGAACATCACAATACACAGATTCCACCATGTTCTCTATTGCTTTTTCTGAAATGCCAGTTTCTTTTTCACTGCCATAAGTGCTGGTCCAGATGGCCTGTTTCAAAATTATTGCCACGATGTCCGTCTTAATCTGGGCAACTCTATCTTGCAATTCAGGTCCATTTAGACCTTCTCCTTTATCAGAAGTTGCAGCAGCAGTAGAAACTAATGGGAAAATATGTGCAAATAACCTATCAATGATAGCTTCTAATACTGGATAAGAGATCACAGTTATATAGGGCGAAGCTGAAGGCTTCTCCTGAGGACCACATTGTTCTTCCATCAGATTTTCCTGAATGAGGCACTTTGCTTCTAATGCATTTGATGGGCATGCTGAATGAAGCAGGTGATCTACAGCTTCTTCAATTTTTATAGTGGTTGTTTGACAAGGTGGAGCATGCCCTACATCTTCTGTATCTTCTTTAGACAGAGAACTCCCTATAGAATCCTTGCAAGATGAACCCTGGTCTGCTACATTTGTATTTGGCGGAGCGGATCCAAGAGGCTCATCAGGACCCTCGTGAATATTGATGTGAGCTTTGGCAAGCTCTTTTGTAACCGTTTTTGCCAACCTCATAGCTACATCTCCTACATCTTCCCCAGAGGCACTAAGAGGGATATCTGAGAATGTATCAGAAATTTTTGAAAGCAATTCAGAAATAATATTTCCCAGCAAAGAAGTAGGTGAACTTCTTTTTCTCTCAATTGCTTCTCTCAGGTCCAAGGGCTTGATAGCAGTTCTATAAATTTCTAATCCTCCCGTAGAGTCTCCTGCAGCAGCTCTATCCCAACCAGAAGTCTCGTCTCTGGATACAAAAGCTTCAACATGCTGCTGGAGAAGGTCTCCAACCAGAAAGCCAGCTAGTTGATCAATAAGGGCATTGCTCTTATTTTTCACCTCTCTCTGGACAGCTTCAAGGGAGCCTGATTTCTGTATGATCTTGCTGCATAAAGAATCTGTCAGGTTCTGAACATCCTCCTCGGAATATTGGTACTGTTCAGGGTGTGTGTCCTTTATCACCCTGATTTCATGTTTTAAAAGTTTCAGCCGAACATCATTGAGCAATTGAGTGGAGAGCTTGTTTAAGTCAGATTCTGACATGGCTGTTTTATTCCAAGTGGATGAAGCATCTCTGGGTGGTATGGAAGGGAAAATCCTTGTGAGTAAACCAGTGATTAGATCTTTTAGGAACCCTGATGATAATAAGGTGCTAAATGGTGGCCAACTCTCATCCTCGTGGAATTCTTTGTCTTTAACAGCATCACTAACCTCTAGTGTAGGTACACCCGAAACCCTAGACAAATCTCCAGAAAAAAGGGGATGTAAAAGACTATCAGAGATGCCTTTTTCAATCAATTTTTTAACGTTTTCATAAAGTATATTCTTTCTTATGTGGCTGGAATCACCTCCTACAATCATCTGTTTTTCTCTCGCTATATTGTTGTATACAGAATCTACCACATCATCCATGACAGCGGACAGTGGGGCTCCAAGACTTTGTTCTTCTCCTTTTTGTGCCCCTGTAACTGAAGCTCTGCCAAACTGCAAGTTGATTGAACTGGCTATCCTTTTAACCACTTTACCAAGCTCAGTTTCAGGCTGTCCTTTAGACATTTTCTTATCATCTAAGGTAGCAGAAAATATTTTAGATAAAACCCTGGAAACAATTTCTTCTAAAAACTTAGCTGGGAAAACCTCAGTAGAAGACACTGAAGATTCACTGATACTATCCAAAACCGTCCTGACTATATTTTCAGACAAAGCTTCAGGCTCAGGATTTTCCAGAAAGTCTTCATCTTTGGAAAGAAAAGTCTGAAGATGATGGTTAGTGATTTCTCGAATTATGAAGCTGGTCATGCAATCAATAAAAGCAGTATTCCTGCATTCCACATCCTTTTGTATAGAGAGTTGTGAGCCAGACTTTTTTAACATGTTTCTGTAGACTGAATCAACCATGTTCTGAATCTCTTTCTCTGAATGTAATCGGCACCGGTCATCCTTTTTTGCTACCCAGATTTTGTGCTTTGAAATGGACTTCATTACATGTTTGATTATATAGGAACAGAGCTCATTAAAGTCAACTTCTGACATCTCTCTTTTGTCTTCGTTGCAGGGAGCGTCCTCTGAAGGTGGGAAAAGCTGAGTCAGGAGTTGACATATTACTCTTTCTAAATATTTCTCAGACAATATGGTAACGTATGCTGGAGCAGGTGGCTTGCTCCTTTTTACTTTAGGAAAGCAGACACAGTGCTCAATCTTTTGTATGATGGGTCCAGGTTTAACATTTCTGAAAGCACTCTGAGGTAGTCTCCTAAACACGGCTGGTGGCAACTGGTAATCCAAAATTTCTGTCAGGATAATTTCAGCTGCCCTCTCAGCCAGAATCTCTATGTCCTTTCCTGTGTGTTCCTCAGCTGCTAACTGGAATCCAAACTCTCTTAAAATGGAGTCAGTTATTTTGCTGACAGTATGACTATCCACAGGTGAGAAGTATGATTTCTCCTCAGCTCTTGGCAAGACTCCAACACCAGCTTTCTTAAATTCCTCCATCAGTGCGTGCACAAACAATGTGTTCATCTCATGAAGTCCGATACAAGAATCTCGATCATATTTGTTCTGCAGTGAAGAAAAGATCTTGATCAAAAGCTGAGAAACAATGTCCTCCAGAAACAGTGAAGAATAAATAGCAGAAAAAACTGGCTGGAGTTGATGATCTCCATGTTCTGTCACTGTCACCACTTCTCTTCTGTAGTACTTCTTTTTGCAGCTTACAAACAAAGGTTTTTTTGCAGGTGATGTGCAGATGGGTACAGCTGGTCTACGCTGGATTGCTGCATCCAGAACAGACCGGTTTCTTTCTCTTTTTCTCATTTGACGCCTAGTTCCCGGACTAGTTGCCCTAGATTCTGCTTTTCTACTTCGTGACGAGGAACACATTTCACTTTTACCATAGCGGGCATGCCTTTTATTAAATCCTTGACCATGTCCTTTTCTAGATCCTGGCTTTATGAATTCAACCATCTTTTTTGAAGAAGGTTTCATTTGTCTGGTACGCTCAATGTTGAAGGAAAGCTCTGTCATTACAGGTTTCACCAGAGTGTGAGCTAAAACATCAAGGGCTGATTCACAGGAAGATACTCCTGACTGAGCCTCCACCCATGGCTCCTCTGTGTATCTAACATCATATGTGAAAAGGGAGGTGCTTGAATCAGCCTCCTGGACTTTAATCTCTTTATATGAACAAGGCAAGACTTCATCATCACAAACACACTTCCTCATATCACGAAGCTGTTCATTTTCTGGAAATTCATCGAAAGCAAAAGTGCCTGTAAAATTATCCGTCAAGAGGCATTTTTCCAAAAGTGCCCGGATCAGTTTTTCACTGACAACATCTAAGAGAACAACAGACTTGGGAGACAGACCCAAGTTGCTGCAAAATACATCATTACTAAGTTTGCAAGCATGTGGACACATCGAGGAATAAAGTAGCTGTTTTTTAGTTGATCTATTCGCATTTTGATAAGGCATCATATTTTGAGATCGGGCATCTGGGTAGGACCTGCCAAAATCATTCTGTGACTGATCAGGCCATAATGAATCTAAAATGATGTGCAGAACTTTGTTGACAATATTTTTTGACTCACTAGTTTTCAGGCTACGGATGAAACTGTCCAAATTAGAAGCAACATTGTTTAGCCTCCTGTTTTTAAGGGCTATTTGATCCATTGTGGAGACACAGGAGGTTCTTTTGACATCACTGGATCCTCTACAATCACCCCTAGAAGCTCTACTTAAGCGAGGTGAAGAAATCAAATGCTGTTGAGACAAACTATCTCCGATTCTCTCTCGGTTTGCATATCTGCTTCTCAATTCAATTTCCAGGGACAATATATTATTAACCTCTTTCACGAGAGGTTGATAAACATTATCAAAGTCAGCCAAACAGAGAGGTGGAACAAAAATTCTTCTTGATTTCCTAGTGTGAAAACTTTTTCTGTTGATACTCTCTTGCAAAATGTTTCGTTCACACAGGCTATTGATGATAACCTCAGAAACGTGGAATGCTAACTCTTCAATGTTCATAGGAGGGCTTTTAGAGCCTTTCAGCCCACTTTCAGGACAGCAAGCATCCACACAGCAAAACATTGAAAGGGACCTTTCAAAACACTCATTTCTTTCTGGGATATTGTGGCGTGCACTGGGACTTGAAATGCTGTACAGCACATTGAAAAGAACTGCTTGAGTCAAAGGTTCCCAAAACACATCATGGCATGAAGACTGCTTTCTACCAGATGGCAGATATGTATTTCTCAAGATTTGATCCTGAAGCCACTTTGATTCGGACTGGATTAATTCTTCATCCAAAGCATCTGGGGAAGTAAACATGAACAGATTACTATTTCACACCGGGGTCACAATAGTTGACATAATTTGGGAGATGAAACATTAGGTTGCATGGTTTTCTTGCAACTGGTACATTTTGAACTAAATTAATGGATTTGTCAAAATCAATTTATGGCAAACACCACTTGTCACAGAAACATAGATTCATGTACTGGATACACACAAAGGAATTATTATACAACACTAGAAAAATAGATCAATGTCTACCATATCAGTGAATTGTTGATATGTGTGAGTTGGTTCTTTTTTCATAGGGGGCAACGAAGAGGATTTTCAAGCATTTTGGTTTAAATGTTTTAGAATAGAAATGTGTTTCTGATCTAAGGGAATGTGAGCTATACAATTTATTGGACATTAGCTGCTACAAAGACTAACCTCTAGTTTGGAAGGTAATCAGTTCTTTGATGACACTCAAAACAATGTGGTTGGCTAGCAGAAGAGTCTCACAGGGATCTGGAACATGAGCACAGGCCAGAAGTTCTACGTCTTTACGTCTCTCTGGACTCTTGCATTTGAAGATATGCTGTTTGCTCTCCCATTTTGAGAGAAGGTTGCCACTTTCCAGCATGAGGTAGCTTTCCTCTGTCAATGTCTTGTCACTGGAATCACTCAACCTGATTTCCCAGCGATTGAGTAAGCTTTGCCTCTTCTGCTTTGGTTCTACAAATCTGGAGGAGCCTGAAGATCTCAGGTGAGATTTTTCCTTCAATGGAGAAAGATGTTTGGATTTCTCACTGTAGCTGCTTTGCCCCACAGGCTCATCTTCCACTCCAAACTCACATAGGAGAGTGTTGACAATGGTTTCAGCTGTATGGCCAAGCTTCAGAGGACAGAAGACAGAATAGCAGGTGTTTTCTGGACCTGTAATAGGATATTTCCCTGCAAAGGATTCATGGTGAGGAAGGGGGTTGGCCTTCTTCTGATGTCCCATTCCAGTTTGCCTAGGAGTAGCTTCAGCCGTTTTTTTAAAGAGCTTTTCCAAAATGCTTCCCTCAGGGATAGAGCTTTGTTGGGGAAGCCAATCTTCCTCAAGACAATCTAGTTTGATTTGACCTTTATCCTGTCTTCGTCTTCTGGGATGTCTTGATCTACATTTCTCTCTTTTTGGTGCACCATGAGTATCTCGCTCAGAATACTTAAAGACAGAAGGAAATTTAGCTGGGACCTCTTCTTGAACTTCATTCTCCTCTTCTGAGTAGATTACCATGCCAGGAACATTGATTGGTGGGAAGCTATCCCTCGTATCTACCCTTCTATACGTTTTAGAAGTTGTTTTCATCCTCGGTGATTTGAACTGATTCTGGGCAAGAGCCCTGTCCTTTGCAAACGCTCGGCCTGACATTTCTAGCTGGACGTTCTCCACCATTAATTCAGAGGTGATCTCGGTAAGGCTTTCGTTGCAACGATCCAACATGACACTGATCGTCTCACTTACCACCAAGCTTTCAGAAGAGCTGCTAAATAGATTGACCTCCTTGTGGATTAGCTCTCTGTCCAAAGTGTGCTTAATAATTTCAAGAATGCTGCTGACAGCATTGTTGGCGTACACATTCAATTCAGAGTGGAGCCTTTGCACCTGCTGGATAGCAGATTCAATGCACTCCCTGGTAATAGCACCACCCAACTTGGTAAAGTCCAGAAAGTTATGGGTAGATCCCAAAGTAGGCAGGGTTCCTTTCCCAGTGTCTCCCTGCAGCTTGTTTCGTAATGCTTCCACAGTTGTTTCTGCTACATTTCCTACATGAGTTGAAAGAGAATCTAAGGATTGTGTCAGTTGTGCAAAAGAAAGGCTTTCTAATGGGAATTTCACTATTTCCAAAAAATTACATTTAAAGTCCCGTTTAAAATGTCGAGCTACAAAAGTCTCCAGTGTGATGACAATACATTCAACCGTTTCTTTGGCTATTTTGTCAATTGTGTCCATAGCACTTTTCAGTGAAACATTATAAAAAGGAAATTCAGGTTGAGTGAATCGATGTTTTGGAATTTTGGCACATCCTTTGGGTCCTGCCTGGTCTTTTCTTCCCAGAAAGCTATATTTATCTTGAGAAGCAGGAACACTGCATAATAAACATCTATGAACATTTTCAAACACACTTGCTACAATATCTCTGGCAACAGAGCCAATCTCTGCCTGAGAATCGCTGTGAAAAAGCCCAGGGCTGCCAGCCTTTTTAAAACTACAACAGAATAATCTCTCATTGACCTCACCTGGAATCTTCTTCAAAATGCAAACAGAAGGTTCTAAATCTTGGGTTCTCATGTAAACCTCACTTACAATATTCTCTGCCACCTGCAGCATTTTTAGGGTTTCACTTATGTTTGCATCTGTCAATGGCTGCTGTTCAAAAATTTCTCTTAATATGCCTTCCTTTGGAAGGATTTGATTGAGGTAACATGCATAATCTTCATAAAAAAGACCCTTAGGCTTTCCATGGATGTCTTTAGTTGTCAATTCAAACTGGAAGAACATCTGGGTAGAAGGAAGTCCATTGATTTGGGAACGTTTCAAAGAAGTATGTTTATGCATATGAGAAATCTGCAAATCATCAGTGTGTAGATCTTGCACGACAGAATTAATGAGTTCACTTGCTTTAGAGATCTGCTCTGATGACAAAGTATTAACTTGAAATATGGTTCTGTGATAATCTTCTGTTTTGAATTCATCAATAATAGTTCCCAAAACTTTGCTTACTACGTCTTTGGCATATACTGTCAAGTCAGATTTTGACAAAGTCCCTGTCAGGACTGAGCTTTCTGAATCATCTGACATTTCTCTTGGCCTATTTATTGTGTTACTACTGCCAGCTTGCATGTCACATTGAAATGATGACTGCCCTTTCCATCTCTGTTGCACAGACAACGGAAGGACCTCTTCCAAATGAGATGCAGCAAAACAGGCAATTTTATTCAAAACACTTTGAATAAGTTCTTCACTCAAGGACTGTGGAGAGGGTTGGAGTTGAGATACTGCCAGAGTAATCTTTTGGATGTCCGATGAATCTTTATTGCTGCCTGAATTATTTGTTTCTAACTTCGATGCACTGGAGCTAAATAGTGTATCCACAACAGCTGAATACATCTTATTAAGTATTCCATCCACAATCTCACCAGCTACATTACATGCATTTGCCTGAGATGCAGTTTCCATCATTCCATTATAGTGTGAAGACTTGGGTTCGGAATTAAAAAATATACAATCATTATTAAAAGAGGACAAAAGCCCCAGATCTCCCATTATTCGTTGGGTAACTTGGTTGAGAACATCTTCCACACTTGTCAACAATGGAAAACCTCCATGCTCTCCAGGTTGTTGTTTCTTAAAAATCCTTTTCAGAACTCTTTTTTGAATTTCATTTTCAGTCAAGGCTATCTGAACAGTTATGATTTTGAGGAGATCATTCATAATTTCATTGGCAGATGCATTTTCTTCAAAGGGGAGGAGATTTTGACAAGACAGCATCTCCCGCTCCAGATCCTTCTGAATTACTTTAATAATGGTGCAAGTCAGTTTTTCAGCACAGAGCCTTAAATTATATTGAGAGTCCTGAACTGCTAATTTTGCTTTATCGCAGTGGTTGCCTGTTTTGACCTCCGTGGGTTTTTGTGCACTTGACATTGCATATCCACTTTCAAGATGAGATTGCCTTTTTTGTTTAGCAGACATTCCTAGTTCAGATTCCAGTTTATCTTCAACAAACATTTCCAGTCTGAGGAAGACATTATCAACTAAATATTTTGCTATGCCTTCAGGAGAAAAGTCTTTTATATCTGGAAGCTGCTTAGCGCTAAATTCTGCCAGTTTTCTGCTAGATGTTTTTTCAGCTTTTGATACACCAGGGGCTTGATGCTTACTTCTTTTGAGATCTGGAAAACGACTCTTATGTCCAGCCTTGGATCCACGTTCTTTCAACTGAGCCAGAGGCTCTACTGTCTTCTGCACAAAATCATAGAGGAGAGACTGGAGTCGAGATGAAAGTTCCCCCTTCATATTCAGAGCGGCTGCAAGACCAGAACTCAGATCTTCAAACACAATATCCACCAAGTCATTGGAAACTAGAGAAGCAACAGATTTCACCCCAGCAGGGGTGGACAATGATTTTTTTGTGCCGTCATCTGCAGCCTTGGGAAACTGTAATTCCCCCGTTCCAGAATCATCCATATCTAGCATTATTGTCTGAAAGATTTCATTTAAAAGAGTTTCCACTGTGTTTTGAATTTGGGACTGAAGATCTCTTTTATAGGTAGGGTTTTTCTTGAAAACTTTTTCCAATACACTTTCTTTCCGTGGTAAAGAGGTCTTTGCTTCAGAAAGATGTTCTTGGGGGGCAAAAATAGTCAAAACCATGCTGACAATTTGGGTAGCAGCTATGCTTTCAGAGAATATAACGGGAGGAGTTGAAATTTTATCCACTTCCTTATCAAGCTCGTGCTTTAGATTTTTCAAAATCAATTTAGCCACATCACTGGCATACGATTTTAAATCTGAGTAAGACAATGATACTTCCTGTTCTGGTTTTTCTTTTGCAGCTAAAATAGAATTATTGTAGGACTTAAAAATATCCTCTAAACAATGAGGCAAATTACCATCTTGGTTGGCTAGGATTCTTTTGAATTCTTCTTGTAAGGCAGAGGAAAAGTCTGAACTGATTGACATTTTTACGTTTTGCACATCCAAGCATAATTGAGATTCCACTTTGGATATGACAAAGGATTCCAGCTTTGCTATCAAAGTTTGCACTAAATCATTAGCCAGATCTGACTTAGACAGATGTTCTGATTGACTAATGTGCTTTGGTTCATGCATGGGTTTTCTGCTATGCCGCACTTCTTCTTCTGGGAATTCTGAATCAAAGGACTTCTCAGGGTCCCTGAAATGCACTGTTGGTAGGCTTTTGCCAGCTTCTGTGGGCACACTTAGAGGAAGAATATCAGTGAAAACGAGGCTAGATTGCCTATTCCTGATGTCTTGCATGTCAGTTTGAGCAACGCGGGATAGAATCTGGAACACAGTTTTTACTAGATCATTTACAAAACTACGTACTTCTGTATCAGAGATTACAATCTCACCAGTGATTTCACTTTGTCCTTTGGAGGTAGGTTCCTCCTCTGCCTGTTGCATGCTCATGTTCACTTGGGTAAGAGATGAAGGAGGAATATGGGGGGGGCAGGCTGTTTGCTGTGCCCAAACATGCTGGAATGTTTCCTTTAAAAGATTCCGCATGATTTCAATGATTGGCAATTGTTCTTCCCCTTTAAAATCTTCTTCCATTTGTTTCAAGGCCTGCTCTAATGTCCATTCATGAGCTGTTGTCCCTTGTCTTGTCTTCGACACTGGATCAGTCGGCAGTGTAGCAGTTTGCTGACTTTCCATAGAAGAAAAAATGGCATTTTGCACAAGAGTGTCCAAACTACTGTCCGTCTTCTCTAGATATTTTGATTGAACCGGCATATCTTTGTCCAGAAATTCCCCCTCATCCTGCAAAGCAGATTTGGGGCGAGACCTGCTTCTTTGTCGTGGTTCAAGACCAAAACCTTCATATGCAAGTTTTTGCTCCTTGTTGATTTTTAATTTTCCATCCTGATCCCTCTTCTCTTTATCTTCCTGTTCTGCTTCGGAGTAAATTACCATGCCAGGAACATTAACAGGGGGAAATGGTTTTCTTATATTTTTCTCAGTTGTAAAGAGTGTTGTCATGGTCAATGCTGCTGCTGGAGCTGAGGAAGTCTTGTGGCTAGGAGACTCTTTCTGTATTTTGGGGCAAGAGCTAGGTCTTGCTGATGGAGAGAGAATCCTCAGTTTTTCAGTACTCAGATCATTGAATACATCGTTAATGATCTGGATGATTACTGAGCTCTCTCTGGATGGAATAATTCCTTCTTGGCTCACCTGCTGCTGGATGTAGCTTAGGATGTTGCCAATCATCTCTTCCACAAATTGAAGGATGTTTGTCTCTGAAGAACCAACTGTTTTGGAAACTATCTTACGAATTGTGTCTTTCACAATTGCATTTGCTGCTTCAGATTCTACTGTATGTGGTGGAATTGCTGTGTAAAGTTGTTCAAGAGGTATGCCAATTGCCTTGATTTTAGAAAAGAGTTCAAACTGGGACACTTTTTTTTGGCTTGACAAAGCAAAGACCTTCAGTTTATCAATAATAATCTGAACAATCTCCTCAGCAATGCCGAGCATAGACTCAAAGGAGAGGGGCATCTGAGCCCTCCAAAAGGCTGGATCCGGGTCAGTATATTTCTCAGTGGCTGTAAGGCACATGGCTTTCCATTCTGTGGAGAAGTCATCCCTGGAAATGGTTTCAAAATATTTCTTCTGAGCAGTGGAGTGGAGTTTACTGAGCACATTTTCAACGATATCATTGGCGACAAAGCTGGCCACCCTTGAAACCGAACCAGCAACTGGTGGCTCTGCAAAATGGGTGCCTAGTAAGCTATCTGATATGGATTCAAGGAGGACTTCCATTGAAATAGAGACAGAACAAACTGAACTTCCCAGGTCACCTAACATTTTTTTGAAAATGTCATCAAGAATCACTGCAGTAACTTTGGCAAGAGGCAACTTCAGGTCATTGAAAATACTCTTCAGGTCTTTTACATCGATGGTCTCCCTTTGGCGAGTAGAGCAATTTGGCGGCTTCTGTTCCCCTCCAGCAGATGGCAATTCTTCTGAATCAGTGGCCATAGTAGAAGTTTCAGTTTTACAAAGGAGCTCTTTTGGCATTGTGTGCTTTTTTTTGCTGTGGCACAAAGTACTAGCATTTTCTGGATCATCTGTAGAACTTTTCTGCATCTGGGAGAGATGGCTGTCCGATTTGGAACTCTTCATGCTTGCTGTGGTAGACAGAAGACCATTGTCTTTAGACGGAGAGAAAAAAACAGCTGTTTTTCCTCTCTTAAATTTTCCCTTCAGAATGTCACTATCTAGAGAAAGGTGGGTGCTCTTAGTAAAAGAGGTAAAGGAAGACTTAGAGGAGAGCAAAGAGGTTGACACTGGTTTCCCACTAGTAGAACAGAATTCACTTGGAGAGCTGGTGGTATGCTTTATACTTGTGTTAGTAAAGCTGACTTTCCTAGCAGCAAAGGCTGGGAGGCCCCCATAACTTTCACAAAGTTCTTCATTGCAACTGGTACAGCTGCTGGAGTTCTCTGAAGATACTACAGACTCCTCAGAGATGGTGTACACCCGTGTCCTGACCCTTTCTTCAAATTTGGTGAGAGCTGGATAGAGGATACTTGTGACTGCTGACACCACCCATGTCATGATATTCTGGATGATGTTATTCAGCTCCGAAGAAGAAACCTAATAAGAAGAAAAGTGTTATATAACAGGCAAAAGACCCACACATAAATCCAAATAAGGAGTTTTGGGGAAGGTGGTACGTCTATACCATAAGGAGCCTTGGTGGAGCAGTGGGCTAATGCCTCCTTAAGTAACACCAGCTGCCTGCAATTAGTGCAGGTTCACATCCCACCTGGCTCAAGGTTGACTCAGCCTTCCATCCTTCCGAGGTAGGTAAAATGAGGACCCAGATTGTTGGGGGCAATTAAGCTGACTTTGTAATAATGCCGCTTGGGGTGTGTGTGAAAGCCCTAATAAGCAGGCATATACATAGAATGAAGGCTATTGCTAAGCACATTGGTTTGTGCTTAAATTGTAAGCCGCCCTGAGTCTTCGGAGAAGGGCGGGATATAAATGGGATTAAAATTAAAAATTAAATTAAATCTCCTCTGTATTTCTGCTGAATCAATAGTTCTATATACTGTGTTTCCCCGAAAATAAGACCCAGTCTTTTTTTTCCCCTCCAAAAGAGGCAACAGATCTTATTTTCAGGGGGTGTCTTTTTCACTGACCTCCGGCATCGACAGCCCCACCCAGCTGGCCCACTTCTTCTGCGGGTGAAAGAGCAGCTTCATTCTGCAGCTGAGAATGGAGCTTGGCCCTTATTTTGCAGTCAGAGGCCTTTCCAGAAGGCCTATGTAGCTATGTAGCTTGGTTCTCAGCTGCATGAGGCCTTCCAGAATGCAGGCCGGAGTTCCATTCCCAGCTGCAGAATGAAGCTGCTCCTTCAGCCACAGAAGAAGTGGGCCAGCAAGGCAAATGTCGATCCATGGGAGGCCTGGCTGCTCCAACCCCCACCCTAGCTTGATTTTTCAGCGTGCACCTTGTCTCAAAACTAGGGCTTATTTTGGGGGGTAGGGCTTGTATTAGGCCCACCCCACAAGCTCGGGCTTATTTTGAGGGTAGGTCTTACTTTCAGGGAAAGTCGGTAGATGTTTGACCTTGATCTATATGAAGGTCAAACATGATGACATACAGGTAGTCCTTGACTTATGACTGGTTGCTAGAACAATTCCAAGATAGGATGGATCTCTGAAAATTTGAAGTTATGATGGTTGCACCTGCCCCATGATCATCTGATCGCATTCTGGATGCCTGGAAACCAGCTCACTTTTTTAGCCATTTGCTACATCCCAAGGTTACGTGACCGTGATTTTGGATGGTTTTTTCTGGTTCCCGGCATTTACTTATGGTTTCAGACACGCACACAAAAACCATTGGGTACAATAGATTCATTTAATGAACATTGTGTTCACTTAATGACCAATGCAAAAAAAATCATAAAATTGAGTCCAGTCACATGATGATCTTCTTAACAACCACAATAATTTACAACTTAATTCTGGATTCAATTACCAATCATAAGTCAAGAATTACCTGTTCAGGCTATTAGTGATTAGATCTCCCAAGTTCATTTTTAATCATCCAGGTGGATGGTGACTGGAGTAGCACCAGACAGATGGGATATTTAATCCTTTTATTACAGTATTTTAGCAATCAAAATCCTATTTTCTACATCCTGGTTTTTAAACCCATTGTTGGAGAAAAACACTTGGTGCTTAGAATAATTATATATTTACTTGATTTTTATATAGCCACCCATCTCACATTCATTTATTCATTCATTTATTTATTATTAAATTTATATGCTACCCATCTCACTATCCAAAGCGACTCTAGACAGCAGTTACATGACTATAAGTGGCTTTAAATTTCAATTAGCAATAATTGTGCCTGAGATAAACCTCATTGGCTACAATACTGCCGCTGTGCAAGCTTAGTGGCTTTAAGTTAAACAAATAAAAACACAAAATGCACAATATAAAACAAAAATAAAAATACATTAAGAGCCAGGCATGATCTAATGTATCACCCATATAGTAGGACAAACTGGGGCTGCACAGCATGTATAACCAATTCATTCCACAAATTGTTAAGTTTTGCTAGAATTCACTTTGGTTAGGCTTTTTATGGGTTCCTGCACAAGTCTACCTAACTGTACCATAAACATTTGTTTGTTCATTCATTCATTCATTCATTCATTCATTCATTCATTCATTCATTCATTCATTCATTCATTTGATGTTAGCTTTTTGCCAAATTCTGGGTGATTCATCCCAATAACTTTTAATAAAGCCTCCTAACAATATAAACAATATCAAAATTATTGGAACTGAATAATTTCAATAAGACTGAATGACTAAAGGAGAATAGTAACCTCTATGAAGATATTGCCCGAGTACAAGCCGATTCATATTTCCAGAAATAGCAAGCTCCATTCTTCCTCCACATAAAGTAATCACTTGTTAAATGAATAACTTATATATACGGTTCACATTTAAAAATAATGGCACTGGTTGGAAATCTTGTGCTGTCCCTTTGCAATCTTTGCAACTTTGAAATGCAAACTGGCTGAAGAATTCTGGGAGTTGAAATCCACACATCTTAAAGTTGCCAAGTTTGAGAAACACTACCTTAAATCTCTTCTCAATAAATCTAAATAATCAAACCTTTGAGTGACTTCTTTCCTGGGTTATTCATTTCCATTTCAGTTTTTTGCTATTATTTTAACAATGTTCACCTAACAGCTAAAAACATAAAATGATACCATCTGGGGAAAAAATAGCAGTCAATATGCCGTCAATCCACCATCCAAAAAGATTCAACAAAAGAGTCAATTTTCATTTGCTCCCAGAGCTTCTTTAAGGAGGCAACCATTCTCCATTCAGGAATAAGGGGGTGGGGTGGGGGGGAGGCAGCAGTGGAGAAAGCTTGCTTGTGGTGCTGTTGGACTCCAGGTATGGGGATTTAAAGGGGAAGGCCTCTTTAATTTTCTTTTTGTCTCCAAATCTGGATCAATACACAGCCCTACTTACATGATGTTACAAAGCAGGCAATTTAGTTAACGCACTGTGCAAAGCCAAAATTGAGTTACTCGGTTAAACATGTTGTATAAATGCGATCACATTATACCTGCATGTTTCCCCATATGCAGAAGTTTTATTAGGGGATAAAATTGGGGATAATTGGCAAACAGAGCTCCAATGTCTAATTAGACTCTTATTAACATTTAGGTTCTCTATGATTCTGAATCAGGTGGTTTCAGCACCAATAAGGAATAGCAATAGGAATAGCACTTAAGACTTATTTACTGCTTCAGAGTGCTTTACAGTCCTCTCTAAGTGGTTTACAGAGTCAGCATTTTGTCCCCAACAATCTGGGTCCTCATTTTACCGACCTCCGAAGGATGGAAGGCTGAGTCAACCTTGAGCCTGTCAGGATCGAACTGCTGGCAGTCGGCAGAATTAGCCTGCAATACTGCATTCTAACCACTGCACCACCACGGCTCTTACAGGTACACAGTCACCTCAAATGTATGAATGATTAATTGAGTGACCTACTTTTCCTTTGAGGCTCTCTCGAAGTGCTGATTGATCTCTGAAAACAAAAAGTTATGGGGGAGTCAATGGAAGATTGTGGAGGAAACTACTACTACTACACAGACAGAGAGAGAGAGAGACAGAGAGACAGAGAGAGAGAGAGAGAGAGAGACAGAGACAGAGACAGAGATACAGGTACACTCAGACATATATTGCCCTCCAACAAATACCCTGGCAACATTCCTCTGATCAGAATGATAAAAGAAACGTATTGGCAATTCTGGGATTGTGGTTCAGTAATACAAGTGTTAGAAATGGATGTTTTAGGATGTCTGAGACTTACGAAGTAGAAAGCAAGCGCTGAAGATAAGCTGAGTAAGATGACTCACAATCCTCATTGTTGTGAAATTTTGTAGTCACGTGCTCTGAAAGAAGGTGAATACCAGCATTAACATGCTGTACAGCAATCTAATTAATGAAAGGAGCCTTGGAAATGCCAAGGTTCGTGTCACTTTAATCCACAAAACTCTAACACAACTGAATGTCAGATAAGGGGAGTCCACTAAGTCAGACATGGGATTTTGATCCATAAATGGAGTAGATATGCAGCCCAACGTATAACTCTTGAAACAGAACACCCTGTTGAGAGCTCAAGAATGCCTTGTTCTCTTCCACTCACCATCCCAAATGGGATTATTATTATTTGGTGGAATAGTTTTAGGTGGTCAGCCATTCTGTCATCAAAGTGTTTTAATTGCAGAATGGAAACTAAGCCTGAATCATTTTCACCATTTTACACACCAGGATGCCACAGGCACTTCTGTTTAAGTCTGCAATACTTCCTGAAAACCAATAGCTCGTCAAAGCATGGCTAATAAGTGATATTTTAATCAATCAGTGCTAAGCTACTGGCTAGAGACTGTCTCACTGTTTCCTTTGAGTTCCCCACAAAAGCCAGTTCCTCTTTCCCCAAAAGCAGGGGAAGCGAAACTACTTGCCCACCATATTGGCCTATCTCCTGGCCTCACAATCCTGCATTTTGGCTTTTTCACCCAGTTTTATCATTTGCTACTAGGGTGAAAAATCAGGACTTGACCCTCAGGCATTCCCACCAATGGCCACACAGATTAACAAAATGTAAACTGCAGCTGCTTCACAACATCACTTGCTGATGGAAATGGAAATTCCTCCTAAAAGTCTGCCAAAAGGGAGACAAGCAAGATAGAAGGACAAATCAATGGCATTGACAGGTGACTATTCATATCTAGTACAGCTAGGCCTCAAGTTTCAACAGTTCATTTAGTGACCATTCAAAGTTACAATGGCACTGGAAAAAAGTGACTTATGACCATTTTTCATACTTATGACCTTTGCAGTATCCCCATGGTCACATTACAGGGTGGCTTCATTCCCAGGCGTGAGATTTGTTTGCAGAAGGAATTTCAAAACTTGTAAGACATTATGACAAGTGCCTCAATTTGAATAAAAAGGTAAAGGTAAAGGTTCCCCCGCACATGCGTGCTAGTCGTTTCCGACTCTAGGGGCCGGTGCTCATCTCCGTTTCAAAGCCGAAGAGCCAGCGCTTGTCCGAGGACGTCTCCGTGGTCATGTGGCTGGCATGACTAGACGCCAAAGGCGCACGGAACGCTGTTACCTTCCCACCGTAGTGGTCCCTATTTTTCTACTTGCATTTTTACGTGCTTTCGAACTGCTAGGTTGGCAGAAGCTGGGATGAGTACTGAGCTTTTGGGGGTTTAATCACGTCTGCTGCTAGAGAACTAATGGTTCTCCAGCAACCCAGACAGGACGTCTCCAGTCCTGGCAGCAGTTAACATGGCAGGAATAATGGGTTCAATCTGATTGGTTGTTCAGAGCATGTGGACTATATATATTGTGCAACGTTACCCCAAAGCCCCAGTACAGTTCAGTCTGACTTACAATAAAGCTATGATTCTTCTGTACTCATCTGCCTGGTGTCTTTCCTGCTCTTCAGAACCCACAACAACAATTATGTCGAAAAGTAATGTAATGTTATAGTTTTCTAATGTGTATAATATAAGTTCTGTATCTGCAAGTGTCTGTCATTGATAACCAAATGGAGGTTTATTTCTGTATTGCCCTTCTATTTGCAGTTATTTACACAGAAGGATCCTTTCAGAGTAGGAGTGAGTTCTTTGTTTTGTAAAAAGATTATCTAGATGTGGAATCACAGGCCTAATATTAAATGTTCAGCTGCTGCAGCAGGCCTGAAAAAGTGTGAATTAGTTAAACCCAGCAGGAAAACAATTTGGCCCTTACCTGTTTTCCCCTTAAGAAGTCGTCTCTTCTTCTCTGAGTGTTTTTCGCGTGGTTGACTTTCTGGTTCATTCTAGCAAAATTTTTAAAAAAGATTTTAAAAAAATGTTATCAATGATTTGCATGCAATGGTCAGTCAGCCCAGAGTTTAAACTACTTTTTGTAGTCTATTTGCTATTTATTTAGGCCCTTCCTCAGCCCAAGCCTAGCCTCTCAGCTTTTTCAAGTCCAACAGGCGGTGTTGTACCATTAAAGTTGCTTTCTTCTTTTGCTTCACTTTACAAGAGCCCTCTTTAGCAGCGTGATGAGGGGCTGCTGAATACACGGATGCTTTGCCTGACGACTTCAATGGAGTTCGGTGAGATGCATTTGCTCCTACTGTGAAAAGCACAAACAATAACTTGCATTTGCAAATGCCCAGGACTCAAATTTCATAGCCACCCAACTATATTACTCTGATGCAACAAATCATAATTTGGCACAGGCCAACAGAGCATCATGAAGCACTTTGGGCCTTTCAAGTTGATGAGGACACAGCAGCATTAGAGATACCAGCAGCACAATCAGAACAAGGTTTGCACATTTAGATGTGTCGTCTATATCAGAGCTCATTAGCATCACTGAGACATGATTTCTCTACCTTTAATTGGAAACAGAATGAAGTACATACAGGCGGGCCTCATTTAGTAAGCATTCAAAGTTACAATGACACTGGAAAAAGTGACCTATAAGTGGACCTCACACTTACAACTGTTCAAGTGTCTCCGTGGTCACATGATCAAAATGTGAGCATCTGCCAATGGCATGTATTTACAATGGCTGCATTGTCCTGGGACTATGCGATCACGATTTGCAACCTTTCCAGCCAATTTCCCAGAAGCAAAACCAATGCGGGAAGCCAGATTCACTTAACAACTGCATAATTGACCTAACAACTGCAACGATTCACTTAACAATCATGGCAAGAAAGGTCATAAAATTGGGCACAACTCACTTAATAATCACCTTGCTTAGCAACAAAAATTCTGCTTCCAATTGTGATTGTAAGTCAAGGACTTACCAGCATTTACTTCCAGATTTTGCAAAACCACATTCAGTGAACAATGGGTTCACACTGATGACCACTGCATTTGATTAATGACTGCTGCAAAAAACATAGTCAAATCAGATTGGTCACGCAATGGACCCATTTTATGGCCGCTAATAGTCGCAACTCAAGGACTCTATCCTTCATCAGCTATGGGTATCTAATGACAGCCCCCCCCTCCATGCAATGAACATTTTCTCTATAGAATCACTTTATCCTCCTGCCATTTTTTTAATGACTGTTTGTCTCATTTCAGTCCCAGGACATGACACTGCATCTTGAGGTAAGACTTACCACCTGAGCATGAGAAAATGTGCTTGTTGTTGCTGTTGCTTGTTCCATGTTTGCTGCTGCCACTTGAATCATAACCACCACCTGCTTTTCCATTGCTGCTCCCACACCCAGCTGATCCACAGCAGCCGGTCTTGCCACTGTTACTGGAATATCCTCCTGGCCCACAACCAGAACCACAACAGGAAGTTTTGCTCCCACATCCAGCTGATCCGCAACAGGAAGTCTTGCTTCCACAACCAGTGGATCCACAGCAGGAAGTTTTGCTCCCACATCTGGCCAATCCACAGGTCTTGCTCCCACATTTGGTTGATCTGCAAGCTTTGCTTCCACATCCAGTTGATCCACAGCAGGAAGTCTTGCTTCCACAACCGGCTGATCCGCAACAAGAAGTCTTGCTTCCACAACCGGCTGATCCAGAACAGGAACTTTTGCTTCCACAACCGGCTGATCCGCAACAAGAAGTCTTGCTTCCACAACCGGCTGATCCAGAACAGGAACTTTTGCTTCCACAACCGGCTGATCCACAGCAGGAAGTCTTGCTTCCACAACCGGCTGATCCGCAACAAGAAGTTTTGCTTCCGCAACCAGCTGATCCGCAACAAGAAGTTTTGCTCCCACAACCAGCTGATCCAGAACAGGAAACTTTGCTTCCACAACCAGCTGATCCAGAACAGGAAACCTTGCTTCCACAACCAGCTGATCCAGAACAGGAAACTTTGCTTCCACAACCAGCTGATCCAGAACAGGAAACTTTGCTTCCACAACCAGCTGATCCACAGACTGATGCTCCACCATCATTGCTGGCACATGCAGCTGAAGCAGAGGTTGGAAATTTATCTTTGCTCATTCCTGCCATGCCAGACCCAGGATTCACTGATGGGTTGTTACTAACCACACTGCTGGTCATTGACACAGCATCCTTGGTTGAAGAGAAGGAAACTTTGCTGCTGCCAGGTTGAGGAACAGCAGATTCGCCTGCACCAAAGGACAAGAAGTGGTATCTAAGATAGGAGGACTTATGAAAAGGAGAAGAAACCTACTTATTACCCTGCCAGTTTCAATTCTCATGGCTGGGACTGCTCAATGCACAAGAATAAAGCTTTTAAAACTGAAATGCACAAACTAAGGCCCTGAAAATCTTGAACATGGTATTAAATACTTCTAAAAGTTGTTAGTAAATTCAAATTTTAAATATGAAAGAAAGGAAAATGACCAAGTACAAATGGGAAAGTCTTCATACTAACTATATTTTACGTTAATTAAACCTTTGAATTTAAATAAAATTAATCCAAATGTAGTTTTGTCCCCAAAAGTGAGTGCCTGTTACTCGTCCCAGCTTCTGCCAACCTAGCAGTTCGAAAGCACGTAAAAATGCAAGTAGAAAAATAGGGACCACTACGGTGGGAAGGTAACAGCGTTCCGTGCGCCTTTGGTGTCTAGTCATGCCGGCCACATGACCATGGAGACATCCTCAGACAAGCGCTGGCTCTTCGGCTTTGAAACAGAGATGAGCACCGGCCCCTAGAGTTGGAAACGACTAGCACGCATGTGCGGGGGAACCTTTACCTTTTAGTTTTGTCCCAGCCCTACCAATCAGGGACCATGTATGGGCCTAATCTGAAATGTGAAGAAAACCCCCCCACAAATCTTCCTTTTAGACTTGCAGTTGTACAATGGAGGAGGCACACTAGCTGTGTTCACACTATATGCTTAATATGCTACCTGACCTAACCCTTTGTCTGGGCTTGTACAATAGATTGTACCATACGCTGACTAAATGGCCTCTAAATTATCTATCATGCTAAAGCCACAAAAACTCTAACCAGTTTAACATGTTGCAGTGAATGCAGTTGCTAATTAGTAACTGATTTAATGTATTTATTTGATATGCTGCCTGGCTCCCAATGGTTCTAGGCAGTAAAGGATGTTCAAGACAGCAAAACATCAATGTGAATGGAGAGTGGAGAGGCCAAAAAAAAAAGGAGAGAAATATTGGGGATAGAAGTAAGTCATGGAGGACACTCACAGCTTCCCATACCCTCCATTCCTCTAACCCGGCTCTTTTCCACCTTGATTTCCTTAGCCACCTCTTTTTTTCCCCCATTTTCTCTTTATGCCTTTATTGCTCACCCAAAATCAGTGAGAAGGAAAAGTCAGGATAGCCATTTGTCCTGAACGTCAAACTAAAAAGCGGGCTCAGATTTAAATGCTATTTTTTTAAAAAAAACAACCTTAAATGTTGAGATTACCTTTTATTTTTCTACATTCTCATTTTTAAATTTTACTAAGGCTAAGATCCTCAAAAGCTGGAAATGGTCTGGGCCTTTCTGCAACTTCAGGCAGGATTGCATAAACTCATGCATGTGCACACAGAGAGATACACACACAAACACACACACACAAGCCTCTTGCTTACTAGGCAACAACTATTTTTTTACAGTTTTATTGTTCATAAAAGTCTACGAAACTACAATTATATCCATCAGCTTGATTTCTCAAAAGGCCTCAGGATTCAAAGAGTCACATGGGATCATCTAAAGCAGTATTTCTCAACCCTAACAACTCTTAAGATGTGTCAACTTCAACTTCCAGAATTCTCCGCATGCTGGCTGGGAAATTTTGAGAATGGAAGTTCACACGTCTTTAAATACATCTAATGTCTGCTGGGGGGGCGCATGTAGGATTTGGAAACCTGCTGCTGGTTGGGGAAGGTAAGGTGCAAAAACTGAGGAAAACAACAAAGAACAAGGGCACTATTATTGATGATTTTAGAGAGATTAGTAGAGGAAAGAGAAAAAGTGGAAAGAACAGTGGAGAGTTCCCACTAAGCCCCATAAGGTTAAATTAACAGTATATGGCAATGCTAATAGTAAAATAACCAAAAGGGAGAATATGGGAAATAAAAAATACCAAACAAAACGCCATGAAAATATAAACTTTCAGAATCTGCTGGGAGAGGATAAAGCTTTTAAAACTATCAGGATCATCTCCATAGAATGAAAACAGAAGACAAAAACCAGATTGGGAAGGATGGGGAATAGAATAGAATTAGTAAGATACATCTCTAGTAACAAAGTGGGGGAAGATAGACTATGCTGAAATTATACCCTATTAAACCAAAAGCTACCCTGGATATCAGAAAAGTTTTAAAGGATGAGACTGTCCTGGATGAAGGACTACTATACCTCAAACGCATCCAGACTTTTCCAAAACAGACGGAATCCCACTACCAAATTCCCAATAAGTTTAAATAGGTGAAACAGAATAGTGTGACTGATGATCTAAAGATGTACATATATGAAGTCAGTATGCAACCTTCAAGTTTTTGAATGTGGCCCTCTGAAATCTTGCAAAAGTTGCCACCAAATTTTAATTTTTAAGTGATAAGGGAAATTATTAAATATCTAGAGCATAATATTAATGTCCATACTACGTTATTTTTAATATTACTTAAATAAAATGTAGTTACTGTTCTGCCTACATCCATTTTATTGGCTGTGGCCATTTCTTTGTCCTGGCCTACTTTGGGAAACACCAATTCCATCACACAATGCAAAAAGTTAGGTTTGCACAAATTAGTTATGTATCTCTAAGCTAAATGCCGGATATAGGAAATCCATCTTCTCATTTCTACTCCTTTTCCACATAGTCTATTCCACAGAATGAAGTTGTGATTTTGGAAGTGTTCTGAGCATCCTGAAGGAACAACAGGTGGGAAATAAAGGGACCTTCAGATTTGTAAGAAACTTTGCCTGAAGTGGGAATGAAATGCCAGTCCTTTTTCTTGCTAAAGGCTGGATTAAAATGGGATGAATGAGACAACTGTAAAAATAGTGTAAGGGCAAAGTGGCCTTCCGAGTCATGAAAAGATTGTCTACCACAAACTTGCGTTCAACAGCAAGATTATTAATAGTGTCATTCAAGCAGAAAATTGTGTTCTCCGTGGGGTAGACGATGACCTCAGCTACAGCATTATGAATATTGACGGTAAAGTGTGGCTAGACACCAGGTGGTTTTGGGGAAAGTGAGAAAATATGTCATTCAGAAGGGTAAGAACAGAGTTCTCCTGCATTAAGTACTCCTTAAGGCTCATAGCTACAGGTTTTATGCCCTTCCTGAGTCACAAGGCAGGGTAGCGGACTGCAGAATTTTGGCAATTGTAATCAAGCCACTGAAATTCAGAGATGTGGTTGGAGGGGATTCTGGAGGCTGTAAAAAGCAATTATAAGTTGCATATGATAAAAATGTAGGTTGTGCTCTGTGTTACCATTGTGTGTGATGACATTATGTACTAGGGTGGTATATAAACACTGCAATAAAATTATTGATATATTTTAGAAACAAATAATGGTTGCTTTTCTGGTTAGGGCCTTCAGAATTACTTGGGTGGCAAACCCTCTCTGGGCTCTATGTCTGGCTCAGAGGCGTTGTTGGAAATACAAGTGATATTTTGCTTTGAGGTATGCTGACTTTCTATTCATTTTCTGTAAATAAAAAGAAATAAAATTAGCTAAGGCAAGAAGACTGGTAGATGATAAGGAACTGGTCAGCAGCATAGACATGGGGGATTTTGAGCTGACTAAATATTCCCATATTAGATCCCATGGACCTTTCCTAATAATGAATACCTAATATCAAGCTGGAGACTCTAACCTTGGGTCTCCAGCTTGATATTAGGTATGTATTAAAGAATGAATAAAAGAATAAAGGAAATTTATCAATTAAAGCAAAGACAATAAATAGGTTTCCAACAATTGCTAACCTATTCGCACATTTTAACACACAAATTGCAGCCCTTGATCACTTATCAGTCCAAGGAATTATGTCTATAGTGTCTCTAGCTTGCATATTTTATTTCTTATGATTTCACTACAGATATCTTTGTTTTAGCATATATATATATATATATATATATATATATATATATATATATATATATATATATATATATATATATATATATATATATATATATATATATATATATATATATATATATATATATATATATATATATATATATATATATATATATATATATATATATATATGCTAAAACAAAGATATCTGTAGTGAAATCATAAGAAATAAAATAAAATATTAGTAAGGCATATTCAAATGACTTGACAAATATTTAACATATATATATATATGTATGTATGTATGTATGTATGTATGTATGTATGTATGTATGTGTGTGTGTTAAATATTTGTCAAGTCATTTGAATATGCCTTCCTAATTAACTGTTTCTTTCCTGTTTTGGCCTAACTCAAGGCTATCCACAGGGTATAGTCACAACTTATGACAGCTCATTATTTGTGTAAATTATTCAAATTGCTAATAAAGAATTTTAGGGAGGCTGAAATGATCATTTCGAACTTCTTATGTTCTCATCAGTCAGTCATACCCTTTTTATCTGAGATTCGATATATATATATTTCAGATGACGATATGGACAACAATTTTTGCCATAATAGTTTTTAGTTTTCAAGATGCCGCAAGATTCAGATTTTTATCTAATTTACATCATATAGTTTGGCCCCAGTCAACTAATTTATGCACAAATTTTAGCGTCTATGAAGAACTGAAACTCCCCCACTTAATAATATGTTATTATTGCAACAAAAGACGCAGAAAACTCCGCAATCTGTGCCATCTTATTTATTTTAAGCCTTGGGGAAGGAGACTGCTCACTGATTACCTGGCTCCAAGTCACGGCTTCCCTTTCGGTGCTGGTCTTTCTCGACAACTGTTTCCTGCTACAAAGTTTAAAATATATATATTTTTAAAAAGTAGGGATGAGAGTATTTAATTGAATATTTCAACTTCAGAGTAGACTTTAAACAGCCCCAATCTTACATAATTGAGCTTAAAAAGAAAGACTGAATTTACTCCACTCTTCTGTATTAAAGCAGTATTTCTCAGCCTTGCCAACTTTAAGTTGCGTGGACTTCAACTTCCAGAATTCCCCAGCCAGTATGTACGCAAAATATGTCTGTATTACAATGTTGTCTGATCCAAACATTCATCTTGCCCTGTCATTAGTATGGGCCACCCACTATTACCTGCATGTGAGAATACATCTTTCTGCTACACACTCCCAGCTTGCTGCAAATCACATCACAAATCACATCCCACTACTAGTCTACCACATTTAATTCCAATCTAGCAAAATGAGTTGTAGTGGCACAGTGGTTAGAATGCAGTATTGCAGGCTAACTCTGCCCATGGCTAGGAGTTTAATCCTAAAACTGGCTCAAGGTTGATTCAGCCTTCCATCCTTCCGAGATTGGTAAAATGAGGACCCAGACTGTTGGAGGCAATATGTCAACATTTGTAAATTGCTCAGAGAATGCTACTAAGCACTATGGAGTGGTATATAAGTCTAAGTGCTATTGGTATCTCCAATTAGTTACTAGATTCATCCTTCCAACATAGCTGGTCACTTCCCTGAATGTCCTTTTCATCTTGTGCTGTTGAGTTGCTATATTCTCAGCTGGTCACCAGGTTTATTTTTCTTCCAGTTGATCCAATGATGGCCAATAAAGTCTCTTGGCCATCATATATTCCCTGTCTTTTATGCCAGTATTGTTCTACCCTTTAAACTCCCAAATGGGCATCTTTTGTGTTCTGTTCAAGCTGAGTGAAGCAAACTCTTCTTTCTTTAAACTATTTTTGGCACTTATCTTCCCCCCAAATTAAAAAGAGGCTAAAAGGTTTGGACCTGTCTATTCTGGGGCACTCTAAAAACTGGAAAAGAGGTCCAAAGGAATATTAATGCAGCTCCAGGGTTATGCAGTTAAGTAATCTGGCTATTTTTCTGTCCTATTCATTCTATTGAATGGATTACATGGACCTCTGCACCACATGTCTGCCACACCTTTGCTGGATCAAATTAAAGTTCCATTGAGAGTCTAGAATATTATTTCTCACTGTGGCTAATCAGATGCCTCTGAAAAGGTTACTACCGTAGCATAATATGAAAGCACTGACATTCTCTTACTATTACAAGTAGTCCTCAACTTACAACCAAAATTGAGCCCCAAATTTCTGTTGCTAAGGTGAGACAGTTAAGTGAATTTTGCCCCATTTTATGACCTTTCTTGCCACAATTGTTAAGTGAATCACTGCAGTGATTAAGTTAGTAACATGGTTGTTAAGTGAATCTGGCTTCCCAATTGACTGCTTGTCAGAAGGCTTGCGAAAAGTGATCACATGACCACAGGACACTGCAACCATCATAAATATGAGTTAGTTGCCAAGCATCTGAACTTTGAGCACATGACCACGGGGATGTTGCAATGGTTGTGTGAAAAATGGTCATAAGTCACTATTTTCAGTTTTAACTTCGAAATGTCAGTAAAGGAACTGCTACAAATCAAGGACTACCTGCATTCTTTAGTGTTTAGTCATTCAGAAACATGTTCCCTTTTAATCCAGACATATGGTGTACAGCAGGGGTTCCCAACTGAGGGTGCGAGACAATATTCCAGGGGGTGCGAAAACTTGGATTTTTCAAAATTATAGCATACATGCATAATTCGTTATTTTGAACTTTTGCAAGGGGTGCAAGAATATATCAGAAGCGTTCTAGGGGTGCAGAGTATAGAAAAGGTTGGGAGCCGCTGGTGTACAGACATCATGATTGCTAGATAAACTGGCAGCTTTTCCTCCATGAATTATCTCCCCTGTTCCTAAAGATCTACAGCCATATCCCATGGAGATGGACCCCACGGGCTGTTTTCATAGAACTACTGATGCAATTCCCCTCCACTTCTTCCTGCATGAATCCTTCAAATTCTTTCTGAATGATGTGAAGGCCAATGATTATGGTCAAATCTTATGACCAATAATTCTATACATGAACTCTTTAGTACAGGGGTGTCAAACTCAATTTTATTGAGGGCCGCATCAGCATTGCGGTTGCCCTCAGGGGGGGTGGGTATGGCCAGGGTGGGCGTGGCCTACTGGGTGGGCGTGGCTAGAGTGTGTATGGCCTACTGGGTGGGCATGGCCAGCTCTACATCATTCGCATCAAGGGTGCCTATGGGGGCCTGGGCAGGAGTGGTACAGATCTGAGGGTCTCTGGCAGGAGGAGGGTCTCTGGGCCAGGGCCAAGGCAGTGGGGGCCCTTCCCTCACTGTTTCCAGGATGGCTTCGCGGGCCACATGAAACCACTTCGCGGGCTAGATCTGGCCCCCGGGCCTTGTGTTTGACATGTCTGCTTTAGTATGTCATGATTGTTCTGACCATCAATTTAATTGGGTCACTTCAAACCCCTTTGATTAAATAGTGTCAATCAAGGAAATGCACCTAAAGCCTGCCTCCTAGAATAAAATCTTACCAAGTTCCACCCAGCTCCCATCCTGATGGTATTCCAAAAGTCCTTAAAAAACTGGCTGTCCTCTCAGGCCTTTACAGTACTTAGGGTGGGTGTTGACCCCTTCAGTTGTTTCATTGCATATGAGTGTTAAGCCTATCCATTGTTTCATTGGCATGCTTTGCATTTTTTTCCTGGACAATATTATTCTGTTTATCTATTTTATTATTCCTAACTTTTTTTCAAAAGTGTAAGCTACCCAGGCAAGCTCTATATTTGAAGGAATTGAATGAATGAAGCAAGCAAACATCCATTCCAGACAATGGAAGTGAATGAAAGAAGATGGCCTCTCTTCCAGTTTATTCTAGAGAAGATTTTGCAATATTGATACTGGAAAAGTGAAATCATGGAGGCAGCCTGTGACCCACAATATATTTTAACAATACAAAATAATACCCATGTACATAAACCCAAGTCATTTTTTATTCAATGCCATAGACATCATGAAAGAGAAGTAGTTGTTGATGGCAGCAAAAAGAAAATCCTTTGGATTTTTGCAGCCCAGCTTTAGTCACCCTATTTTGACTAACAGAATGGAGCAATCCTGAAAACCAGGAAGCAGGCTGGCTGGGGAATTCTGGGAGTTAAAATCTACGCATCTTAAAGTTGCCATGGTTGAAAAACTTAGCTTCGAATTCCAAGTCAGAGACTTAATCACCCAGCAAAAGGCAAAGAGCAGAGGAGCAAAAGAGTACTTAGAGAAAAGGAATCTATGTAGGAATAGGTTATTGCTTCTGAAGAGCTGGATTTTGGAAACTGAACCAATCAGTGGCAGCTGTATTGAGATACAGTTTGAAAGCCGCTTCCTGAAAGCAATCAGATAATCCCACACCTTTTGCAACAGCTTAACCTTACTCTAATCCTGCAACGGATGAGTATCTGAATATGACAATACCATTTTTTTTTAAAAAAAATCTCGCCTTTCCAGCTAGTCCTCGACATACAGCCATTTGTTTAGCGACTGTTAGTAGTTACAATGGCATCCGACAAGTGACAGGTGGTCATTTTTCACACTTATAACCACTGCAACATCCCCATGGTCATGTGGTCAAAATGTGGTTGCTTTGCAAGTGAGATGTATTTATGACAGTTGCATAGTCCTGGGGTTATTATGTGATAACCATCTGTAACCCTCCCAGCCAGCTTCCAACAAGCAAAGTCAATGGGGGAAATCAGATTCACTTAACGACCGCATGATTCACTTAACAGCTGCAGTGATTTGCTTAACAACTGTGGCAGTAAAGATCATAAAAGGGGGCAAAGCTCACTTTACAACTGCCTTATTTATCAACAGAAATTTTAGGCTCAATTGTGCTCGTAAGTCAAGGACTACCTGTATTCCTTTATGAGTTATTCAAGGTGGTAAACATAACTAAGGGACGCGGTGGCTCAGTGGGTTAGGACGGTGAGCTTGTCGATCAGAAGGTCGGCAGTTTGGCGGGTCGAATCCCGAGTGCCACGTAGCAGAGTGAGCGCCTGTTACTTGTCCCAGCTTCTGCCAACCTAGCAGTTTGAAAGCACGTAAAAATGCAAGTAGAAAAATAGGGACCACTACGGTGGGAAGGTAACAGCGTTCCGTGCGCCATTGGTGTCTAGTCATGCTGGCCACATGACCAGGGAGACGTCCTCGGACAAGCGCTGGCTCTTCGGCTTTGAAACGGAGATGAGCACCGGCCCCTAGAGTCGGAAACGACTAGCACGCATGTGCGGGGGAACCTTTACCTTACCTTTAAACATAACTAACACTCCTTCCTCCTCTTATTTTCCCCACAACAACTCTGTGAAGGGAACTGGGCTGAGAGAATGATAGGCCCAAAGTCACCCAGCCAGCTTTTGTGCCTAAGGCAGGACTAGAACTCACAGTCTCCTGGTTTCTAGGCCGGCACCTTAACCACTATATCAAACTGATTCTTTTGTAGATCAACTCTGCTGATGCTGAACTTTTGCTATTTGAATCTAGGTCTTTGCATATTATTTATACTTTCAGTACCTTAAATAATATTCATTTTGAAACATGGCAGCTTCAAACAACAAGTTACTTTTGGGGAAGAGAAAATACAGGTAGTCCTTAACTTACGACCACTATGGATCCCAAACTTTCTGTTGTTAAGTGAGACATTTGTTAAGTGAGTTTCCCCCATTTCAGGACCTTTCTTGCCACAGTTAAGTGAATCACTGTCATTGTTAAGTTAGTAGCACAATTGTGAAGTGAATCTGGATTCCCTATTGCCTTTTTTGTCAGAAGGTTGCGAAAGATGATCACGTGACCTTGGGACGCTGCAACTGTTGTAAATATGAATCACTTGCCAAGCATCTGAATTTTGATCATGTGACCACGGGGATGCTGCAATGGTTGTAAGTGTGAAAAACGGTCACAAGTCCCTTTTTTTTCCAGTGCTGTTGTAAGTTTGAACAATCACTAAATGAACTGTAATAAGCTGAGAACTACCTGAATATGGAAAGGTAAGGAGATTAGCCAGATGAACACTGGATATTCTCCTAAGTCAAGGCAAGACAGAAGCGGCCATTTTAGGGGCTTCGCAGTGCAGACTTCTCCTTTTCATCAGACACCTCTTACCTCTGCAATGCTGGTAAACTTTCTTGGGATCAGTTCAGAGCTGGGCTGATGGGTAGATTTTGCATCACTTCTTTCTTTGGAAAGTGATACCTGACTCCCAGGCATAGTCACATCACCTGGGATGTGGGGAGGAAGAGACAGAACTGAGCAATCAAATTTTGGAGTTATGAAGCCCACCCTTAGCTCTGGTGCTTCTAACCAAAGGAGAGGTTTGCTAGATATTCCAGAAAACTAGTAATAGTATTGCTAGATCCAGCCTATAGCCAGAGTCTTTTCCCAGCACACACTCCACCGTTGTGCTTTAGGCCAAGTGAAGGATAAGAGCAGGAACAGAGATCGCTTTGTTTCCTCAAGGGCTTGCATGGTGCCTGTGCTGAATGAGAGGGAGGGGAACCTCTCTTTCTCCCCACCTGAACAGAAGCTGAGTGAGCATCCAGTAGAGAAAAACAGATTGCTATGGATAGTTGTGGGTGGATAAATGGGAATGCCAAATGTATATGACTGCGCTTGCATATTATACAAAGTGAAAAGGTGACTTACTTTGGCTTTGTACATTTTATGAAAACAGTCATTTCGTTGGTATGTCATGGTTTATGGATTAACAGCCATTTAATCCGATTGCCAGATCAGTTCCATTTCTGGATTGGCAGAGAACTACACTGAACCATCAACTAACTCAACAACTTGGGTTCATATAAGCTAAGGGACAAACTTTCCAAGTTTAGATAGGTGAAATGCAGCCACTGGGTTTGTAGCCTCCTTCGTTGCTTCTTTGGCCAGCTTAAAAGCAGCCATCCGTACTGTTACTTAGTCTTAATGAACCAAGAAAGTTAATTCATCCCACCCAGGCTACTTCAGTCAAGACCTTTCTTAAATTTGTCTGTAGACCAAAATTCTGAAAAAATATGGTGGTTGGAGGTATGGATACATAAGGTGTGTTCCTGCTGCCCATACATTTTCATTTTCTGCAGTTCTGACTTGCAGCGATCCTTCACTCAACCTTTGCAATAAAGCTGTTATATCCTTAGCTTTGAGCTGTTTTTCCCCCTATATTTTTCATTTCACTGATTCTCCTGAAAAGTGGTTCTCATTCCAGACCCCAGACCGACTATTCCAGCCCAATCTCTTTTCTTGCATCACAGAACTGAAAAGTACCTTTGGAAAATTCTGTTTCTTTATCAGGGAGACTAGTTGATGCATTCTCCAGCTCCATAGGATCACTAATGTCTTCTGTATTTTTCATAGACTGGGATTCTTAGAAAAAAAAAGATCAACATTAAAGTAGAAAATACATAAAAGGTAAAGGTAAAGGTTCCCCCGCACATGCGTGCTAGTCGTTTCCGACTCTAGGGGCCGGTGCTCATCTCCGTTTCAAAGCCGAAGAGCCAGCGCTTGTCCGAGGACGTCTCCGTGGTCATGTGGCCGGCATGACTAGACGCCAAAGGCGCACGGAACGCTGTTACCTTCCCACCGGAGTGGTCCCTATTTTTCTACTTGCATTTTTACGTGCTTTCGAACTGCTAGGTTGGCAGAAGCTGGGACGAGTAACAGGCGCTCACTCTGTTACGTGGCACTCGGGATTCGACCCGCTAAACTGCCGACCTTCCGATCAACAAGCTCAGCGTCCTAACCCACTGAGCCACCGCGTCCCTTTAGAAAATACATACACCAAAGCAAAAAAAAAATACTGATGGAATTTGCAAAATCAGAGAAGATGACTCTAGAGGATTTCCATATTAATTTATGTCACACAAGTACTCATTATGGTTACTAGTGAGAGTGACCATCATTGTTCTATTAGCGCCATCCATCTGTTGCTTATCAAACATGTCTACAGCCTAAGGACTCATCTTCACAACCAGCTCTTGGACCAGCAGAATACTATGCCAGCATAAAATTTGCAGTCTCAGCTGGCAATCACTAACTGGCACAACTGCAATAGTGAGAAATGTTGCTATCCTTATTTATTGTGGAAAGGGCACATTAAAGAAAGGGTTTGGTTGATTATCCTATCTTGGTTGTCTAGGCTTCCACCAAATGTTACCAGCAAGTGGGAAAACAACCATTATTCACTTTCCTTAATATGGAGTTAGTGGAGAGATGACTTGTGACCTCTGGTTCTATGCGAGGGTTTTGCACGGGTTCATTCCAGGGGAATCTGACCACTAGCAGATATCCAGTGACAGTAGGTTAGCGCTATTTCTGAAGAGCATTCAACCTATGTTCAAAAAAAGCTTAATACATATTTAGTGCTATTCCACAACAGTGCTATACTCATAAGAAGGAGCCCACATATCAGCTGATAGCCTTCTTCTGTACACAGATTTAGCATTATTTCCAAAGAGCCCTAATTCATTGTTGAAAAGCAACTTATAATCTTGGGTAGGGTTGCACCATGAAGGGCAGCCAATTCGCTCACTCACTCACTTCAGTACACAACCCCCACCACCATCATAGCTGATCAACAGATCCAGATCTTTGAGTTAGGGATCAGCTCAAAGATTAAGAGGGTGGAAGATTAAGGAGGAGAGCCTATAACTGAAATGACCTATAGGAGAACAGTATCTGGGAATAGGAGGGACAATGTGTTATTCATGTCAACCTAAAATGCTGATAGGAGCTGCCTGATCTCACCCCTCCTAGCGGTTAGGGGCTGAAAAATAGCTTTTCTCTGTGGGCTGTTAGGCTTTTAAATAGGACATAATCTTATGCAGAATTGACTTGGGAGGCCGGTGTGTGGTGTAGTTGGTTCACATGGTGTGGTGGGATGGAGGGTTTGTTGTCACTGTGTGTTGGGGGGGAGAGAGCACGGGGGGAGGCTCAGCTAATCTCAATGTACACATGTTGTACTTTGACAATAAAGGTTTATTATTATTATTATTATTATTATTATTATTATTATTATTATTATTATTATTATTATTATTATCTGATCACACAATCTGAAGAATGGTTGGTAGAATTATATTAATGCCAAAGTCTGCTGGCTGCCTAAGGAGAAACCACTACTTTTTTTTTAAAAAAAAAGAACAAAAGTTCATGTGAGGTTGACCCAGGTATGAGTGGGAGGAGAGGGGATAAAGACTATGCTATTAGGATATTACTTAAAAAAAAGAGTTTGTCAAAATTCTTAGCTGAAATTCTTTTCAGAATTGGCTGCAATTTACGGATGGAACAATGGAAGCAGATAAGGGAAACAAGCAGCCATTCCAACTCACTTACCTTCTTTTTTATCTGACGAGCTCTGGTCTTCAGGGCTGTTTTCGAGGAAGATTTTGGAAGAGGGCAATAGGCTCACTCTTTGGAATCGAGCCTGCAGTTTCATCAGGTGGTGTGCCATTTTCTTCTCTAGCATGACTTGTTTCTAAGTAGACCAAGAGGGGAACCAACAATTATTCCAAGTATCTCTCAAGAGCTCTAAGAAAAGGACCGATGGCTAAAGTAAGGGAAATAAGAATAATGGAAATGATCAGGGAGAACCAGAGATCCAACTCTGAAGACAAATCTGATGTGATAGGCATCACCGAGAAAATTCAGGAATAAGAGCATGGAAATCCTCTTGAAAAAAACTTGGGTTAGAAAAAAATTAGAGAGGAACAGAAGCAATATTGTGGAAGGAGTTTGTTACAGACCACCCAAGCTGGCTGAAATGTCGCTTTTCTGTATCTAATGACCAGGCTTTCAAAGAGACACACAATAGGAATAGTACGGGATTTAAGTTACCTTGATATTTGCCAGGAATCTAACTCTGCTAGGAATCAAAGGACCAACAAATTGTTCTCTTATCTCATGAACAACTCCCCAGAGGAGTATGGAGAGAACAATTACTTTACCTGACCTTTCCAAGTCAGGTTCCCCCCTCACCCAGATTTTGTAATAATACATTTTTTTCTAACTAGATGCAGAACTTTTCATTTCTCACTGTTAAATTCCATCCTATTCATTTAGGACCACTGCTTAAGTGTGTCTAGATCTGAAGAAGAAAAGTGGGAGAACCTGGGGTGGGGGTGGGGGAGGAGAGTTAGGCCCGGGATATTGACAGGACCGTCTGCTGCCGGGAACGACTTCCCATCACCCAGTGCGCTCACACAGAGAGGGCCTCCTCAGGGAGCCGTCGGCTAGACAATGTCGGCTGGCGACCCCCAGGGGGAGGGCCTTCTCTGTGGGAGCGCCAGCCCTGTGGAACCAACTCCCCCTTGAGCTCCGGATGGCCCCGGATCTCCGGTCCTTTCGCCGCGGCCTTAAAACATTCCTTTTTCATCAGGCTGACCTGGACTGACGACAGGGATTTTTAAAAATGTTTTTTAATTTTTAATTTATTAATTTTAATTTATTTTATTGGGGCTGTTAATTTAATTCTTTTTAACTTTTGTATCGCTGCATTTTATTGTTGTTAGCCACCCTGAGTCCTTCGGGAGATAGGGCGGCATATAAGTCCCAAAAATAAATAAATAAATAAATAAAAGAAGGATCAGCCTAGAATACCCACACAACCACAAGCGAACTAAATCCCACCCACCCCCCCTTGAATTCCATTGACCCTTATCTAACCCCAAGCAGGTGTTAACCATTAGTTGACAAGATTCTTGTGCATAGCATGATTAGCAATAAACTAGTTCAGTTGGACCTTAACATGTGGGCCTGATCTTTCACACCTGACAAGATCTTTTTAAACCTCTTCTCTAAAGAGGAGGACCCAGCCTTCCCAGCTTCGTGTCACCTGCAAACATTGTGACTTAAACATTGCAAACTGGTGGCAATGCTTTTGGGGGCCAAAATGCAGTTGGAGGACGACATTTACGTCCCTGTGGATTAATAGGTTTATTTTAGTTTGATTCAGCTTGCAGAAGGAATATCTTGATTTATATCTGGGAATACTCTAAAATAACATGGCCAGACTGAGCAGAATTTGACTATTAAGAGGCCCCATAGCTATTTCAGCTTCATTACACAATAACACCCTTGCTCCTTGTAGCAACTTACCCGTTTCAGTTTATCTTCCTTGCTTTTCCGTTGCTGTTCTTCAATCCTCGCTTCTCGTTTAACATCATTACCAATTTTTATTAAAAGTGACATTTCTTTTTTTTTCCATTCCTGAAAACCAAAAATTGAGCTATTGGTTGCTCTTTCTCTCTGATAATTCAAGACAGTTATTGTTACTGATTTTTGGTATGCTTTCAGACAGTTTAGTAATAATCTTACCTAACAATACCTATCAGATTTATCGGTTTATAAGTCCCACATACCGTAGTCTGGATAGAAATTTAGGACTTGATGAATAACATGCAATTTCTAATCTGTATAGGATTGTGGCTAGGGTATCTTTGATCTACCTAGAACAGTGGTATTGCAAGACTTGAATATAGCTCCATAATTTTCCTTTTGTTTAAAATTTGCATATTACTACTTTTGCTTATTTTTTAAAGTATGTATTGTTCTAAGTTTGAGCACTCTCTTAACTGAAGAGACCATAACTCTGAAACCAAGGGGGATCCATCATTAACCACATCCTGAAAGGGTTTATTTGTTATTTAAATAAAAAATGTTAGCAGAGCCAGAGTAAAAAGTGATGAACAATCTGGCAAGCAACCAATCATGTTGGCAATGGATGGAAACTAGTCAAGGAGAGAAGCAACCTAGAACTAAGGAGAAACTTCCTGACAGTTAGAACAACTAACCAGTGGAACAACCTGCCTCCAAAAGTGGTGAATGCTCCAACACTGGAAGTTTTTAAGAAGAGACTGGACAGCCATTTGCCTGAAATGGTATAGGGTTTCCTGCCTTAGCAGGGGGTTGGACTAGATGACCTCCAAGGTCCCTTCCAACTTATTATTATTATTATTATGAAATGTGCTCCTAATGTTAATCCCCCAGGTCACTAGGCTTTTCACAGAGAAAAATCCATGGTTACAAGGAAGAAAAAAACCAGATCTTCCCAATCCTCAACACCAGCGATGGCAAACCAATGACACACCATGATATTTCGGGTATGTCCATCAATAACAACTCTTCTTGAAAGCATGCCCCATTGTGGAGGCTACAGAGGCCATACGAATATATGTGGCCTGTGGACCCTCTGAAAATCATGCAAGAGGGATGTGTTCTTGTGTGGCTCTGCAGCCTCTGAAAATTGCATGAGAACGGAGTGGTTTTCAAGTGGTTTTGGGAGGCTGAGAGGCCACACAAGAACATTTTCTGCTTCAAGAACGAAGGCCCCATGCAAGGTGGAGCAGCCTCAGTGCTGATGCCTAGTGCCATTGTTCCAAGGGTGGCCTAGATGGGGTAGCAGGGTGGAGATAGAGAATTGTTTCTCTTTTGTTTGGAGGCCGGGTGACATGTCAACAAAGTCAAAGTAGGCATTTTCCATATTTTTGACACACAAAGCCCAAAAGGTTCACCATCATTGCCCGACACCAAGGCAATGAGTAGAGCAAAGGACATTGAGATGGTTTGTCTATAAGAACACCCACACTTAAAGTCATTTGAAAAAAGGGGGATAGTGGCTCTTTTAAGACTAGCCGCTTTTGTTTTTATCACAAGCTTTTGTGCTTCAGAGCATAGTATTTTTAAAAGCAGTAAGTTAGGGTACCACAAATCTCTTCAAGGTAATTTTTATTCCAAAGGAAAACATGGCTATCTTTTGGAAAACATAAATCATTGGTGAATTATGGAATTTTGTAGGCTAAGTTATTCCATTTGATAAGGCAATAAGGATTTCCTTAAAAAGCAGTCTTAAAAACAAACATTGAATGCATATGCAATGCCATAAAACATCCAACATTCAGCATGGCTGGTATATGACCTTTTCCTATTCCCTTCTGCCCCAGACATATTACCTCTTCCATTTTCTTACGAAGCAGAAGCTGCTTTCTCTTCTCAGCCCCCTGCTTCTTTTTGTCATCTTGAGCCAAGCTGAGGCGGCGGTTCTCTTCAGCAAGCTCTTCAAGTTTTTCCAGTTCTTGGCTGAGTAGCTCTAAATACCTTTATTTTTTAGAAAAGAAATATGAAGAATTAAAAGTGTAGTAATGCCCATCTGAGATTCAACCTACATTCCCTTCTCTTAGATTTTGGAATATATTCCTGGGCCGCGGTAGAGAGTAAAGAAGATGAGGGAGGGTGTATCAGTTACTATGGCAACGAGCAGATAAACATTTTTTAAATCTGTATGAGGAGGGAGAGTTACATAAATCTCTCAGATAGACAATCCTTAATTCACATGATATATAAGAAAAGGAGAAGGGGAAGCAGATTCGTACTTGCCAGATTTTGTTACTATATTCAATCTTAAAAGTAGTGTCAGGTCTACATTGGGTCTTTTTCTTGATCTGGTCCACCTTGCAGGGCTGACAGATACCAACAGAAGAGAAAATTTGTAGCTTATCAAGACTGTGGGGTCATTGGTGCTCTTTGAACTTGGTTGTGTTCTTCTAGACATATCACTACCGAACTAGGTGAACTAGGTGACATATCAGTGCACCAAGGACCCCACAAACGTTCACCGTAAGTGGGCAGATTGGAACATGGACAACATATTGAGAGATATATCCCAAAAGAGCCTTGGTGGAGCAGTGGGCTAATGCCTCCTTAAGTAACACCAGCTGCCTGCAATTAGTGCAGGTTCGCATCCCACCAGGCTCAAGGTTGACTCAGCCTTCCATCCTTCCGAGGTAGGTAAAATGAGGACCCAGATTGTTGGGGGCAATAAGCTGACTTTGTAATAATGCCACTTGGGGGGGGGTGAAAGCCCTAATAAGCAGGCATATACATAGAATGAAGGCTACTGCTAAGCTTGTAAGCCGCCCTGAGTCTTCGGAGAAGGGCAGGATATAAATGTAATAAAAAAAAAACAGCAGCCCTCTGACCAATCATCATTGGCTCCCTCTCTACTCCCCAATAGTTGCTCAGTTCACAATTTTCTTTTCCAGATCAGGCAAGCCTGGCTCAAAAAAAATGGGTTGGCCTGTAAACATCCACCTAAGGCAGGGGTAGGCAACCTCGGCTCTTTTATGACTCATGGACTTCTGGGAGTTGAAGTCCATGAGTCGTAAAAGAGCCGAGGTTGCCTACCCTTGACCTAAGGCGATGCTTGAAGCCAATGCTTTAACTGTATTTTTTAAGATTATTTTTATTTTTAAAATATCAGGTTAAGGCAGCACTGAGCCTAATGGTTGCCAAAAAAAATGTGCTAGGGGCTTGTCTGGAAAGATAATTCTATTTTCTGCATAATATAACAGAAAAATATATATACAGTATCTACCCTTTGTGCTGGTCACCAGTGGAAACTCCTTTCCACAACAACATTTTTATTTTTTATTTTATTTTTATTCCATTTATATCCCGCCCTTCTCCGAAGACTCAGGGCGGCTTACAAGCTTAGCAGTAGCCTTCATTCTATGTATATGCCTGCTTATTAGGGCTTTCACACACACCCCCAAGCGGCATTATTACCAAGTCAGCTTAATTGCCCCCAACAATCTGGGTCCTCATTTTACCTACCTCGGAAGGATGGAAGGCTGAGTCAACCTTGAGCCTGGTGGGATGCGAACCTGCACTAATTGCAGGCAGCTGGTGTTACTTATACTTAACATTATTTCCCATTATTCATCAGTTTAAAACCAACCCATGACTACTCCATGGTGTTGCTGTACTCTGAAGCTGGTAGAAATGAAGACAAAGAGTGTTCATCCTGTCCCCTTAAGAAAGTGTTTCCCAGTGTTGGCCACTTTAAAATATGTGGGCTTCAACTTCCGGAATTCTGGCTGGAATTCCCCATACTGGCTGGGGAATTTTGGGATATGAAGTCCACATATCTTAGAGTTGCTAAGGTTGTAAAATACTGCCTTGGGGGACTAAGAGGGACTTAAAACAAAGGTGTCGTATCAATTATCATATCCTCTAAGCTACCAGCAGCCCTCAAGTCTGAGATTTGAAACTATTCTTTTGACTTTTACCTTGTTAATACAACACCGTGATTACCTTCACAAATATTTATGGTTCTAGCCTTTCTGCACTTCTAAGCACTATCTAAAAAGGTAAAGGTAAAGTTTCCCCCGCACATGTGTGCTAGTCGTTTCCAACTCTAGGGGCCGGTGCTCATCTGTGTTTCAAAGCCGAAGAGCCAGCGCTTGTCCGAGGACGTCTCCGTGGTCATGTGGCCGGCATGACTAGACACCAAAGGCGCACGGAACGCTGTTACCTTCCCACCGCAGTGGTCCCTATTTTTCTACTTGCATTTTTATGTGCTTTCAAACTGCTAGGTTGGCAGAAGCTGGGACGAGTAACAGGCGCTCACTCTGCTACGCAGCACTCGGGATTCGACCCGCCAAACTGCCAACCTTCTGATCAACAAGCTCAGCGTCCTAACCAACTGAGCCACCGCGTCCCTTAAGCACTATCTAGCTCTCCTTAAATCAGAAAGTAATTCTTTGCTATCCCATTGCTGGGCTCTGTTTTGTATCTATAGTTTTACTACCAAGTCATTGCTAAACGGTGTTGCTTTGATTCAAAGGTATCGGTTTATCATTCTAATTTTGCTATGCCCCCTTTTCCAAATGCATTGGCTAGTAATTAGAATTGAATGGCTGAGGCTTTGTTTGTTTGTTTGTTTGTTTGTTGATAAGAGAAAAGACGATACATGGAAAGAAGAGCTCTTTTGTTGAAATATCAGGGATGGGGATGCGTTTGTACTTCTTTTGATGAAGGGGGAAAGTAATTTATATATCTTTATTCCTTATTCTTTCCTTTTCTCTGTACTTTTTATTTTTTATACTTTTTATATTTTTCTTAGTTTGTGTTTTTTAGCTTTGTATTTGTAAACTTTAATAAAAATTATTATTCAAAAAAGAGAACAATGGTGATAAGAACTGTGTATATGTAGTGCAAAGAAGAGAAAGCTAAGAGGAGACATGATAGCAGTTGTCCAATACTTAAAGGATGGTCACAGAGAAGGACTGGGAATTCACTGTATGCACTGCCTGAAGGTAGGAAAAGAACCTTAGCTTTACAGAGAGAGATCCAAACTCAAAATACGGACAAATTTCCTGGCTATAAGAATTATGAAGCAGTGGAATAGCCTTGCTCCCAGAGTTGCAGGTGATCTATTACTGGAGGCTCTCAAACAAACATCGGGCAGCCGTTCACCTGCAATGGACTGAGGGTTGCTGCAGGGATTGGACTACAAGAGCCTGTGGTTCTATGATAAGACGGTGTAGTGTATGCTGGGCTGGCATACAGGTGTGTCAGCCGCATCAGGAAGCGCAGAGCTGGACAGCTCTGTGCAGGAACTACGTTCGGCGGGAAAACCGGATTTAAAGGGATTGGTTGCCTGGCCGGCGGGAAACCAGGTTTCAAACCTATTGGTCAGGCATTCACCTGGGCAGGTATAAAGCATGCCCAGGTAACCGTTGTCTGGCAGTTCAGACCACGCTACCTCCAGTAAAGATTATACACACACCAACACCTGCGTCTCATCGATCCGCGAACCCGACTTAACAGACTGGAAATGGGAAAGGGATGGGGATTTTCCTACATAGACCAAAACACACAAGATACAGTTTCCTGCATAGAGGTGCAAAAAAGGTTGCAAAAAAAAGAAAAGAAAGAATAATATTAATGCCCCTAGAAAGAGATGCGATGCCAGAATGCTGATTCCCAGCACAAGTTCATTTCAAGCAATTATCCACGATCGGCTCTACGATTAAGCAAATTGACACAATTACCTTGGGCAACATTTGCTCAGGGAACTCAGCAAAGTATCGGAAAAGAGAACCGTATGTACAAATGCCCATCCTCTCTGTTGCGTTCTTTACCTGTTCCTCATTACAGTTTCTTGCTCCTGTATTGTAGGTCTTTCTTCTTTCAACAGCCAGTCTCGGTATTTTGAGGTTTCTGCAGCCTCTGGAAGAACATGAGTGTCTTGCAGCTTGGTGACTTGTTTCTCCAGCATTTTCTGGAAATCGGGTAGGAAACAAAAAGTGTGCGATGAAATTAAGAGTTTGTGCAAGATGCTGCCACCATTTTGACATTATGATAATACCACATAATAGCCTGACTTGGGACCAAGGAACCTTTATGGCGTAATTCCTTCAGATTAGAATCAGAAAGTCCCCATAGGTTAAACAATATTGCTAAGAACTAAACACATGGCACAACATAGAACAAACCCATCAGAACAAGATTCAGTAGTCCATCTGCATTTAAAAGACAAAAGCCACTCTTTCAAAGACAGCAAAGTTCACGTTTTGGACAGAGAGGACTGCTGGTTTGAAAGAGGGGTCAAAGAGGCCATCTATGTCAAAACTGAACAGCCCTCTCTCAACAGAAGGGGAGGGATACAACATCATTTATCCCCAGTCTCCACACAGTCCTTTCAGCAGTTCCAAGAAGGCTCCACACCCATTTGCACTACTCAGGTGACCCTGATGACACAGATAAGCCTCCAGGTGGCCTCAACGACTCTCTAAAGGAATGCAAATGACCAACTGTCTACAAGGAGTATAAATCCTTCCATTCCCCACCATCCAGTCAGAGCTGAAGAAGCTTCTTGGATAAGAAGCAAAACATATTCCAAGAAAGAACAAGAAAGTCCAGTTGCCTCATGAAAAAGCATCTTTGGGTCTACAAATGATACTTTTGTCTTTGAAAATAGAAAGACATCTCTATACCCACACCAAGATCACAACCTACTAACTACCTTCCATGCAATGCACAGTTTAACTGCAGAAATCCCTACCAGCATGAGTGATGAAAACAACCAATTTGGGTGATTTTAAAATGAACAGATTTATCTGATCTTCAATGACTACTAATACTGATAGCTGTTTATTAAGTTTTGAATTATAGGCAGCATGCTCTATATATTAGTTTCTAGATAACCCGCAGAAGTCAGAAATGAGTATTGCTATTTAGTCAAAGGTGATGAGGTTCCCAAATGCATCTAGAAAGTAGGATCAGATGAACTGTGGGCTTGATCCAGCCACACTCTTCCTGTGCTCCATACCAGCTAGATTTTCTGAACAGTACATATTCAATGGATACTAAAACAAGAAATTATATTTGCAATATTCTTGTTAGCATAGGAGGAAACGTCAAGTGGTTCCAGAACTTACTTGTTCTCTTAGGTAGTGTTTTTCAAACTCCAGCTTGCGGGTGGTCAAATACTGTCTATATTCATTAAATTCCTTCAGGGTGCACACAACCTAAGTAACAAAAGGTGTAGCAGCTTGCATTGAGAAGCTTACCAAGCCAGTTTAATGCTTATCATTGCAGCAACATCAGAAACACAAAAGGAGAAACCTAATCCAAAATGTATCTAGGTCTTGCTTCTGATAAATACATTTAATGTGTTTGTCTAAAATGTCACTCTTATTTTCTTAATATATTTTGTATGCCTCTCTCTACTTCCTAGTCCAGGGGTAGGCAACCTCGGCTCTTTTATGACTCATGGACTTCAACTCCCAGAATTCCTGAGCCAGCTGGCTGGCTCAGGAATTCTGGGAGTTGAAGTCCATGAGTCATAAAAGAGCCGAGGTTGCCTACCCCTGTCCTAGTCCAATGAGAGATTCCAGAGGAGTTTCATGAGGTGTTCTAGGCACCATCATTAGTATTGGAAATTGATCGTGATTAGGAAATATGTGATTATACTTATTTAATGTATGTATACTAATAAATGCAGAATATACTGAAAATAAATATTCCCAAAATGTCTGAAAAAGGTGTATCATTTTAAGTATTTCTTTATTAAACTCTGACCTTGAAAATACAGATAGTCCTTGACTTACAACCACTTGTTTAGTGATTGCTTGAAGATACAATGGCACTGAAAAAAGTGACATAACCATTTTTCACCCTTATGAATGTTTGTCACATTTATGACATTTTTCACACTTATGACCATTTCAGCATTCTCTGGTCACATGATCAAAATTTGGATGCTTAGCAACTGACTTATATTTATCATGGCTGCAGTGTCCCAGTGATCACTTTTTGCAACCTTCTGAAGAGCAAAGTTAATGGGGAAGCCAGATTCATTTAACAATTGTGTTACTAATTTAACAACTTAACTGTGGCAAGACAGGTTGAAAAATTGAACAAAACTCACTGAACAATTGTCTCACCTAACAATGGAAATTTTGGGTTCAATTGTGGTCAAGGACTAACTGTGGTTAGGTTTAATTGGAATTTAAACCATCTAATAGTGCATAGAATCATATTCTGGAATCTGGCTTCCACAATGACTTTGCTTATCAGAAGGCTGCAAATGGTGATCATGTGACCCTCAGAACACTGCAGCCGTCATAAATGTAAGTCAGTTGCCAAGCATCTGAATCATATTCTGGAATCAGAATATGTTAATACTATATATTTACACTAGTAGCTTAAGGCATAGCTATGTGATAAAGTTCATGAACAGCTTTACAGATGTGCTACTATAACAATGGACTTATATTTTTAATGGACTATTCAGATATGCCAAATGTCATTTAGTATTTGCAACAATTATGATTATATGCATTGTTATGTCACAGATTGTTAGAGATTGAGGGGTCATTAAGTTTATCAAATGTTCTGTTCGGGAGTCCCATACCACTGAAAGGCATTAGGGTTTTCCCCCCAGGATGCTAATATAGAGAATAGAACTTATTGTGGCTTAAGACATTAGCTCTAGAGTTGGATACTCCTTTTAAAGGCAGCAATCTTCATTTTTGTGCAAATTGACATGAATCATTCAACGATCAAAAAAGGGAAAGGGAAAGGGAATTGAGCTGAAATGCAGAATGCAGAATGAAGAAAAGTTCGTTGAAAAGGTGAATGAATACGTCCCCACCCATTTATGTACTTGCATGGCATTCTGAGTCAAATTTAAAATATCTGAAACCAATGTGAAATATATCCATTCGTCTAACATTAAAAGAAAATAACTTTGATTAAAACATGTTGTTTTTCAAAATCATTCAGTAAAAACATACCAAAATCCATAAAGTGCTCAGCAGAAGCCACAATGTGCTGGTCGCTTGTGCTGAGCATAAGTGATATGAATAAGAGACATGGACAAAATGCCTGCAAATAACTAAGCATCAGTGTACATATTGTTTTCAATCTGTAAGCCATGAATACCTGTTGAGTATGTCAGAATTGGGGAAAAATAGACTTGGATGTGTTGGCATGCTTTCCGCATCTGTTTGCAAGATTATTGCAATGAATCCTACACAAGGTCCAATTTGAGACTCTCTGGAGAATTTTCCAAGAGTTAGGTCCTTGTGTCTTGACAAGAAAAGTCTATTTTTCCAAAAAAATATATAGACATTGAAGGCACCCACTCTGATAGCAGCTCCAAGTTCAAAGTTTGTATTTAACATCACAAATAGACTTCGGAATAAGACTGTTATTTAGTTCAAGGTGTAATTTTTCTTCTACCATGTTACTGATTGTTGCTTTAATAACTTTAATAGTTATTGCAGAATGGAAACAAACTTACTTTGTTTTTGTCAGTGATCAGGCCAGACTTTTTCAGTCTTCGAAGATTGTCTTTACGCTTGTAGTAAGCACGCAAGTGGGGGTCATGAAGACTTTTGTATTCGGGGGCCATGATCTTACAGTACGGATCACTCAGATCAAAAGTAGCTGATGGCTGATAAAGCTGCAAGAAACATAAAAGTTTGATGAGAACAAAGAAAGAAAGCATCCCTCAGAACTTATTGGGATTCCCCTCTGGGGAAAGCACCATGTCTAATCTATCAGTGGCTTGAGAAGTCACTAAGAAGTATTAGGAAATGTTATGCTAGGAAAGAGCCTATGAAAAAAAATTACATATAGAACTATGCCAAAGAGTCCTTCTTTGAGGGAGATGGATGATTTAGAAATAGATAGATAGATAGATAGATAGATAGATAGATAGATAGATAGATAGGTAGGTAGGTAGGTAGGTGGGTGGGTGGGTGGGTAGGTGGGTGGGTGGGTGGGTGGACGGACGGACAGACGGACAGACAGACAGACAGACAGATAGATGTAGGTAGGTAAGTAGGAAGGTAGGTAGATAGATAGATAGATAGATAGATAGATAGATAGATAGATAGATAGGTGGGTGGGTGGGTAGATAGCTAGATGGGTGGGTGGGCGGGTGGATAGATAGATAAATAGCTAGCTAGCTATACAGTAGGTAGGTAGGTAGGTAGGTGGGTGGGTGGATAAGATAGCTAGATAGATAGATAGAGTATTCCCACACTGGTTTTTACTAAGAAAGGTAGCTTCAAGAGAAAGTGCCAGGAATCAGAAAAATTAAGGGTTCTTTCCCACTTCTATTTCTGAATTTCTTTCTCAGGATGGTTTCAGTTTTTAAAAAAAATAACACTGGGACACTTCTACAAGTTTTTATGCAAAATGCCCCATAAAAACGGTTTCTTGTTCCATTCTTTCGTGTTTTGTGTCCACAACATTTCACGGAAAGCAGAACTGAGATAGTCTCTCTTCACCTTTTCACCCAAGCTTGCTCTGTAGAACATGGTATTGGAGCCAGGCAGAAATGGGATCTTCATGAAAAGTGGCATGTCCAGAATTTGGTTGGGTCCCACAACTGGCATTTGTTTCCCAGGACCCAACTAGAAGAAGAAAAAACACAAAGGAAGCATGTTATTCATTATCTGTTTTGCATAACTCAACAAGCAGCAGTAATTTGCTTCAGTAGCTTTTTAAGATCTCCAAGAATATGCACAAGATTTGATCCATTAGTTTTGATTTGGTCTCCTCTTCCAAGACAGGTTTTGTTTGTTTTCTTGCTTGTTTGTTTATCGAATTTATTTGTCACCAATCTTGTGGTTCTGTTGACTCTGAGCAGCTTACATCAAAATAAAACCCACAAGCATTCAACAATTATATGTTATGCCACATGCATAATAATACTCTTGGATGTGTCCTCCTAGGGGCCTTCAAAACTGTCTGCACCATTGCATTCGGGATCAATTGTACCTTCCGAATGCTCTTCAAGGGTAGCCCATGTAGAGAGCTGTCAAAGGAGTAAATCAAAAACTCCTTATCAGAGGCCGATGAACCGTGGTTCATTTGACACATGGTGCACAACAGGTAAAAGAAAGAAAACCCGAAACGTATTCTACTGTAAAAACTTTAATCAGAAAAAAACAAAGAAAAACACTTAACTGACTACATGCTCTATCTCACCAGACAGCACAGAGAGAAAAAAAACAACTTAAAAAAACTTTTTGTTTGGACATGCGCACGGTAGTAGAGCCAGACATGAAACCAAAACATGGTTGAACATGTGACACTCACCATGGTTACAATGATAACATAACAGCACAGCTGGCAAAGAGCAGACTGCAACGTGCTTAGCTGACAAACACATAAAAACGCAGTGACAAGAGCTAAGCGCAGAGCCTCACATCTAGAAAAGAGTACAATTGGTGCACTGCACAAAGTGGTGTGAAGGGTCTACAATCCATGACTGCCACCTGCTCTTCAAGCAGGAGTCATGAATCTAGGAGAACCCCCAAGTTGCACACTGGATTTAGTTGAGGTAGTGCCACCCCATCCAGAACTAAAGATGATAAGCCTCTGGATCCCCAGGCTCTGCATACCCACAGCCACTCCCTCTTACCAAGGTTCATTTGAAGCCTGTTGTCCCCCATCCAGGCCCCCACAGCCTCTAGGCTCCACAAATTTTCAGAACACAACTGTATTTACTGCATTTTCCCCATTTCATTCATCTTTTCTCCAAGAAGCTCAGAGAGAAACCAATTTTTCCTTGTCATACATTAACTTGGCTATTGGGACTTTATAAGTTTTGATTACTTTTACATATTTCTTAACATGCCCTATTTGTCTGGGGGAAAATAATCTTTATTTCCTAGTCCAAGTAAATCCCATTATATTTATGCCTTTTACATAAATAAATATTTCAGCAGAATTTACAGACACCTTGCTTGGCTTCTGACAGACGCCAAGGCTCATCTAATTTTTTAAACCTGTTCAGTTGTTTTAATTAAAGAAATAAGCATAAAATCTAAAATGCATCAATACAGCACCCCTCAATATGAGAAATGAAGTATATTACATAAATATCATTGTACAGAAATATACTGCATTAAACCAGAAGATGGAATAATAGATGGCCTATCTGGTTAGATTTAATATATTAAAGGATTGAGCTTGTTCTATATTGGTGTTTCTTATTTATTCAGTTTCTATGGGTTCTTTTATATTTCATTATTTATCTTTAGTTTCTTCAAACATCACTTATTTACTTACTACGTTGTATATTCTTTTTGATCATATTAGCAGTGCTATATTTTAGTTGTACATCATAATTGCTACAATCTACCAATAAAAAGGGACGCGGTGGCTCAGTGGGTTAGGACGCTGAGCTTGTCGATCAGAAGGTCGGCAGTTTGGCGGGTCGAATACCGAGTGCCGCATAACAGAGTGAGCGCCTGTTACTCGTCCCAGCTTCTGCCAACCTAGCAGTTCGAAAGCACGTAAAAATACAAGTAGAAAAATAGGGACCACTACGGTGGGAAGGTAACAGCGTTCCATGCGCCTTTGGCGTCTAGTCATGCCGGCCACATGACCACGGAGACGTCCTCAGACAAGTGCTGGCTCTTTGGCTTTGAAACGGAGATGAGCACCGGCCCCTAGAGTCGGAAACGACTAGCACGCATGTGCGGGGGAACCTTTACCTTTACCTTTACTTACCAATAAAAACTATAGAGGCAGGACTAGTTTCTTACTCCCCAAACAAAAACAGCTCAAACCACCAATTTCATAATAGAGCTGGGAAGGATTAATGTTATCAAGTAAAATATGCCCAAAAAATTCCACCTTTTTTTATATTCATGTAAGCAAGTAATTGGGACGCGGTGGCTCAGTGGGTTAGGACGCTGAGCTTCTCGATCAGAAAGTCGGCAGTTTGGCGGGTCGAATCCCAAGTGCCGTGTAACAGAGTGAGCGCCTGTTACTCGTCCCAGCTTCTGCCAACCTAGCAGTTCGAAAGCACGTAAAAATGCAAGTAGAAAAACAGGGGCCACTACGGTGGGAAGGTAACAGCATTCCATGCGCCTTTGGCGTCGTCATGCCGGCCACATGACCATGGAGACGTCCTTGGACAAGCGCTGGCTCTTCGGCTTTGAAACAGAGATGAGCACCGGCCCCTAGAGTTGGAAACAACTAGCATGCATGTGCGGGGGAACCTTTACCTTACCAATAAAAAAATTAAAGGTTAAAAACCAGATCACCTTTCCTTCCTCACATAGGCTTCATTAATATTCCTATAAACTAAAAGTTGTGTACGGCCACATTACTGACTTGTCTTTAAGTGAATGGTTACATGTTAAATAGCTAGCTGCCATGGCAGGCATTTTGTGACAGCACCCATTACACACACAGACACTCACACACTCAAGACACCCCTCTCAAAAGGGGTCATCAACCCTAAAGCTTTGGGGATTTCTTTTGAGTCTTCTTTAGCAGAAGCAGCTAAAAGATGTTCCTGTTAAACTCGTGTATTCAATTTTTCTTCTTAGTGCAGTTTCTCAATCTTGGCAATTTTAAGACATGTGGCTGTCAATGTCCTCATTTCCCTGGCAATATGCTAGCTGGGGAATTCTGTGAATTGAACTCCATACATCTAATAAGTTTCTGAAGTTGAAAAATACTGGTCTGAGCTATCTCAAAGATGCTTTTTCATGAGGTAACTGGACTTTGTTTTTCTTGAAGACATTTTGCTTCTCATCCAAGAAGCTTCTTCAGCTCTGACTGTTTTAGGCCATCTATGTCAAAAATGAACAGCCCTCTCTCAACAGAGTGGGAGGGATCTGACATCATCTACCAGTCTACAACACAGTCCCAACAGTTCCATGAAGGCTCCACACCCATTTGCACTATTCCGGTGACCCTGAAGACACAGATAAGCTTCCAGGTAGCTTTAAAAACTTGCTAAAAGAATAATAATAATAATAATAATAATAATAATAATAATAATAATAATAATAATAATAATAATAATAATAATAATAATAATAATAATAATAATAATAATAAAACAGCTGTCTGCAGGAGTATAAATCCTTCCATTCCCCACCATCCAGTCAGATCTGAAAAAAACCTCTCGGATAAGAAGTGGAACGTCTTCAAAGAAAAACAAGTAAGTCCAGTTGCCTCTTGAAAAAGCATCTTTGGGATAACTATGACCTGGATGTCTGAGAATCTCCATAGACTGGTCTGAGCTACTTACCAAAAGGAGAACTAAGCTAGTAAATAGAATAAGCCCTAAGTTTATACGGAGAGCCAATTTGGTGTAGTGGTTAAGGCATCAGGCTAAAAATCAGGAGTTTAGGAGTTCTAGTCCCATCTTAGGCATGAAGCTAACTGGGTGACCTTGGTGCTGTCAGACACTCCTCCCTAGGAAGCATCCACATATCTTAAAAGTTGCCAAGGTTGAGAAGGAACACTGTCCCACTGCAATAAAAAGTTGGTTCAACTGCAGTTTTTCCTCCCCCACTTACTTCTATCACATCCTCTTCAGGTTCCATGGCCTCAAGTGCTGTCCGGGCACTTTCTGTTAAGTAATGTCCCATGGCTGCCTTTAGGACCCCTGGGTTGGGGTACGTCATCTTGATGGTTCACGGTGAGCTGCTGCCCTTGGAGGACATAGCTTCCAACTGCCACCTTTTAGCAACCCTTCTAGAACATTCCTAGACGTTGTTAGCAACAAAGGTTCTACTAGTTTGGTCCTAGTTGCTACCTTCACATTCTCTGTGGAGCTTTCAACATCTCACAGGAAGGAATCTGATGCTGGAATCCCATTCTGTCAAGTGATCCAGATGCTTCCTTACTTATACGACGTAACATGGAAGCAAAACTGTTGCGTGAATACAGTAATCATTATACAGTGGTTACTCAATGATACAAGATACTTAGATCATAATGAATCAGGTATTTCTTGAGTTTATTATTTCAGAAATGAGCCTCTTTGTTGTGTCAGACTGTCTAATGGGGTTGATGCTAAGTGTAGGGGCAAATTATCGAGAATAAAATCTCCAATCTTGACTTGATTCCTTTCTGTCAGTGACAACTAACTCTATTTCTATCCTGATTTCAAGCACCTATGGCTTGTTAGGATGCTGAGCTTGTCGATCAGGAGGTTGGCAGTTTGGCGGGTCGAATCCCGAGTGCCGCGTAACAGTGAGCGCCTGATACTCATCCCAGCTTCTGCCAACCTAGCAGTTTGAAAGCATGTAAAAATGCAAGTAGAAAAATAGGGACCACTACGGTGGGAAGGTCACAGCGTTCCATGCGCCTTTGGCGTCGTCATGCTGGCCACATGACCACGGAGACGTCCTCAGACAAATGCTGGCTCTTTGGCTTTGAAATGGAGATGAGCACCGGCCCCTAGAGTTGGAAACGACTAGCACGCATGTGCGGGGGAACCTTTACCTTTACCTTTTATGCTCTGCATAAGGAAGTATGCTGAATGAAATAAAAAGCTTCTCTAGTTTATTCTTGAAACTTAACATTAAGAAAACCAAGATCATGGCATCCGGCCCTCTCAATTCCTGGCAAATAGATGGGGAAGAAATGGAGGTAGTGACAGATTTTATTTTCCTGGGCTCCAAGATCACTGCAGATGGGGACTGTAGCCAAGAAATTAAAAGACGCTTGCTCCTGGGGAGGAAAGCAATGGCAAATCTAGACAGCACACTAAAAAGCAGAGACATCACCCTGTCAACAAAAGTGCGTATAGTCAAGGCTATGGTCTTCCCGGTTGCAATGTATGGCAGTGAAAGTTGGACCATAAGAAAGGCTGAGCACCAAAGAATTGAGGCCTTTGAACTCTGGTGCTGGAGAAGACTCCTGCGAGTCCCTTGGACTGCAAGGCGATCAAACCGGTCAGTCCTAGAGGAGATCAACCCTGACTGCTCTTTAGAAGGCCAGATCCTGAAGCTAAAACTCAAATAGTTTGGCCACCTAATGAGAAGGAAGGACTCACTGGAGAAGAGCCTAATGCTGGGAAAGATTGAGGGCAATAGAAGAAGGGGACGACAGAGAATGAGGTGGCTGGATGGAGTCACTGAAGCAGTAGGCGTGAGCTTAAATAGATGGTAGAGGACAGGAAGGCCTGGAGGAACGTTGTCCATAGGGTCGCGATGAGTTGGACACGACTTCGCAGCTAACAACTAGTTTATTCCCAGAATGGCTATCCAAATGCCAAGAATAACAGCACCTCCCACTTATATTCTCCAGAAACTAGTACTGAGCTACATTGCCTCTGGATATATCCATCATGATTAGTAGCCCTTGATAGCCTTATCCTGTATGCCAGACATGTCAAACACAAGGCCCGTGGGCCGGATCCAGCCCGCAAAGTGGTTTCATGCGGCCCACGAAGCCATCCTGGAAACAGTGAGGGAACGGCCCCCACTGCCTTGGCCCTGGCCCAGAGACCCTCCTTCTGCCAGATACCCTCATATCTGTCCCACTCCTGCCCAGGCCCCCATAGGCACCCTTGATGCGAACGATGTAGAGCTGGCCACGCCCATCCAGTAGGCCATACACACTTTAGCCATGCCCACCCAGTAGGTCACGCCCACCCAGGCCACACCCACCCGGCCCTCTGAGGGCAACCGCAATGCTTATGCGGCCCTCAATGAAATTGAGTTTGACACCCCTGCTGTATGCAGTTCCGATTCTTTTGAAACCATCAAAACTGATATAAAAATGTACCACTGCATCTTGTGGCAGTGATTTACATGTAGTCAGAATTCTATATTCTAGTTGAGCTTTTGGTGATCATAATGGCTCATGAAACCCTCCAAATCACATATACCCTCCATGTAGTAAGCTATGACTCCCATATTTTTATAATCCAGGTTGGAATTCGAGGCACCATAAACCAAGACATGGTGGGGGGCTAGTTTGGAAAATGAAGCTCAGCTCACCATGGAAGTGTTCCCAGCCCCATTTATCTTGGTTCATTAATTTCTTTTCAGTTCTACATCCTCCTTCCTGAAAGATGGTAACTAGAGTTGTAGCAAGAATCTTGTCTGCAACTGTATGATGAAGTCGTATTCAGATTTGTATTTTTATTTCAACCTTTCAAAACTTTCAGTGCGTTACACTTTGCCTACATTTTCACTGATTTATCAGTCATCTACTAACATGTATTTCCTGTCTGGCCAACATGTTCAATGTAGCCTGTTATCTATAATAAAGCTGGGATCTCTTTCCTGGTGCAATCACTTTATTCAGTACATTTGGATTCATATTTTGGGAGACTGTTAGAATCCAAGTGGATTTCTTCACCAGCAAGAATAATATGCTGTTGAATGAGGACTTTTGCTTTGAAACTAAATAGCTTTGTGTTAAAAAGCCCGAGACAGGATGTGCTATACATCCATGATGAAGTGGAGCTCAGAGTCAGACACCTTGTGGCTAGATGGGATGCTGTGATGAAGCTTTAGCTAATTCAACACTTCATCTCAAATTTACATATCTTCATGGACAAGGTTAACAACTTTTGATTTTTTAAATTTTATTTTGGTTGACAGCTGTAAATCCAGATGCATAAGAGACCTAGAAAAAAATGCATGTTATTAGAAGGACCAAAAATAGTCAGGCAAACGATATATACATAAAAATATACACAGAAATACGATGTATGCTCATTGACACAGACGCACACCCATTTGTTCCAATAAAAATGCACAACGTATTTATTTTTTATTTGTTTGTTCAGTTTCTATGTCCTCCCATTTCAGTCAATGACTCTGTGCAGCTTATAATTCAGAAAATATATTACAATTATACTTTTAAAAAGCATTTTAAAACAAGAAAAAGAAGAAAACCAGTAAAAAACAACATTAAAAACATCCAATTCAACATATACATATAATGTATTTGGCCAGTTAGCAATATAGCCAGGAAATGGGGCCCTTGGCACATTCAGCATCCCAGGCTTGGAAACCCAGCCAGGTTTTTATGAAAGGCTAACAGTGTTGGGGCTAACACTGGGAGAATGTTCCACAGACATCTCAACATAGGAAATTCGCTGCAGGGACACCTCACTGCAGGCACCAGATGGTTTTGAGACCATGTGCCCAGCTCTTAATCTGGTGCTGTCCCACCGACCACTGCTGCCCTCTGACAGCCCACTTGCCCACCCACCCGGCTCTCCATCCAGCACCCACAGCAAGTTTCATACAACAATAGAATCTAAGAAGCTGACAAAGAGATCAAGGCAGCCCTCCTCTCCTATTGTTGCTCCTGTCCATTTATCGTTTTTCCCTGAAAGTAAGCCCCCCCCCAGAAAATCAAGCCCCAGCTTGATTTCCGGGGGTGGGCCTAATATGAGCCCCACCAAAAGTAAGGCCTAGTTTGGGGTGAGGGTGGGGGTAGGGGAGGGCAAACTTGCCCCATGTGCCCTGCACCCACTTACCTTATCGGTAGGACCACCACCACAAGACCTCCCATGCCCAGACACTTGGCAAGCCATGTGGCTCATCACGCCAGTGCTGCCGCTCATGGCAGGAGGTTGCACAGTGCTTTGGGCCATTGTTGCTCATGGCAAGAAGCTGAGTGGTGGAAACGGCCCAAAGCACCAGGCAGCGTCCTGCCACAAGCGACGGCAATGGCCTGAAGAGCCGCTCGGCTGCGCAGCGGAAATGGCCCGAAGCACCATGTGGCATCCACTTGGCTTCTTGCTTTGAGCAGCAGCAACGGCCCAAAGCGCTGTGCTACCTCCTGCCATGAGCGGCGGCACTGGTGTGATGAGCCACACAGCTTGACAAGTGTCAGGGTGTGGGAGGCCTGGCCGCAGCAGTCCTACCAGTAAGGTAAGTGGATGCGGGGCACATGGGGTAGCTTCACACACCCCCATGCCCCTTAGAGCGGCAATGGCGCAATGCGCCACATGGTGTCCAGCCACAAGGGGCAGCAAGCAGCTGCTAAAGAAGTCAAGCAGTGGCATGACAGGTGTTGGGGTGTGGGAGGCCTGGCTGTGGTGGTCCTAAGGTAAGACACCCCCAAAAGTAAGACCCAGTGCCTCTTTTGGAGGCAAAAAAAATGTAAGACTGGGTCTAATTTTCGGGGAAACATGGTAGTATGCAGAAGCAGACTGCCCATGCCACCATGCCTGCATGCAGGACCCAATCATTAAAGCCACTGATCAACTTGCCCACTAGGAACTTGTCTAGCCCTCTTCTAAAGCCATTCAAACTAGCGGCACCACCATAGCATATGCCACCTGTTGAAATTACAGGTTGATTATCCACTAGGTGAAGAAATGTTTTCTCCTATTGGCTTCAAATCTTCTACTGGTCAGTTTCATTGGGTGACTTCTAGTTCTAGTATTATGGGAGATGAGGAAACTCTTATCCATGTTTACACTTTTTTTACTTTGCTTAATATTATGAACGTCAGTCTTTCCTTACAAACAACTTTTCTCTAAGCTAAACAGTTTCAACTGCTGCATGTTGACCTTGTAAAGAAGTTGGTCAAGTTCCTGCTCATCTTGCTTGCCTACTTCTACAAGCCCTCCAGCTCCATTACATTCTTGCGATGTGGTAACCAGAAGAATACACAATATTCTAAAGATGACCACCCCATGGACAACTGAAAGGCTTATCAAAGAATTTCTCAAATACTTGAAAGGGGGACACCACCCACCCCAAAGACTATTATCTCTGTTGTCCCAGAATGCAAGTTACAGGAAAGCACATTGTAGTTGACTGCTAAAGAAACATCTGATTAGGCAGAGCAGCTCAATTATGGAATTGGTTATCAAGGGAAGTAATGGTATCTCTTTTCACTATTCACTATACTGGACAATTAAATTCTTGCAATGAGTAGTAAGTTGGACTTAGTGGCTCTTCCAATCTTTAGAATTTCTACTAATCTTACTACTAAACAGAGTAGCAAATTGGGATACCAATCAATTAAATAAATTAGACTTAACCACCTTTTTAACATGGCACTCAGGCTGTCACCTCTGATTTAGTGCAATGGAGTCCTGTATTCCATCATGACCAACCGGGAGATACAGAAGTCTCAAATTTTTATATTATATAAAAATTGAGGCTGAGGGGTTTTAATTTTTATTGGGTTTTAGCTTTAAATTTCAGGGACTTCATTTAATTAATTGTCTTAATCTGATTTTAATTTTTGTATGTTTGTTTTAATCCTCCCTGTACACCGCCCGGAGTCCTCCGGGAATAGGGCGGTATATAAATTTAATTAATTAAATAAATAAATAAATAAATAACTTTTCATAAATTGTACAATAGAAAAAAGGAAGAAATGTAGAGAGGACAAAAGGGGGGTGGGGGTGGAAAGTATGTGAATTGATTTAATATACATATACGTATATGCAGTGCTTTTTTTGTAAAAGAAAAAGGTGCCGGAACTCACACATGTCATATAACCCGCCTTGACTACCCTACAAGGTTCCATTCAAAAAAGGTGCCGGAACTCCGTTCTGAGCGTTCTATGAGAAAAAAAGCCCTGCGTATCTGAAATTTTACCTTTAGGTTATAATGGAATAAGAGGAATACTGCCCAGCCACTAAGCCAGGGGTGTCAATTTCATTGAGGGCCGCATCAGCATTGCGGTTGCCCTCAAGGGGCCAGGTGGGTGTGGCCTACTGGGTGGGCGTGGCTAGAGTGTGTATGGCCTACTGGGTAGGCGTGGCCAGCTCTACATCGTTGGCATCAAGGGTGCCTATGGGGGCCTGGGCAGGAGTGGGACAGATCTGAGGGTCTCTGGCAGAAGGAGGGTCTCTGGGCCAGGGCCAAGGCAGTGGGGGCTATTCCCTCACTGTTTCCAGGATGGCTTCGCGGGCCGCATGAAACCACTTCGCAGGCCAGATCCGGCCCCCGGGCCTTGTGTTTGACATGTCTGCACTAAGCAAACTGCTTCTGAATATGAGGGCCTCACTTTTGGCTAAGCCCCTTTTAAACTGACATCTTCATATTTTTGCATAAAAAGTGAATTAACTTCTGCAATAGCTTCACCTTCCCGCCAATCAAGTTGGAAAAATTTCAGCTTCTACAAAAACATTTTCCTGAATCTTGTACCCACCTTAACCATGTAGGGAGGGTGATGTGCTGGCAGGGATGCAAGCTTCATGCTGGAGAATAGTTGAAGAAATAATAACCTCCATAGGCCACAATTCCAAACCACAGCATTGCTCCAAAAAATTGCATCACATTTTTGTTCAACTGCACTAAATGGGGTTTAGGGAAAGAGAAAAATCATTTATTCATCATATCAAATGAAATAACAGAGGCCACATCGCTGCTCTCTAATAAAACTTGTGCCAAAGGAAACAACAGAGAATGAAGGAGACAGGGTCAGATGAGGAGGAAAGAATAAAAGAAGGTACATGTATTTCATATATATGTGGTAAGATTTATAAATTGGATAAATAAATAAAATAAATATGGGCAAGATTTGGGTTTAAATTGGCAGGAGAAATACAGGTAGTCCTCAACTTTTAACGACAATTGGGGATTTCAGTTGTAAGTTAGTGTGGTCATAAGTTGAGTCATCATGTGACTGGACCTGATTTTATAACCATTTGTATGTCAGTCATAAGGTGAATTGAGCTTCCCCAATGGGTGTTTAAAAGGTCACCTTAAAAAAAGTGAGTTGCTTGTCCAGCCTCAGAATTATAATTGTGTGACCATGGGATATCGCAATGGTTTAAGTACAGGTTATAAAGCACTTTTTTTGAGGCTGTCGTAACTTTGAACTGTTAATCAAGCATAAGTTGAGCACTACTTATATACACTAATGGCTCAATTCACATTGTCAGCCTTTCCCAATTAACTGGGTGTGTCTGGACTACAATTTCCGGATTTCCACATCAGGAAGGAATTCCAGGAGTTGCTCTGATCAGTACCCCCTGCAGATTAGGAAAGGGTGCTGCATATAACAAGTGATTTTGAAGGAAAATTTTTACGACAGGTCTGAGAAGGAGAAAAGCGTTTCTAAATTCTCTGTGAATTTGGCATCATTTTGTCAAAAAGTTCCAATCTCTGTGCATCTGCAACAATACTCAGCTGCCAGGGTCCACTTCTGGAAATATAGATTTGAGTTGGGGGGGGTTGGAGGGGAGCGAAGACCACCAGGTCAAAAGTGTCAAGATGTGGACTACATCTTTATGATGAATGCTCTTCCCTTTTGTAATATGGTCATGAAAAATGGGGGTTTCCATCCCATAGTTGGGTTTAATTTAATTTAATTTTAATTTAATAACATTTATATACCGCCCTTCTCCCTGAGGACTCAGGGCGGTTCACAGGGCAGAATAAAATAGCAAATACAAACATTAAAAAAGATTAAACAATTGCCCTAGTTAAAAACAATATAAATACAACGCTAAAAACCCCCAGAAAAATTAAAAAGCGAAAGATAAAACAACCCCAACACCCCCCCCTCAGGCTAGGCCGGCTTGTACAAACAAAAATGTCTTGAGATCGCGACGAAAGGAGCGAAGATCGGGCGCCGTCCGGAGCTCTACCGGTAGCTGATTCCACAGCTCCGGAGCGCCCACAGAGAAGGATCTCCCCCTGGGGGCCACCAATCGACATTCTCTGATCGGTGGCACCCTGAGGAGGCCCTCTCTGTGGGAACGCACAGGGCGCAGGGAGTTTGATGCCGGCAGCAGATGTTCCCTGAGGTACTCCGGCCCCATGCCATGGAGTGCTTTGAATACCGTTACCAGTACCTTGAATCTCACCCGGAAGACAACTGGCAACCAATGCAGCTCACGGAGCAGAGGTGTAACGTGGGAGTATCGGGAGACTCCCAACACCACTCTCGCGGCTGCATTCTGTACCAGTTGGAGCTTCCGAGTGGTCCTCAAGGGCAGCCCCATGTAGAGAGCGTTGCAGTAGTCCAGACGAGAGGACACGAGCGCATGAGTGACCGTGCATAGATCATCCCGGCTAAGATAGGGCCGCAACTGACGCACCAGGCGAACCTGTGCGAAGGCCCCCCTAGTCACGGCTCCTATATGATCTTCCAAGGCGAGCCGTGAATCTAGGAGGACCCCCAAGTTGCGAGCCCTATCTACGGGGGGTAATAATTCACCCCCCATAGCTAGAGGTGGAATGTCCGAATAAACCCGGGATGAAGATATGCAAAGCCACTCAGTCTTGTCGGGGTTGAGCTGGAGTCTGTTCCTCCCCATCCAGACCCGAACCGCCTCCAGGCAACGGGACATCACGTTGAGGGCATCACTGGGGTGGTTTGGGGTCGAAAAGAAAAGTTGGGTATCATCAGCGTACTGATGATACCCAACTCCAAAGCCACGAATGATCTCACCCAGCGGCTTCATGTAGATGTTGAACAGGAGAGGCGAGAGGACCGACCCCTGAGGAACTCCACAAATGAGAGACCTCGCGGTCGACCTCTGCCCCCCTGCCAACACCGACTGCGAACGTCCCAAGAGATAGGAGGAGAACCACTGTAAAACTGTGCCTCCCACTCCCAATCCCCTGAGACGCCGCAGCAAGATACCATGGTCGATGGTATCGAAAGCCGCCGAGAGGTCTAATAGGACTAGGACAGAGGAATGCCCCCTGTCCCGAGCCCTCCAGAGATCATTCACCAGCGCGACCAATGCCGTCTCCGTGCTGTGCCCGGGCCTGAAACCCGATTGGTACGGGTCTAGATAATCCGCTTCATCCAGGACCAGAGGGAGCTGATGCGCCACCACACTCTCAACAACCTTCGCAAGAAAGCGAAGGTTGGAGACAGGACGAAAGTTGTTCAATACAGCCGGGTCCAGAGCAGGCTTCTTGAGGAGAGGCCTCACCACCGCCTCCTTCAAGACGGTGGGGAAGATACCCTCACTCAAAGAAGCCGATATAACTGCCTGGAACCAGCTGCGTGTCCTCTCCCTGGCTGCATAAACCAGCCAGGAAGGGCACGGGTCCAGTAAACATGTGGTGGTGCTCAGCCTCCCCATGATCCTGTCCACTTCCTCCGGAGTCACAGAATCAAACTCCTCCCAGATGATATCGACAAGACCACCCGTGTCCTGATCGTCAGACTCTGCCCAGTCAGAGTCCAAACCGGTCCGAATCCGAGCGATTTTGTCCGACAGATGTTGGTTAAACTCCTCGGCACGTCCCTGCAAGGGATCCTCCCTCACCTCCTGATTTAGGAGGGAGCGAGTCACCCTAAACAGGGCAGCCGGGCGATTATCTGCGGACGCAATAAGGGTGGCGAAGTGGTTGGACCTCGCCTCCCTAATTGCAGCGAGATAAGACCTAATAAAGGCTCTTAGTCGCAATCGGTCGGGTTCGGATCGGCTGGACCTCCAACCGCTCTCTAGGCCCCGTCTCCGACGCTTCATCTCCCGGAGCTCCGCAGAAAACCATGGAGCCCGACGGGATCTGCACCGGGTCAGGGGCCGCAAGGGTACAACTCGGTCAAGGGCCTCAGTGGCCGTCCTTTCCCAGGCTTCCACTAAGGCCTCGGCCGAGCTGTGAGCGAGGGAGGCAGGTGGGGACCCCAGCGCCGCCTGGAACCTCTGGGGATCCATTAAGCGTCTGGGGCGGTACCATTTAAGTGGTTCCAAGCACCCACGGCGGGGGGTGGCAAAACGGAAGACCAGCCGCAGGAGATGATGATCGGTCCATGACAGGGGCATAATAATTGGAGAGCCCCCACCAAGATCATCTAACCACCGTCCAGACAAGAAAACAAGGTCAAGGGTGTGGCCTCCTTCATGAGTCGGTCCCGTAATTACTTGCGTCAGGTCCATGGCCGTCATGGAAGCCATGAACTCCCGAGCCAACTCAGATGATCCTCCCAGCGATGGTAGGTTGAAGTCCCCCAAAACTATAAGTTTCGGGAACTCAACCACCAGCCCAGAGAGGACATCAAGCAGCTCAGGCAGGGCTGCTGCTGCGTGACTAGGCGAAAGGTACACCAGCAGCAAGCCCAACTGCGCACCAGGGCCGCATCTCAAAAAGAGAGACTCACACCCGACTGTCTGGGGAACGGTGGCCTCCCGCGGACACAAGGTCTCCCTCACAACAACAGCCACTCCCCCACCCCTACCCTGAGCCCGAGGCCGGTGCAGCACCCGGAAACCTGGTGGGCAAAGATCAACCAGAGGAACACCGCCCTCTGGGCCCAACCAGGTCTCCGTGATGCAAGCCAGGTCGGCCTGCTCACCCTCGACCAAGTCTCGAACGAGAGGAGCCTTATTAACGACCGACCTGGCATTCAAATACACCAGCCGGAGCTCAGGAGGCTGCACATCCTCACTCCCGGGACCTCGGGGCGGAACCAGAGGGTCGGAGTGCCTCACCGCTCGTAAGCAGCGGAGAGGCCTTCCCTGAGACCGATACGGCCCTCTGTTCCTACACCTGCTGCCCTTCCCTATCGTCGTGGGGATGGGTAGTCCCCCGACTGGCCCTGGAGCCCCAGAAGCAGCCGACCCCCGCTCCCCCCCTCCGCGATCAGCCTCAGCACTAGCCTGAACAGCGGTAGTTGGACTGCCCCCCTCATCCAAACAACCAAGAAAAGAACCCTCCCTCCTCCCTAACCCCCAAAAAAATTTTGACAAAAAGCAAACCAAGGACCTCCTATTAGGTTTACGTCGGAGGCCCATAGCCGTGCCCGGCCATCTCTCAGGATCCCAATAAATGGGACCTTCCTCGAGATTGTACTCGGCTGGAAAGGCGGGCCGCCTCCAGGAAGGGGGAGCACCCCTGAGGGCGAGCAAGTCCGTAGAGGAGTACCTAAAACAAGGCATAAGAGCAGTCCAGATATAGGCAGTCCATGGTCAATTAATTTAAGGAGGGACCAAACAGAGAGCAAATAGGTGTCCCGAGCCTCCACCCAGCCACTGCCACTCAGCTGGGTGCCACCCCAGGACAGGCCAACCACCGCCCTCTCACGACAGTTGGAGAGCCTATACCAGGGGGGAATAGTCCGAAACATCCATCCTGGGTACAGCATGTCCCCTAGAGCTCTCACCTCTAGGGGCAGCAGATGTAAGTTCAGGCCACCCTCTCACTGTGGCCAGTACCCAGGGGACTCTGAATCCTTTGGGGACGATATGTGAGTGGCAATAGAGAACAGTCCGAAAGAAGGGATGAGATAGTGTATTACATCATCAAAGTCTGCACTACTAGATGGCCAAATCCTCCGCTGCTCTGTCCTTCGAGAAGATTGATCATGGCCGGTTCTGCAGTCATTGGGGTCTTCCAAATTATCTAATTCTTTTAGGTCCACAAGTCCAATGGCACCAACCAAAGTCACAACTGGTGCCACGGGAAACATAGATCTTCCAAGGGACCACTGGGCTCCACTGGGATCCACCGGCATTAACCGGCTAGCCCAGGAACCTTCGAGGCCACCAACAGCAGTGAGAGTACCAGGCCATCTAGAAAGAGTAAAGTAAGCAGAGGAAGCGATAAGTTGAGTGCAGCATCGCCGCTGAATCGCCAGGGCGACTGCCACCACCGGAGCGTTGCTGCAGACGCCGCCGCCATTGCTGCCGCCGCCAGGACGCTGATGGAACCAAGAATAATCCAGCCCTTCCCGCCACCGATCGAAAACGGGCCAACAAGGCTCAGGCGGGAACGGGCAAACGGTCAGACAGACAACCCAGCAAGCAGTCGATGGGAAAGAAGGCCTAGAGCGGCCCTGGAGCAACGCCGCCGCCACCGCCATCCCCGTCGCCAACGGAGCGAGCCAAGAACGCCGCCGCCGCCACAGCCGCGGGAGAGCAAGCCGACCACAGAAGCGGCCCGAAATGGCCCGAAGCGCCTCCACCGAGACCGCCAGCAGCGAGGGACCATCCGAGGGCCGACTCCGCTACCGACGAGGACGCCCAGCAAGCTGTCGATGGAAAGGAAGGCCTAGAGCGGCCCTGGAGCAACGCCGCCGCCACCGCCGTCCCCGTCGCCCTCGGAACGAGCCAAGAACGCCGCCGCCGCCACAGCCGAGGGAGACCAAGCCGACCACAGAAGCGGCCCGGAATGGCCCGAAACACCTCCGCCAAGACCGCCAGCAGCGAGGGACCCTCCGAGGACGCCGGGTCCGCCACCGCCGAGGACGCCGCGGCCGAAACCACCGGCCGCCGAAACCACCAGGTACCGCGAAAACGGCCCAGAAAACGCCCGAGGGAGCGGGTCGGCGCCGCAAACATCCAGTCCGAGAAAGCAGCAGGGCCGACAGCAAAACAGCAGTCCAAAACCTTCATCCTTCAGCTGCCAAATCAATTGCCCTCATTATCCCCCCAACCCAGAGGGTATAAACACCCCTGGGGGGCTCCTAGGACGCCTATTTTCTGAGACTTGCAGAGCTCACCCTAACAGATCCGCCTGCACGTCCGCCATCTTGGGATATCTGTTGACTATTAGACTGGCTAGTAAATGAGCTAGAAAACAGTTGGTGAATCTTCTTTTCAATGATAGACTGATCTGGCATTGTGAAGGGTAGCATATGGGGCCCAAACTTGTTTAACAGGGGAACAGATAAGGACGCCGGCCCCATTGCAATCGATAATAAAATAAGGCTCAGATAATAAAATAAGGCTCTCTGGGTGATATAACCGTTCCTCCCTCACACACAGCCACCCTAGTGTGGCAGTGTGACTAAAATGTGGGACTAAGACTGAGGAAGCCCTCAGTGGGTGTGGTGCTGTCTTTGCCTGAACTGGTTATTATTGTTGTCTGAAGGCAGCTGGGTTTCCTGCAAGGGTTGATACTGTAAGCCTTACGAAGTCCCTTTGTATGGAATATAGTCAGCACGAAGAGGGAGGGCCTCTGAACATGTGCATGCCCCTCTTTTGCTTAACCATCTTCGCACAACCCTCACCCGATGCCCCGTGCTTGACACGCTTGACCTCCAGGGCACCGTCGGGTCGCCCGGGTGAGAAGACGGCCGTGTGCACCTCCATGGATCCGGCACCATCGGACTGGAAGATCTCACGGAGCAATTTCTCGAGTTGCACGAGAGCTGGCTTTTCTTCGTCGGGCCGCGGCTGCACAATCACACCCACCAGGGCAGCCGGGGAGTCACCGCCTTGATCCCGCACGCCCTGCAACACCTCCCGCATCCGCTCGGGCCGCTCCCGCAGCGACGACGGCCGGCATAGGAAGAAGATCAACTGGCCCGACGGCGTGGATGGCAGGGCGTGGGGCGCCGGCAGCGGAGCAACGGGGCAGCAGGGATCAGCGGAGCCGGGCGGGCTGCCGGCGGAGGCGCCGCCCGTCGGGGGCAGCACGTGGTGCGCGAAGGAGCTGAGTACAGTTTGCCCCCCGTCTGACCCCCACGACTCGCCGGCCAGCAGCACCACCTGCGTGCGCTGCACCACCGTCCCGTCCTCGCACGGGCCGGGTTCGCTCTCGCCAGCCACGCCGCGACCGCCGGTCCGCCGCCCGCCCCCCGAGCTCCCGCCCCGCTGCTCTTTGCGCTCCATGCCGCCCGGATCCAGCCGCTCGCCGCGCCGGCGTCGCTCCCCGCGCGCCTCTCCTGCGTCTTGCGCAGGTGTCACAATCGTCAGCCGGCCCCTTCTGGGCGTAAGGAGCAGCGTGGAGGCCTGGCCTGTGACCCCGCGGCTCTCCTGGGTGTTGGCGGAGCCAGGCTTAGCGAGCTGGCTTTCGTGCCCAGGGCGCCCCCGACGCGAGCGCGCCTCCCTCCCGGGCGCTTTGGAAGGAAAATCGGTCTTCCGCTTCATTCTCCGGTCCCAAGGCCCACAAGCCATGTGGTTGATGCAGCCTCTGGCCACGATCCTTAAGGGCGAGAAAGGAGTCCTTGGAGAATGTAGAAGAAGCAAGAGGGGCTTCCTTGGGTCTATAGAACTCAGCTCGGACAAGGCATTTTGCGTGCATTTCTGAAGTTCAACCAGTTTCCTTTCCCCTGTCCTCCGTAGCCTACTAACCTATTTAGTTGGTTAAAAACCCTGCTATATTCACTGGGATTTGTCCACCTTAAATCCACAATCCTATGGATCGGAGATGTTCAGATTCTACTGACTGTGCGCCATATCGAATACAATCTTAAATGCACGAGCACATTCAGCTCAGTCCCTGTTGTAAGCAAGAGATTATTGAGGTTGTAGATATAGCTGGATCACGAGAGAGAGAGAGAGAGAGAGAGAGAGAGAGAGAGAGAGAGAGGGAGGGAGGGAGGGAGGGAGGGAGGGAGAGAGAGAGAGAGTGTGTTTTAGGCTGTTTAGTCTTGTTATAAGATATACCCATAAAAATTAGAATAAATTAAATGTCCTGCAATAAAAGTCTAGAAGGCCAGCTATCTGTTTGCCAGTTGCCTGCTAATTTATTTAGCAATAAGCTAGCAATATCAGGAGGACACTAGTAAGCAACATTTAGGAGGTGCTCCTCATGCTCTGCCAAATAGTCTTATCAGCTGGAAACTAGGAAGTCTTTTGAGTCCAAGAGCAGCTGGTAACTGATGAATCTTCTTATAATCTACAAATTTCTAAAAATGTTTTCTGTCTGGCTTCTATCTGTCATTTGGGGCTTAGATTACTGTGCTTGTGACTCACTCTAGAAGTCTAATAATTGTTTAAACCAAAAAGATGTGACCAGATCAACTATTCCCCCCCCCCAAAAGAAACTTTCAATTTAACGTGCATCTGGAAAGCATGGGGGATATTATTGTGAAGTTTTAAGATTTTAATTCCCTTGTAAAACACTCTAGGCTCCTTGGGGAGGAAAAACAGTAGAGAAATAAATATGTATTATTATTACTAATAAATAAGAAGGGAAGAAGTTTAAAGAACAAAAGAGAAGGATGTTTTACAAGCAGAGAAAAGTATGCACAATGCACAACTAAATTTCCTCGGATTTCATTTACTTTTCTCCTATCTTCTGCCTCCAACTTCTTTTTCTTACTTTTTCTCTGCACTTTTTATGTAAATTTCTTATCTACAAAGAGAATATTATTCCCCTCCAAATGGTGAAAGGGACTGTCTAGGAAGGAAGGGATAATCAGATTGTCTCCCATCATTGTGCATTGGCCGCAGGTATTTGTGGGAAATCTGGACAGGGTTGTTCAAAGACATACTAACCTGGCTAGTATGGACAACCTGATTGGGAGCTGATCATGTATTTTTATCTGCAAACATTTCTGCTCAGTTCTTGAAACAAAAGTCGCAGGGCTCTGCTTGGTTTCTTGTTGCCATAAATGTAAGTACAGGTAGTCCTTGACTTACAACTGGCCACATAGTAACTGTTTGAAGTTGTAGCTGACCTCCCTGTGGGTACTTATGACCCAGATTCAAACTTCCAATGTTCACATGATGACATTTCAAGCATTTAGCAACCAGCCCGCATTTGTGGCTGTAGCATCCTGCAGTCACATGACCATGTTTTACTGTTTTTGCTGCATTTACTCCATAGCAAACCACTGGTTTGCTTTACTACCATGGCATTTGTTTAATGACTGCCTCAAAAAAGGCCATAAAATCAGGTCAGCCATGTGGATGACCTGGTTTGCGACCATCACAAGTTATGATTGTGATGGGCAAGCTCCTTTATGGTCATTACTTAAGAACTATTATGTTGTCCTGATCACACACATGTAACTCTGGTTTAGTGGATTTATTAATATCCCCGCCCCCGCCGCAACTCCCTTCACCAAAACTCAGAACTGTCCCAATTAAGTCCAGCCACAAGCAGACCACCAATGCTAGTCCACAGAGCAATGGCCAATGTGTTCCCAATCAAAATAAAATTAAATCCACAATACAAGAGGGTTCATGTGGCAAGAAAAATCCAGAGTTTATAAGGCACAATCCAAGTCAAGTTACAGTGTCAATCCAAAGCAAGACAAGAATCGCAACAATCAGAAAACAGCTAGGAAATGAATATGTTGTTCCAAGCATCGCCTCCATCTGTCTGCTGTGCTAAATAGCCAGCTTCCGGTGCAGTCCATCAAGAAGGGTGAGACTTCCTCCTCATAAGTAATCTGGCTGACCTTCTCTGCTCTTGCCTTTTCTCTGCCCTACATGTTCTTGGATCAGGTGCAGCAGGCAGTTTCTCTTCCTCATCACTGACTGACTCCAGGTGCATGCTTTCTCCACCTGAAGCCTCTGGGCTGTCCTGTTGCAGCTGTGTTTGAGCCAAATCTCTCTCAGCTGCTTGGAGCCATTACAACTCCCCTCCAGATGTGCCTGGAACTGGTTCATCTTCCTCTGAGCTGACATCTGGAGAAATAACTGGGGAAGCATCTGGGGGAGTCATCACAACTATTCATAATGCACAGATGTAGTTATTTGGAATCCAGCACTATATCTGCAGAACGAAAAGTATCACTGTAGATTGCTAGTGAGAATTTTTGCATATGTCCCCATATGGGGTGAAAGTTTTCTATAGAAAACAGGTCCATTAAAGAGAAGACAAATATGAATTATCACTTCTCCTTAAAATGCTGGTTTTCTGTCTGCAGAGTTTTACACAGTGATGGACAAAGAGCATGTAGAATCCTATTTTCTGTGTTGAGTGTTGCCATTTACATTTGATTTTTGTGACTGAGTCTTCAAAATTCAAAATGAAATTGAGATTCATTAACATTTTCTTGTTGGTATATCAAGCTGAGGGCTTCAGAGAAAAGTGTTAAAGATGGTTTTTTTACTATTTGAGGCTAAGTATGAAACACCCTGACTGCTCTTTAGAAGGCCAGATCCTGAAGTTGAAACTCAAATAGTTTGGCCGCTTAATTTATTTATTTAGAAGGAAGGAGTCACTGGAGAAGAGTCTAATGTTGGGAAAGGTTGAGGGCAAGAGAAGAAGGGGATGACAGAATGAGGTGGCTGGATGGAGTCACTGAAACAGTAGGTATGAGCCTAAATGGACTCCAGAAGATGGTAGAGGGCAGGAAGGCCTGGAGGAACGTTGTCCATGGGGTCGCAAAGGGTCGGACACAACTTCGCAGCTAACAACAACAATGAAACACCCATTTTATTTTTGTATCTAGTCTTTATAGTCCAATAGGGTCCCCAACACAGATAAGCAGCCCAAGAGGGTTTTTTTTCCCTTTTTCCAGCTTCTGAAAAAGTGAAGGAACAACAAAGAGTCTTATCTATGTCTGGGCTTCAAGCCAAGTTTCCTTTAAGCATAATACATTGTAGTGCCATGATTCACCACTAGATGTCATTGACACTGTCTTCCAGCTTTCCAAATCCAAGCCTGTTTTACAGTCTTTCAACTATCTTTTCTTAAAAAAAAGTCTCAAAGGTACTTATAGTCCCCAAATTTCCAAGCTATATATCTGTATTAATCCCAAATTGATCTTGTAGTTTTCTCTATTTTCCCCCAAAGCAATTAATTCGCTGCTTTTCTTTTCCTGAGGGAGCAGGGCAAAAACTTCCCTCTCTCATTGGGGAGGATTCTTTGCTTTGGGCATTCTTTTTTCCAGGAGAGTAGTATTAAGGTCATAAAAAGAGGATTGTCATGGTTCCAATAGTTGAGACCAGTAAAAGCAGAACTCCAAGGCAAGAGTTCCTTAAAGAACATATTTATTGGCTACAAAGTATTGGTGCAATCAAAAGTGAAACCAAGTCTGGAGTTCCCTCCCAAGCGTTACAATGTTACAAAGTTGAACTTCCCACCCCAGTACTATGTCATTATCCACGTTCCCGACAGAATACTTTGGTGGACTTTCTGACAGAAGGCTCAGCCTGCCAAACGTCAGGTAGCAATGACCTTGGTTCCCATGGGACAATTTATTGTTTAGTCTAACCTTAAAACCACTCATCCCCCTCCCAGTACTGTGGCAACTGAAAACGAAGCAAAAATGGCTTCAGCCAAGATTGTTGCAGTGTTGACAAGGATGAAGTCTCACCCAGTTCCATCCATGTTGCTCAAAAATTACTAGTTAGTACTTATCTTTGGTTTCCAGCAGCTGCTGACTGGCCACACGAATGTAGCCAGTCTTTCCCCCACTAGTTTGGAGGGCTTCCTTGGATCCAGCGGAAGGGCCACTGCCCCTCCGCAATCAACAAGGGTCCCCTCCTTCTTCATTGCCTCTCCAGGGTGACTGTTGACCCTTTTTAGGGTCCACAGTGGAGCAAAATCGAATGTGGAAGATGGAACCCAGTTGAGTCAACATTCTATGTTGAAATCAATCCAAGAAACAATTGTTTTATTTCATGATGAGACTAAAAATAATGCAAATGAGATAAAAGAACAATTTTCTAACCTAAACTTACAAATTCAGACAATAACTACAAAGAAGGAACTAGTAACCCAGAAAACAGAAAGAAAATTAGAAGCAATGGATCCAAAGATGGAGGACCTAAAGCAGGGGTAGGCAACTTTGGCTCTTTTATGACTCCTGGACTTCAACTCCAAGAATTTCTGAGCCAGCATGGCTCAGCTTGGAAACCTCTCCCTTTCCCCTCAACATGGTTGGCTCAGGAATTCTGGGAATTGAAGTCCGCAAGTCATAAAAGAGCCAAGGTTGCCTACCCCTGACCTAAAGGAAGGAATTAACAGACAGATACAGACAAATGAAAAATTAGAAGATGCAGTGATAACACCGGAAATGGAAAAGATATCTTACTTGTCAAGATCTCAGAACACATTTGAGGATAAGGAAGAAGAGCTGATCGAATGGATGATAAAGCTGTTAGGAAAAATGCTGAATACTGACAAACAAGAAATGGAAAAAAAACTGAAGGAGAAGGATGGAGGCTGTTTAATGAATATAAATAGTTTGAGCGTTCTTCCAAAAATACTTCAATCAAATTTTCTTCCTCATTCCAAACAATATATACAAAAACAGAGGAAGAATTACTTGATGATTCAAATGCAGTGACTTGGAAAGTTATTTGGCAAAGGAAGAAAGCTAGAGTAAGACTGAAGAAAATAGAGGTTTTGACCTATTAGATGGGATATTATACTATGAAACAGATGTTTGAATATGGTTAAGAAAATAGTTAACTGTTAGAAATAAAAGTATTATAATTAGAAGGATAGGATTATACTTTGTTATCAATATTATACTTCGTTATGAGATGGGAAATGTGAAAATTCTAAAAGATTTTGAATAAGGGAAGGTTTTGGTTATCCAAATATAATTTATTAAGAGAAAATTATAAGTGATAGATATATTTTGAACTTTGATTGGAAATTTAAAAAATTTAAAAAGCGGGAAAAACAGGATATTGATTGAACAAACGGATTTTAAGTGCAAATGCAATTGAGGTATGTTCTGGCTAGAAAAGATATTAGAAACTGTTGTTGTTGTTGTTGTTAGCTGCGAAGTCGTGTCCGACCCATCGCGACCCTATGGACAACATTCCTCCAGGCCTTCCTGTCTTCTACCATCTTCTGGAGTCCATTTAAGCTCACGCCTACTGCTTCAGTGACTCCATCCAGCCACCTCATTCTCTGTCGTCCCCTTCTTCTATTGCCCTCGATCTTTCCCAGCATTAGGCTCTTCTCCAGTGAGTCCTTCCTTCTCATTAGGTGGCCAAAGTATTTGAGTTTTAGCTTCAGGATCTGGCCTTCTAAAGAGCAGTCAGGATTGATCTCCTCTAGGACTGACCGGTTTGATCGCCTTGCGGTCCAAGGGACTCGCAGGAGTCTTCTCCAGCACCATAGTTCAAAGGCCTCAATTCTTTGGCGCTCAGCCTTTCTTATGGTCCAACTTTCACTGCCATACATTGCAACTGGGAAGACCATAGCCTTGACTATACGCACTTTTGTTGACAGGGTGATGTCTCTGCTTTTTAGTGTGCTGTCTAGATTTGCCATGGCTTTCCTCCCCAGGAGCAAGCGTCTTTTAATTTCTTGGCTACAGTCCCCATCTGCAGTGATCTTGGAGCCCAGGAAAACAAAATCTGTCACTACCTCCATTTCTTCCCCATCTATTTGCCAGGAATTGAGAGGGCCAGATGCCATGATCTTGGTTTTCTTAATGTTAAGTTTCAACCCAAGTTTTGCACTCTCCTTCTTCACCCGCAACAAGAGGCTCTTTAGTTCTTCTTCACTTTCTGCCATTAGAGTGGTATCATCTGCGTATCTTAGGTTGTTGATATTTCTTCCGGCAATCTTAATTCCAACTTTTGATTCATCTAGCCCTGCCTTTCTCATGATGTGCTCTGCATATAAGTTAAATAGGCAGGGCGACAGTATACAGCCTTGCCGGACTCCTTTCCCAATTTTGAACCAATCAGTGGTTCCGTGTCCAGTTCTCACTGTTGCTTCTTGACCCGCATATAGGTTTCTCAAGAGACAAATAAGATGGTCTGGTACTCCCATCTCTTTAAGAACTTGCCACAGTTTGTTATGATCCACACAATCAAAGGCTTTAGCATAGTCAATGAAGCAGAAGTAGATGTTTTTCTGGAACTCCCTAGCTTTCTCCATGATCCAGCGTATGTTGGCAATTTGATCTCTAGTTCCTCTGCCTCTTCGAAATCCTGCCTGTACTTCTGGTAGTTCTCGATCCACATACTGCTGAAGTCTAGCTTGTAGGATTTTAAGCATGACTTTACTAGCATGAGAAATGAGTGCAATGGTGCGATAGTTTGAACATTCTTTGGCACTGCCTTTCTTTGGAATTGGAATGTAAACTGATCTTTTCCAATCCTGTGGCCACTGTTGAGTTTTCCAAATTTGCTGGCAAATTGAGTGTAGCACTTTTACTGCACTGTCTTTTAAGATTTTGAATAGCTCAGCTGGAATACTGTCACCTCCACTAGCTTTGTTGTTGCTCAGCTTTTCTAAGGCCCACTTCACCTCACATTCTAGGATGTCTGGCTCGAGGTCAGTGACCACCTCATTGTGATTATCTGGGACGTTAAGCTCATTCTTGTATAGTTCTTCTGTGTAATTTTGCCACCTCTTCTTAATCTCTTCTGCCTCTGTTAGGTCCCTGCCATTTTGGTCCTTTATCATGCCCATTTTTGCATGAAACGTTCCCTTCATCTCTCCAATTTTCTTGAAAAGATCTCTGGTCCTCCCTATTCTATTGTTTTCTTCTATTTCTTTGCACTGTTCATTTAAGAAGGCATTCTTATCTCTTCTAGCTATTCTCTGGAATTCTGCATTCAATTGGGCATATCTATGTTTTTCTCCCTTGCCTTTCGCTTCCCTCCTTTCCTCAGCTATTTGCAAAGCTTCCTCAGACAGCCATTTTGCTTTCTTGCATTTCTTTTTCTTTGGGATGGTTTTGGTTGCTTCCTGTTGTACAATGTCGCGAACCTCTGTCCATAGTTCTTCAGGCACTCTGTCTATCAGATCTAATTCCTTAAATCTATTTGTCACCTCTACTGTATATTCAACAGGGATATGATTTAATTCATACCTGAGTGGCCTAGTGCTTTTCCCTACTTTCTTCAGTTTAAGCCTAAACTTTGCAAGGAGAAGCTCATGGTCTGAGCCACAGTCAGCTCCTGGTCTTGTTTTTACCGACTGTATAGAGCTTCTCCATCTTTGGCTGCAGAGCATATAGTCAATCTGATTTCTGTGTTGACCGTCTGGTGATGTCCATGTGTAGAGCCGTCTCTTGGGTTGTTGGAAAAGAGTGTTTGCTATGACCATCGTATTCTCTTGACAAAATTCTATCAGCCTGTGCCCTGCTTCATTTTGTACTCCAAGGCCAAACTTGCCTGTTATTCCAGTTATCTTTTGGCTTCCTACTTTAGCATTCCAATCCCCCATGATGATAAGGACATCATTTTTTGGTGTTACTTCTATAAGGTGCTGTAGGGTTTCATAGAACCGGTCAATTTCATCCTCTTCAGCACTGGTGGTTGGGGCATAGACTTGGACTACTGTGATATTGAATGGTTTGCCTTGGATTCGAACTGAGATCATTCTGTCATTTTGAGGATTGTATCCCAGTATTGATTTTCCTACTCTTTTATTGACTATGAAGGCTACTCCATTTCTTCTGAGGGATTCTTGCCCGCAGTAGTATACCTGATGGTCATCTGAATTAAATTCACCCATTCCTGTCCATTTTAGTTCGCTGATACCTAAGATGTCGATGTTCAGTCTTGTCATCTCTTGTTTGACCACGTCCAGCTTGCCTTGATTCATGGATCTTACATTCCAGGTTCCTATGGAGAAAAAATCTTTACAGCATCGGACTTTCCTTTCACCACCAGACATATCCACAGCTGAGCGTCCTTTCGGCTTTGGCCCAGTCGCTTCATTCTTTCTGGCGCTACTAGTACTAGCCCTCTGCTCTTCCCCAGTAGCATATTGGACGCCTTCCGACCTGAGGGGCTCATCTTCCAGCGTCATATCGTTTTGCCTTTTGGTACTGTCCATAGGGTTTTCATGGCAAAGATACTGGAGTGGGTTGCCATTTCCTTCTCCAGTGGATCACGTTTTGTCAGAACTCTCAGCTATGACCTGTCCGTCTTGGGTGGCCCTGCACGGCATAGCTCATAGCTTCATTGAATTACGCAAGCCCCTTCGCCACGACAAGGCAGTAATCCATGAAGGGGTATTAGAAACTGACTCTATTGATATTATTATAATACCAGAAAAATGTGATGAAGATGTCTATATTTAATTGTATTAACAGTAACAAGAATTGTATTTTCCCAATGTGGAAAAATGCATGCTACTGGAAGAAGAGAGGATCAAAGAAGCACTGGATGGTGTAGTATTGGAACTAGACTGAGAATGTTAATATGTACTACTGAATTATCAATGGACCCAGACAACACATTGTTTATTAAGTACTCATGATTGCAAAATTAGAAAATTAATAAAATATGTATTTAAAAAAATTCAAAAAGAAACTGCAAGATGACTCTCACTAGATTCATCAGCAAATTTGATGCTGTTTCCTTAAAAGAGAGGAAAAGTAGAATTTAAATCTACTAAAGAATAATAAATAGTAAAGAATAATAATAATTGTATGGATTTCTCTCCCATTCCAGGTGTTATTCTTTATAGCTTTCTTATAGTGGCTGTTATAATTCTTTTTGATTCCTAATGTGTTCATCCTTGGACTCTTGCCTTCTCTGCTCACTTGCTTATACATTTTCCTTTACATTTTCTGGAGATCCATTTAGGCAATATCTAAAAGTTCAACACATTGACAAAGTGGTTCCTCACAGTAGATTTTTGTTGCAAGACTTTGGGATTTGCTATGTTTGCCTGACTTGGCTGCAGCCTATCTCAGCCCTGATAGTAACAGCTAGTTCTAACTGTGATGCTCTGTCCAGAAAGAAATCATCTATGGTCCACTAGCTAGATAATAATTTGTCTTCAATTCCAAGCTAAATAATTAATTTTGCTATCAGTGGTCTTTGGGACAGGCTGATCCAGGTTTACAAGCTGAGCTTGGGCATTGTGACATCACCTGGGGGGTTTGCCTAGAGGCCTTTAAAGGATAGTCAAGGGCAGCTGGACACAGACTCCATGAAAGCAGGACATGACCAAGGAGGGGCAGGGCTCGGAGCAGCTTCCTGCACCAACATGCATCCCAGGTCCTGGGGAAAAGATCTTACAGGATTTTCAGATCCTGGTGCAGAAGGTGGGGGGGAGGCCTGAGGTTCTTCTTATTGGGGAAACCCTGGAAGGCAAGGACATTCATAAGATGATGTCCACTTTTGTTAAGGACTTGTTTTCTGCCCCTTGTCACCCAGTCCACCCTGCCGAAGCTTTGAAGGAGCCTTGTGTCACCTGCCCTTTTGGTGGCAAGCAATGCCAGCTTATCTTCTTTCTATGCCGTGCCTCCTGCATGAAGGGCAAGGAGACTGAGCTGAGGAAAGTTTTGCAGCAGGTGAAGAAGTATGTCCAGAAATCCCCCTGTGCCTTAGTAGGAATCATTATGGAACCCAAGAAAGGGGAGGCCGAGGAAGCCCGGGTCCACCTGCTTCGACTGTTGCGCGGCATCTTCCCAAAGGCCTCACCACAGAAACGGGGCAAACAGCCAGCTACCAAACGAGATCAGGACCAGGCAGGGTCATTGGAATTGGAAGAAGTGGAGGTGGAAGCAGAGATCTACATCCCAGGCTATCCTCGGGGTAACTTGGCCATCATGAAGGCAGCCTGTCGTGCTTCGGAAGCCCTGAGCAGAGGTGGGAGACTACACTAAGAATAGGCTACTTTTTTCCCAGTGGGTGGGTATATTTATTTTTGGTCTTGTGCAGGGGTCCCCCATACCTGGACCTTAGACCATCACTGGTCTGCGGAATGCCCAGAAACTGGGCAGTGCAAATAAGTGAAGCCCCATCCATGGGAGGCAGGCAGCCTGCAAAACCACGCCTCCTCCGGTACATGGAAAAAACTCTTTCCATGGAACTGGTCGTTGATGCCCAAAAGGTTGGGGGCTGATGTCCTAGTGCTTCAAGAAATAGGAGGACAGTAAGACCATGATGTCCCTAGAAGAGGCAGAGGAGCTTGTATTTTTGTCTCCTTATCAGCAACCTAACCCATATATATGCTAAGGTAAACGTAAAGTTTCCCCCGCACATGCGTGCTAGTCGTTTCCGACTCTAGGGGCCGGTGCTCATCTCCGTTTCAAAGCCGAAGAGCCAGCGCTTGTCCAAGGACGTCTCCGTGGTCATGTGGCTGGCATGACTAGACACCAAAGGCGCACGGAACGCTGTTACCTTCCTACCGTAGTGGTCCCTATTTTTCTACTTGCATTTTTACGTGCTTTCAAACTGCTAGAAGCTGGGACGAGTAACAGGCGCCCACTCTGTTATGCGGCACTCGGGATTCGACCTGCCAAACTGCTGACCTTCTGATCAACAAGCTCAGCGTCCTAACCCACTGAGCCACTTGTTACTATTTTTAAAGTAGGCATAATTTTCAGTGGTTAGCCACAAAATATGGATGATATGGTCTGGGATGTTCCTAGGGATCACAGCCATCCCTGGCCATAGCATTGACAGCAGGTAGGGTTTTTAAACTGTCATCTCAATTGTATGAGGCCTGGCAAGAATCGTTTGCAGTCTTCTTTTAGTTTGGAAATGCTGTTTACAGCTTTGGCAACTCTTTTGGACTAAAAGTAATGGGGATATAAGACATAATGCAGTTTCTTTGGTTTGTCTTAGCAAGATATGTGAATCCAGCATATGTAGCTTGTAAAATATGATTTATGGCTCCATCTTACATGTGAACCAGACTGCTAAGTCTTGTCAAACAAACCCTAGTGTGATATGAACCATATTTGTGTATGTGTGCACGCACACTTAAAAAGTGAACTTCCTGATCCTTATGGCTTTACGGATGAACTTATAAACATCTTGGTGGTGTTTGTTAAAAATCTCCAAAATGAAAAAAAGGTTTGGAAGGAGTTTCAGAATCTGTACTCTATGATTAGCCAAGTCTATAGAAATAGATGCAACATTCCCTTCATTTGCAAAATTTATACATTGCCTAATCTGGATTAACGATTTTTAAAAAAACAAAAATTGCAAAAGGTCCAAACAACATCTGATCTCTGAGGCTATTATCATCTTTATTGGAAACCAAATGAAACCAGCTACAATAGAAGACCTATTCAATGCAGCATGCAGCAAGCATAACTTGTGTGCATAACAGTGTTCCCGGGATTACATTCTAGTCCACTTTTGGCAAACCTATGATAGATGTGTCAAAGGTGATACCTCATGCTTTGGGTGACATGTCAGCATTCACCAACACCCAACAACAACTCTTCTTGTTGTTAGGAGGAGAAATGTTTCTCTTGTGTGTGGGGGTGTATTGTGTGTGAATGACACACCAGCAGAGTCAAGTTAGGTATCTTCTGAATTTTTAACATGCTGAGCCCGAAAAGGTTCACCATCAGTGGTCTAGTCTTTTTCCTCCTGCTTTTCCAATGTGCAATAATTGATAGGTGGCTAATACCATCAAAGCAGCTGAGATTTGTTAACGTAAGAGTCACCTTGTAGGGGACAGGAATAAATAAACAAGCGCTCTCACTAATCTGGGAACCACTGTTTCCATCTAAGCCAGCTTCATTCCTAGCATGTCAATTTGTATCTTTTGGCATTCGGCCTACCCCACCTCCCAATTGGGACTTCATTCTCCAATACGCCTTTTCTTTAAATGTTGTAAAGTTAGAACCATCCACTCAATTCAGTTAACCAGAGAATTCCTGTGCAGGTTTTCCGGAGGAGGTCACTAAGGATCCCCTACCCGTTGCAGGTTCTTCCTGGGCTGTCATTGTCATGAGAGGTATTTTGGGGACCTTGTGCATCATCGGCATGGCATCTGTTGCAGGATGGTACCTCTACCAGCAAGGCATGATCCCACCTGACATGATCCCTGCAGGTCTGCTTGCTTTCATTTGAGGTGAGTGTGCGTAGTTTTAGACCTTATGGTCAAGAAAAACATAAGTGTAGCTTCAAGGGAGGGGATTTATTTGGATTGTCTTTGTTAACCCTTTGGATAGTCCAGACAAGAAGCAGCGTAACAATGAATACTAGTTCTATCTTTATTATAATGTTACATTAACAGAATCTTGCAAGTCAGATAATATTTCTTCCATCCTTTACTTTTTCTCCCTGGAAAACCAGAGAAGGCTCCTTCTGAAACACTTCCCACATCCTTTCTGCTTCTGTGAGTTCAGATACCTTTTGCATAATAGTCTACTCTGTGACTCTTTCTTCTGTCTCCCAATGTCATTCCCACATACCTTTACAGTCAACTACTGTACCCTTTTCATGCATTATATATAGTTGTCGAGAATATATTCATCACATTTGTGAGTTTAGTAGGGGGTCCCTTGTGTGCAGAATATTAGCACAAATGGTTGCTTTTTATGTTTCTGAGACTTAAGACCATGTATTTTAAATAAGGATGTAGAAAAGTGATTTGCATTGATGTTCCAGTTTTTGATGGGGGAAGAGGATCTCTGGGGAGAAGGGAACATAGTGAGATTTGTTCCCAAGATTGTTTTGTTTTGTTCATTGTTAATACTGAGTTAGGGAAAAAGGAATTAAGGAAAGTCTATAAAGAGGGGAGATGTTTCTAGCGAGGAAATGTTCCTTGACAGAAACACTAGTTGCAAATCCAGTGACAGTTGCCATGAAACCTTTTGAAACTATGAACCTGGTCTTTCTGGGAGCATATTCCCATCTCCAGTTTAATTCACCATAAACCTGAGTAGTTTTCTCCTTTCTGGTATTCGCCTGCATGTTTGTTTGGATTTGTTTGTCCACATCCAGCCTGTAACCCAGTTTAGACAACAATCAACAGAACTAAAGCTTCCTTGGAATTAGATAGTAAGGGGCAGTAGAGCTGTGGGTCATCAGCCTCCTGATGTCCCCGTCCCCAAGCATCTAATGATTTCCTCCAGTGCTTTTAGGTTAATGTAACAGTATTAATACAATGTTGGATACCACAGGTAACAAGGTAGAACTCTTGACGATCATTATAGGTTAATATCCTAGATATCAAACAATAGTTTCCCTGCATTATCTCCTGGACACATCTTGAATGGAGGACTGAAGCCACTGCAAAATAATCTCCCCAAGGCCCTTTCCCACTACTTAGTCTAGGTCAGGGGTAGGCAACCTTGGCTCTTTTATGACTCGTGGACTTCAACTCCCAGAATTCCTGAGCCAGTGCTGGCTCAGGAATTCTGGGTGATGAAGTCCACAAGTCATAAAAGAGCCAAGGTTGCCTACCCCTGGTCTAGTTGTTGGAAAAAATAATAAACAAAAATTATGCTTGCATTTTTATTCATTGTTGAAATGGTGCAATATACCAGCATTTTAACATATTCCATAAATCGCAAAAATGCTTTTTCATGAGGCAACTGGACTGTCTTGCTTTTCTTTGAAGACATTTTGCTTCTCATCCAAGAAGCTTCTTCAGCTCTGACTGGATGGTGGGGAATGGAAAGATTTATATTCCTTACAGACAGCTAGTTATTTGCATTCTTTTAGCACTCTTATTCCATAAATCTAAAACTAGTATCTATTGTTCAATCCAGTCTATATAAAAAAAGTTGTCCTAGTTTTAAACAAGACAGAAAAACATGTACATTGTCAGACTTTCCTCCCTGCAGTCTTTGCTGAAAACAGTTAAATCAAAGAACGAGTATTTAAGAGTTTTTATTAATGTTTATTAGAAACAAAGATTTAGATAGACTGCAACCTACGAATCCCAGCAAGTAGTGTACCCTGCTTTCGGCTGATATTCCTTTATATAGAGAGGATTTGGGCCAGGTGTGTGCGTATTTTTGAGTTGACTAGTCCCTGCAGTTTTCTTGGCAAGGCTTCAGAAATGGTTTGCCATTGTCTCCATTTTGGAGCTAAGAGAGAGTGACTGTCCCAGAGTCACCTTTGTGCCTAAGACGGGACAGGAACTTACAGTCTCCCACTTTCTAATCAGTTGCTTAACTACCACACCAAATTTAGACAATTTAGAACAGTAGAATTCTCGTCTGTTTCTTTTCACACTTCCCATACAAAGGTCTGGAAGGTTGCCTCTTTTAAAACAAAGTCTACATCAGTTCACTGTTCTGATACCTCATTCCTCTCAGTGTGAGAAGTGATTCTAACAAATGACTTTATTAGAGATTTTTCCCCCCAAATCTGCTATTGACCTATAAAAAGGTTTCAGGTGAACCATGGTTGGTTAGTTCCTGTTTGAAACTTTGGGATAATATGGACCTATTATAGTGCTGTAACATCATTGAGGTAATTATTGAAAAATGAAACAAAAACATTTTTACAACATGCCAATTGCAAATATTTTCTTAATGTTTGCAAGAAAACTATTGAAATTTTAATGAATGACCAGCATTTTTGAACTGGGAAATCTTTTGCAGTGTATGATACACACTTTGAAGTCTGACTGAATTAAATATGAAGAACATCAATGTGTTTTTGGCTAATGCTTTTATTATATTTGTGAAAACATAACGCTATTGTCTGTTTTTTTTCCTTCAGATCTTGAATTCATCTGGATTTTAGCTGTCCTGCAAAATAAAACAACTGCAAGTCACACTGTGTGTGCAAATATCAGTTGTTTCATTACTCTTTACTGGGAAGGTTATCCTATCAGTCCCCAAAGACACCTAAAAACTACTATTACATATATTAGGATGGTGGACACTTTTAAAATAATTTGGGTGAATTGATCGTGCTTTGAATTTTGCGCACAGTCAACCACACCACTACTTAAAGCAACCTGATTTTTTAAAATTTCCTTCTGATCACCCATCTACTGCTGAGGCAGCCTGGTCAACTTTAGATATTCTGATACTGAAGTGATGTTTTCCCTCTCATCCTGGCTCCTGAATAGCAAAATTAAAAGTTAAAAACCAAGATGATGGGGGCCTCTGGGGTGGTGGTGAGAATCTTCTCTGATCATTCAGCCACCCTCAAAATAGCAGGCCCCTGCTTTTTGCTGCCATCTCGTGGTCGGCACGTAGGTATTTCTAATCCTTTGTTTAAAAAAAGGTTCAAAATAATTTTGATGAAACAATATTGGAACTATAATACAAGCACTGCCTCAATACACATTTTGTATGGCAATTGATGGGAGCTTTTCCTAGGAAAACAAGAAGGGTGGAACTGGATTTTCAATTTGGGAAATCACCAAGACCTAATTGTACAGGGTGGTGTGAAAGCTATCTGGACAATAGCATACAAATATTTCTCCACTTATGATTACAACCAGAATTTCAGTTGCTAAGTCATGCAGTTGTTAAATGAGTCATCACGTGACAAGAAACATACAACCATTTTTACTGTGGTCGTTAAGCAAATCATCACCGTTATTAAGCAAATCTGGCTTTCCCAAATGACTTTGCTTGTCAGAAGCCGTCTGAGGTTGCAAATTTTGATCACATGACTGCAAGACAAGTTGTAAGTCACTTTTTCCAAGTCAGGCAGCATACAAATTTGATGATGATGATAACGATGATGATGATAGTAATGAATTCCTAGTTAAACTTATTTTCTCCATATTTAAACTTTTATCACTGGCTTCTTTGGAAGAAATCAGCGAAAATGGCTTTTAATATGAGATTTTGTTTTCATTTTTTCAGTGCATGGGTGATTTTTATTTTGATGTAAGTTAAGACTTTTATGGTTCTTGTGTAAGCTACTCAGGGCTCTTCTAGTGAGAAAATGTGGCATATAAAATAAATATATCCATATTTAAATTGTTATTGTTACCTATACAGATAGATGGGGATGAATGAGAGTGAATGAATGAATAAATGATATATTTAGTTGCCATATCTATAGTTTTCAAGCTGGAGTTAAGAGGTCACTGGTGGTGTCTGAGTTACTAGAAATATGAATACATTCTAAATAGGCTGCCACATAATTAAATGTGTGAAGAATTTGCCTCTCTTACTCAAAACTTTGTGAAATTTGACAATACGAAAACATATTTGCTTGTATATGTATTTTTAAAATATATTTTGAATTTTCAGACTGTTTTCTCTCCATCAAGGAAATCATGTATGCAATGCTCTGACAATTACGACTGATTTGCCAATTGTTAAAAGTCATCATCCTGGAAATCCTGCAGAAATGATATAATATTGTGCATAATGGAAAGTATTAGGAAATTCTGATGTGCAGATTTGCATTGCCTTTTTCCCCAGATAAATTAAGTTGCTGTGGCATGTGTTTGTCATCTGATGTGATCCCAAAATATCAATGATTTTGGCACAGTCCCCAATTTGTGGGGCAAAGTAGGTAAAATGGGAATTTTGAAAGCATGTTGCAAATACTTACACTAAATGGTTCCCACTGTTTTTGACTGTAGCACGGCTTTTGACAACTATGGAATTAAACTACTTTTAAAATACTTGCAAAATATATTTTAAAAGGCAAACAGGAGGCTACTTTTTGCATCTCCTCCCCTTCAGCCTCTATGCCTACCCCAACCCAGTTTACTTCATCCTGAGATGGGATCTTTTGCATACACAAAACACTGATTTACAAACATCCTGTTTTAATTTCTAAAAAAAATCTGAGTGCTACATGAGTTTTAGAAGCAGTCTGGTAAAAATGTTTTACAGTAGAGAAAGACTGCTGTCCTTTGTTAAAAAAATTAAAGTATAAAACAGTTTTTCTCACCTTGGCAACTTTTAAAATATGTGTACTTCAACTCCCAGAATTCCCCAGTCAGCATAGTTGGTTGGAGAAGGATCACTATTGTTATGTACGGGGATGAATGAACACAAGCAGCGGCTCACTGACACCATCAGGTGGCGCTGTACTGTGACAGGATTGGCTGACTAGCGCTCGGCGGGAAAACCAGATAAAGGGGATTGGCTGCGAGCGTACCTGGCCAGGTATATAAGGGGCACAGGTAACCCCTATTGTTCAGTTCAGTACTTCCACTAATAAAGAGCTGCCATGCTGAACCCTTTGTCCGTCGTATTGCCATGCGGTCGAGAACCCACTACACAATAGTGGCGACGAAGGTGGGATCCTGTTTTTCCTGAGGAGCTGAAGTCACTAAGGATCGGATGAAAGAAGCATCTTTCCCCGAACCATCTACGGCCGGCCAAGCAAGCGCTTGCAGTCAAAGCGGAGAAACAGGACACACCATGGTGCAATTCGGACAGGTTCCACTGTTCAACACCCGTCACCCTGAGAGATGGGCTTCACACCTGAGCCAGGTAGAAGCGTTCCTGCGGGCTAACCGGATCACCGACGATACTCAAAAAGCAGCAGCCCTGACCTGTTTGAGTGGCCCAGCGATCCACGATCTGGCCGTTAACCTGTGTGCGCCGACAGCGATCGAGACTGTGTCGTACAAGGACATCGTAGAGAAGCTGAACAATCACTTTAAGCCGTGAATGTTTGAACTGGCTTGGCGAGGTCAGTTCGAGCAGCGGTGCCAACGGCCAGGTGAGTCGGCTTCTGAATTTATCGCAGCCCTGCGGGAAGCCGCTCACCTCTGCAAATTTAGCAACCTAGAAGACAGGCTGCGAGATCACATGGTGTGTGGGCTCCAGGACAAACAGCTGCAGCAGCGACTATATGCCCAACCGACTATCACACTCCAAGATGCTCAGGATGAGATCTTGGCCAGCAAAGCCGCTGGTGGAGCAGTCAACGCGACCCATCAAGCCCGACCCAGCAGCCCAGGTGGTTCCATTCATTTCGGAGAGGCTGCGAAGTGCGGAAGCGGGGACACGTTGGAGGAGGCTGAGATTGATGTATTACATCAAAAGCAAGGGAGACATCAAATGTGGCACGACAACAATGGAAGCCAGCGGAAGTCCACAATGGCCAACAAATGTACCAAATGTACCGGCTGCAGCTGCAGAGAAACCGTCCAAAAGTGTGCCAGTTGTGGAGGAAATCATCCGAGAGCGACCTGCCGATTCCGAACTGCAAAGTGTCAGTCCTGCGGCAAGACGGGACACATTGCAGCCATCTGCTGGAATCACACACGGGACAGCCTGTATGAACTTCAATCGATGGACGCGTTGCCAAAAGGTACTGAGTCCCCTCAGCTCACCTCTACCAATTTTTTTGAGAGTAGGAGGACCATGTCTCACACGGAGATCCACCGGGTACTCACACCAAAAATCAAACTGGAGGTCCGTTTGCAAGGTGTACCTTGCAAGATGGAACTCGACTCCGGGTCCGCAGTCTCCATAATTTCTTATGAGACATTTAAAGCAGTTTGCGGCTGGAACAAACGGTGGGCCCCATTGAAGCCCACCAGCATTCAGTTATCTGATTTCCAGCATGCCCCTATTAAGGTTAAGGGGGAGGCCACCATGTTAGTGGGGTTCAAAGACTTCCAGGGTCCCTTGGATGTCCTGGTAGCCGAGGGCCAGAGGACCAGTTTAGTGGGGCTGAATTGGTTTGGGGCTCTGGGAATAGGGATCTCAGGGATCCATAACACCCAGTCCAAAAGCCTCGAATCCATCTGCAAAATGTTTGCAGACGTATTCGATGGCAAGCTCGGCAAATACACAGGGCCCCCCATAAAATTTAAGTTGAACCCTAATGTCCTTCCCGTGAGAATTAAGGCCCGAAGAGTCCCCTTCACTCTCAAGCACAAGATTGAGAGCGAATTGGACGAATTAGTGGACCAAGGGGTGTTACAACCAGTAGAAGGGGGAGAGTGGGAGACTCCAAGCTAACGGGGAGGTTAGAATTTGTGCAGATTATAAGTCTACAGTGAACCGGGCCCTGAATCCGCATGCTTGCCCAGTTCCGACGGTAAGACACGTTCTCTCCTCACTCCAGGATGGTGCCATCTTTGCCAAGCTCGATCTGGCGCAGGCGTATCAGCAACTCCCGGTTACCAGGGAGACGGCAGACGCTCAGACAATTGTAACACACAGAGGAGATTTCAGAGTTAACCGTTTGCAGTTCGGTGTCTCTGTAGCTCCTGGAATTTTTCAGGAGGTGATGGAGAGGATTCTGAAGAGCATACCTGGAGTATGCCCTTACTTTGATGATGTCCTTATCGCTGGAGATTCTGAAGAGGTCCTGGCTGACAGGCTGCAGGCTGTTTTAAGCAGATTCCGCTCTGCAGGGTTAAATCTAAAAAAGGACAAATGCAGCATTGGAGTGGCATCCACTGAATTCCTTGGGTTCAGAATTGATGCCAAAGGAATTCACCCTACTGATTCCAAGGTAAGAGCAATTAAGATGGCTCCAACCCCTAAAAACAAAGCTGAATTGAAAGCTTTCCTGGGGTTACTTAATTTTTATCATGCTTTCTTGCCCCACAAAGCAGCAATTGCTGAGCTTTACACAGGCTCTTAGACAAGAAAACTCCTTGGAATTGGACCAAGGTCCACGAGCATAGTTTCTGAAATCTAAAAGGCCTATTGTCCTGTAATTCAACTGTCACACACTTTATAGAAAATAAACCCATCTGCATCGCATGTGATGCATCCCCCTATGGGGTGGGTGCTGTCCTAAGTCACATGGAGGACAACGGGGAGCAGAGACCCATTGCTTATTACTCCCGAACACTGTCAACAGCAGAGAGGAACTATGCCCAAATAGATAAGGAAGCCCTGGCAATAGTGACGGGAGTAAAAAAATTTCATGACTACGTATATGGCAGGGAATTCACTATTTTCACGGGTCACTACACAATAACTATTGTACTGTAATGCAGCTACACAGTTACTTTGTATTTTTACAATTAACATTAGGCGAACAACCAGGGAGCAAAAATAACAGAATAACAGAGTTGGAAAGGGACCTCGAAGGCCTTCTAGACCAACCCCCTGCTCAAGCAGGAGACCCTACCATTTCAGGCAAATGGTTGTCTAATCTCTTCTTATGGGTGGACGGAGCACCCACAACTTCTGAAGGGAACCCTGAATGGTATCCTAAACAAAGGGAGTGCTGTGAAAACATTGCAAGCACTTGGAAGAGTCAGGGCTTTTTTTGTCATAGAACGCTCAGAACGGAGTTCCCGGCACCTTTTTTGGATGGAACCTTGTAGGGTAGGCAAGGCAGGTTGTATGACATGTGTGAGTTCCGGCACCTTTTTCTTTTACAAAAAAAGCACTGGGAAGAGTCATTGCATTCATTGCGCTATGCAAATAAAACATGGAAGATCGGGAATGACCAAGGCCTGGGCTAGCAGAGTCATAAGAGTGAATTAGCCGCTTCTTGAAAAGTGGAGGGGAGAAAGCCACATATTCTAAATAAAGCGTGAAAATGGGACTTAAAATTAAGCACCAGTAGGCTCTGCCCCGCCCCCTCCCATAAAGCCTAACACAACCTCACCATAGTGGTGGTAGGGTGGACGGTATAAGCCTGCTACGTTGGCCAACACGACTCTGGCCTGGAAAAATACTGCCTACTCCAGTTCATGCTGGAAATGATCGGCGGAAAAAGGAGGAGCCGCCCTCTGGACGCTATAAAGGATGACAGCGGGATGACCACGGTGGATCTGAAGGGAGCATGGAAAGTGCTGATCCAGAGTGGCCGAGGGTGGCGCACGTCTGAATAGTTGACCACGACGAGGTTCTGGGGTTGAATTGCTCTGCACAATCTTTTCAAATATTGTATGCTTTAATTAACGTTTGCGATCTGGGGCTTCAACCAATAAAAACAAGCCAAACTGCGCTTGCATCGAAGAATCCACCCAGCGTGCGGAAAACAATATAGTAATTGGATCTATTCCCCATGATTCCTAGGGAAGACTTCTAAGGACGCTGTTCCTTTAAGGCAGGGGTCTTCAAACTTGGCCCTTTTGTGACTTGTGGACTTCAACTCCCAGAATTCCTCAGCCAGCATGGCTGGCTGAGGAATTCTGGGAGTTGAAGTCCACACGTCACAAAAGGGCCAAGTTTGAAGACCCCTGCTTTAAGGCGAGGCTGTGTTTCAGGCATCCAGACAAAAGCCTTCGAAGAGGGCTTTCCCCCTCCACCTCTCGCCAATTCCCCGGACGAAGCGATAAGCTCCTATTGGCCAAGCAAGGCGGGACATAATAACGGCGACCAAAGATGGCGGCGGGACTAATGCTTAATGCCGCGCTCCTTTCTTGCGCTTACATAACGCGACCTTTCTATTTCTTGCCCGCGCGCGGCGCAACCTACCTGAAGAAAAAAAAACCTAATTTGAATGTCGCCCTTTCTAGCCAATGAGGTTGTGCGATGTTCAGCACTGAACCAATCACCGCGCGCGGAAAAACACAGGGACCGAAAAAGTGGGCAGTGTTAAAAATATACATATATATCGGAGGGGGGGGGTGATTTGCGCGCGCACAGAGAGCGTGAAGAAGGGAGGGGGGGGGCTGAGCGAAAGAGGCTGAGGGGCTTGCCGGCTTCGCCCTCCCGCGAGGAAGCAAGAAGGGGATTTCTCCCGCCATTTTTTCCAGCGCTGCTCCTGGACCGACTTCTCCCTCGTCTCGGTGATGGCGCCGCTGCTGGGCCGCAAACCTTTCCCGCTGGCTAAGCCGCTGCCGCCGGGGGAGCCGCCGGGGGAGCGCTTCGTCATTACCCACACGCAGGAGGCCTTCCGCTCCAGCGAGTATCCGATCTGGACGGTGGCGAGAACTATGCGCGGAGGGTTGGGGAGGGGGGGAGGGGACTTTTGTTTTTCAGTCACAGTGCAGTGGGGGATGGGCGAGAGGCAGCGAAGGAGCGTCGCTCTCTTTTCTTCTCTGTCTTGGCGACTTGAACTCGAATCGGAAACGTAGAGCAGTTGAAGGCCTTCGTTTGCTTTCTTGACTCCCGGTCTCTTTGTTCCCTTTTTCTCTTTATTTCCCCCTCCCCCTTCTTGGCATCTTTTTCTTCTCGGACGCAAGATGGAGCAGGGCAGGACGACTTCGCTCCCTAGGCTTGAGAGTGCAGCGGGGCCGGCAGAGGAGTTAACTGTGAATGTCAATAACTGTCGAATTGGGAAGAAAGAGGGAAGATCTTTTTTTTTTGTCTGAAAAGGTTCTAAGTTATTCTCACTAGCTGCCTAAGTTTGGACTGGATGCTGCTGTCCAGGAGCAGTTAACTTTGGAGGCAAGCTTGAGAGGGTGGATACCGGAGGAAGATTTTCACTTTCGGGTAGAGCTCGGGCTGGCCCCTGCAGGAAACAAATTAGGTAGGCGTGTGGCTCTTCAGCAGGGCAAGACTGTTTTGTTAGATGCCTCTTAATGGTTGCTAAAAGTAGGATGTTACTCTAGACAGGATCTGCCTCTGAATCATTCGAGTAAAGGCTCAAGTCAGCAACGTTTATCATTACAGTGCCCCTTTTGACAACTTTCTACTATGTTAACATTAAATTGACCAACTGGGCCAAATGGGACAGAAACCTTTTACCATGTTTATTGCTAACTTGTCTTACTTGTGGGCTTAGCAGAAAATTATTTTTCCATAATTAAAACCTAGAAATTTTAAGTAGTAAGCTTGATTGAAAGACATTTCAAGAATGATTATAGTGCTTGTTAATATTTTGTGATGAGTTATCTGCGTAAATTAACTTACCATCACAGCAGGAATTGATGTCCCTGTCTGGCCCTACACAGCAATTTAACCCGGATGATAAAATAGTCTCCTTGCACCCAATTTCCAAAGGTTTGCACTTCTATATTTTAGAAGTTGTGGATGATAAGGGAAGGTTAGTGTTGCTTTCCTATTCCGTGTTCATTGTGGCATGTGATTAAAGGTTAAATAGAAGTTTGTTTATAACTAAATGAAGTGATATTGTAGTATTTTTTTATAAGCAATGTTGTTATATATGGTCACTTCATCTGTTAGTATAACTTTGCTGCATTTTGTGATGCCTAAGGAAGACCTGTGTTGTTGATGTTCCATTGTATTTTTCAACCCTGTATTCAAGTACCTACCTGGCTGAAGGAGAATGAAGAAGTAACTGGGCGTTGCATAGTCCAGTTTACAAAGTTTGCAAAGAGTTTGTTTACAGTGTTTGTTTGCAGAAACCTGACGTACTTACTTGAATAAGTACCTTTCTGACAATTTTTTGCAATGACTGCATGCTTTTAAAATAGGTTTACCCTGAATACTCAAGACTTAATGGTTAGACAGTTTGCATCAAAGCACATTATTTAGCAACTTTTCTGGAGAAAAAAATGATTAGCAAGGAAGCATTTTAATATGTGATTGGGGATGATAGTACTTTTGGTATTTACCTCATTTTGTACATGGTAGACTGGTGAAGATATTCATGTTCTTTAAGCAAGTGACATAGTTAAAGAGGTGGGCTGCACTTGAAATATCTCATTTATTAGGTCTAGTGCAGAGGTCGCCAATCTTGGTTGGCAGACCAGAGGGAAAGAGAGGGGGAAGCATTTTGCATGCACACACAAACGGGGCTGCGAGCATGCATGACACAGACGGGGTGGTGTTAGCGCCTGCATGACACTTGCTAGAGCCACCCCGTTTTCACTGCACGGAGCCCCGTTTTGTAGTGGCAGCGCTAGCACAAGTGGGTGTGCACCTTTGCCAGCCTGTCCTGTGGGCTGGTGGCCAGTAAGCCACAGCCCAATAGTGGGCTGAAGCCCACAGGTTGGGGACCCCTAGTCTAGTGGATACTAGTTTCTTTCCTCCTAAAATTTATCTCAGGCTGCTTTATTTTAAGGACTGAGACTGCTGGTATTTCTGTGCAAATTAATTTATATTTTATTGTTTAAAAAATCCAAAGAGCTAGTTTTTATGTAGGCCTAAGCAATTACACTTAGTGTCCTCAAAGGATAATGCTTTGTTTTTCTCTTCAGCGTTTCCTCTTTGTCTTGTACCCAAGAGAGCCCCTTCCTCTTACAAAACCTTTTCTCCCTCTACCCCATCTGTTAGAACAGCCTTGACTCATTTCTGATCACCAGGCGGTTTTTAAAGTGAATCTACTTACAATATTGTGATAAATATGTTACCCTTAGAGATTCAGTGGTATAGAAAATGGACTTGCATAATTTATCTGATTTTCTGTTTGCAATCTAGTTAATAGATATTGTATGGTATTGGATACAGCACAGATGCTACTCTGAAATATGTTTAAATTCCACCTGCCTGAAAAAGGTAGAAAGTAAGCTTGAGAACAAGAGAAACCTCTTGACACTTTGCTTAAATATGAGTTCACAATTTATCATAATCCAGTTTTGGGTAATGACTTCTGTTATATCTTCAACGCCCTCAATTGTAACTGTCCATAATTTAGTTAGGTGTCAGGATTTACTCCTCATGACTACAAAGGCAAAAGATGACAGTATTTGGTCATTTATTTATTATTTGATTATTTATTAATTCGGTTTATATACCGCCCTACTCCCAAAGGACTCAGTGCGGTTTACAAGGCAAAATTTAAAAACAATACAATTTAAAATTAAATTAAGTCTAGCCGCAAAAATTAAAATCACAATTTAAAAACATTAAACCCCTCAGTCCAGACCAGATAGCTCAAAGAGCCAGGTTTTTAGGTCCCGGCGAAATGAACGAAGGTTGGGGGCAGTCCGGAGTTCCGTTGGCAGTTGATTCCATAGGGTAGGCACGCCCACAGAACGCCCTCCCCCTGGGGATCGCCCGTCAGCAATCCTTGACCGGTGGTACCCTGAGGAGGCCCTCCCTGTGGGAGCGCACAGGACGATGGGAAATTGATGCTGGCAGCAGGTGCTCCCTTAGATAATCCGGGCCCATGCCATTTAGGGCTTTATAGGTCATCACCAGCACCTTGAATCTCACCCGGAGGGCAACTGGAAGCCAATGCAGCTCGCGGAGAAGAGGTGTTACATGGGAGTATCGGAAGACTCCCATCACAACTCGTGTGGCTGCATTCTGCACCAGCTGAAGCCTCCGAGTAGTCCTCAGGGGCAGCCCCATGTAGAGAGCATTGCAGTAGTCTAGCCGGGAGGTCACGAGTGCATGGGTGACTGTGCGTAGGGCATCTCGGTCCAGATAGGGCCGTAACTGGCGCACCAGGCGAACCTGGGCAAAAGCCCAGATTAGAAATCTTATTCCACTGGTTAATTGTTCTAACTGTGAGGAAATTTCTTCTTAGTTTTAGGTTGATAAAACTCAGTTATACAACTGCTTCAGGCCAAACAAGCAGTGCTAATATCGTTCCTTGGCATCTGGAGGCTGTAGCACTATCCCATGTAGAATCAGTGTACAATTGGGATTGTCCTTGACTTGAAGTTCTGGTTTGAAGAGCAGGTGGCAGCCATAGGTAGGAGGGCTTTTGCACATTTGTAGCTTATGCAAAAGTTACATCCTTTTTTGGATTGGAAGACACTGTTCATGGTCAGTCATGTCTTGGTCATTTCCCAAGTGGATTATTGCAACAGATTATTGCAAAGGAGCTGCCTTTGAATGGTATTCAGAAGGATCAGGTGGTCTAGAATGCAGAGGTACTGTATTAGCAGCTGTGGGCGCACCTTGGTTCACCTGTGCTACTTTGCTTCCAGGACTGATTGTTATCTATAAAGCCATTCACTGCACAGGGCTGCGTTATTTGTAAGACTGTCCCTATACCAGCATCAGGAAAATTTAGATGTCTAGTAATGAAAAGTTGATTAAAGATTGATATTTTGCAGATAGGTGAAGAGTTAACAATTATCTTGCTTTGTTGTTAGTTGCGAAGTCGTGTCCGACCCATCGCGACCCTATGGACAATGTTCCTCCAGGCCTTCCTGTCCTCTACCATCTTCTGGAGTCCATCTAGGCTCACACCTACTGCTTCAGTGACTCCATCCAGCCACCTCATTCTCTGTCGTCCCCTTCTTCTATTGCCCTCAATCTTTCCCAGCATTAGGCTCTTCTCCAGTGAGTCCTTCCTTCTCATTAGGTGGCCAAAGTATTTGAGTTTTAGCTTCAGGATCTGGCCTTCTAAAGAGCAGTCAGGGTTGATCTCCTCTAGGACTGACCGGTTTGATCGCCTTGCAGTCCAAGGGACTCGCAGGAGTCTTCTCCAGCACCATAGTTCAAAGGCCTCAATTCTTTGGCGCTCAGCCTTTCTGATGGTCCAACTTTCACTGCCATACATTGCAACTGGGAAGACCATAGCCTTGACTATACGCACTTTTGTTGGCAGGGTGATGTCTCTGCTTTTTAGTGTGCTGTCTAGATTTGCCATGGCTTTCCTTTCCTCCTCTGCTTTTTAGTGTGCTGTCTAGATTTGCCGGCTTTCCTCCTTTCCTTATCTTGCTTAGTGATAGAAATTTTGGGGTTATTTTGGTTATATGTTGAGGACTACCTCAGTGTATATTAGCTATATTAACTGTCCAGAGCTGCCTGAGGCCTTTGAGCTGTGGGTTGGGCACGCCTGCTTTAAGGGGAACAATACTTTGTCAGGTGAACCATATTGCTAAGCACATTGATTTGTGCTTTAGATTGTAAGCCGTCCTGAGTCTTCGGAGAAGGGCGGGATATAAATGGGATTTTAAAAAAAATCAAATTCATAGAATGGAAAACCTGGGCTATTTGTGCCAACTTCTCTCTCTCTCTCTCTCTCTCTCTCTCTCTCTCTCTCTCTCTCTCTCTCTCTCTCTCTCTCTCTCTCTCTCATATTCTCTAGCAAATCACAGTAGAGGTGTTTGCTTATAGAATTGAGTAGGAAATACAGCTAAGAATGGACTAATCTGCTTATTTGATAGGAATACAACTACGTATGCTGTATATTTTGATAATTTGGCTGGTGCTTAGTACATAGTAAAATTTTAATTAAATTTAACCCAAAATAGTTCTTATTAAATACATTTTTCAGTAACTACTGAATTCTGTGACTGTTTATATGTATATTGTTGCTCCAACGCGACAATAAAAACATAGCTTCATAGTATTCCTTATTTCAGTTTTTATTATGTATTAAGATTTTTCATTTCCAAATTTAAGGTAATCATAGTTTTTTGTGATGCCCAAGTTGGAATTACTGTGGCTACTACTGTTTAATTTCAAAGTACAGTTGGAAATATCTACTAAAATATGGTTTCAATTTTATTTGATGGCCAACAACGATTTAAATACCTTTATGATTAAATGACCAAATAATTAAAAGCTAGGAAGAAAATAAGTAATTGAAAGACAGAACATTCTGGTGTGAACTGGATGGGAAGCAACCTGCTAGCTGTGACTGCATTTTTTTCACTTTTTTATCTGCATATCAGTGTTGAATCCCAGCAACTGCTTGGATTAGTCCCTATTGTTTTCTTGGCAAGATTTGGGAAGTGGTTTGCTATTGCCTGCTTCCTGAGGCTGAAAGAGAGTGATTGGCCCAGGATCACCTAGTTGGCTTTGTACCTAAGGTGGGACTAGAACACAGTCTCCCAGTTTTTTGCCTGATGATTTAGCCAATATACTCTCAATTATATGTTATTTAGTGTTCCCAAATCATATTGCCAGTGATGGTGGGTGATTATCATAAGTGTACTTTACCTAGGCAACTTTAAAATTCTGTGTGATGCAGGGAGGAGATGAGGCAAAAATTGCTTTCCTCTGTCATATCATTATGCTAGTACTGGACAAAGTGTAGCTGTTTGCAACTAATAATATGGTTTTGTTTTCTGAAAAGTTGATCACTTCTAATTTAAAAAGTTGTTTGACTATGGTATCTGATTTGAGACAGTGTTTTATTGGAATATGAAATGTATTTTAAAATGTATTAGAAAATATCTAGGTAAATACATATTAAAATACACAATTCATGCTACTGAGGCTGTGTTTTCTCATGATGATAAAATCCTGCTTTCATAAACTTGAATAGGAATAAGATGAAAAGTAGTACTATATATGCAGCACTTTTTATATTATGAAGCAAAAAATAGTACTAAGGAGAGAACTAGGCATGATGCCAGATCCAAGGACTATAGTTAAAATATTCAGATGTTAAAATATCATTGTCAAACCTTGATTTAGTAATGTGTTCACGGGTGTAGGTGTAAATGACAAAAAATGCTGATTTAATCCAATAGTTTAAAAACTAAGGGCACCTTATTTTCCTGAGCTGTTGCTCCTTCAGAGAGTATGAAGCAAGGCTAGAGAAATATAACCAACGAATATGGACCTGCAAAAGTACCGGGAGTAGTCAGCTGACACACAAAGAAGCCTGGGAAGAGGAACAGGAAGTTGCTGAGCTGTAAGTAGCCATATCAAATGCTTTTGCTTTTAGAGACAGATTGGAGGGGGCGGGATATTTGACAAATAGTGCGCTTCCTGTGAAAAATACTTGTCTCAAGAAAAAAACATTTCTTCATCTACATAAGCATTATATCTAAACTCTAAAGAAAATATTTCTGATTGGGTATTGCCTGACTCTCTGACATTCCCCCCCCCCTCATTACACAGTGTATGTTGCAGTTCTCACTGGCCTTTCTCAAAAAATTCTGATCTACTTAAATAGCACAATTGACAGCAAATATAGATGTCCTGCATAAAAATACAGAATGTAATCTATTATATGTATATAACTCCAAAAACTTTCTGTCAGTGAATCATGCATTCATGTTAACCCATGCATTTTTAGTATACTATAGTTGTATATTTGTTTAAGGCATTTTTCCATTAGGAATCAGGGTTTCAGGCAAAAATTATTAGTGTGTTTTGATAACATGTTGAATACAAGTCATATTGCTGGTTTGTAGTAGGAATGTTGTCCCCCTCAATAATTATGTTTAAAAAAATCAAACACGGGATGACCTTATTATCTGTAGTTTCACATATTTGCAGTTGTAAAGATGGATCAGAAATTCAATACAGAAGTAATTCAAAGTGGTGACCATATCTTATACCTCCTCCTCCTGTTTATCCTAAAACAGCAACCCTGTGAGGTGATTGCACTGAGAGAAAGTGACTGACCTAAAGTCACCCATCTAGTTGACTTACATGTCTAACTAGAACTTATGATGTTCTGGTTTCTAATCTAGTGCCTTAACCACTAGATCAAACTGGCTCTCACTGATAGTAAACAGAATTTGTTTCACCATTCTGATTTGTCTATCATTTTACCAATGTGCAGAAATATGTATCCAACCTCCATCCTCCCAATTTTCCAACAGTGCAATATTCTATCCTTATATAGTCAGTGCAGAGGGTCATACTTGCTTACCGTAATTAAGTTCAGTAATACACAATTTCCTAAGGGCTATTAACTCAAATTAGAGATATGCCTAAATACTAACTAACCACTTTTAAGTAAAGGGGGATTAAGATAAGGTTATTGATAGAATTATATTGGTAGGCAAGTCATAGTAGCAGTTTCTGTTGTCTCTTGAATGTTGCTATTTCTCTAGTTGAAGTTGATTCTTTAAGTTGCTATTTTATCATAAGTATGCTACATCCATTTTCTTTTTATCTTTTCAGTTTAAAAGAGGAATTTCCAGTCTGGTATGAAAAGCTTGTTCTGGAAATGGTTCACCATAATACAATCTCTTTAGAAAAACTGGTGGACACTTCCTGGCTGGAGATTATGACAAAATTTGCTGTTGATGAAGAGTGCGATTTTGAGGTAAGGATCAGGTATAAATTCATCTCTCAGAAACAGTTGTGGAGATAACAATACCACATCAGAAACGTGATAGTGGCTCTATCTCTAACATAGCTGATTTCCAGAAATGGTTGAAAGTATTAGACATGATGGTCTTGAATTTTTTTTTAAAAAAAGAGGGTGTAGTGAGTTCCGAATGGGATAAGTAATAGATGAACCTGTGAGTAATCTTGCCTTAGAACTGTAAGCATCCTTTTGTGGCCTATAGAGTCTCTTAGAATCCTGAGGCAAACATCTTAGCACGTTTTACAGGTGATGCATTTAAGGGTTAAAATGGATGCCTTAAGCTTGCAGAGATTTAATCCCCTTAAAATTGCCACTTTCTTCCAATTATTACTACTTTTCTCATTTTTCAGGGAGGGTTATGTTTAGGTATTGGTTTTATCGTTCTTTCCAGCTTCATAATCATCATGGGATTATTTTATGAGACACATACAGATCTCTTGATGAAAAAGATGTTTCACTTCATTAAACTGTCATTACAGGCAGGCTTCATTGGTGACAACCAATATTGAAGACCCATCAAATTGACATCTGATTTTCATTGGATTAAACTTATCCTAGGAATTCATTTTTCCCCAGTAAAGATGGTTAATACTGACAGAGTGTGGGGACTTACCTAGCACACTCTTTTGTGTATTGCTTACCAGGATTTCTTTGAAATCTATGAATATAACCTCGATGAACCTGTGAACACATTGAAAGTCAAAATACTGAAGGATTAGGAATAGTTCAAAGGGTTTCTCTTATTACTGTACATAATCAGTTACATCACCTAAGGCACAGGTGTCAAACTCGCCACGTCACGTGTCGCGATGTATTGCGACTCTTTTTGCATTGGCAGCAATGGGGTGGGCGTGGCTTTGGTATGATGAAACCGGCCCATGGGCCGGCAGTTTGACACCCCTGTCCTAAGGTAAGCCCGAAAGTGCAGCTATGTCTTAATAGGTTGCCAGGTGCAAAGCTTGGTGTTGCTACCTTCAGACATAACACTTCCACTTCTCAGTAATCGTTTCATAAATTATTACTGAATGTGGGAAATAATTTTCTACCTAGTTCTAATTTGCTTCTTTCTTTTTCAGGTTGGAAAAGAGAAAGTACTACGTGTCAAGGTGGTAAAAATACATCCATTGGAGAAAGTAGCAGAAGAGGAGAGTACTGAGAAGAAAACAGATGGAGCCTGTGATTCCCCATCCAGTGACAAAGAGAATACCAGCCAGGTTGTACAAGAAAATCAAAAGGAGCCAGCATTGAAAGAAGATGACAACAGAAGAGAGAGTCTGAGTAAGTAAGCCATGGACTGAAATGAAAGAACCAGCTTTAAGTCTTATTTAGGAGTAAACTGCCAAATTGCATGCATGGCCAATTGATGACTGCTAAAAGCAATCTTGATCTGGAGAGAATTATTGTTGTCACAATAGATATGTTCTCTGCCTTGGGTTACTTATAAAATAATAGCAGGACAAAAATCTGATAAATAATTGTGCTGATCAAGCAGTATTACATACTTGTTACTACTTGGTATTAAGCATGTGCTTTTTATGGTCAACTGTTTATGATAAGCCATAAATTTATCTGTTATGCACGAAATGGAAAAAGTGCTTGGTTTGAATTCTGAACATAAAAGACAATGTTTTATCCAGCACTCTTATCTGAACTCAAAATTTGAAATGTTCGTCCTGTAGAAAAGAATTTTAAATGTACAGTATCTCAGAGCTAAGTGTCAATATCAATTAAGGGCATACACAGAATACACTTTCACAACAGAGTTTAATGATCTAACGCAGAGTTCCCCAAATTTTCTGGCTTTTTAGACTGGTGGGTGGGAGGGGATGGTTCTGTGCAAATGGCTGACAAGCGCGCGCAGCTCCATTTGGGGAGCTGCGTGCTTGCCTACCATTTCAGTGGGCCAGTTGCAAATCACTCACGGTCCACTAGTAGGCCACAGCCCAGAGTTTGGGGACCCCTGATCTAATGTATTAATAATATTTGTATTTACAGCAGCATTATTGAAAGTTTTTTCTAAAACACAGTGGTGCAGGCATACATATAAAACTGTTATACAGAACTAATATTTTTGCTTTTTTTGTTCATTGGGCAGGTGACCGGGCACGGCGATCTCCTCGGAAGCTTCCTACTTCTCTGAAAAAAGAAGAAAGGAAATGGGTTCCACCAAAATTCTTACCACACAAATATGATGTCAAGTTGCAGAATGAAGATAAGGTGAGTAGATTTGCCTGTTAACCAATACTGTCTTAACATTTTAAGAAGCAGTTAACCATTATAAACAACTATATTTAAATACAGTTTTGTGTTTGTGTGTACATACACATATATACATATAGCTAGTATATTTATATGCTTATAAACTTTCTAGTTACAATATATGTATCATTTAAGACAAGTGTTAAACTTTCAGCGATTTACCTGTGTCCTCTCTAAACTACTTACTTATTGTTTCTGTACCATCAGTTAAAAACCCTGTCTGAAACATTTGTTTTTTATCTTTCAAGATTATTAACAATGTGCCAGCAGACAGCCTGATTCGAACAGAACGGCCACCAAACAAAGAGATTCTGCGTTATTTCATTCGTCATAATGCACTTCGTGCTGGAACAGGCGAGAATGCTCCCTGGGTAGTTGAAGATGAGTTGGTGAAGAAGTATTCCCTTCCCAGCAAGTTCAGTGACTTCTTGCTTGACCCACACAAAGTGAGAAATGAGACAAGATCTGTCTGAGTTGTGTGATGATGAAAAATAGGAGTCATTTTCACATGGGTACTTATTCTTAGGCCTGTATTGAAAATAAGGCAAAAGTGAAATTTGGCTCCTTCTGCCTTTTTTCAGAGGAGCAAGCCCTTGTTTGTCATCAGGCACTGAAATAATGATTTTGAATTATATATTCATTGTTTTATCCTGGGATGCTTAACCTAGTTGATGAACACATTTGGAATTTAAAGAATATGTTATGCCAGAATTGGTTAGGATGCAGGGTTAGGCACTTGTCCATTGTCTAATGCAGGGGTGTCAAACTCAATTTCATTGAGGGCCGCATCAGCATTGCGGTTGCCCTCAAGGGGCCAGGTGGGTATGGCCAGGGTGGGCGTGGCCTACTGGGTGGGCGTGGCTAGAGTGCATATGGCCTACTGGGTGGGCGTGGCCAGCTCTACATGGTTTGCATCAAGGGTGCCTATGGGGGCCTGGGCAGAAGTGGGACAGATGTGAGGGTCTCTGGCAGAAGGAGGGTCTCTGGGCCAGGGCCAAGGCAGTGGGGGCTGTTCCCTCACTGTTTCCAGGATGGCTTCGCGGGCCACATGAAACCACTTTGCGGGCCGGATCCGGCCCCCGGGCCTTGTGTTTGACATGTCTGGTCTAATGACTCCTATATAGATACAGGTAGTCCTCGACTTAACAGTCATAACTTGGGCTGCAATTTGCATTGCTAAGCAATCCAATCATTAAATGAATTTATGACCTTTTTGCTGAGATCGTTAAATGAATCTGGCATCCCCCATTGACTTGTTTGTTGAAAGCCCCCATGGGAAAGTTGCAAACAGTGATCACATGACACTGGAATACTGCAACTGTTGTACCAGAAGTGGTGAATGCTCCAACACTGGAAGTTTTTAAAAAAAGACTGGACAGCCATTTGTCCGAAATGGTATAGGGTTTCCTGCCTGAGCAGGGAGTTGGGCTAGATGACCTTCAAGGTCCCTTCCAACTTATTTATTTAGTTAGTTTTTGTTGTTGTTGTTGTTGTTGTTATTATTATTATTATTATTATTATTATAAAACTTTTATTCATAAGACATGAAACACAGTCAACTGAACACTCAAATTGACTGGCACTAATGTTTGACATGGGTTGCTGCCATGTTGTTGTTACATGAATGTTGGTTGCCAAACACCTGAATTTTGATTGTATAGTATTGTAACTTTGAACAGTCATTAATTGAATGGTTGTAGGTTGAGGACGCGGTGACTCAGTGGGTTAGGACGCTGAGCTTGTCGATCAGAAGGTCGGAAGTTTGGCGGGTCGAATCCCGAGTGCCGCGTAACAGAGTGAGCGCCTGTTACTCGTCCCAGCTTCTGCCAACCTAGCAGTTCGAAAGCACGTCAAAATGCAAGTAGAAAAATAGGGACCACTACGGTGGGAAGGTAACAGTGTTCCGTGCGCCTCTGGTGTCTAGTCATGCCGGCCACATGACCACGGAAGACATCCTCGGACAAGCACTGGCTCTTCGGCTTTGAAACGGAGATGAGCACCAGCCCCTAGAGTCGGAAATGACTAGCACGCATGTGCGGGGGAACCTTTACCTTTACCTTTAAGTTGAGGACTACCTATATATCCAATAGTTGAAACAGGGAAGACAAAGTTAACTTGTTCAAGAAAGCTTAAATTCAACATAGAGATGGAAATCAAAGCTTCAGCTATTTTGCTGAGCTTATATTTTGAAAATTCACATCTCTCTGACATTGATTTTAATCTTCAAACCATTACTGAATTTCCCAGTTTCCTGAACCACAAACCAAAGCAGGAAAAGGGAAAAAGTTAAAGGAAAAGCAAGCACCATTCATATTTCTTGCAATCCATCACCTTTAGCTCACAGATATTCCTTCCATCCTTGACTTAGGATATGTTTCAGAATAAAGTATGTAGTAGATAACAGTTTCCCATTTTTCTTTTTAAGAATATGACGACTTGAAGTATTCTGAGAATTCAAAATATTGCTGGTACCTGATATATTTTGCAATATGTATATTTCCCACATAATTTTAAAGTAAAAGTTTTAAGACGGGAAGGTAGGGAGCTTGGGTACATTATGTCTGATGAGCTCCATGTTTGAAGTTTTTGTGTTGCCATGTTCTTGCAGGACAGAAATCAAGCTCATAATTCAGAAATCTTAATTTTCCTGTTGGTATAGAGATGCCCTCTAAATGATCTGATTCAACAGCAAACCCTGTCTGAATTTTGCAGCAACCCACAAGCCTTGAGCTACTGCCTGGATGTCTTGCTGTAGAATGGACCGTTCTCCGTAGTATTTAAAATAAGTGGGACGCCCAACTCCTTTGGCAAGATCGAATGATCCTTTCATTCACTCTAGTCACCTTTGGGGCTTTTTCCCCCCAATTGACATCATACATTCTATAGCAGGGCTTTTCAACCTTTTCACTCATTGTACCACTTTTAGGATATGGCAACATCCGAGTACCACTAGTCGCCTAGCAAGGTGTCAAAAATTTGATAGGAAAAAAGTAAAAAAGTGATGAAGTGCAGGTAGTCCTCGAGTTACAACAATTCACTTGGTGACTGTTCGAAGTTACAATGGCACTGAAAAAAGTGCCCCCCAAGCCACAGCCGAGCAAGACGCCTGCCCGCCCGGCGGCGCTCTTTCTGCTGTCCGAGGTTTTCATTGTTGTGAGCATTCCTGTTGAGGATTGGCAGCGGGGGTGGGGTGGGGGGTGTTTGTTCTTTTATTCCCCCCGTCTGCTGGGTGGTTGCATCAGGTTTTGGTCACTTCACATGACCCTGGGACACTGTGATCGTCATAAATATGAATCAGTTGCCAAGCATCTGAATGTAAATCACAAGACCCTGGAGATGCTGCAACATTCCAGCTGATTGGTGCTTCTTCTGGGCTCAGAATCACCAGGATCAGCACCAAGCTCCAGCTGGAGACTGGCACTGATCCTGTCGCTTCCACTGAGCCCTGACAGCCCCAAAGAAGCGCTGATCCTGGAGCTTCCACTGAGCTCTGACAGCCCTGCACCTCCAGCTATCTCTCGCTCAGGCTTGTGGTGCTGCCACCGGTTCAGCTCATTCCCCTCCCCTACTACTTTTCTAGGATGGTCACGTACCACCTGCCAGGTGCCAATGTACCACAGGTGGTACCCGTACCACTGGTTGAAAGGCCCTGCTCTATAGCTAATAAACATGCTTAGTTTTGTTTGCTTTTTGGGAAGCCCAGTTTGATACCTGGCCTTGTCAATATTTTATCAAAGATGGCAGTATTGCTGGGTTGCCTCAGATTGTAGAAATTTCTTAAAATGTCATTTAACAATTCATAGTTAAATTTTGTAAGAATAGATATTAGGATGTACAAACATTTAACGGACTTTTGATAAAACATTTCAAAGGGCCTTCCATCTGAAACAGTTGGAGCACTACTAGATTTTCTTGGCTATTGAATGTTTATAGAGAAGGTATATACTGTAGTCAGTTAAGAGCTCTCTGTTTATTTTGTATTTTGGCTTACGCACATTTGGGGTAGATTCTCCCTAGTGCAAGCAAAATCCACGTACAGTTTTAAATGCAGGTAATTTACCTTTTGCATTGCTTTGATTCCAGTATTTGACACTCAATCCTTCGACAAAGAGGAAGAGCACTTCATCGCCTGACAGGAAACCTAAGAAGCCCAAATCAGATGGCTCTTCCACAGCACAGGGGCTGAATCCTTCACTTTGGTGCAGTGTGCATTTAAATAAATCAATTGTGGACGGCCCGCTAAAAATCAAGAACTCCAAACCCCACAAACTGTCTACCGAGGAGCTGGAGGAGATGATGAATATTATGGCGCCTGGAAAACTTGGCACTTTCAACAAGAAGAAGCTTGGGAAATCACTGGATCCAAAACAGAAAAATAAAAAAGTGCTGAATGGGCAGAAATCTGGAAAATCTAGATCTCCCAAAAAAGATTCAAAGATGAAAATGAAACAGATGACACTTCTAGACATGACAAAAGGTACTTCTAAAGTGCCAAGAGCACCAAGAAACTCAACTGGAAGCCCCAAGTCTTCCAATAAACCTCCGAAACATCTTCCACCTGCTGCACTTCACCTGATTGCTTATTATAGAGAGAACAAAGACCGCGAGGACAAGAAGAGCGCCCTGTCCTGCATCATTTCAAAAACTGCTCGATTGCTGTCCAGTGAGGATCGTGCTCGTCTTCCTGAGGAGCTGCGAGGCATAGTGCAAAAGCGTTACGAACTACTAGAGCACCGGAAAAACTGGGCTTCCATGACAGAGGATCAACGCAAAGAATACATGAAGAAGAAACGTGAGAAGCTGAAGGAGAAGCTGAAGGAGAAAGCCAAAGAACGTCGGGAAAAGGAAATGATGGAGAGGCTAGAGAAGCAGAAGCGATACGAGGACCAGGATATCAAAGACAACAACTTGCCCACTTTTAAGCTGGTGGATACTCCAGAAGGACTCCCTAATACCCTCTTTGGGGATGTGGCTATGGTTGTGGAATTTCTGAGTTGTTACTCAGGGCTGCTGCTTCCAGATGCTCAGTATCCCATCACTGCTGTTTCTCTTATGGAAGCTCTTTGTGCTGAAAAGGGGGGTTTTCTGTACTTGAACAGAATTTTGGTCATTCTTCTCCAGACTTTGCTGCAAGATGAAATTGCAGAAGACTACTTGGAGCTGGGGATGAAACTGTCTGAGATTCCCCTCACTTTGCACTCTGCTTCTGAATTAGTTCGTCTTTGTCTGCGCAAGTCAGATATACAGGAGGAAAGTGAAGCTTCCGAAAATGCAGAAGAGAACAAAGACTTGGCAGCTTTTGAAGACAATGAAGTACAGGATGAATTCCTGGAGAAGTTGGAGGTATCAGAGTTCTTTGAGCTGACCCCCGAGGAGAAACTGCAAATCCTCACAGCTCTTTGCCATCGGATTTTGATGACATATTCAGTACAGGATCACGTGGAAGCAAAGCAGCAGATGTCAGCTGAATTGTGGAAGGAGCGGCTGGCAATGTTGAAAGAGGAGAATGATAAGAAGAGGGCAGAAAAGCAAAAACGGAAAGAGATGGTGGCCAAAAACAGAGAGTCTGGCAAAGAGGAAAATGGTTTGGGGAAGGGAGAAAAAAAGAAAGGGGAATCAGAGAAAACAGCCAAATCAGAGCAACGTGTGGATATGGAAGCAGAAGACATGATCAGCACAGTCAAAAGCAGGAGGCTTATGGCAATTCAGGCCAAGAAAGAGAAAGAGCAGCAGGAAATGGAAATGCGAGGTAATTAAAAGAGCAGGTTTTTTTACTGTGATTAGAGAGTTTAAAGTTTCCATTGGGCTACTGGCATCTATCACTGCCAGTTGTAGGACTCAAATCTCCAACCTGCTGTAGAGAAAGGATGCTTGCTAACAGATAAACATACCTGCTGCTTTTTGCCTTTGTCCATACCTGTGCTAAATTTGATAGAGGAACAGGAACATCTGAACTATTTATTCAGATATTCATCTTGGTCCATAAAAGCTATCTGGGCCAGGAATAACGTACAGTTAACAATTAGTTTGGCTATCAATGTTATGCAGGCTGTCAATCCATTTCAATTCAGAAGAGTAGTCTCTCTGAAAATATTGAAAGAATGGAGTAGCCTGATGCTATCTTTTGCCAATTTCTTTAGCAGTTGCTAAACTCAAATCCTGAGCAGATTGGAACTGCTAGCTAGATGGGGGGCTACCTGGAAATCCCTAGCTAGAGTAGCCTGTGAAAACTCAAGGTACTGGCAGGTCTGCATTTTTGCCAGGAGCTTCTATTTAAACACTGGGAATCAGTAGCAATTTGAGGGAGCCTTTGGGGTTTTTTGTCTTCAGTATAAACCTCTGTTTGGTTATCAATGACAGACACTCGCAGATACAGAACTTTTATTATACACATTAGAAAACTACAACATTACATTTCTTTTGGACATAATCACCATTCAAATTGAGGCACTTGTCATAAGGTCTTACAAGGTTTGAAATTCCTTAGTAGTAGTCGCTCAGCGCCAAATCTGGGCGATGGGTGGGGGGTGATCAACATCCTAACGGAACTGCTTCAAAAGTTCTTGGGTGCGTCTAGCGGTGTGCGGGTTAACATTATCATGAACCAACATCACACCAGAAGTCAGCATGCCCCGACGCTTGTTATGGATGGCTCGTCTTGAGTTTTCGTAATGTTTCACAGTAGGCTTCTAAATTGATGGTCGAACCACACTCCATGAACTTCACTAGCAGCACTCCTTTGGCATCTTCACATTTGGCGGGATTTTCTATGGCACCACTTCCTGTGTGGTGCTGGTTCATGATAATACTCACCTGCACACTGCTAGACGCACCCAAGAACTTTTGAAGCAGTTCCATTGGGATGTTTTTGATCACCCCCACCCCCCTTTAGCCCAGGTTTGGTGCTGAGTGACTCCTACTAAGGAATTTCGAACCTTGTAAGATGTTATGACAAGTGCCTCAATTTGAATGGCGATTATGTCAAAAAGTAATGTAGGTTTCTAATGTCTATAATACAAGTTCTGTATCTGCGAGTGTCTGTCATTGATAACCAAATGGAGGTTTATTTCTGAATTTCCCTTGTATAACAGCTACTCATCTGGGGAAAATTTGCACTTGCAGTTGCATTGGTTGGTATCTTGGATATCTGGCAAATAAATGTGTAAATGAATTCCTAGGAAAAATAGTATGTTTTTAATACCTGAATATTAGAATATTTGCCCTGCTTACAGATAGTCCTTAGCTTACAGTGGCAACTGGAACCAGAATTGGTCACAGGACTGCACCGAATTATGACAACAGTTCTGGCAGTCCCCAGTTACCATTGTTAAGTGAGGACCTCACTTGTCCCCAACTTCTGACTTCCATTGATTCCAGTAAGGAATGTCATAAATGATAATCATGTGACACTTCAACAGTGGGAACTTAAGTGCCCAGTTTAAAAAAAAAGAATTAAACCAGTTTAATGCTGTGGGGAATTAATACACTCTTTTCTGCTGCTGTGCTAGTAAAACTTGAAAAAGAAGCAGAGGAGGAAAGAATTCGCAAGCATAAAGCTGCAGCAGAAAAAGCCTTTCAAGATGGTATTGCCAAAGCAAAGCTGGTCATGCGCAGGACACCAATAGGCACAGACCGTAATCACAACAGGTAGGAAAGAAGGAATATCTTTGTGGGTGATGAGGACTGTGGAAAAGTACCCTATATCAGGACTTAACTGAAGATGCTGGTCCTTCCTCTGAAGTGTTGGTTACTGGCCTTGTATCACTTTTCTTACCACTAGGCGAGGGCCTGATTTACTCAAATGTAATCATAATTATAGGGCACAAATTGCTGCATCTTAATGCACAGAGCCTGTCTGCTCGGATATCTCCACCATACTGTATCATTCTCTGTAACTGTGTTTCTTACCTTACTGTTCAGGAAGTCTCAGGGAATCTTATTCCCTCCCAACTATCAAGGCCACATTTTATTACTGCCTAATTACTTCACTTCCCTGTTGCCCCATTTCCCTCGTGCTTCTACTTTTTCTCACATTTTCTGCTTATTTTATTCCTGAGTCACTACTGCAAACTCTCTTGTTACGTTTCAGCTGTCTATTACTTATTGCTACACATGAATATGGTAGACTTATACCCCACTTTTCCTCGAGAGCACAAAGTAGCACTTGCACCACCATTTTACCCTTCAATAAGGACCCTCTAGCATACCTTGATGTGAGAGCAGAGTTTGTATGGTTGAAGCGGGGCTTTGATTTTTGTCCCGTTGCCTTCTTCCCCCTGAACTAGCTCATTGTCTTAGCTGCTGCACCACATTGGCTTTCTAGGACATTTTAAGTACTCCTGTTTTTCCTCATTAAGAGCTTTACGTAGTTAAACCTTGCTTTCTGCTTTTATCTGAGCAGCCAGGAATGTTTACTGGCAGAGCAATTGATCCAGTTTCTGAGGGTTGGATGTAGAAAGCTGAACTGCTTTGCTCCCTCATATCTAATACGATCACTTTATTTTAGGTATTGGCTCTTTTCTGATGAAGTTCCTGGCTTATTCATAGAGAAAGGGTGGGTACATGATGGTATAGATTATAGTTTTACGCCTCCAGGTGAGGAGGAGGAAGAGGAGGAGGAGGAGGATGAAGATTACCAGCAAGGTAAGCTTGATTACTTCTCATCTCTCATAGGTGAAACAAGTGAAATGTCTGAACTGTTGTTGTGAATATCAAATATAAAATCCCTTTATTAGACTGGTGACACTGACTCAGAATTGTCTTTCTTTTGGATTAGTAGATTCCAAATTTGATGGAACCATGTTTATATCATTGGAAAACTAAACCTTTTCCTTCAGCTACATAGACTATACATTGTATTTATGTTACAAATATTAAATATTTATATTTAGCATCAATATGTAACATCAAGTGCTATGTTCTTTAAAGTAATCACTCACTGATCATTTTTCTCTAGATAATGCTTCTCATTAGGATCTTTTTGTTCAGTCAGTTTATATTCACAGTAGGATTTATATGGAAAAGAGTGCTGTAATCCAGGGACTTCAGATAAAATAGTGAAATAAATCATTTTGCAGTCTGTTATCTCCTGCCCAAAGAAGCAAGCCACATTGCTCTGTAGAAATCACAGTACAGTATCTTGTGAAATGCAGTTATACTGTGTTTTCCCGAAAATAAGCCCTAGCTTGATTTTTACACGTGCGCCCAATATAAGCCCTACCCCAAAAATAAGCCCTAGTTTGTGGGGGGGGGAGGCACATGCATAAAAATCAAGCTGGGATGGGGGGGTGGATCTGCCCCATGCACCTGCACCGGCTTACCTTAGGATTGCTGCAGCCATGCCGTGACACCTGATGCGCCACACTGCCTGAGTTCTTCTGCAGCCACTTGCAGCACCAGTGTGATCGGCACAATGTGCTGTGCGGCCTCCTGCCACGAATAGCAGCACCGATGTGATCAGCACAATGCACCATGCGGCCTTCTGCAAGTGGCGGCGTCAGCATGATGAGCCACATGGCTTGCCACGAGTGGCAGCAGCGGGACGACGTGTCACATTGTGCAACTGCAAGTGGCCACAGAAGAACTTGGACAGTGGCACAATAGGTGTTGGGTCATGGGAGGCCTGGCTGCGGCAGTCCTAATGTGACATCCACCCCAAATAAGACGTGGTGCTTCTTGATAAGATCAGGTCTTATCTTTGGGAAAATACGGACTTCCAATTTTGCACTTCTGTCTGACATTTTGCTTAGCATTATGCATTTTCTTAAGGAAAATATTAATTTACATATTTTCCACACAAGTACATGGACACGCTTCCAGTATTTTTACTTTCCATGAATTACCTGTTTAGCCATTGGTATAATGATGTGGGTTTTCTGGATAAGATTGCAGTAATTGGTATTTGATTTACATTTAGTAAACAAATTGAAGAAGCATATCGTCTTAATTTTACACACACTATGTTGTTGTTGTTGTTAGCTGCGAAGTCGTGTCCGACCCATCGCGACCCTATGGGCAACATTCCTCCAGGCCTTCCTGTCCTCTACCATCTTCTGGAGTCCATTTAAGCTCACGCCTACTGCTTCAGTGACTCCATCCAGCCACCTCATTCTCTGTCGTCCCGTTCTTCTCTTGCCCTCAATCTTTCCCAGCATTAGGCTCTTCTCCAGTGAGTCCTTCCTTCTCATTAGGTGGCCAAAGTATTTGAGTTTTAGCTTCAGGATCTGGCCTTCTAAAGAGCAGTCAGGATTGATCTCCTCTAGGACTGACCGGCTTGATCGCCTTGCAGTCCAAGGGACTCGCAGGAGTCTTCTCCAGCACCATAGTTCAAAGGCCTCAATTCTTTGGCGCTCAGCCTTTCTTATGGTCCAACTTTCACTGCCATACATTGCAACTGGGAAGACCATAGCCTTGACTATACGCACTTTTGTTGACAGGGTGATGTCTCTGCTTTTTAGTGTGCTGTCTAGATTTGCCATGGCTTTCCTCCCCAGGAGCAAGCGTCTTTTAATTTCTTGGCTACAGTCCCCATCTGCAGTGATCTTGGAGCCCAGGAAAATAAAATCTGTCACTACTTCCATTTCTTCCCCATCTATTTGCCAGGAATTGAGAGGGCCAGATGCCATGATCTTGGTTTTCTTAATGTTAGGTTTCAACCCAAGTTTTGCACTCTCCTTCTTCACCCGCAACAAGAGGCTCTTTAGTTCTTCTTCACTTTCTGCCATTAGTGTGGTATCATCTGCGTATCTTAGGTTGTTGATATTTCTTCCGGCAATCTTAATTCCAACTTTTGATTCATCTAGCCCTGCCTTTCTCATGATGTGCTCTGCATATAGGTTAAATAGGCAGGGCGACAGTATACAGCCTTGCCGGACTCCTTTCCCAATTTTGAACCAATCAGTGGTTCCGTGTCCAGTTCTCACTGTTGCTTCTTGACCCGCATATAGGTTTCTCAAGAGACAAATAAGATGTTCTGGTACTCCCATCTCTTTAAGAACTTGCCACAGTTTGTTATGATCCACACAATCAAAGGCTTTAGCATAGTCAACGAAGCAGAAGTAGATGTTTTTCTGGAACTCCCTAGCTTTCTCCATGATCCAGCGTATGTTGGCAATTTGATCTCTAGTTCCTCTGCCTCTTCGAAATCCTGCCTGTACTTCTGGTAGTTCTCGATCCACATACTGTTGAAGTCTAGCTTGTAGGATTTTAAGCATGACTTTACTAGCATGAGAAATGAGTGCAATGGTGCGATAGTTTGAACATTCTTTGGCACTGCCTTTCTTTGGAATTGGAATGTAAACTGATCTTTTCCAATCCTGTGGCCACTGTTGAGTTTGCCAAATTTGCTGGCAAATTGAGTGTAGCACTTTTACTGCACTGTCTTTTAAGCTTTGAATAGCTCAGCTGGAATACTGTCACCTCCACTAGCTTTGTTGTTGCTCAGCTTTTCTAAGGCCCACTTCACTTCACATTCTAGGATGTCTGGCTCGAGGTCAATGACCACCTCATTGTGATTATCAGGGACGTTAAGCTCATTCTTGTATAGTTCTTCTGTGTAATTTTGCCACCTCTTCTTAATCTCTTCTGCCTCTGTTAAGTCCCTGCCATTTTGGTCCTTTATCATGCCCATTTTTGCATTAAACGTTCCCTTCATCTCTCCAATTTTCTTGAAAAGATCTCTGGTCCTCCCTATTCTATTGTTTTCTTCTATTTCTTTGCACTGGTCATTTAAGAAGGCATTCTTATCTCTTCTAGCTATTCTCTGGAATTCTGCATTCAATTGGGCATATCTATGTTTTTCTCCCTTGCCTTTCGCTTCCCTCCTTTCCTCAGCTATTTGCAAAGCTTCCTCAGACAGCCATTTTGCTTTCTTGCATTTCTTTTTCTTTGGGATGGTTTTGGTTGCTACCTGTTGTACAATGTCACGAACCTCTGTCCATAGTTCTTCAGGCACTCTGTCTATCAGATCTAATTCCTTAAATCTATTTGTCACCTCTACTGTATATTCAACAGGGATATGATTTAATTCATACCTGAGTGGCCTAGTGCTTTTCCCTACTTTCTTCAGTTTAAGCCTAAACTTTGCAAGGAGAAGCTCATGGTCTGAGCCACAGTCAGCTCCTGGTCTTGTTTTTACTGACTGTATAGAGCTTCTCCATCTTTGGCTGCAGAGCATATAGTCAATCTGATTTCTGTGTTGACCGTCTGGTGATGTCCATGTGTAGAGCCGTCTCTTGGGTTGTTGGAAAAGAGTGTTTGCTATGACCATCGTATTCTCTTGACAAAATTCTATCAGCCTGTGCCCTGCTTCATTTTGTACTCCAAGGCCAAACTTGCCTGTTATTCCAGTTATCTTTTGGCTTCCTACTTTAGCATTCCAATCCCCCATGATGATAAGGACATCATTTTTTGGTGTTAGTTCTATAAGGTGCTGTAGGGCTTCGTAGAACCGGTCAATTTCATCCTCTTCAGCATTGGTGGTTGGGGCATAGACTTGGACTACTGTGATATTGAATGGTTTGCCTTGGATTCGAACTGAGATCATTCTGTCATTTTGAGGATTGTATCCCAGTATTGCTTTTCCTACTCTTTTATTGACTATGAAGGCTACTCCATTTCTTCTGAGGGATTCTTGTCCGCAGTAGTATACCTGATGGTCATCTGAATTAAATTCACCCATTCCTGTCCATTTTAGTTCGCTGATACCTAAGATGTCAATGTTCAGTCTTGTCATCTCTTGTTTGACCACGTCCAGCTTTCCTTGATTCATGGATCTTACATTCCAGGTTCCTATGGAGAAAAAATCTTTACAGCATCGGACTTTCCTTTCACCACCAGACACATCCACAGCTGAGCGTCCTTTCGGCTTTGGCCCAGTCGCTTCATTCTTTCTGGCGCTACTAGTACTAGCCCTCTGCTCTTCCCCAGTAGCATATTGGACGCCTTCCGACCTGAGGGGCTCATCTTCCAGCGTCATATCGTTTTGCCTTTTGGTACTGTCCATAGGGTTTTCATGGCAAAGATACTGGAGTGGGTTGCCATTTCCTTCTCCAGTGGATCACGTTTTGTCAGAACTCTCGGCTATGACCTGTCCGTCTTGGGTGGCCCTGCACGGCATAGCTCATAGCTTCATTGAATTACGCAAGCCCCTTCGCCACAACAAGGCAGTAATCCATGAAGGGGACACACACTATAGATAGCCAAAATATATATTTTTTACTGGCCAGAAGTAGTAAAATTTGAAAAAAATGAAGTACATGATGTAATTTTTAATGTCTTATTCTTATAAAGTTATTTGTTAAGATAATATTAAATGTAGCTTGCTTCCTATAATTCCAGTTAAAGAAACATGTTGAAAAATGCACTAATATAATAAAATTGTGCATGTAAACACTTATGCTTTCCATGGATGGTTACAAAATAGTTTAATGAGGTGTTGTGAGGCTTTGCTTTATTGTATGCTAAAGTAGCACTGGAAGCTCTGCAAATGAAACTGTTTTGTTAATGCTTATAATATTTACAGATGCACAGGAAAACTTGGTGGAAGGCAGTATTTTGAACACCCCACAAGGGATCCTGCATATTCCAGAAGTACCTGTTGAGACATCAGTACCAAAACAGGGACAGAACCTGTGGTGAGATAGACTTTTCCCCATACCTATCAACAAAAAAATTGGGTGGGGAATAATATTTGATGTATTTCTATCCTCGTACCATCTATTCGTGATTGAAATTTAGGTATTTAGACCTTTGGAGACGTATTCAGAATGTTCTGGATGCTTATATACATGTTTACATTATTCCCTTTGGGGTAAGGATCATTATGCAGAATAGAAAAGAGTAAAAATTAATAATCCAAAGGAATTAAGCAACAAAAAGGACCATTCACTGTATTTTCCCCATACTGTTTTGTTCTTCTAAATCATCCTCAATTTCACACACCCATCAATATAGTGTATTTTCTGAATGGCTATTTTTTTTTTGAGGAAACTGGCAAAAAAAAAAGTCACATATTGTGGTCACATAATCACAGAGCACTGCAACTGTTTGTAAAGGCACGGTCACATAGCCTGGGGATCTGTGGCACAACATTTTATAATGGACAGAAATGGTTTACAGGCTGTAAAGCACCCATTCTGGGCCTGTTGTAATTTTGAATGTTAAGTGATCGGTTGTAAATCAAGGGCTACCTGTAGTTTCATTGCCATTACCATTTAATTATTTTAGAAACTGATATATTTTGAAAACTGTCATGCATTGAATTTATAACGGAAACTTAACAAAGATTTAATCTAGAATTAAGGAGGTGAGTGAGAACAATTAATCAGTGGAACGGCTTTCCTCCAGAGGTTGTGGGTGCTCCATCACTGGAGGCTTTAAACAAGAAACTGGACAGCCATTTGTCCAGAATGGTATGGGATCTGCTGCTTCAGCAGGGCGTTAACTAGAAGATCTCCAATGTCCCTTACAACTCTGTTATTCTATATTCTGATTGGGAAGTGTTGTGTCATAGAACTGAAATATATAAATCTTTAATTAGAATGTTTGGTTTAAACAACTGTTGATTCAGAATTTTGTCAAAATATAGACCACAAGTTCTTTCTTTTGAAGGGTGCCAAGATCTACTTCCTGCTTGCAGAACATTTTGTTGCCTGCTTCTTTGAAGTCCTCATTTTTCCAGAGCTATGTATTTGTTTACCAGTAGAGGGCAGAAAGAGCGGTATAATTTTTCCAGTGAAATAGGTGTCGAAATATTGAGTTATATGATTCTTCTTTTACTTCCAAGTCATTAAAATGCTAAACTACATATCTGAAATAGTCCAGGCAGCCCTCAATTTATGATCACAATTGGGCCTGCAATTTTAATTACTAAATGATCAGTTATAAAGTGACTGAAACCCAGGCAATTCCTGTTGCTATCATTAAGTGAATTTTATGGCTAGCAGTGCAGCACAAAGGGAAATTTTGGTGCACTTTGGCCCCTTTCAGAGGCTTTGTGCATTTATTTGGGGGGTTTTGTTGTGTGAAGCCAGCCTCATATGACCCAGTAGCCTGGCCTGCTTTGTCAATAGTGGGAGCAATAAGTTAGCTGGGGCAAAAGGGCATAGATGGGGGAGAGATAATGGAGTGGGGGAGTTCCAGTATTTCTGTGGTCATAAGAGCGAACAGGCTGCCAAGTGCCAGGATTTTGATCCCATGACCATGGGGGCATGGGTATAAACATGCACAGGTATAACATTGGGCATGGGTTGTAAATCCCTTCACTTAGCACTGTCATAACTTCAGTCACTGAATGAATAGTCGTAAGTCAAGGACTACCTGTAACCCAACACAGCTAAATTCACTGCAGTATTTTGTAAAACTTCAGTATTATAAAACTTTACATGCATGTAAGCCATCGTATCCTTGAAACCAATAGAGATTTTTTTATATAATATAGGAAATGTCACGTACTGCATAAGTACCTAAATTAATAGATGGTCTGCAATAGTGAGATGACTTAATAATTTATCTGGCACGATTGAAATATGCTTTTTGTTGTATTACTGTCAGAGTATTGAACAAGTTATCCTCTCTTCCAGGTTTCTCTGTGACAGTCAGAAAGAGTTGGACGAACTGCTAGCCTGCTTGCATTCCCAGGGGATAAGAGAGAGCCAATTGAAAGATCGGTTACAGATTAGGTGAGGCTTCCTCTTCACTTGCTGCAAAACTATATGGCACTTATATACGGCTACTGAAGATAGAATGGATTTCTGAAATTGATGATTTTTAACATCTGTTTTGTGAAATTTTGTGGTTTTGTCACTTTAATGCCAGCAGCCTACATGACAGTTTGAAAAAAGAAATAGTTTACCGGAGGGCTGATATTGTTTGGGGCTAATTTTTGCTTATGGATAAAAGATTTGAGAAGTTCTGTAATGTTGCTTCAAGTATAGATTAAGTCTTTCCAGAACTTTTTAACAGCCATACCTGTACAAAAGGATTAGCTTTGCTTTCCAAAGGACATTTCGTACTTTTTAGCAAGCTTGTATAAACAATTTAACTGAAGCACTAGTATAAAATAACCTTTTGCAGGGCTGCAAAAACATTAAGAATTCCTAAGCATCAGCATTTGATTTCTGGACCAAGCAGTACTTTGGTTACTCTGTGCTTGCAGTTTGGATCAGCTATAATTTTTCAGCTTATAGAATTGAACAGAGCTTACAACCTACATCTCTTAATAGTTTCCACCGTGGCTCACAAGGGTGGACGTTATCCACTATGTTATCTTCTCCTCTCAGGTATCAAGATATCATACATTCCATTCATTTGGCTCGGAAGCAGAACTTAGGTCTGAAGTCGTGTGATGGCAGCCAGGAATTGCTAAACTTCTTGCGCAGTGATCTTATTGAAGTTGCCACGCGGTTGCAGAAAGGAGGTCTGGGATACATCAGTGAGGGAGAATTTGAAGCCAGGGTGAGTAATAATACTGATATAGACACATGGGGAATATATGAACCGAGTTTCCAGTTCTAAAGTATAGGGAACGCCTTATTAACTCCAGATCTTGAATTCTGAACATTCATTGAAATGTGCCACTTTCCCCCGAAGCTGTTCTGGAAGTGTTTTGTTTTAAATACAGGTAGTTCCTATCTTACAAGCATTCATTTAGTGACTGTTCAAGGAAGTAGAAGATTTGAAATAGCACTTGAAATAGAGAATATAGACATGTTCTGTGGAAACTTAACATGTTATTTGCAGTAGCAAAGTTGGGTTTAAAATTGATAAAACACTGTAGTAGGGTGTTCTAAAGCGCTGGGTTTTTTTTAGTCAACATATTTTACTGTTAGTTTTGCCTAGAATGCCTGTAGGCATGTTTGCTTCTGTGGTGGTTTTCTCACCTGTCGAATGGAAGCAGAAGTATTCAGATAAGAAATAGAAAGTCCTGCACACGCTACAAATCACTAACAGCAATGTTTTTCTAATTAGGTTTGTTCATTGGAGAGCCTAAAAGAGTTTGGGGAGTGTGTGATTGCTCTGCAGGCCAGTGTCATCAAGAAGTTTTTGCAAGGCTTCATGGCTCCCAAACAGAAGAGGAGAAAACCTCAAGGGGAGGATGCTGTTGCCAAGGCTGAAGAAGTGGATGAAGAGAAGAGAGTAGCAGAAGAAGCCAAGGTCTTGATTAATGTAGATATAAGCTAAACATCTCTGGATTGAAAAGGCGACAAAAGCTGAGCTGATTGCATGAAGTTGTTGCTGCATATGTGGGCTGTTTGAGCCTGAGAGTTCAAGTTATTGGTGTACTTCATGGCATGGTCTTCCTCTCTACAGTGAGGTTTAAGAGAGGCTGCATCTTCTCCCCTCCCACTTAAAAAAAAAAGTCAAATGGAGCTGCTGTCCTTTGAGTCTGCTACAAAAAAAACTCAAAGACTAGAATTTATGAACGGTTGTCATTCTTGTCTAAGATCAGTGTTTCCAAGTAGACATGAGTATCTAACACACGAGATGTTAATTCTTTGTGGTCATTTTCATTATATTTTTAATGGAGAGACTTTCTTAAGAAATGGTCACCATTTTCAACATATGAAAAGTACAATCTTTATGTTTCAAATTTACAAACTTTTGGTTTGCCTTTCAAAATGACTCCTGTTTATTTTTATTCTAGAAGTCTCCATTGAGAACAGCTGCTTCTCTTTGGCTGTTTTTTGCTACTGTGTAGTTGTCTGGCTTGTATGTTGTCATCTGTTTCTCCTCTTCCCTACTTGGCCAGTGTTGTGACTGATGTTTATATGACCAAATGCATTGAGAATGGAGGCTATACTATAGATTAGAAAGAATCAATGCAGCCAGGCCCAAGGGACAAAATGTTACCAACTTAACTGCTCTTTTCATTGTAGTTCTTCGGCTGCAAATGTTTTTTTCATTTAATGTCTGATGCATATTGTAGATTACAGGACATTATAAATTGCTTCATTATGGGCTGGTGAATTTAGACTACACTACAAAGTGGTCCCTTACCTATGAATGTGTTTGCCTTTGGGCTATTCATCCAAGTCCTGTTTTCCTTGTTCCCCTCTCATCTAAGGTACTGAAATCTTAAGATTTTTGACATTGAGATCCTAGGGCGGGGGTGTCAAACTCCCGGCCCATGGGCCGGATGCGTCATCCGGAAGCCATGCCCACCCCATTGCTGGGTGCGTTGCGCAATGTCACGTGACATCGCAAGTTTGACATGTCTGTCCTAGGGGGTTACCACTGACTCTTACTTTGGGGGGAAGATATGCTGAGTGCTTGATTCTTTTTCCAGTATGGGGAAGCAAAAGCCGCCAAGAGCTTCAAGTTTATTTTGGCCCGGTCTGATAGCAGCAAATCTCTAGGAGTAGGTCTTTGGAAAGCTAATGTGTCCGAGAAGCTAGCATTCTGAGCATTCCGGGAGGGAAAAAAAGACTTAACTAGTGAGCTCTCACAATTTTCCACAATCCTGGCTACTTCTCAATCTAGGTCTGTCCCAATGAGCAATGAGGAGAGAATTCTAGACTGGTGTGAAATTTTGTTTTCTTAGCCGTCCGGTTTACTCGGCATTTCCTTGAATTCAGTGGGAGGGGAATGTGCAACTCTGCAGAAATATTTGGTTTTATTTGGCTCCTGAACTGCTATTAACAGCAGAGCTCAGCCATTTCTTCTGTCATTCAGTTGCCTTTACTAGGAGAATATTAACTCAGGCATGCTAAGATTTGCCCATGTTACCTTTTCTATTTAATGCAGTAACAGGTTTATATCTATAGAGAAGGCTGCATATCCTCTAACTAGCATTAACAGCAAGTTTATTTGAATTTGCTTGTTTTTATGATCTTTGCTTGTGTTAAAACTGTAAATCTATTAGCACCTGAGCATAGTTATTCAGAAGGTTCTTGTGTTTGAGCATTTTCGTGGTCCCCACTGGTGCTGCTTGTCCACCCTGTTTTACCTCTGCTATTGTACTGCTGTTACGTATGTTGTCAGAGGTCTCCACTAGGGGGCAGCCTAGCAAATCCTTTGGATTTATATCCTAACCCTTGCCTCCCCAGCTGTCCCTAGAGTTAACAGCTAAAGTTCTACTATTTGTTTCTCTTTGATGAGCAAGAATTTAGTTCAGATTTCAAAGTCAAGAATGCAGCTAGTTTCAGGCTGGCCATGCAAAGTTGAACGAGAGTTATGAACCTCTGAGGCTGTGGGGAAGAAGAATTTTTAGTAGTGCCTAAAAGATAGCTGCTGTGAATCCTAGGGAATGAGCACAAAGTGCCTTCCAGTTGCTGGGAATTTTGGCCTAAGGTCCTTGTTCTGCCCCTAGGTTGCTTCAGCTGTGGAGAAATGGAAAGTGGCAATCCGTGAGGCACAAACTTTCTCACGTGTGCACGTGCTGCTTGGTATGTTGGATGCCTGCATCAAGTGGGACATGTCTGCAGAAAATGCCAGATGCAAAGTATGTCGCAAGAAAGGTGGGTATTCCAGGCTTTGAATCAACTGCTAGATTTCCAGTGCTGTCAAAACCTTGAAAGGAGACATCCTGTGAATACATAAAGCAGTTGCCCTTCCATACCCCCAGAGAAAGATATGGGTCCCCACTGTTTTATTTTTTTGGATTTTCATTATGTTTTTTGTCCCATGCTTACTCTCAAGGAGCCTAGTGTACAGTATACATTGGGATAGGAACCCCTTTTGACTACTAGATCCAACATTGTATCTGGAATTTTGAAAACATGTTCTGTGTGATTGTGCAATACAAAATGCCCCCTCTAGTGAGTAATCTGGTGAGTTTCTACCTGCCATCACCTGGCTCCCCAGCATACATTTTAATTATCTCAGCTTTTTTCTTTTCTTAGTAGATGGGCAGATTTCCAAAGAACTGAACTACAGCCACCTACCAAGGTCAATCCTGTCAAAGGCTGTTCTCCAACATGCCTGGTTGTTTATTTCCCTTCTTTGTTCTTTGGATTACCAAATTGTTTTTTGCCCTGTTCCCCCAGGTGAGGATGACAAACTCATCCTGTGTGATGAATGCAACAAAGCTTTCCACCTGTTTTGCCTGAGACCAGCCCTCTATGACATCCCAGAAAGAGAATGGCAGTGCCCTGCTTGCCAGCCCTCAGTGGCCAGGCGGAGCTCTCGGGTCAGGTAAGACTTCTTTGGTTGGCAGATGACATATTTGCCCATATCCTCTTACTCTACATTAGGTTCACTGAACTGGGTGCAGTAGGATTTGTAGTGCCATTCCTAGCTATTTTGGACATGACATTATAAGCTTTTGTTTTTAAAATAATGCCTATCAGTTAAGTGCCTTTGTTGTTTTGGCTGCTGCTTGTCCAGACTGTCTTCACTAGATATAACATGGAATGCAAACATGAAGCCTGGTGGGGTACAATCCTATAGAATGGCTATGTGGGGAAAGCAGGATTTTGAATATCGAATCTTTCCTCTAGAAACTATGCTGAAGATTCAGTTGAAGAGGAGAGTGAAACTGAGGAAGATGAATCTGAGGAAGATGATGATGGGGAGGAAGAAGAGGAAGAAGGCTATGAGGTTGCTGGATTAAAATGTACGTTATACTGAAATCAAAGGGCAACAAGTCTTCCCTGAGGGACTGAGCAGTTCCTTTCCTATTAGTTTAATACAAAGGATCTTTTCTCTTTCCCAGTTCTAAACTGCAGGCAGTGAATGTCTTACTAACAGTCCTGAGCTAGGAAGGTGCTGCTGACTGTTTCTGGATCAGTTTCCTGATTTGTGATAGTTCTGCATTGCTTGAAAAGTAACCCAAAATAGGTATTGCTTCCAGGGAGGAGAATGAGAAGTGAACAGTGGGCACTTTGTCTTTTAAGGCAGTATGTAATTGCAATAAATCTATTGCAACAAATTATTGAAACACTTTTTAGGGATTAAATTGTAGAACTTCTTCACTTTTAGATGGCGGCACCTAAAACAAGACTATCTTAAAAAGCAAGGTTCAAATTTCTAGGTTCATGTGATCAGCCTTTTGTTACTACCAAATTTTGAAAACTATGGATTGTTGCAGAGTGTCCTTATTTATTCTGTGGATCCAGAATCATTCCAGATTTTGGTAGGTAGACAGACAGACAGAGCGTGCGGTAATTTTCAGGTCAGTGGTACACAAAACAGAATCCTGTGATAACATGCAGGCTTATAAAAAGTTCAGAAATGCCACCTCTGTGAAGTTCATACCACTATATTATGGCATTGCAGTAATTATCTAGGCAGATCAGGTCTTTGTAACATTCCTTGTTGGGATGGAACTCTGAAAGTCAAAAAGAATGTGTTTCATATCAAAATTTAGCTTTTACTACGTATGCCTGAACTATGCCTCATGCAAAAAATAAAACACTACCGCATCCAAGTGCTTGTGAAAAAAGCTTTTGCACTGGAGAAAATGTTCCCTTTGAGAAGAAATAAAGTTCTTTGTTATTTTTATAGTTGAAAGGTTTTGCTGATGATATACATCCATCTAGTTCCCCAGTAAACTGTCATCACTTGGATTCTGATGATCCTGTTGAACTGACCAGTTGCAAATGTGGTCAGCTTTTTGAGAATCTTTCACTGACATTTCAAATGTCAGTTCTCCACCCCTGGGTACTCATCTTGATGTGGTTTGAAAACCATTTAAGTCTTAATACTGTAGTACTAATCACTTGTACTCTGGGGTTCAATCCTTACTGTTTCCTGTAACAGTTTCATAGGTAGATCATAATTATTTCCTTGTTGGGAAATAAAGCCCAGGGGAGAGAGAGAGAGAGAGAGAGACCCAAAGAAACAGACTCTCTTGATGTCTGAGGGATAGGGTGAATCCAGCTTTCGGAGTGGTCCCTACTCTGGTGGCACCTGGTTCCCATTCAGAGCTGTCAGCATGTGAGCTTCTGTTTATAATTGCTGTCTAGATTTTTGTGGAGCCTTTTCCAATCTTGAAAGAATGCTCATCCATTATAAGTATTTATGTCTGCTTTTGAAGTTTGTTCAGGCTCCTTCCTGCCGGCCTGGCCAGGCCCAGGTGAGTGCCGCTGTCACTAAAAATAAAGCCTGCGCCACAGCCACAGCTTTATGAAGCATTTAATTTGGAAAGGTCATGATGGAGAAATCTTTCATTTTGGCAGAGTCCTGTTTAATCCTTGGTACAGCGTTGATCCAAAGTATTCTCATGGAGAATGTTGGACTGCCAGATATTTAGCACATGTTGCTCTCTCAACATAAGGGGAAGGAACCCTTAAACAGATGGTGTCCCTAACAGAAATAACTGCTGTATTGGACAGTGATGAATGAAAATTGTACCCTATTAAGTGTCTTTTCTGCTGTGGGTTGAAAACTTGCTATGAAGGTTGATTCTCCTTCATTACTGGGGGGGGGGGGGAAACGGCATCCACCTCTTGACATAAAATAGTCAGCAAGAGTATTTGCTGCAGTGAAGTTCTATTGTTCAAACTGTCTCCTTGTCAGCTGGCAGGAGAAATTCAATACTAGATGCATGATGCTGAGGGGGCTTAGCAGCTGCCTTAACCCACTGTGTGGGCCAATTATGAATGCTTGGAATGATACTTAGCCCAGCCAATCACTCTTTTCTGGTGAACATCTGATCAGCAGAGAAATGGAAGCAAAGAGTCTCTGGGGCATCGTGCAAACCTGTTCTTGACTTCTTGCATTGAGATCTGATAATGAGAGCCAGCTGAATGAGAGAGCTGCTTTTGCATCATCAACAGCGTAGCCTTTTGAGTTGAGTCAGGATGAGCAGGAATGGAGGATTGGGAGGGAAGCAGAAGGATAGCCCTTTGACAGAACAGTTGAATGCTTTAGACAGTGTACTAATTTTAATTGAATTGTGTGTAAAAAAAATCATTGATATAGAGCTCTCAAGTTCGTTTTTGGATCAAGAATGAAGGAACTTAAATTGATTACATGTGATTCTATCTTGGGAGAATGAGAGAGAAAAACGACCTACCGGTGCTCAAATAGCTTTTATAATGGTTGTTTTTTTACTGGTCATTTGTTTCCTATTAATAAGGATCAGTTATTAGGAATATCTGGAAATAGAATGAGTGCCTTAGGAGTAGCTTGGAATCTTTCCTGGACACAATGACTGGTTGCATCCTATTACCTTTCTGCCACTCCTCCAGTATTAAATCATTACACCCTCTCTCTGATTTACAGTGAGACCCAGGAAAGCAGCCAAGGGGAAGCAAGGTGGCATTGCAGCAGATCCTCCAAAGCGGGGCAGGCATCAAGGCAAGAAGCGAACCCTCCATGCTACTCGAGGGTCCCGACAGCAGACTGCACCTGTCACTGAAACTGACATTGATGAGCTGGTAAGAGCTACGGATCTCCATATAACCGTTTTAGTAGTTAAAAGTGGAACAGGGGACTCTGTATCCATTCTGCCTGCCTGCCTTTACCAAAGAAGCTCTTCCCTGTGTGCAGAGTTAAGCATCTACCTGATATGTATGTGTGTGTTTTTTTGTCTTTCTCTCTCAAGATTACCTGCTTTCTCCCCCCCCCCCCTTTTCACTTGATTAGTGCTTAAAGGTTTTTAAATAGCTGTGAGTCTCTATTAAGTGATGAGGCACGGAAGCTCATTGGTATGCTGGCAATGCAAAACACCACCATCACTTCCAAAGCAGCTCTTAAGGACATTTGTTGCCTGTGCAGCCTGCCTGCCAAAAAAGTAATTCAGCTATCTTACATTTCACTTGACATTTAAAAGAAGAAAGCTTTGGGCCTTCATTTGAGAATTATTCTCTTCCTTACCCCTGTCTCCTGAAGTCTTGGATGACTGAAACTGCAGCCAGAGAACTTAGCCCCAGAAAAATGGAGGAGTTAGCAACTTCCACTTAGGAGACGCTATGCCGTACAGAGTGGTTTGTGGTATCTAGAACGGGTCATGTTTGCTTCCTTTTTTATTTGAAATCTAAAAAAGCACATTTATAAGTTCTTGCCAAGGTACAGTTTAGCATAAACCCCTGTCTCTTACTTTCTCTTGTGCATATTTCCCTTGCATTGATGCCAAGGAGGTAATTTTTGTCCCATCAGTTGTATCACTTGAGAGAGGCCTTCTGTGTCTGGAGAGCAAGGAGCTTGCCAGGGCCCTTTTGTCCTTCCTATACTGGTATCTGGTGTCAGGAACGTTGCTATCCCGATTCTTCAGGTTGCTTCCCTGTTGCGCTGCATGCTGTGCACTGCAAGTGAGCTGTGGCTCCCACCCAGCGGTGCTTGTTGGCTGGTGCCCTGCCTTGATGACCTAAAAGCCTTTTGAAGAAGCTTGCTGCCCCAAAGAGTCACTAGGCTGCCTCAAAGGTATCCTGCTGCTTTTCTGACTAGGGCTCAAAACTGAAACTCAAGCTAGGATGGAGGCATTCTTTGGCTGCCCCATCAAAGCTGCAGCAGCTGCCTGGTTTGTTTCATGCTTATTGCTGGTAGGATAGCAAGTCTTGAAAGTCTTTGTGGAATGGTTTCTCCTCTGTTTGCCCCCCTCCCCTTGCTTTTTAATAGAAAGCATTGCCAAGCTTCCTAGAGGAGATCAACCCTGACTGCTCTTTAGAAGGCTAGATCCTGAAGCTAAAACTCAAATACTTTGGCCACCTAATGAGAAGGAAGGACTCACTGGAAAAGAGCCTAATGCTGGGAAAGGTTGAGGGCAAGAGAAGAAAGGGACGACAGAGAATGAGGTGGCTGGATGGAGTCACAGAAGCAGTAGGCGTGAGCTTAAATGGACTCCAGGAGATGGTAGAGGACAGGAAGGCCTGGAGGAACATAGTCCATAGGGTTGCGATGGGTTGGACACGACTTCGCAGCTAACAGCAACAACAACATTGCCAAGCTTCCCATAGACAGACTGCTCTCCCCAGCTAGGAGCTCCTGGGCACATTGCCAGTAATATGTACTGGTCACCAGAGACATTTTGTTTCACTGGGGTTCTGCCGAACATCGTGAAGAGGTTGATTCTTGTATGGTTTGGATCTGTGCTGTTCTGTTCTTCCTTTCTGACTGTCTTTGTAATACAGGTGCTTCAGACAAAGAAGATGTCTCGCAGGCAGGCCCTGGAGCTGCAAAAATGCGAGGAAATCCTAAATAAACTTGTCAAGTACCGGTTTAGCTGGCCTTTCAGGTGAGGTATCAGGAACCAATGGCAGATCTCCACCCCTGCCCACGTATGCACAAACGTGACTGAATAGAATCAGAAAGCCCCCAGCTTGTGGTCTATGTCTTCTGCATATTTTATGCTGGTGGACAGTTGAAAGCAACATGGATCATTCTTAACAACCCCCCTCCAACTCGAGAAAGTGAACCCTGTGTTTTCACACTTGGCAACTTTAAAATGTGTACACTTTAATTCCTAAAATACCCCAACCAGCATCCACATATCTTTAAATGGCCAATGTAAAACGCTCTGCTCTGAATCATAGCATCCTGACTTGATACTTGCTCTAGAATAATCAGTCGTGTGGGTAACACAGGCAGACAGGAAGGACCTTTTTGCATCCGTGCAATTTGAGTGGGAATAATGGATTAAAGGAAGTGCTTTGTCACATAACTAACACCACCAAGGAAAAGTTCTTCATATGCCAAATATAGGTAACTCCTTTTTCGGAGATGGGGTATACTCTCTTTTAATCACACTAGGTAGACAGTATGGCTTACCTCCCATTCTTTAACTCTTTTGAGTTTGGGATTATATTTTGGCTTGATGGTAATAGCTTTTTCTGAGTACATAGTGTGTTAAACCTTGTCAGTGCGATAAGATGGGGATATGCATAGTATGCCACTGTCAAAAGCAAGCAAGGAACTAAAAACAGAAGCCTAGCACTTGGTTACAGTAAATGATGCCCTAATTAACATTTAGCATTATTTTGTCAGGGAGCCAGTAACCACAGAAGAGGCAGAAGATTATTTTGAAGTGATCAGCAGCCCCATGGACTTCCAGACAATGCAGAGCAAGTGCTCATGTGGCAGCTACCGTTCTGTGCAGGATTTTCTCTCCGACATGAAGCAGGTCTTTGCCAATGCCGAGCAATACAACCAGAATGGCAGCCATGTCCTTACCTGCCTGGAGAAGACGGAACAATGTTTGATAGACATGTTGCACAAACATCTGCCTGGCCACACGTACATGCGCCGGAAACGCAAGCGATCCTTGGTCCAGCCTGGTCAGGAACTCGGGGAAGCTGATGGGGACAGCGATCCTGAGGCATTGGAGTACACGAGGGGGCGCAAGAGGAAGAAATGAAGGGTCCGGGATGGGACACGGTTGGAGCAGGTCTCAGCAGGATCCACTGCCCTGATGGGAGTTCAGAGGTGGAAGCTGCTCAGCTTCACACTGTCCTCCCCCACCCCATTCCTCTCACCAGCTTTTCCGTGGGCTTGTTCTAATTGCTGCTGTCAGCAACTAATCAACCGGCTGTCAACAGAAAAGATGGATTTCTGATTCCTCAACTGTGCACATAGTTTGTGCAAATTAAGGAGACACAACGGACACCGGGATGAGTGGATGGAGCCATTTTCAGCTGGGGGATGGTGCAGGTTTTCTCTAAACCAGAGCTGCCATCTTCCTCCTCTCAGTTTGTCCTAATGGCAAGTGAGAGAAATGAGCTGCCACATGTGAATTTATAATCTACTACCCCACAAGCCCTCTCCACCGACCCTTGAGGAAGCCACCTTTTAAAATGGGCAAGCACTTACCTTTCTTAGGCAGTCACCTTTCACCAGCATCTTTATGCAGGCCAGCTTTTGGGGTGCTTATCATTCTCCAGCCTCCTACACGTGGGCAGCAGGGAGAGTTGTTTCCTCCTCCCAGCACTTCCTGGCGCCCGGTGCGCGAGAACAGTGTCGTGAAACCCAGAGTTTTTGGGGGAAATGGGACACTGGTTCTAACTTTATAGATCTTTTTTTGTAGTTAAGGAAAGAATCTCCTGTCCAGCAGTGATCTTGTATAAAAACACCGTGTAAGATAAAGTCGCCTTGACTTTGATGTGCATTGTACAGTTTATACGAGGATGTGTTCGCTTTATATTCCTCCCCCTCTATAAGCCACTTGGTTTTTTGTTTTTGTTTTTTTCTTAAAGTAGTTGGAGCTGACCCAGGAAATCTTGTCAGGGTTGTCCCCTTTTGTAGACTTGCTCTTGTCTCCTTTTATAGTCATGTCACCTCTGACCTGTCTCGTCTCCGCCTTCCATTGCTGGGTTCCAGATCAGGCCGAAAGAGAGTCTGACCTTGCACACTAATGGCCCAGCCCAGAGACAGGGATCTGTTAAAGGGGGTCCCTTGGAAGCCTGGGCTACCTTGTGAAGATTTCATTCAGTTGAGGATTTCTGTTCATCTTTCTGTCATTTCAAGAAACATATATATATATATTTAGCTTTGTATTGGAAGCTGTGGGGCTGAGAAGATGGAGTTTTCATTCTTTGAAATGAATCCTCTCTCTCCAGCTTCTCTTTGCTGGAGCAGGAAGTATGTGATACCTAATAATCATAGCCTGGCATTATATCCTTATCTCTTGGATTAACGCTTCTGAATTATTCCTGCCACAAGAGCGTCATCAGGTCTTCAAGGTCCCTTTTTGCTGCCAAACATCCATCAGTGCGATCTGCCCCTCCTATTCCCTCTCCCATGTTTTACTTTTATTTTCCCAACTTCTACACAATGGGGCTTTTTTGGACTATTTTTTTTTAAAAAAAGTTGTTTGGGGGAGGGGGATCTGCTAAGGGCTGTACTTGTAATAAATTGGAAATACAAAAACTGAATTTGTTTTTCTGCCTGCTTGAGGATTCAGATCCTTCTGGTACACTTGCTAGCCCGAAGTTTTAAACGTCGAGGGTCTGGTTCTAGAACTTTTTTTTTTTAACTTATTTTCCATTTCTGGATAGGAGAATTCTAAACCTGGCAAAGCTGAAGCTTCCAGTATTTAGGTAAATGCGTTTTAGTTATTGGGACACCTAACTTGAAATTGACAGCAGCTACCTTGGGATGTCATTGCTAGCGTATATGTTAAGTGAGGGAGGTTCTCCTAAACCAGGGGTGGGGAACCTTGGCTCTTTTATGACTTGTGGACTTCAACTCCCAGAATTCCTGAGCCAGAATTCCTGAGCCAACTCCCAGAATTCCTGAGCCGTGCTGGCTCAGGAATTCTGGGAGTTGAAGTCCACAAGTCATAAAAGAGCCAAGGTTCCCCACCCCTGTCCTAAATGTATAGTGGGCCATAGTAGCTCTTTAGAGCTTGCTGCACTAGAAGAATAACTTTTAGCTTAGCTGCCATTATGTGTATGTACAAGAGCACTCCATGCAGCAAAACCCTAATTCTAAGAAGAGCTGAGATACGGCATCTCCTGTCTCAGATGAACCACCAGCAATAAAGCAATAGATACATTGATCCCACAAGCACCAGTTTCAAACACATCATTAAGCATGTAGTGTAGGCCAAGGATAAAGCAGACTGTTGGCCCTGGGGAAGAATTAACAGCATTTTGACTCTTAATGGTACAAAATTAGAAAACCTGCGTAAGGAGAAGTATTCTTAGATATTTCTTTTGACCAGGATTTTGCTGAGCATTCTGGCTCTTTTAGCCTCCACTTAGCTGCACCTAACCTTTGGACCACCTTAATCAGGATTAGAAACATTTAATAACTGCTTTAAGTCTTGGATTGCCTTTGTTTTGGCAACTGAATTTAGAGGTCCAGCAGGGGGCAGCACAACCAAGGGTTTTTGCCACTTGATGCCTTATGTAAATATTTCCCCAATTTATATTCGCATTCTCCTTTTATTCTACTGTGTTGGTATCTTGGATATCTTTATTGTGTGATTTCTTTCCCTGACCCAGATGCAGGACCGTCTATATATACGTATTTAGAAATAAGCTGCCTCCTGATCGTTACATTTTTTGACCACCACCACCCCACCCCCAGGGCAAGAGGTGTAATGTGGTAATATAACATTTATTGTCATTTACCTATATGCACAATAGCATACTTTAAAATGACATTACAATGCCCAGCTCTTGAAAGAAGAAATGAAGGAAATGTGACTCAATATGCTCAGGGCAGTTCTACAAGATGCCAAATTATTTGCAAGCAGCCACTTGGATTGCTCCTGGAAATGTAGTGTTTTTCTCATTAAAAGAGTTTTAATTTTCTGATTCTGTCTCAGGAGACTAACTGACAGCTATCAGAATGAATTCATCTACCTTCTGATTTTGACTTGATCCAGAAGGTAAATACAGGATATTTTAATGTGCCACAAGTGGAAAGCAATGTAAGAGTTTGGATGAAGAGTTGTATAAATTCAAAGATGATCATATAGAAATGCAGACAAAGCATACAGTAAATGTAAGGAGTGCCTGTGAGTGTTTGCATGCTCTGAAACTGCTTTTTGCTTCCTTTGGCAGGTATTGACCTTTGTCCTTGAGTTGAATGGCCTTGATCTTTACAGCAAGGCTTTCTGTCTATTCACTGCCCTAGAATAGGTGGCTAAGAACCCCTCTCATGCCACAATGCAGTTCCTTTGCTGGAGCCTATTTGGTCTTCCTCCATGCTTGTTTCTACATCCCGAGCAACAGAATTACAGTCTCGAATGCTGGGTTAAATTATTACCTGTTCCTCTGCAAAGGCAGGCCTAGACAGGCATGATAGAAATAAATAGAAAGGCTATCAGCTCAGTTTTGCAAAGCATTACTAAAATTGCTAGATTAAAAGAAAAAAAAGTGGGGACACAGCAAACCCTATAAAAGGCTGAGCTATAGCAAAAGACTTGGTTTGAGGCTAGACAGCATGTGTAGAAGCATAAAAGATTTCTGGATGAAGTGGCCATTTAATTTAGTGTAAACATGCAAATTATACACGTGGCTTTAAAAATCCAGATTTTTATATGTGAGTTTTGGGCTGGCAGCAATTGGACAGAAACCTTCAAGTTGGGGTCAACACCATAGCTGAAAGAAAATACCCTATGTGTGGCTTGAGTATAAAAGTCAAATTCCAGGTTTAAAGTCATTACAACAGGAATTAAAAATAAAGCTTTGATATAAGATCCTAATACATCTATGGAAATGCTGTGAATATTGAATATAATTCCGGTCCTCTTACCTAAAATGGATATTGTGGAGCTGAAAAATATTTTTTAAAAAAATCAAAATCATATGTTAAGGGAAATATTGTGGGAATTGGGGCTTTTAAGGGATATTTTAGAGGTACATAAACTTATGGAAATGGCAATTATTTTCTAACTCGAGTATATTAAAAGAGTGGTTCATTAATCAAATGCAGGGTGACAAACTCAATAAAAGGTGGTGGCCATCAAAATGTGATGATGGTCCTTGTCCGAAATAATTTTAAAGGAACTCAGCAATTTGGGGGACAGGAGGGGAGGCTATAGGTGACTGCTAATCATATCTCATGAATTATGGGAACCATCCCTTAAATCACTACCAGAGGACTGGTATCTTTCTGTCAGTGCTTCTGAGAGTTTCTTGTAGGTCTCAGTGTGTTGCTGGGTGGCATTAAAAACTAGGCTACATAGATCCTTAGCAGATCCAGTAGTAGTACCCTTGTGTTATTAGCAGGGGCTCTCCAAGAATTTAAATGGAAGACTATTAAGCCTGAAGCTAGGAGATTTTACATGCAAAAGCAGATGCTTTCAACAAAGTCTTTTTCATATAAAGTAACATTTCCCTAAAACTTTGCCTTGGAAAATGGAGACCATCACAGGGCTCTGCCTGGCTGTATGGTTTAGAGTTGCTTGGGACTTTGCCCTTTTCCTGATGGGATGGAGCAGCTGAGGTTTTCAAATATTCACCCAATTTTATTAGCTCTCTTTGGGAACTAATATTTTGAAAGACTGCAAAAAAAGCAAGAAACAGTCCCAGAAATACAAGTGCATTAGGCTCTAATCTCAGATGCTTTCTGAGGCTTGCTGTGCTAGGGGTGAGGAGGGTACACACTTGTGACTTCTGTAGCACAAAAATACTGCAAACACTGGCAACAGATAACGGTTGGGGCTTCTCCCCTTCACCTCAGCCAGCACCATCAACACCCATTGCTTATATGGTCTGCCAAGTGAAATCTAGGCGTATTTGGGTTCTGACTTTTTCAGTGGGGCTTGTCTTGTCCTGAAAGAATTATAATAGGAATGATATTTATGTGCCAGGGATGCCAATATAAAGACCTGGATCTTAGCATATCATTCACTTGCTATAAAGTAGAAACTTTGAAATCAAGTCTAGGTAAAGTTAACATTCATGGAACTGTATTATCACTCAAAAGTGCTTTGTTGATTGGAGAGTAATATATATGCCTAAAGTGGGCACTGAGACCACAACAGTTCCACAACATCTTGGTTATGCTTATGCAACATATTTAACCTGGTTATTGAATTAACTATTTTTCTGGGTTTGCAAAATATGCTATAATATACAGGAGTTGAAAATTGTGACCAGGTGATTTTTCTGGGGTAGAAGGAAATGGATAACTAGATTATTATTAATTGGATAAAGTGAGACCTCCCTATAATTCATCTGTTATTAAATCATTCAGTTGCTTCCAACCTTTTCTGATGCAATGGACATAATTTTGCAAGGATTGTCCACCAGCTACTGCTTCTTGTAGGCACACAGATATCCTACTTAAATCTTTTTTCCTTATGACACTCGAGTATTCAAGCTTGCTACATTACCAGAGGTGAGTCACTTCCTCCCAGGTTCATTTCTGTAAACCAGCATTTTTCAACCTTGGCAGCTTGAAGAGAATTCTGGGAATTGAAGTCCACCCATCTTCAAGTTGCCAAGGTTGGTAAATACTGCTGTAAACTCTGAAATGTGGATTAATATACCATGGCTGATCTAGAATGCTGAACAAGGTTGGTATGGTGTAGCATTTGGATAGGGAACTGCAACTGGACTGTTGACTGAGGTGAAATATCAAGGGAACATCCCAGAAACAAAAATACCTATTTAGGCCTGCCTGCCTCCAACTCTAAATAGCTCACAATAAAAATAACAATACGGAACAAAACAAGATGGGTTCTGGTCACTATACAGAAAAGATATCCAATAAGGAGCTCCAATTTAAGCCAAGGCCGAGAAGAACAAACAGGCCTTCAAGGCCTTGTGGAATGCCAACGAAGTGCCAGCCACATTAATTTCAAAGGAAGCTCATTCCAGAAGGCAGGGAAGACCCGCTCCCTGAATCCTGATAAGATGCTTTATTAAATACCACTGCTTAACTGAAGGAACCTGGAGCACACCAACTCTTCCGGCATATACCAGCTGGTCAAGAAGCATGGGAGATAAATGGTGCTACAAGTAACAGGCCTTATGCCATATAGGGCTTTATAGGTGATAACTCTCAACTTGGATTGTGTATGAAAGTGTGCTGCCAACCAGCATAGTTTATGAAGCAGAGGTGTCACATAAGCATTTCAAAGCATGCCCATCACTGAGTATGGCACCGTGAGGTAACTAGGGCTTGAATGACCATCTGAAAAGCCTCATGATCCTCATGATCCTGGAAGGGGTACAACTGTGCACCCAATGAAGCTGTACTTTTTGAAGAAGAGCGGTGAATCCAAGAGGGCTATTCCATCCTAGAGTATAGACAGGAAATCCCTGAGGTTAGGAGGCCCTAATATCTACAATCCTTTAGTAAGATTGAGTCTGCTCCTTCCCACCCAGGCCTGCACAGCCTCCAGGCGTAGGGACAGAAGGTAAACAGCCTTACTTGAGCAATCACGAGTGGATGAACTCAGTCAATAACATAATATAGATGTTAAACCAGAAGATCAAGCCCTGTGGCAAATCACATAAGAATGGACTAGGGCAGGGGTGTCAAACTCGTTGCATCGTGACTTTTTTCCCATCGTGACTTTTTTTGGGTGTGGCTTCCGTAGGCCAGCAGTTTTGACACCCCTGGACTAGGGGATGACCTCTCTTCCCTTCCATCAGCAATGAAGGGGAAAGGGAAAGGAGAGGAGGGGAGGGGAGGGGTGGGGTGGCAGGCCTCCCAATCCTCAACCCCCACTGTATTCCAAAAGTATGCTGGGGGCCAATGATATTGAAGGCCACTGTGGAGCAAAAGGATGGATATACCACCACAGGTCATCAATAAGTGCAACCAAAGCTGTCTGAGTCTCGAGTCCTGGATTGAGACTCAACTGGGTCTGGGTAATTCGTGTTTTCCAGGGTTTCTCTGCAATGGCAGGATAGCAGTTGTCTAAAATTGTTGGGTCCAAGACAAGCCTTTTGAGGAGAGGGCACCCCACTGCCTCCTTCATGACTGAAGTCCATATACACCCTCTCAATGAGGGTGATACGTCAGCATGAATCCAATTACAGGTCACCTCCCTGACTGCTTTAACAACCTAGGAGAGAGACAGATCCAATAAACAAGTGGCTAAACTTAATGCAGAGAATCCTGTCCACTTCTTCAGGAGTCACCAATTCAAACTCGTTCTAGATCACACCACAAGACTTGAGATACAAGAATCTCATAGTGATGTTATACAAACGAACAAAAGTCCTTTTCATACTGAAATATAAGATTAATACCGGAGGAAAAGGAGGAAACTCATAGCTTTTCCAAAACGGAAAACCACTGCAGGATCAAGCGGGCACAATTACGTGGCTGCCACTTCAGATGAGGAAAAGTTACTCCATTGTCCAAGCCAGGATGATTATATGAGCACTCCGTGAGTGGACAGTCAAAGGTGGCCAAATTCCACCTTCCGAATCTGCAGAAAGGCCATTTTTGCAGCCAAAGTTCCTGGTGTGTTTACGTTATGCTTGGTGATTTGTTCCTGGATACAAAGAAGGAGGGAGAAAAAACTGTCACAAAAGCAGTCCTTGCTTGCATTGATTTATTACTTCTCCCAATCATTGGTTTTGGCACTTCTGCTTCTTTTTTTTTCTTCTTCTTCAAAGGCTTTGTTCTGAGGTCATCCTCTAAATCAGTCAAGATTTATAGAGGTAGCATTAGGACATACTCAGAGGTTTCTGCACGTAATGGTGACATTACTTAGAAAAATTAAGGCACTGACCACAGTGATTATAACCTTCCTGGTTATAACCACTTCGCCTTAGAGACTGTGTCAACTTGCCAAAAAGCAAAGGAGAAGAGCTTTCCAAATGTGCCCTGTTTGGGGGCTCATTTCTTCTGCGTCTCTCTCTCTCTCTGCTCTGGTTTCAAACAGAAGGCTGTACTTAGGGCAGTTGTGACTAGGGCCCGACCTGTCACACAAAATCAGAATTCAGATGGTACAGTTCTGTTACTCATTAACAATTATCCAAGATGACAGCATTATACATGTCTCGCTTTCCAAACATTGTAACTTCCTATGCTCTGCCTTTCCAGAGAATCTGCTTAACTAGAAATACTCTCTACAGTAATTCCTCTTCCTTCTCATGGGCAATTGCCTACCCAAGCCCCCTATTTTAGATAAGGATCTTCTCAGGGATGACTCACACCCTGGACGGTATCTCTTTACTCTCCTACCATCCGGTAGGAGATATAGGAATATAGCCAGCCGTACCAACAGGCTGAAAAATAGCTTTTATCCGTGGGCTGTTAGGCTTTTAAATGGGACATAATCTTATGCAGAATTGACTTGGGAGGCCGGTGTGTGGTGTAGTTGGTTCACATAGTGTGGTGGGATGGAGGGTTTGTTGTCACTGTGTGTTGGGGGGAGAGAGCACAGGGGGAGGCTCAGCTAATCTCAATGTACACATGTTGTACTTTGACAATAAAGGTTTATTATTAGTATTGTTCTGTGTGGTGTGTTGACCAAATGGAGTGGGTTAAAGCTCATGACCTTCCAATGGTCTCTCTCTGTGTGTGTGTGTGTGCGCGCGCACATGCATGCATGCGCGTTTCTTCTCCCTGCATTTTCTCCATAATTTTCCAGGTCCTTTAGGTAGCAGCAGCCAGCATCTGTTCTCACAAAATGTCTGGCTTCATGCAACTCCCTTAATCCGGACAGTCAAGAGACCAGCAGCTGCATTTGCAAAGCCTGCTAAGCTGGGCTCATGACAACCTTACTTTCACTGGTTGTGGCTTAAGCACATTGTGCAAACCCACATGTTTATACTTCAGTGAATTATGTGAACCCAGTGAATGAGCTTGCTTCCTGAATTAACTGTTTTGACGCTTTGTGTGAACCCATCTGTTTGTTCTCCTCCAGTCTGTTTGCCAAGTCATGTGTCTTGCCACAGGTATGCACATTTCAGTGCTTGTGAATTGGCCACAGTGATGTCCTGTTGCAAAATGCAGCACTTTGCTCCTAACAGAACTCAGAGTAGAAAAGTTGTGTCATTTTCTTTCACCAAATGCAGGTTTGTCATGCAGTAGGTTACCCCATTTGAACATTTTGACTCTCAATCTGAACCTGTTTCCCTTGCAAACGGCTAATTCTTCCCCAATTCCAGATTGGAGCTTCCTTTTCTCATGATAATATATGTCTCCCTCTGAGTTGTTTCAAGTCCTGGTTTGGGCCCTTAGATCACCAGGATGCAGTGTTTCTCAACCTTAGCAACGTTTAAGATGGGTGGACTTCAACTCCCAGGATTGCTCAGGAATTCTGGGTGTTAAAGTCCACCCATTTTAAAGCTGCTGAGATTGAGAAACACTGCTCTGGTATGTTTATCAGTAGCGTGTGGAAGAACCAAGGGCAGCATGCCTTCCTCCATGACAGCTTCCTCTCTTTGGCCAGACTGCTAGCTGCTACTTGGAATGAAGAGCAAGGGGTGGGGGTGAGCAGCTCAAGCTTGTCCCTCTGATATGGCCCCAGGGATGGCAGGCAGATTTTCTTAGGGTCATTTTCACATGAAAACACTTAGGACAAAGGTGGGCTGGAGGTCAAGCAGGGCCTTCTCTGGAAAGAGGCAGGATAGCTGCTGCCTCACTGTGTAACTGCACCTTTCCTCCAACTTCTAGTAGCAGTTCCAGGAACCTTTATATACTGCACATTTTGGGGGGAGGGGGGAGGGACTCAGGGAGGGGCCTTTGTGCTTGGGTCCTTTTGATTGTGTTTGATGGCTTTCCTGGGCTCCGTGAAATCACCGTTGGCTTGAAGGGTGGCACAGAACATAGTTCATAGAAAGATGGTTTTGATGTCATCCCATTTTCTGACTGAGCTCTGTGTTTGCTTTGTTTTATTCACCAGGAAAGGCCTGTACTGCATTTGGACCGATTCAGGTTTTGATCAACTGGGAAACAGTTCTGGAAAAGTATCAAGATGGGAGCCAGTCTTACCTCCAGGGGAATGATGTTCCATAGAGAAGGGGCCACCACGGACCATTTTTCTTGGTCCCATTAGATGTACTTCCTAATAGCCAGGACCCACAACATGTCCTGCTTTCTCATTCTGGTGGGCCAGGTAGATGTAACTGGGGACAGAGGTGGTCTTTCAGATAACTGGCCCCAAGCCAGGGAGTCTTTTTTCACAATCAGCTATAATTCTAAGATCCTTGTTTAATCTGCAGCAATAGAACCAGATATCTCTTTTTTTTTGTAAATATTTTATTGAATTTTTTTTAACATAACATAAATCATTATAAAACAGAATGTTGTCCGGGTAACATTTATAAGACAGTCCTTAACAATTAATTTATATAATCTATATTCCATATGTTAATTTCATTTAATTTCTGAAACTATATATTTAACTGTTGTTAAGCAAAAAAAAAACCTGTCTTAATCTAATGTTTTGCAAAGAAAGATACATTGGAGAGCCAGATATTTCTTATCCTTTACCAGGGATGTCTACAGGGCATGATCCAAAAAGTTAAAATGATGGCTACAACTGTGCAATTGAAGTTCAGCCCATTTTTCATGTCCGTTGCAACCCATTTTTTTTTAAAAAAACCCCAAGCTTTGTTAGTACCAGCGTTTTGATTGCATCGTCAGGGCTGGGCTTTTTTTGACCATACCAAGCCAACAGCTGTGTCCTATTCCTTTGCATTTGATGTTGTTTCCTTTCCTTAGATGTGTGAGTTCCAAACCACTAAGGAGTTAATTATAACCACCAGCAGTGCCAAACGCACCAACAGAAACCTACACAAGTGCTGAATTTGGCATCAGTTTAAAGTGCAGCCTAAAAAAAAAGCTGACCTTTAACAGCAAATAAATAAATAAATAAAAATTGGTTCCTTTTAATGCTGACCGTTAGAAGCTTCAAACTGTACTCAGGATGACCTCTCAGTGCATATGGAATGGGTAGAGCTGCCTGTCTGGTGCCTCTGGGTGGAAACCTTTATTAAATCAAGGAAAGTTGTCCTGGGCAAAAGACTTTTGGGCATAATGTTTCTGCTGCAGAGAATGGATTTTCCTTGATACAAAAGGAAGCCCAACTTAATGCAGTGTGTGATATAAGAACTGCTGAACAAAATACAAGCCAGAGCTCCCAAAGAGTAATACAGTAGCCATCAAGATATGGATGGTGCTGAATTTATAAGTTTTTAAGCTTTCAAGAATGCTTCTCCCCTGGAATTTCCCTGTCACCATGATGTGGGCAGCAGAGGGAGAAGGTCAGAATGGGTACAAACCCAACAGCATGTCTTTGGTCCACCATCTTCCACATCACCTCCACCTCTCAGCTCCAGAAGGCTGCCTCTAACTGCCTCCCAGGTGTGTTCGCAGGTTTTGGTTAAAAAAAAAAAGGTCAGTATGGCACCACAACAGTGTGATCAATGATCCACCCAGCGCAGCATGTAAAAATTGGGTGAAATTGGCCACCATCTTTACTTTGGGGGGTTTGCCCTATGTTATCTTCTCATAACAAACTCAAGCAATTCAATAAAAATGCAATAGCTGCTAAAACGCACTAAATTCTTAGTGTTGACCTTGATTCTTTTTTCGTTTGTTTGTTTTGCTTTGTTGGGTGTTTATGGACTATTGTGGTATATAAGTTCAAACTGTTTATAAACTGTTGATTAGAGTAGAATTCAGTGTGCTGTGTGAACCTGGAACATGGGTAATTCACTGCCCAGGTTTCACAACTTGTTCAAACTTAGCCATTGAGTTGTTGTCACCTTTCCTTTGCCACACTTTTGAAATGAGGCCCTCCCTGAGTAGGAGAGCAACACTGGTGGGCTGGATTAGTTGTAAAGGAAGAAAGGTTTCTGCCACAGCAGGCTTGAGCATGTCAGTTCCCCAGGGGGAAAGCAAGAGACAGATGTTACTGCAAACCCACCCTCTCCTTTTCTGAAAACACCATAAAAACATTAAAAAAGCAGATGGAAGTAGCTGGTAAGACTGGTGGCTAGAGCAAGGTGTGCAAAAGTACAAGCTGGACTTAGATCCTGAAGTGAAAAGGGTGGTGTGGGCATAGAGGATTAACCAGAAGATGTTAGATTCAGCATCCACTGGAATTTAGGCTCAATGTTAAGGTTTAGAAGAGAGTATTTGAGAATCCAGGCTCCCATCTCTCAGGGGTAGGCAACCTTGGCTCTTTTATGACTGGTGGATTTCAACTCCCAGAATTCCTGAACCAGCTGGCTCAGGAATTCTGGGAGTTGAAGTCCACCAGTCATAAAAGAGCCAAGGTTGCCTACCCCCAGTGTTTCTCAATCTCACTTTTTAAGATATGTGAACTTCAACTCCCAGAATTCCCCAGCCAGTCCACACATCTTGACTAAGAAACATTGCACTACTAGGCCACTGGTGGTGAACCTTTTAGAGACCGAGTGCCCAAACTGCAAACCAAAACCCACATGTATTGTCGGGTGCCGGGTGGGCATGGCCCTTTGGGTGGGTGTGGCCAATTGGGTGGGCATGGCCCATTGGGTGGGCATGGCTGCAGTGGTAATGGCAGACTGGATGGGACTAAAAAGTTCAATCAATCAATTCCAACTTTGCGAGATCTTTTTTTTCCCTGCTAGAAGTTGAAATTGATTGATTGGACCTCTTTTTTTTTTTGCACATGGCGCTGGAGTCCTAAAGCGAAAAGGTTTTATAAAACCCAACTGAAGGCCTAGGACTGGGGAAATGGCGCGCGTGCCCACAGAAAGGGCTCTGCGTGCCACCTGTGTCACGCGTGCCATAGGTTCGCCACCACGGCAGTAGGCAGTATTGATCTCTCATCTTTTCTGGAGTTCTGTAAGTCGCAGGCCCTGGAGAGTTTGGAAATAGCAATAGGGATGAAAAAGCATGGCATTTGGAGGTTGTGCAGAGGCATTTCCCTGCCAAAGAACTACAGTGTTATAGGCTGCTTCTGGTGGCTGTGGTGAGGGAAGGGGGCTCTCTAACTATAATCAAAGTAATGCTAGCCTCATCCTAGTGGAGATGTTTTGCAGCATCTAACTTTTGATCACTTAGAGGAGTCTCTTGAAAGCTCATATCTGAGCTCGCGTGGACTCCTGTAGAGAGCTGGGAAAAGCAACAATTGTGCTTCATTTTCACCCACTTGAGGTCTAGATCAGCATTTCTCAACCTTGGCAACTTTAGGATGTGTGGGCTTCTACTCCCAGAATTTCCCAGACATATTGACAAAGTTTAGAAACACTGAAAGGGACAAAAGGCAGGGAAGCCCATCCACAACCTTATTGGCCCTCAAAGCAAGGGCAAAACCAGAGGGCTGGAGGCATCGCATAGCCTTTGCATGAGGCAACCCTCACAGCTGTTTTCAGAAGTCCCCTCCTCCCCCCGCTGCCATCCTCTGGTCCCATAAATGCACAAATACACTGACTGCCTCTTTTGCAACCTGCTGCTCCCCTGGTGCATGAAAACCCCTCCTCCCACCCACACACCTATTGGCAGTGTTGCCAAGGAAAGTAGAGGACAAAAGACCCCAGGCCAGGCTCGCTTGGTTGGGAACATCTTTGCACCTCGCAATATCTGCATTATTATAGCCCCAAGCGAATAAGCAAAGGGGCAAAAATATCATCCTAAAGTAGGGTGGCAAAAAAAATCCAGACTACCACTTTTTGGCAGAATGCAGATATCAGCCCAGATCTGGGAGGCAGCCCTCAGGGAGCTAAGCCTGCATTACGCACAAAAGTGGGTTTTTGTCACAGTCATCTTCATCGTCATCAATAGAGGACTGGTTTGCTTATCCTCATGTTGCAACTGATCTCCCAGTACTGGGTGGGCAATCAGAGGGGCAGAAGTATAAATTTTTTTAGGGGTAGTCAAGTAGGCTTTGAGAACTCAGACCTATCGCACAGCCTTCTCTGCTATACAGAGAAAGCGTAGGTTTTGAAATCACTCCAATGGGAAACTCGGCATTGGCAGTGACTGGAACGGCATGCAATTCCAATTAAATAAATAAACCCCAGCCCAGAGTCTCTAGGGACGGCCTTGCCCATGTTTGCATCCTCGCTATTGCAATGTACACATTTCTTAGGCAGGGCCAAGGAAGAGAGAATGAATATGCCATGCTCAATAACACCTTGCCCTCAGACACATAGAACATAGAATAATAGAGTTGGAAGGGATCTTGGAGGTCTTCTAGTCCAACCCCTAGCTCAAACAGGAGACCCTACATGATTTTAAAGTATTTAATTAAATTATATGAAATTAATTTTAAAATTTTAATTTTTATTGTTATTAGGAATTGTGGGCTGTACTAATTTAATTCTATTTTATTCTTTTTTGTATGGTTTTAATTGCCCTGTGAACCGCCCTGAGTCCTTCGGGAATAGGGCGGTATATAAATTCAACAAATAAATAAAATAAATAAATAAATTTCAGACAAATGGTTGTCCAGTCTCTTTTTGAAAGCCTCCAGTGATGGAGCACCCACAACTTCTGAAGACAAGCCATTCATTCCACTGGTTTATTGTTCTCACCGTTAGGATTTTTTTCCTTCGTTCTAGGTTGGTTCTCTCCTCGGTTAGTTTCCATCCATTGTTTCTTGTCTTGCCTTTTGGTACTCTGGAAAATAGGTTGACCCCTTCTTTGCAGGAGCCCTTGCTATCATGTCTCTCCTAGTCCTTCTTTTTTACTAGACTAAGCATACCCAATTCCTGTATCTGTTCTTCGTAAACATCCTGCACTAATCTGCAGCCTACTTTATTGCCACTGCCAGTGAGGCACGCTATCTTACAGATGCGTAGGTGGGAATCTTTTTCTGGTACTTTCCAGAAAGGCCCCATCCCAGGAGAAGCCTCTTAATCTTTCCTATCACTAGAGGACTTTTGATCTTGAAAAGGTAGCCAAGATCAGACCTCTTTAGTGTCCGGATGGGGAGCGACTAGACACCCAAAAGCTGTAGGTGACACTGGAAGTTTTTAAAAAATCAGGTGATTATAGTACCAAACTTCTATACGGTTATTAAGAAAATAACAGAATGTGTCCAGGTGGTCATTAGTAGGTGATCTTGACTCAAAGGATATTGAACTAATCAAAATGACAGCCCTTTGCCTTCAACTTCATCTTTGCTGGGTGATGAGGAGGCACCTTCAGCAGTCCATCTGACTGGCAAAGTGGCCACTGGAACAGCTGGCCAAAAGCAGGTTCTGCTGGCAACCGCAGTTCTTCCCAATTGGACTGCTAATCAACACACACACAATTTAATGTATTTTGCGAGCTTCCTCACTCTCAGACTCATCTGCAGGCTTGTGGCCTAGCAAAAAGGGTTGGTGGGAAGCTAAATGGGATAAAGGACACCACACAAGGTGCCCAATTCAAAAGTATCCAAATATCGACTATTTTACTTACCTGAGATCAGAAACTAAATCTAGAATTAGGGCTGGAAACAAAGATGATGCTAGACATTGATGTGTTGCTTTATTGCATTCCAGTCTTTTTTTTTAAGAAAAGAATGATAAAATAATATCAGGTGGAAAGGACCTTGGAGGTCTTCTAGTCCAACCCTCTGCTCAGGTAGGAAACCCTATACCATTTCAGACAAAAGGTTGTCCAGTCTCTTTTTGAAAGCCCCCAGTGATGGAGCACCCACAACTTCTGAAGGCAAGGCATTCATTCCGCTGGTTTATTGTTCTCCCCATTAGGATTTTTCTCCTTAGTTCTAGATTGGTTCTCTCCTTGGTGTAGGGAACTGGCAGACGGCAACAGAAGTGTCTGAAGTTACACTGGAACTCATTAGTGCCCTGTTGCTCACCCCTACTTCTATAAAGCGTGATATAAATAATGGTTTCAGTTATGGATTACAGTGGACAAACTGCACAAACCCTCAGTCCACTCACTGGCAGGTTTTGTGCAAACAGCTAAAACAGGGCTTTTTTTTGTCATAGAACACTCAGAACGGAGTTCCGGCACCTTTTTTGGATGGAATCTTGTAGGATAGGCAAGGCAAGTTGTATGACATGTGTGAGTTCCGGCATCTTTTTCTTTTATAAAAAAAGCACTGGGCTAAACCATAAAGGCCTTAAGTAAAGTGAACACGTTGTGCCTCTAGAACAGGGGTTCCCCACCAGGGGTGCGAGATGATATTCCAGGGGGTGCAAAAACTTGGCTTTTCAACATTATAGTGTATATTCATAATTTGTTGCCATTATTTTGAACTTTTGCAAGGGGTGCGAGAATATATCAGAAGCGTTCTAGGGGTGTGGGGTACAGAAAAGGTTGGGAACCACTGATCTAGAATCTTTACTCGCTCTATTTTGCGTGAACATAGCCATACCAGCATTGTTTGTGCTGGAGGCTCTGGAATAATGTATTTCCTCTGGAAATTTTTAGACTTTTAAACATCTGCATATATGGACTGGAATCTGCCTTTCTGTGCTCCTGAATAGGTGCAATAAATAAATTCTTCAGTGTCTTCTCTCTCCTCCAATTGAAGACTGAGATCTGCTCCAGATGACCATATGAAGGGTGGGACTCTTTGGTTATATAAATAAACAAATATATTTTGACAAAAATATGAAATATTTGACATTATTTGAGGTCCATTGCCCATCCCTCCGTCCCCCACAGGGGAAAAATGCCACTGCAGTCTCTTCCCCACAAAATGGGGGGTGGGGGGTGGGAGGGAGCATCAAAAGCCCTGCAGAGTTGGTGACTGAGGGATCCATGTCACCAGATGCCAAATGTTGCTTGCCTCCCACTGAACTTCAGGCCATTGGGGCTTTGGGTGTCAGTGTGTGAGGCACCAGTTCAATTCACCTGGAAGGGGGTGGGGGAGCCTGGAAAGGATTATTCATTCCAGGAAGGCTGGCTCCTGGCAGGCCCAGAGGGGGAGGCAGGCGTGCCAAAATCAGCAGCTGCCCGCCAGAGGCCTGCTTCCAGTCTGCCTCGTGTCCCGCATGGCTGGCAAACAGTGCCCCCCCCCTTCAGCAACTGGCTCCATCTTGGCAAGTGGCCAACTGCTCTCCAGGGAAGGGTGTGTGTCCATATCTGTGCTATTTACTGGTCCTGCTTTGGGGTGGGGGGGGCGCAGTTTGGCGAAAGTGGTCCAGGCAGCTGTGGCCTCAGGGTGGGATGTTCTTTCCTGGCAATCAGAGAGGGAAAGACGCCTCTCTCTGGACAGGGACTCTGTCAACTCACGAGTAGAAGGGAGCCAGGAACCTCTCAAGGCCAACACTCTGCTCAAGGCAGGGATCCAAATGGAAGCATTTTGACCAACGTGTATCTACCTTCTGCTTAAATAAATCCAGTGAAGGGGAGTCTACCGCTGTTCCACAAACAGATTATTTAAAAATAAAAGTCAGTCAAAAATGACCTTCCTTCAACAGGCAATTATTATTTTGTGACCTACCCCCTAAAACAAAAGATAGATCTTCCTTTTCAATGACTTTCAGGTGTTGGAAAAGTACAGGTGGTCCTCGGCTTACAACCACAATCAAGCCCAAAATTTCTGTTGCTAAGCGAGACATTTGTTAAGCGAATTTTGCCCGAATCTGCAACCTTTCTTGCCTGTGGTTGTTAAGTGAATCACTGCAGTTGTTAGGTTACTAATGCGGTCGTTAATCTGGCTTCCCCATTGACTTTGCTTGTCAGAATGCTGCAAAAGGTGATCACAAGACCCTGGGACACGGCAACCGTCATAAATATGAATCAGCTGCCAAGTGTATGGATTTTGTTCATGTGACCATGCTGCAACAGTTGTCAGTGTGAAAAATAGTCATAAATCGTCTTTTTTTTAGTGCCCTTGTAACTTTGGATGGTCACTAAGTGAACTGTTGTAAGTCGAGGACTACTTGTACTAGCTTATCCTCAATTTCCCAGGCTAAGCACACCCAGCTTCTTCCATCAGAGGCTTCATTCTTGGAGCTAGATTAGAGGATAAACGGGAGAGTGAGGGGCTAGAATAGTGCCCTCCTCCCCCAGGACGGCTGTGAGATTTAATCTCATCTGTCTTTTGGATGGCACTTGCTGCTGGAGTGCCTGAAGGACCGACCTCAGACAACCCAGGTTGGCTCAGGCGAGTTCCCTGCTTCTCTTTCCTACAAGGGTCCCTCAGCCAACTCTGGAAAACTTGTCAACAGGCTCCAAGAGCAGCCACGTCATTCTAAGCATCCCTCTCAGCAAAGGAGATTCACAAGCACGACCCCATCACTCCCAGAGATGGCCCAAAGCCACTCCGAGCGGTAGCTTTGCCGTGGTAGCTGCAACACCGCACTCGTGAGATACTCTGCTGCCCGCCCAACCCTAACCCCACAGCCTCCGGTTACCTTTGGGTTCTTGCCCGTCCCCAAGGGGAAGAACTTAGTGATAGCACCCAGAGCTCTGCACATGGAAAGCATTTTCAGGTAGAGCTGGGAGAGATTACGGCTGTTTGGATCAATGCTTTTCACTGCCTTCCTAATCCATAAATAATAATTCCCAGCCTTCAAGACCCTGGAAAAAGTCAGGGCATCTGTACCCAGGTCTCCAGCAGAGAAAAGAGATGCTTGATTGGTTAAACCCTTAGCCCAGAATGAGGAATGTCACCACACAAGAGGCTCGCAAGCCCCAAGCAGCTGCCTGCCTGGATTTCAACTGCAGAATGAGCTGAAGGTCAGCATATTGGCAGTGAGTGGGGGTGTGGAGAGGGGGCTGGTTGTGCGATGCCTTGTATAGCCTTGGCACGGCCAGCTCTGCTTTGTCACTCTCCAGCTGGACTAAAAATATGTCGAGAGCCTCCTGCCTCTTTGCTGCATCTGCTTGAAACCACTTTTCCCCACGAGGGCAGGGCAGGGCACTTTCAGAAGACCAAAAGACCAGTTGCCTTTTGGCCCTAGTAGTCTTGTGGCCCAACTCATGCTGGAGGATATCAGCAAAGGGGGGGAGGGGGCTCACCCCTTCCTTCCTTTTCTCCCCCTCCCGCCTGCCTAGACTTTCAGATGAGAACGGCTGTGCCTGAATGTTTTTCCCTTCCCTGGCTCCCCTTCTTTTGCAACAGCTGCTTCCAAAGCCTCTTGAATTTCTGCAAACGGCACCAACCTCGATTGAAATAACACAGCCAGAGTTTATTGGGTCTCTCTTTCCTCTTCCATTACTTTCAGCTAATGAATTTACTTAAAAAAAACAAAACTAAAATAAATTACAGAATTAAATAACTTTGGACAAATCCTCTTCCAACCCATCTCCCAAAATAAAACGTTAAAGTAGTTGCTGGACTTTGGCAAACAGAGACAGCTAAACCATAACACTAGGGGGGAAAAACATTACTTGAGAAAGAGGCAGAGAGGAGTGAGCAAATCTTTTTGCTCTTCCCAAGCAAGTACGGTAAAGGTGCCCTCAAAATCTGCTGATGCCTCTCTCCAGCCACAATTGCCATCTTTCTTGCTCTTCCAGCCCCCACTAACCCACACGTTAGCTCCATGCTATCTGCTGAAACCTGCTAGGCATTAGGCAGATCCATGACACTACGGTGTTCCCTGATGCTTCTGCTCTCCAGAGGTGCCTCTCTGGGGCCGGTCCAACTTCAGACATGTGTTGGGTTGTCCAGATAAGGGTCTGTTTTGGTCATGTGCAGCATAACAGCAGGAGCTTTGTAATGGCAGTGCGCTCCAGTGCAGGTCACCCCACTACATGGTTTCCCCCTAGTCCTCATTCCCAGTTTCCTGTTGCACAGGCTCTGCCAGGTCTGCAGAGTCTTGGAGCTCCACACCCAAACGCTGCTGGTGATGCCTACCACCAAGGACATGAAAATCTTCAGCATGAAGATGGCCATCGTGGGCACCGAGGCATCCAAGGAACAGTCCACACTTCGGTGGCCTGGAAAAGGCAAGCAGCTGTGCTCCAAGGCCTGGAGGTTCCAGTAATCCATATTCAGACGTTCATAGAAATAACAGACAATGACACATGTGGCTGGGACAGTATAGAGGATGGAAAAAACCCCGATCTTCACCATGAGTTTCTCTAGTTTTTCGGTATTAGTACCACCGGTCTTCATGATTTTGCGAATGTGGAAGAGAGCCACAAAGCCGGTCAGGATGAAGGAGGTGCCAATGACCAAGTAGCAGGAGAGTGGGATGAGGATGAACCCTGTCAGGGCATTGACGTCCATGCTCCCTACGTAGCAGAGCCCAGTCAGCTCATCCCCCGCCACCTTCCGCATGGTGAGGATAACAATGGTCTTCATAGCGGGGATTCCCCAAGCTGCCATGTGGAAGTAGCTGCTATGGGCCTCAATGGCCTCGTGCCCCCACTTCTTGCCAGCAGCCAGGAACCAGGTCAAAGTCAAGATGACCCACCAGAGGGAGCTGGCCATGCCAAAATAGTACAGGATGAGGAACACAATAGTGCAGCCAGTACTTTCCAGCCCCTCTTGGATGATATACAGCTCCCCATTCTCCCGGTCACAGGCAATGTTCTCCGCACCAGCCACCGAGCGGATGATGAAGGCCACCGAATAGACATTGTAGCACATAGAGAGGAAGATGATGGGCCGCTCAGGGTATTGGAAGCGGTGGGGCTCCAGGAGGAAGGTAAGGACGGTGAAGGCAGTGGAGACGAAGCAGAGCGTGGCCCAGACGGCCATCCAGATGAAAGCAAAGTCTTTGTCTCGCCGTGACCAGAAGACATCAACTCCAGGGGAGCAGCGGGGTGCACATGACAGGCTCTTGGCAACATACTGGAACTTGTCGGAGTTCTCACATGAAGCACTGCTGCCTGGTCGGCTCTCACTGGGGCCATCCCCAGGAGGTCGGGCAGGGCGTGGTGCCACAGGTAGCATGCCCTGACCCCGGTGAGGCTCAGCCGTGGTGGCGTTTTCGGGTGCCTCCATGCACAGGGAGTGCGGGTCATTCTTGGTAGGCAAGCGAGAGCAGTCCAGGGCGTCAGGCCAACCGAAGTGGAAGTGCTCCATGATGGGTGCGCAGCGCTGACGTGCCTGTTCGCACATTGGCCGGCAGGCAGGGATGCTGCTGGATACCTGGTCGGTGCACATGGGCGCATACAGCGAGCAGAGGAAGAAGCGCAGGTGGCCGTGGCAGCCATAGGCCACCAACGGGGCAAACTCTTCCAACTTGAGCGCGGCCTCGCGCTGGTGCTCGTGGCCCAACAGGTTGGGCATGCGGGTCAGGTTGTAGCCGATGCCCTGGCACATGGGGATCTCGATGGCCTGGCACCGCCCGCCCCGGCCACGCTCCGCCTCGTACACACCGCTGCCGCCCAGCAGTTCCAGCGTCGAGCCGGCCACCACCAGCTGGCAGAGCAGCGCCGCGATCGCCCGCCACAGCAGCAGCAGCAGCCCGGCGCGGAGGACAGGCGCGGCCATGCTCACTGCGCTCCTCGCCCCGGATCGCTGCCGCTAGCTGCGCCTCCTGCGCCGCATGGCGCGCGAGCGGTAGCCGAAGCGGCGGCGGCAGCTCCCCACGCGTCTTTGCCGAGGCCGGCGCTTAGCTCGCGGGCGCCGCTGTTGCAGCCCCCTTACACCCCCGAGAGGCGGACCCGGCGCTGGCGGGACACACCCCGCACAGGGCGGGGCAGAGCGGGGGGGAAGGGCGCGGAGCCGGCCGGTTGGGCGAGGGAAGTTTGAGCGCGCCGCCCTCGCAGCCGCGCGCTTTCCAGCCCAGGCGCCGCGCTCCGCTGCGCTTTGCTGGATGGACTCCGCCGATGCTCCGAGGGGCGCGGAGTTGTAATCGCCAAACTGCTGCCGGGGAGCCACAGAGAGGCGCGGAACGGCGCGATAGATTCCCGTAGCCCGGGAGCCTCGCCTTGTCCCCGCATCCGTTCCCAGCTGGATTGAGGCGGCGGTGGGACTCGCTCTGAGGAGGAGACCGCCGGAACTCCAAGCGAGGGGCGAAGAGACGGGTTGTTTCTTTCGGGAGCCGGAGAGGCGGCCTCTCGGCGATCTACCTGAGGTTTGCGCTCGGCAGGACTTTTACCTGCCGAGACTGGACGGGCGGAGGCTCCGGAGAGGCGGGGCAGCGCTGGTTTTCTCGGCGCAAAGGCGGCCCCGTCTGAAGCCTTTCGCCGCGTGGCCTTGGGAAGCTAAAGTTGCCAGGTGATGTTTCCCAGTCCGCCTTCGTGAAAATCCTCTCCCTACCTCGCCTTTTCATTTTATTGCACTGGTCAAGGCTGCAATAGCCCCGCTGAGTTTGGTTTGCCCTCCTGCTGCGGTAGTAATAGTTGGCAGAAAATGAGGTAGCCTAAACCCGCGTTTCTCAACTTCAGCAGCTTTTAAAGATGTATGGACTTCGACGACGTCCAGATTTCCCCAGTCAGCGTGGCTGGTTGGGGAAATTTTGGGAGTTGAAGTCCACGCATCTTAAAATTGGCAGAAGTAAACTACTGGAGAAATGGAAAACTAAGCTAGTAAAGGGAAAGGAGCCTTGGTGGAGCAGTGGGCTAATGCCTCCTTAAGTAACACCAGCTGCAGCTGCTTGCAATTAGTGCAGGTTCGAGTCCCACCAGGAGGTTGACTCAGCCTTCCATCCTTCCGAGGTAGGTAAAATGAGGACCCAGCCCTACTAAGCAGGCATATACATAGAATGAAGGCTATTGCTAAGCGCATTGATTTGTGCTTCTTAGATTGTAAGCCGCCCTGAGTCTTCAGAGAAGGGTGGGATATAAATGAGATTTTTAAAAAAAAAATCTCCCTGAAAAAGTTCTACATGGAGAGCCAGTTTCTTGTAGTGGTTAAGACATTGGGCTAAAACCAGGAGTGCACTTAGGCATAAAGCCAACTGGGTGATCTTGGTCCTGCCACTCCCTCTGCTCCCTAGGAAACAGGCAGTGGCAAACTGCTTCTGAAATCTTGCCAAGAAAATTGAAGGCCCCTAGTCCCAGCAATCTCCAGGAGTCAACTCTGATTCAAAGGTACCAACCAAACAAACCACCATAATATTTAATTTAATTTAATTTAATTTATTAATATTTCTATACCGCCCTTCTCCCGAAGGACTCAGGGCGGTGTACAGGGCAAGAATAAAACAAGAGTTACAAAAATTAAAAGATAATTAAATACATGCCCATAAAAACAGTTGATACATTAATAAAAACCCCAATAAAATGATAATAAAAAACCCCACCACTTCCTATGCTCCCTAGGAAGTTGTTCCTACCCTTATAAAATCTCTAATGACAGATGTCCCCTACCAAAGAAATTATAATACCCTTCCATTTAATATAATTCACACTCAGGAACCTTCAATTTCTCATCCCACATTATGCCACTGCACATTGGTGTCACTCTTACTTTCCGCAAGTCACATTCAGTCAGTCTGAATCAAACTAATGGTGGCTGCAGCCTGCAACAGATCTGTTAAAACACTGGGGCAGAATGGCAGCCCAAAGCCACTTTAAAGCTTGTTCTATTAATGGGAAGGAGTCTGTGCCCATCTACTAGAGTCAAACTTGAGCAGTTGGTCCTGCCCAGATGTCTCAGAAGAAGCCCAGTGGGAATGAAGGACTGGGACATGGTTATCGAGGGCAGAAAGCAAGAAAGATCTGGTCTGTGGGGCCTTCTCCCATCCCAATGAAGGAAAGCAATTGGCCTTAGGTGAATTAATGGGAGGAAACACAATATCATGCAGATAAGGTAAATTATGTAATTTGCACCAGCCAAATGGTGTACAATATGTCATTTACATCACTGGTACAATGATTTAACATGTGGGGTATCACTTGCCCCCTCCCCTTCCCAGAACATGCCTATAGAGGAAAGTCATTCTAAAAAGGTAAAGGTTCCCCCTCACATGCGTGCTAGTCGTTTCCAACTCTAGGGGCCAGTGCTTATCTCTGTTTCAAAGCTGAAGAGCCAGCGCTTGTCCAAGGACGTCTCCGTGGTCACGTGGCCGGCATGACTAGACGCCAAAGGCGCACAGAACGCTGTTACCTTCCCACCGTAGTAGTCCCTATTTTTCTACTTGCATTTTTACGTGCTTTCGAACTGCTAGGTTGGCAGAAGCTGGGACAAGTAACAGGCGCTCACTCTGTTACGCGGCACTCGGGATTCGACCCACCAAACTGCCGACCTTCTGATCGACAAGCTTAGCGTCCTCACCCACTGAGCCACCGCCTCCCTGAAAGCCATTCTAATTTGATCTTAATCTGAGCACCAATGTTTAAGCTGTTTCTGAATTAATCCATTGCCTTGACTTGTGTGATCCAACCATAAATTAATAAATTTAATTAATCAACTGGCCTGAATTTATAGAATATGTTAAGCACAAATAAAATAAAATAAAACTAGCTGAGCTGTACTGTTATAGCTGCTTTTTGTTACCATGGTGAGTAACTCTGGCAGCCTTATAAATGACTCTTGCATGAGCCCTTTTGGTTTTTGTTTTTGGTATGGATGGAAAAGCGTCCTTCCACACAGTGCTTTCTATCCCAAGACTTTGCTTCTGCATATTAACATTAACATATTCTTCCAATGACGGCAGGATTCTCCTGGGAACTTTTGAAGCTCAAGATGCAGTCAAAGGGGTACCTTTTTCCCCCCCTTCATCCAGACCTTTCTAAAAAAGAGACAGAAAAAAGAAACCTGTCAATTTTCTGGATGCAAAAGGTTGATCTGAGACCTGCAGCTCAAAATTTGAAACAGAGCTACCTTCCGTCTTTAAATGAGAGGGACGTGGTGGGCATGTTTAATGCATTAGGGAATCTTTAGAAACAGCTTTGAAAATGAAATGTTCTCTCTTAAGTGCCCAGAATGATTATGGATGCAGCACGTGTAGACAAGGAATGGGGATGTGCAGATCTGCTCAGGAAAAAAAGAAAGATAATAAACAGAATATTTAATACCAGCCTGCCACTAGCCAGTCTCCTCCTCTTTAATGCAAATATTCTTACTAAAAAGGGGGACTTCTCCCAGCTCTAGGCGGTTGCCTTGATCAATTGCCCGCCAACTGTTCTCAGCAACTTGTCTTTCAATGGTAGAGGGGGGAGGGGGCGACGCATTGGAAAAATCTGGGCAGTGTTATTTGACAGGATCCCTGATGTCAGACGCTGCTTTCCACAACTGCAAAGGCTCCACCTGCTTTATGGCTTTCTGTTCTTTCATCAAAGACCCCTGTGGCTGATCTACAGCCCATGCAGATGAAAATATATTAATTTCAGGGATCTGTATTGCAGTTCCCTCCTTTCAGACTTTTCTGACAAGAGATGTTGCAAGAATGTTAAGGCTGAATTCTTGCATCACATTAAATCCTGAACCTAGGTTTAGTACCTTGTTTGTCTCCTCGTAACGGGCGTGTTTAAAAAGATACACAAACAAATAAAGTATCTTATGCCTTAACATAATGGCCTGATTTTCACAACATGCTGAATCACAGATACTCAACTCTGTTTTAGCCTAGTCTACTATACTGTTCAAATCAAAAACAGATTAAAGCATAATCTACCTATGGAACTCATTGCCTCTTGACATAGAAATATTAAGCGCACAGATCAACATAATAATACAAGTCTGCCTCACTCGTAAGTTACTGGTAATGTTTCTTCTGAGGTCATAATTGTCAGCGAGTGCTTCAGGTTAGCTTTAAAATAATAGTTCAGTGCCCAAATGTGAGAGACTATCTAAGCAATTCCAGCCACATTCTGGCATTATGCCTTATCTGCATCTTTTCCTGGAGGGATACTTGTCAGTCCAATCTGACTGTCAGGCTGCATTTACAAGCAGAGAGCAGAGAGCAAATGCAAAGAAAGAAAAGGGTGTTTAGCATAATCAGGATGGTAACTCTTCCTTTCCTGACCTTCTAAGTACCCAGTGTTTTTTTGTAAAAGAAAAAGGTGCCGGAACTCACATATGTCATACAACCCGCCTTGCCTACCCTACAAGGTTCCATCCAAAAAAGGTGCCGGAACTCCGTTCTGAGCGTTCTATGAGAAAAAAAGCCCTGACTGTAGCTATGAGCACAGGCTTTCCAACAAGACACATGAAACCCAAAAGGGCAGGGAAAAAGAACCACACAGCCATAGCTTGACCAGAGCTGACCTTTCCTCCACTCACAATTTAGATTTGATAATTCAATAAATGTATGGTCTATTTAGTTCAAGCTGGTTCCTTCAGATGATTTTCTTTTTAAAAAATTCCATGGAGAAATTAATGACAGCCTCTGTAGCACAACAATTTTATAGCGCCATTCTTAGAATTAAATAATTATACTTAAAATCCAAAAGTAAGCAAGCTCCATTGTGTCATGTCTTGAGCCCCTTTTTGCTGGTTAACCATTTCAGAAATCTCTGGAACAAGTTATCTCTTTAGCTGGCCAGCATAAAGGAGTTGATAATTATATCAACTCAGCCTGATACACTCCAGAAGTGCTGGGATGCCAACTCCCAAAATTTGCAGCCAGGTTGGTTAGGGTGCATACAACCCTGACACATCTTGAGAGCACCATGTTAGGGAACATTGGTTCTCTAATGGGCAGCAAATAAAATAAGACCATTGTTTACCATTCTGGGCTGTTGCTCTAATGTGTATACCAGCCAGAGTCACTGTGTGCGATGGGTGGCTAGATAAATGTGATTTAATAATTAATGCATTGTGGGTGGGTCACGGATATAGTCGGAGAGAATTCCCTATTCCATAATGTTAGAACTTGGAGAACTTGCCCAAATAAAACCGAATGGTCATTTGCTCATAAGTCTGAAAGAAAACCACCTAACAACCACAGCTGTATATGCAGATTTGTGTTTCCACTTGCAACCCTAAATTGCCCCCATTACTGCTCTGAAATGCTTCTCATATTCATCAGTCAGGATAACAAATTGGTACTTTCATGAAAGCTGTTTGGCCTCAGCATGACTTTACAAATGTACCCTTTCCTTGTCCTAAAGAAAAGCTATACAAACTAGGGCATCCAAAGCACGTTTAAAGGTTTCCTTACAAGCAGCTGCCATCTGGAACTTAAAGAATAGTTTCCCCCATTGAAACAGGCTGTTGTGAAAATAGCTGAATCTTATCAGCTGCCCTTTAAAGCTTTAGAGCAGAGGGAGAATTCTGGGAGTTGAGTCCACACATCTTAAAAGTTGACAAGTTTTAAAAAAAATATGGTGCAAGCTATAGTTTAGTAATTAAAACAGTACATTTCAGTAAACAGGTCACATTCTGGCTTAGTGAAACCTGTGAACTCAGCTACTATTTTGTTGCTGAAGTGGGGCAGCCTTCAGATTGCATGCTGTAGGTTTAGGAGCTGGAAGCTGAATAACAAGTTTACTGGTTGCCCATTTCTGCCACAGTAAAGTTGACCTAGAAAGCATGTGATGGAAACAAGCGCGCTTTTTGAAATAAACAATTTGAGCAGAAAGGAAGAGAAGAGCCAGTCAATAGACATGATTGAAGATGGAATCAATCATCAAACAGATGTAGGTGAATTCTTGCAAATGAACCTGAGTGCTGAATTAAAGTATTTTCGGAGCTTGCAGAATCCTTTGAACCAGACAGTAACTTGTCAGGCTAGATTCACACGTCCCTAATCCATAACAAAACAAAGTTAACAGTCATCAAATTTAGCATGATGTGTAATTCATCTCTCAGATCTTTACTTGATACAATTAAGCATACTAGCAATCTTTTGCTCAGATGGAAAGCTACCACTCTATCAGCGCTCGGGATTGGACAATGGCATTTTGCCACCTGAGGGTATGTATGTATGTATGTATGTATAAGGGACATGGTGGCTCAGTGGGCTAGGACGCTGAGCTTGTCGATCAGAAGGTCGGCAGTTTGGCGGGTTGAATCCCGAGTGCTGCGTAGCAGAGTGAGCGCCTGTTATTCGTCCCAGCTTCTGCTAACCTAGCAGTTCGAAAGCACGTAAAAATGCAAGTAGAAAAATAGGGACCACTACGGTGGGAAGGTAACAGCGTTCCGTGTGCCTTTGGCGTCTAGTCATGCCGGCCACATGACCACGGAGATGTCCTCGGACAAGCGCTGGCTCTTCGGCTTTGAAACGGAGATGAGCACCGGCCCCTAGGGTTGGAAACGACTAGCACGCATGTGCGGGGGAACCTTTTTTTTTTAATTCCATTTATATCCCGCCCTTCTCCGAAGACTCAGAGCGGCTTACAAGCTTAGCAGTAGCCTTCATTCTATGTATATGCCTGCTTATTAGGGCTTTCACACACACCCCAGCAGCATTATTACAAAGTCAGCTTAATTGCCCCCAACAATCTGGGTCCTCATTTTACCTACCTCGGAAGGATGGAAGGCTGAGTCAACCTTGAGCCTGGTCGGATGCGAACCTGCACTAATTGCAGGCAGCTGGTGTTACTTAAGGAGGCATTAGCCCACTGCTCCACCAAGGCTTTACCTTTACGTATGTATGTATGTATGTATGAAATTTATTTGCCCATCTCATTTCAAAAGTCTAGGTACTAAAATAGGCTGGGCTGGCAGAAAATCATGTCTTGCAAGAATGGGCTTTGCTTACCACCACTACATTCAGTGCATAGAAGTCACAGGGTATACAGCTCTGTCCTCCAATATCTTGTAGTTTGCTCCCCTTTCAAATGATCCTTGCTCATTTCTTGCTGAATCCAATCAAGCCATGCAAGGTTATTGTCACCCCTATGCCACTTATGTTTACACCATATACGCTCTATGAGCAAAGAAACTTGATTAATACCGGTTTGTGTATGTGGTGAGATTTATTGTGTTGTGCCTATTGGACTAGTTTACGATGCATTGTATTTTTGTGATCCCCAAAAATGGGTTAATTCAGGGATGAAGTTAAACATTTGGGTCAACACATTTGTGGAAACAAATTTGGGCCATTGGCATGTTGGAAGAAGGTAGCTACCAAGCTATGGGATGCAGCACCCATGCTTGTTTTAAAAAAGCAGTGAAGCCCTGAGACAGGCTTCTCAGTCTGAATTAGTTTATAGTCATTTAATTTAAAATGAACTCAAACCCACTGACTCTGGTTAAGTGTGCTAAGGTAAAGGCAAAGTTTTCCCCGCACATGTGTGCTAGTCGTTTCCAACTCTAGGGGCTGGTGCTCATCTCCATTTCAAAACCGAAGCGCTTGTCCGAGGATGTCTCCGTGGTCATGGTGGCCAGCATCATCATCATCATCATCATCATCATCATCATCATTATTATTATTATTATTATTATTATTATTATTATTATTATTATTATATTTTTATACCGCCCTTCTCCCAAAGGACTCAGGGCGGTGTGTTGTTGTTGTTAGTTGCGAAGTCGTGTCCGACCCATCCGACCCATCGCGACCCTATGGACAATGTTCCTCCAGGCTTTCCTGTCCTCTACCAACTTCTGGAGTCCATTTAAGCTCACGCCTACTGCTTCAGTGACTCCATCCAGCCACCTCATTCTCTGTCGTCCCCTTCTTCTATTGCCCTCAATCTTTCCCAGCATTAGGCTCTTCTCCAGTGAGTCCTTCCTCCTCATTAGGTGGCCAAACTATTTGAGTTTTAGCTTCAGGATCTGGCCTTCTAAAGAGCAGTCAGGGTTGATCTCCTCTAGGACTGACCGGCTTGATCGCCTTGCAGTCCAAGGGACTCGCAGGAGTCTTCTCCAGCACCATAGTTCAAAGGCCTCAATTCTTTGGCGCTCAGCCTTTCTTATGGTCCAACTTTCACTGCCATACATTGCAACTGGGAAGACCATAGCCTTGACTATACGCACTTTTGTTGACAGGGTGATGTCTCTGCTTTTTAGTGTGCTGTCTAGATTTGCCATGGCTTTCCTCCCCAGGAGCAAGCGTCTATTAATTTCTTGACTACAGTCCCCATCTGCAGTGATCTTGGAGCCCAGGAAAATAAAATCTGTCACTACCTCCATTTCTTCCCCATCTATTTGCCAGGAATTGAGAGGGCCGGATGCCATGATCTTGGTTTTCTTAATGTTTAGTTTCAACCCAAGTTTTGCACTCTCCTTCTTCACTCGCAACAAGAGACTCTTCAGTTCCTCTTCACTTTCTGCCATTAGAGTGGTATCATCTGCATATCTTAGGTTGTTGATATTTCTTCCAGCAATCTTAATTCCAACTTTTGACTCCTCTAGCCCTGCCTTTCTCATGATGTGCTCTGCATATAAGTTAAATAGGTAGGGCGACAGTATACAGCCTTGCCGGACTCCTTTCCCAATTTTGAACCAATCAGTGGTTCCGTGTCCAGTTCTCACTGTTGCTTCTTGACCCGCATATAGGTTTCTCAAGAGACAAATAAGATGGTCTGGTACTCCCATCTCTTTAAGAACTTGCCACAGTTTGTTATGATCCACACAATCAAAGGCTTTAGCATAGTCAATGAAGCAGAAGTAGATGTTTTTCTGGAACTCCCTAGCTTTCTCCATGATCCAGCGTATGTTGGCAATTTGATCTCTAGTTCCTCTGCCTCTTCGAAATCCTGCCTGTACTTCTGGTAGTTCTCGATCCACATACTGCTGGAGTCTAGCTTGTAGGATTTTAAGCATAACTTTACTAGCATGAGAAATGAGTGCAATGGTGCGATAGTTTGAACATTCTTTGGCACTGCCTTTCTTTGGAATTGGAATGTAAACTGATCTTTTCCAATCCTGTGGCCACTGTTGAGTTTTCCAAATTTGCTGGCAAATTGAGTGTAGCACTTTTACTGCATCGTCTTTTAAGATTTTGAATAGCTCAGCTGGAATACTGTCACCTCCACTAGCTTTGTTGTTGCTCAGCTTTTCTAAGGCCCACTTCACTTCACATTCTAGGATGTCTGGCTCGAGCTCAGTGACCACCTCATTGTGATTATCAGGGACGTTAAGCTCATTCTTGTATAGTTCTTCTGTGTAATTTTGCCATCTCTTCTTAATCTCTTCTGCCTCTGTTAGGTCCCTGCCATTTTGGTCCTTTATCATGCCCATTTTTGCATTGAACATTCCCTTCATCTCTCCAATTTTCTTGAAAAGATCTCTGGTCCTCCCTATTCTATTGTTTTCTTCTATTTCTTTGCACTGTTCATTTAAGAAGGCATTCTTATCTCTTCTAGCTATTCTCTGGAATTCTGCATTCAATTGGGCGTATCTTTCTTTTTCTCCCTTGCCTTTTGCTTCCCTCCTTTCCTCAGCTATTTGCAAAGCTTCCTCAGACAGCCATTTTGCTTTCTTGCATTTCTTTTTCTTTGGGATGGTTTTGGTTGCTACCTCTTGTACAATGTTGCGAACCTCTGTCCATAGTTCTTCAGGCACCCTGTCTATCAGATCTAATTCCTTAAATTTATTTGTCACCTCTACTGTATATTCAACGGGGATATGATTTAATTCATACCTGACTGGCCTGGTGCTTTTCCCTACTTTCTTCAGTTTAAGCCTAAACTTTGCAACAAGAAGCTCATGGTCTGAGCCACAGTCAGCTCCTGGTCTTGTTTTTACTGACTGTATAGAGCTTCTCCATCTTTGGCTGCAGAGTATATAGTCAATCTGATTTCTGTGTTGACCGTCTGGTGATGTCCATGTGTAGAGCCGTCTCTTGGGTTGTTGGAAAAGAGTGTTTGCTATGACCATCGTATTCTCTTGACAAAATTCTATCAGCCTGTGCCCTGCTTCATTTTGTACTCCAAGGCCAAACTTGCCTGTTATTCCGGTTATCTTTTGGCTTCCTACTTTAGCATTCCAATCCCCCATGATGATAAGGACATCATTTTTTGGTGTTAGTTCTATAAGGTGCTGTAGGGCTTCATAGAACCGGTCAATTTCATCCTCTTCAGCACCGGTGGTTGGGGCATAGACTTGGACTACTGTGATATTGAATGGTTTGCCTTGGATTCGAACTGAGATCATTCTGTCATTTTGAGGATTGTATCCCAGTATTGCTTTTCCTACTTTTTTATTGACTATGAAGGCTACTCCATTTCTTCTGAGGGATTCTTGCCCACAGTAGTATACCTGATGGTCATCTGAATTAAATTCACCCATTCCTGTCCATTTTAGTTCGCTGATACCTAAGATGTCGATGTTCAGTCTTGTCATCTCTTGTTTGACCACGTCCAGCTTGCCTTGATTCATGGATCTTACATTCCAGGTTCCTATGGAGAAAAAATCTTTACAGCATCGGACTTTCCTTTCACCACCAGGGCGGTGTACAGGGCAATAAATACAAAAGAGGATACAAAAGTTAAAAGCGATTAAATAAATGCCCAAGGTTAAAACAATAATTAAGACGTATTTAAAACCCCAACCCTAACCCATCAGACCAGGTCAAACTGCTCAAATAGATACGTTTTTAGATCGCGCCGGAAGGAGCAAAGGTCGGGGGCCGTCCGGAGCTCAACCAGCAAGCGGTTCCATAGGTCTGGTGCGCCCACAGAGAACGCTCTCCCCCTGGGGGCCACCAATCGACATTCTTTGATTGGAGGCACCCTGAGGAGGCCCTCTCTGTGGGAGCGCACTGGACGGAGGGAAGTTGACACCGGCCGCAGGTGTTGCCGTAGGTAATCCGGACCCATGCCATGTAGGGCTTTGTAAGTCATTACTAACACCTTGAATCTCACCCGGAGGGCAACCTGCAGCCAATGCAGCTCGCGGAGCAAAGGTGTAGCATGGGAGTATCGGGAAACCCCCAGCACAACTCGCGCGGCTGCATTCTGCACCAGTTGGAGCCTCCGAGTGGACTTCAAGGGCAGCCCCATGTAGAGAGCATTACAGTAGTCTAGACGAGAAGTCACGAGCGCATGAGTGACTGTACGCAAGGCATCCCGGTCTAGATAGGGTTGCAACTGGCGCACCAGGCGAACCTGGGCAAAGGCCCCCCTAGTCACAGCTCCGATATGCTCTTCTAAAGAGAGCTGTGAATCTAGAAGGACCCCCAAGTTGCGCGCCCTATCTACGGGGGGTAATAGCTCACCCCCCCATGGCCAAAGATGGGATAATCGGAATTTCCCGGGATGCCGGCACGAACAGCCACTCAGTCTTGTCAGGGTTGAGTCGAAGCCTGTTCCTCCCCATCCAGACCCGGACCGCCTCCAGGCAGCGGGACATCACGTCGAGGGCATCACTGGGGTGGTTTGGGGTCGAAATAAAAAGCTAGGTATCATCAGCATATTGATGATACCCAACTCCAAAACCACGAATGATCTCACCCAGCGGCTTCATATAGATGTTGAACAGGAGAGGCGAGAGAACCGATCCCTGAGGAACTCCACAAATGAGAGGTCTCAAGGTCGATCTCTGCCCCCCTGCCAACACCGACTGCGAGCGTCCCAGAAGGTAGGAGGAGAACCACTGGAGAACTGTGCCTCCCACTCCTAACCCCCTGAGACGTCGCAGCAGGATACCATGGTCGATGGTATCAAAAGCCGCTGAGAGGTCTAAAAGGACTAGGACAGAGGAGCAGCCCCTGTCCCGAGCCCGCCAGAGATCATTCACCAGCGCGACCAATGCCATCTCCGTGCTGTACCCGGGCCTGAAACCCGATTGGTACGGGTCTAGATAATCAGCTTCATCCAAGAACAAAGGGAGCTGTTGCGCCACCACGCTCTCAACAACCTTCGCCAGAAAGCGAAGGTTGGAGACCGGACGAAAGTTGTTCAATATTGCTGGGTCCAAGGCAGGCTTCTTGAGGAGGGGTCTCACCACCGCCTCCTTCAAGGCGGCGGGAAAGCTACCCTCACTCAAAGAGGCAGTAATCACTGCCTGGAGCCAGCCTCGTGTCCCATCCCGGACCGCATAAGTCAACCAGGAGGGACACGGGTCCAACAAACACATGGTGGAGCTCAGCTTCCCCATGATCTTGTCCACTTCTTCAGGAGTCACAGGGTCGAACTCTTCCCAGATTACATCAACAAGGCTGCCCGTATCCTCATCGTCAGGCTCTGCCCAGTCGGAGTCCAGACCGGTCCGGATCCGAGCGATTTTGTCCGACAGAAATCGACTAAACTCCTCGGCTCGACCCTGCAAGGGTTCCTCCCTCACCTCCTGATTAAGGAGAGAGCGAGTTACTCTAAACAGGGCGGCTGGGCGATTATCTGCGGACGCGATGAGGGTGGCAAAGTGGTTAGACCTTGCCACCCTCATCACCACGAGATAAGTTCTCGTAAACGACCTTAGTCATAACCGGTCGGATTCGGATCGGCTGGATCTCCAACAGCTCTCTAGGCCCCGTCTCCGATGCTTCATCTCCCGGAGCTCCATGGAGAACCATGGAGCCCATTGGGATCTGCGGCAGGTCAAGGGCCGCATGGGTACAACTTGGTCGAGTGCCTCCGTGGCTGCCCTTTCCCAGGCTTCCACTAGGGCATCGACCGAGCTGTGAGCAAAGGAGGCAGGTGGGGGCCCCAGTGCCATCTGGAACTGCTCAGGGTCCATCAGGCGCCTAGGACGGAACCATCTTATTGGCTCAGCAACCCCACGACGGGGAGTGGCAAAACGGAAGACCAACCGCAGGAGATGATGATCGGTCCATGACAGGGGTATAATAGTTGGGGAACCCCCCCCACGAGATCATCTAACCACCGTCCGGATAGAAAAACCAGATCGAGCGTGTGACCCCCCCCCCATGAGTTGGGCCCTGAATAACCTGCATCAGGTCCATGGCCGTCATGGAAGCCATGAACTCCCGAGCTAACTCAGATGATCCCCCCAGGGATGGTAGGTTGAAGTCACCCAAAACTATAAGTTTGGGGAACTCAACCACCAACCCTGAGAGGATATCGAGAAGCTCAGGCAGGGCTGCTGCTACGCGACTAGGCGAAACGTACACCAGCAGCAAGCCCAACTGAGCTCTAGGGCCACATCTCAGGAGGAGGGACTCACACCCGACTATCTGGACTATGGTGGCCTCCCGCGGACATAAGGTCTCCCTCACAACTACTGCCACTCCACCGCCCCTACCCTGAGCCCGAGGCTGGTGCAGCACCCGGAAGCCTGATGGGCAAAGATCAACCAGGGGGACCCCACCCTCTGGGCCCAACCAGGTCTCCGTAATGCAAGCCAGGTCTGCATGCTCCTCCTCAATCAGCTCACGAATGAGAGGTGCCTTATTCATTATGGACCTGGCATTGAAATACACGAGCCTGAGCTCAGGTGGCTGCTCATCCTCGCTCCCGGTACCACGGGCTGAAATCAGAGGGTCGGAGCGCATCACCGCTTGGAGACAGCGGGGACGCACTCCCGGATATTGATATGGCCCTCTGTTCATACACCTGCGGCCATTCCCTACCGCCGTGGGAATAGGCAATCCCACACCCCGCTCCGGGGCCCCGTAGGCCCCCAGCCCAACCCCCACCACGGCGCGATTAATCCCCGACCTGGTCTGAGAAACGGTTGGTGGAACCCCCCCTAGTTTCCAACCGAACCTGTAAACCCACCCCCCTCCCTAACCCCACAAAATATTTCGCTAAAAAACACACCAGGGGCCTCTTGTTAAATTTGGAAAAGAGGCTCCTGTCCCTGCCCAGCCATCTCTCAGGGTTCCAATAATTGGGCCCGTCATCAAGAGGAACGATGGAGAGGAAGGCGGGACATGCCCAGGAGAGGGGGGCACCCCTGAACGCCAATAAGGCTGTGCTGGAGTAAGGTAAAACCATTAGTCCGGGGGAGTCCAGTCAGGCAGTCCATCAGTCTAAAGTTGAAAAGCTGAAAGGTCGAGAGTGTCCAATTCACCAGCTCCCTGCCACTGAGCTGGGTAACAATCAGATGACTTCCGAAATAGAACAGGCACCTCTCTCTCACGAAGGGCCCGGATCTATCATGGGATGGACAAATACCAACTCAGTAAGGCATACCTCCCTAGATCTCTCACCTCTAGGGAGGCAGCAGATGGTAATTGGTTGGTATCGATGATAACACATACGAGCCGCCCTCTCATGGAGGCTCGTCCAAGACCTTCTTGCTACAGTAGGGACCATAGAGAGAGAAGGAGAAGAGCAGCAGCTATCAGGGTTAACCTGAGGGTAACCATAGTTAGGTTGGAGAGCACGGTTCATCTCAAGGCGGGAAGAGCAAAGCGGGGAGAGCAGGAGACGCTGGATGGCAGATAGATGGACCCCGATGCAGGGAGCTGAAAACCGGAGGCAAAAAGCACGTCGCCCAGCCAGCCACACACAGCACCAGAAGTCAGGCAATCCCACGCCAGCCACAGGTCTCCCCGGTCGAGAACAGGCAAAAGTAACTTCAAACAATCCTCCACAGACCGCGCAGAGGCCACGAGCCAGCAAAGCGCTCCCCATTCTGCTCGCTGTCGATCACTCCACCGTTCTATCCCAACGCCGAGTCAACCTCCATTACAAAGCATACGGGAGTATAAGAGGCCACTCTAGGCCGCGGCTTTATCGGCCCTGAGGATCCACCATTCGGAGCCCTCCAAGCCGCGGCTCCTCCCAGCTCCACCGGGGACCTCCGAGATGAAGACACCGAAGCTTAGATGGAAAATGGAGGGCTGCAACTCCAACAACATGCCGACTCTTCTTCTCTCTCAGTTCAATCAACTCTCCGAGCCACGACACAGAGGAAAAACATCTCCGCGGGCTTGCAGGAACCCCAGAAGACCGGTAAGGACGCCAAAACTGGAAACACTCCATGGAGCTCAGCCCAGCACGTCCGCCATCTTGGGCATGCGTAGTATGGATTTATGTATGTCTATGACTAGACACCAAAGGTGCACAGAACTCTGTTACCTTCCCACCGCAGTGGTCCCTATTTTTCTACTTGCATTTTTATGTGCTTTCGAACTGCTAGGTTGGCAGAAGCTGGGACGAGTAACAGGCGCTCACTCTGTTACACGGCACTCGGGATTTGACCCGCCAAACAAGCTCAGCGTCCTAACCCACTGAGCCACCGCGTCCCATATTAAGTGTGCTAGTTTAGCTAATATTAACCTGGTTAAATTTGGAGTTTTTGTTCTTTTATTTTGTGGTTTAGCATGTCACATGAATTCTGGATCTTTGATTATTGTATAGTTGTGTATTGTGCAAATATGGAGAATGATTAATTCATTAAGGTTAAAGCATTTTGTAATAATAATTTATTTAATTTATATGCCATTCAGTCCCCAGAGACTTTGGGTGGTTGTTGTCTGAACACTATCAAAATATCATTTTCTTATTACTTTTAACTCTGTCTTGAGTACTCCCTGGATAGAAAGATGAGTATTGATCAAGTAATAATAATAAAAACACTAGCTGTCCAGCTCAGGATGGATGGGCTGGAGGAGAAAGTGGGGCTCAGTAGAAATGGCTTCGGGGGGAAAACAAAGGCTCTGCTACCATTTCCCAGGATTAAACTGGCTTGAGACGGGCACTTCGCATTGTTATGTAGTTGTTCCGTTTATAAATATTGATGCAAATGAACTGGCACATCAGCACCTCTAAAGTAGAGCGGGGAGATGGGGAAAAAAAAAACAATTGTTCTCAAGGATATGGAGATATTTTCTGGTGGATTTTTCATCTTCTTTTTCAAGCTTGAATAAATATTTCCATCAAAACATTCCAGGTACTTCATATTTTAAAAGAAAGAAAACATCATATAAAAGGAATCTAATAGAAGCAACTCAGAAGAAAAGGCACGAATTCCATGGTCACGTCACTAGGCTCTATTTCTGCATTTCCTGACAGGAAATGTTTTTTCTTTCCCCCCCCCTCGCCCCCTGTTTGTTTAGCACAGTATTGTGTAATAATTCAAGTGCTGGAATCGAATTTGGGTGAACCAAATTAAAGTTTATTTATTTATTAAGTTTACAGGTGGCCCGTCTCATATATATTATTCTGGGCAGATTACAGTTAGACAGAATAGAAACAATAAGAAGCAACCAAAATTAAAACCAACAAAAATATTAAAACTGCAGCTGAGAAAACTCACAAACACTCAAATAAGCCTCCATGCGATCAGGGGCCAAAGCTCAATAGCACAGTCTGGTTTTCAGTGCCTTGTGAAAGGCCAGCAGGGTTGGGGCCAATCTAATTTCTGGGGGAATTAAGCTCACCCCAGGGCAGAAAAAGTTGTCCTCCTGGGTCCCAACAGATGACACCCCCACACTGACAGGACCCAGAGCATATCTGTCTTGCCAGTTCTAATAGGTTGATGCTGCTGGGTAAGGTGGTCTTGTAAGTAACTCAGCCCCAAGTCATGAATGGTTTTAAAGATAAGCCACCAGCACCTTGAATTGCACCCAGAGACATACTGATAGCCAACGTAGCTCATGGAGGTGTGACGTGCTGAATGACCAGCACCCATAACATCCAGTGCCATCACATTTTGCTCTAGCTAAAGCCTCAAAGTACTCTTCAAGGGAGACCCATGTAGAGTTTATTGCAGGAAGTGACAAAAACATAAATGACTGTGTGTTGGGTGTTAAAGTGGAATCACTGGGTGTCCCTGAGACAGTTCTTGATCAGCCCAACTACTCTACAATATAGTTGTTACTATGGGAATAAAGTAATGGTAGACACCCCCACCCCACCCCCGTACATTGCCTTGAGCTCTTAGAGAAAATGGTAGGAAATAGATGTAACAAACCCAATATTTTTTACAAGTTGAAAGTCTTCACATAATTTTGTAAACCTAAGTTGGCCGGAGAAATATATTGCCTTAATATAGATTTTGGATTTATTCCCTCTCTTGCAGCCAGCCGAGATGAATTTGCTTTTATATGTGTCTGTAGAATGTCTATCCAAAACATCTTGATAATCTGACAAATAAAGCAAGCCCAGCTCCAACCCGCCCAGTGTCCAAACACATTGCCGCCATCTCTTGTCAAAATGAATCTTGAGTCAATGGGATGGAGAGATTACTTGTCATGAGATCTTGAGATCCACTGCCAGTTATAGTAGCCAGGGCTAGGCTGGATGGATTCTGGACATGGGGCTCTCTTGTTTCCAATTCAAACTGGAAGGGACACCTTCCAGCTGTATTATGCAGTCCCCCCAAAACACTCACTGCTGAAAACTGGCCATGTGATTTGGCAGTGAAATTTGACAGTGCAGTTTGCTATCAAAATTAGGAAGTCATTCTCCCTCTTCCCCCAGTCCTTTACCTATGTCAGTTTGGATTTATTCTATTTGGGAGTGAAGGGAGTGGCTGGCCTTCGGTGTTCTCCCTACTTTTTGGTCTCTCTGTCCAGCTGACTTGATGCAACCGGTCCAGATTTTCTTGCAATGCTCCTGGTGTACCACCTATGGCCAAAGGACAGTCCACAGCTGGAAAACGGTTCTGCGGGGTTAAGAAAAGGATGCAGCCCATTCTTTGGAGTTCATCTTTAGTTTACTCCTTTGCCTTTTCTTGTTGCAGCTCCATTTTGTAACGAACCAAACCTATATATCGTTATCTTACTATTATAATATGACAATAAAAAACACATTCATTGTAGAGAAAGTCTGAAAACAAACCAATTTGTCTAATTGAACTGTTGTAGCTCCTTCAACAACCAACCAGGGAGACATGAAAGGAACCTCTCTGAAGACTTAGTTACTTTGGCAAACAAGCGTCCCCCTGGGCCAGGGGTAGGCAACCTTGGCTCTTTTATGACTCGTGGACTTCAACTCCCAGAATTCCTGAGGCAGCATGGCTCAGCTTGGAAACCTCTCCCTTTCCCCTCAGCATGGCTGGCTCAGGAATTCTGGGAGTTGAAGTCCACGAGTCATAAAAGAGCCGAGGTTGCCTACCCCTGCCCTGGGCAAAGGTGTTTTCACAGGCAAATCCTTTCAATCCAGAAGCACCTTCGGTCGTCTCTGTAGGTACTTCCAACTTGAATGCAGACAGAAACAACCATCTAACACAGCCACCCCACTGGGGATGCTCCCTCTTTTCAGAGAAAGCCAGAAAGGAAAGAGTTAGCAGCAAAGAAGGGCCAAAGACTTGCACGGAGGGAGAACTGGATGGGACACAGATCTAAAAAAAAAATACATGTCTTTTAATTTAATTTTACTTAAATATGTAAAACTGTTGCTGTTGGCTGGCAACATCAAGTCTTTGCCAAGAGTAATATGTGGCTTTCAGAGTCAAGGGCTGCATTTAAACACACCCCCAGGGTATCAGGCAGGAAACCCAGGGCCTGGGGCTTCATTCACAGGCAACCCCTTTGGTTTGATCTCCTTCACAAATAATATACAGTAGAAGAAGGAAGCCGGGAAAGAAAGTTTGTCTTACTTATAGGCCCAGCTCCAGGTATTGTTTCTGCTATCTGTAGCCGCCTAACCTGCCAGTGGTGTTGGAAGAAGCCATCAAGAGCTCTGTTTCTGCCTACTTTTTTCAGTGAGAGGGAACTGAGACTAGGGTAATTATCAGAAGGATTGATGGAAAGGTGCATGAAGGGGCACAAATTGGCTAGAAGGACAGCAAGAGGGGTAAGGGGAAAGTTGGCTTCTTGATCCAAATTGGGAGGACACTGTTGTCCAGGACAAAAGATCCTGAAAGATGCTTGTCTATCACTACCAATCCCTTCTCCCTGGCATTTCAGGTTTTTCTGTTTATGTAGCCTTCAAAGAAACTTTTCTGCTTCAACTTTATTGTTAGCTGCTGTGAACCTCTCAGTTTAAGGGGCTGGCTGTTAATATTTTTACTTTGTGGTAGAACCTACTAGCAGTGTTCCAATATCTCAGGGGCTGCCACAAAGAAGAGGGAGTCAAGCTATTCTCCAAAGCACCTGAAAGCAGGACAAGAAACAACGGATGGAAACTAGTCAAGGAGAGAAGCAACCTAGAACTAAGGAGAAACTTCCTGACAGTTAGAACAATTAACCAGTGGAACAACCTGCCTCCAGAAGCTGTGAATGCTCCAACACTGGAAGTCTTTAAGAAGAGACTGGACAGCCATTTGTCTGAAATGGTATAGGGTTTCCTGCCTGAGCAGGGGGTTGGACTAGATGACCTCCAAGGTCCCTTCCAACCTATTATTATTATTATTATTATTATTATTATTATTATTATTATTATTATTATTATTATTATTATTATTATTATTATTATTGACACTGGCCCAAGGAGGGCTTATCTATTTAGCACCCTATTACCAAAAGCAATCAGTCAGGTCCTGGCATTAGACACAAATCCTTGTGCATTTAGGTTTTATGCATACTGTAACTTTGAAAGTCAAGCAAGTAAGAGATATATACTTCCTGCAATTTGAAAGTGTTTTCTTTTCCTTTGGATTCATTCGTTCTTGGCTGAAATTGTTCGAGGGTCTTGGTTCAGAGACTTTTAAGGCACGATCTCCTTTGTTCGGTCCAGGTGACCAGCCAACAGGATTGTCTAATTCATCCTTATGCCACATTAGCACCTTCCATAACATGTGGGACAAGTAGAAAAAGTTTCCTCAGAGTTAATACCATCGCCCTAAAACAGCATTTCCCAACCCGGCTGCTCTCTAGACATATAGATTTCAATATCCAGAATTCTTGCACATCAGCAATCTTTGCCTGAAAGCTTTTTCTGGAAACAAAAACATGTTTTCTTGGTGAAAGGCTGAATTGCCTTTCTTTATAGTCCTCAAAGGAGATCCAGTATCAATAGCCAGAAGAAAGAGGCATACAACTCCAGTGGAAAGCCTGCCCAGAACTTGTTCGGGACAGAAGGAGCAAACACAGGAAAAGTTGTATCTTGGGAAGCGGGGAGACTGTGGTTCCTGGCATCCTTGCAGCTATTGGTTTCCTCCATTTCTCAAGCTTGGAAACGTGGGATGAGAAGAAGGAGGGAGGAAGAAGCTTGGGGCTTTTCACACAGAGCAGTCCTAAGGTGTTTGACTTTGGTGCCTAAATCAAAGCTAGTCTAGTGAAAAGAAGAACTGGGGGGTGACATGACAGTAGTGTTCCAACATTTGAGGGGCTGCCAAGAAGAAGAGGGGGTCAACATATTCTCCAAAGCACCTGAAGGCAGGACAAGGAGCAATGGAGGAAACTAACTGAGGAGAAGACCAACCTAGAACTAAGGAGAAATTTCCTGACAGTGAGAACAATAAGCCAGTGTAATGTCTTGTGGGTGCTCCATCACTGGAGGCTTGTAAAAAGAGACTAGAGAGTCACTTGTCTGAAATGGTATAGGGTCTCCTGCTTGAGCAGGACGTTGGACTAGAATAGGGCTTTTCAACCTTTTCACCCATTGTACCACTTTTAGGATATGGCAACATCCGAGTACCACCAGTCGCCTAGCAAGGTGTCAAAAACTTGATGACCAAAAAAAAAAAAAGGAAAAAAGTGATGAAGTACAGGTAGTCCTCGACTTACAACACTTTGCTTAGTGACTGTTCAATGGCACTGAAAAAAGTTAGTAACTTCACTGAACTTAATGAAGTTACAATAGCACTGAAAAAGTGCCCCCCAAGCCACAGCCCAGCAAGACACCTGCCTGCCCGCCTGGCGGCACTCTTCCTCCTGTCCAAGTTTTTCATTGTTGTGAGCATTTCTGTTGAGGATTGGCAATGGGGGTGGGGTGGGGTGGGGGCAGTGTTTGGTTTTTATTCCCCCCTTCTGCTGGGTGGTTGCAGCAGGTTTTGGTCCCTTCAGATGACCCTGGGACACTGTGACCGTCATAAATATGAATCAGTTGCCAAGCATCTGAATGTAAATCACAAGACCCTGGGGATGCCGCAACATTCCAGCTGATCGGCGCTTCTTCCGGGGTCAGAAGCACCAGGATTAGCGCCCAGCTCCAGCTGGAGCCTGGCGCTGATCCTGGCACTTCCGCTGAGCCCTGACAGCCCTGCAGCTCCAGTCGTCTCTCGCTCAGGCTTGTGCGGTGCTGCCACCGGTTCAACTCATTCCCCTCCCCTGCTACTTTTCTAGGATGGTCGCGTACCACCTGCCAGGTGCCAATGTACCACAGGTTAAAAAGTCCTGGACTAGAAGATTGCCAAGGTCCTTTTTAACCCTGTTATTCTACATTCTAAATACTCTTTCCTCCAATGGGACCCTACTGATGGTCTAAAAGCTTTGTCCAGACTGAATTTCCCAGGGCTCTGCTTGGTAAATTTTCCTGGTATTGCTGGGAAAGGAAGCACCAATTGGTTTCTTGTCCTTGGAGTGTCTTTAGGGTTGTGTGGTTTCCACTAATAGGCCTTTATGTTGATTCCCCCTTGTACTAAATACTTTCCTACTTGGTGCATAGTTTAGTGGACCAATGCAGTAAAAAGTAAAAAAGACACCAAAAAGGCAAAGACAAAAAAAAGAGTTGTAACCTTGTCACTTGGGCTAGAAGGAAAATTGAAAAGAAGTCTTGTCAATTTTGCATACAGCTAGTCCTCGGTTAAAAACTGCCCTGTTTAGTGACCATTCAAACTTACAATACCACTGAAAACCACTTTAACCATTGGTTCTCAAACTAATGACAGTCACAGAATCACTATTCGCAATGTTCACACTTGGCTTTCAACAAGCAAAATCCATGGAGAAGCCAGCAGTAGTCGCAATCATGTAACATTGCTTTTAACAACTTGCGGTGAGTTGCTTAATGACTATAGTGGAACTCATATTGTAAATCCAACACAGTCATGTGATGTTTCACTCAACAATCATGACAGAGTTGCAGATCCCAATTGCAATTAAAAAGTGAAGACAAAAGGCACTCACCTTTCACCTTTCACCTTCAGTGAACTTGTAAAACAGTGTTTACTGTGATCCAGAACAATGAGAGGATATGAGAGGATGTTCCCACTACAGTGTATATAGCCAACCAGTCAGCACAACTTGAGTTTTCATAAGTGGGAAAATGCTAGTTATAACATGGAGGAGGAGATGACAGCCTTTCCACGATAGCGCAGTAGTTAGAATGCAATATTGCAGGCTATCTAGGCCACAGCCAGGAGTTTGATCCTGGTTGACTCAGCTCAGCCTTCCATCCTTCCGAGGTTGGTAAAATGAGGACCCAGATCATTGGGGGCAATACGCTGACGCTGTAAACCGCTTAGAGAGGGCTGTAAAGCACTATAGAGCGGTATATAAGTCTAAGTGCTATTGATGTTGCTTCAGCAGGCTGGGGATGATCCTGTGCCTTCAAGAAATTGTTCATGCCCCACAGTTCAACTGAGTCAATTATGCATTTATTTATTGTATGGCACATTTATTTTCACAAGACACAAGAGATAAAAATATGAAAGATAAAATCTATTATAAATTTACATATGGATTATAGATATAATTTTTATAACTTTTTGAGGCAATTTCATTATACAAATCAACCCTGAGAGGCACTGAGTCAAACCATATATTGGAGTGAAAAAAACAGAGCAAAGGATGATATTCCCGCCTTCTTCCACCACAAAAGCCGTATCGGGTTCTCATGGAGATATCCTGGCTTTTTCAGCAGGCAGGAACTCTGTAACCTGCTTCTCACTGATTGCTTTCTATGGGTTGTAATTGGTCATGCTGTTTTCCCAACATTAGGGTTATTTGTTTCGATTTGCTTTTTTAAAAATATTATTATTATTTAAACATATTGGCTGCCCAACTCCAGTAGACTTTTTTTTCTTTGTTGTTGAATTTAATTACTTTTATTTTGTAAGACATGCAGAGGTGCCATTTCTCTTGAGGCAACCTAGCAGTCAGTTAAATAAATAGACAAGACAAAACCATCCTCCATCACCGGAGTGAGGCTCTGAGGCAGCCGTGTACATTGGTCTGCCTCTCATTTAGCTGAAGGAATGGGAAGCTGAGCTGGTTAGCAAAAGAATGCCAGTCTCAAGCAGAGTGATTGTTTTAGGAGAAAGGTGGACCATCTGAAAAGCTGGAGCAGAAGGAAAATGCATTCTGGTACCATTTTGGGGTCCAGATAGGAAATAGAGGGCTATAAGAGCTATTAAATTACACAAGAGTAGTCCTTTTGTTCACCAACAATCCTGTTTCCCCCCTCCCCCCCAAGGCAAAAATATTGTTTCTGCCTGCTGAAGGTGCAAAGAAGGGTAGTTATGTTCAAACACAAAGGAGGACGATTGAAAGATGATATGAAATGTGAACTCCTGAAGTTCAGCTGCTATGGGTGACCTTCCCAAGCTGTTGTGTTCTCTGGTGCCCCGTAAGGCTTGAAAATATGTCAGACTCTCAAACAGCAGAAAATTGTTTTGCAGGTTTTTTTTGTTCCCTACCCTTCCTTGCCATGTCATTAGCCAACCCAGGATTAAATATATTGCCAGGCCAATGGGGAGAAATCAAGATTGGAAGTTTCGGTAACCCCCTGACCTTCCAATACGGAGGCTGGGAACAAAAAACAAAGGTTTAAACTAACAAAGTTCAGCCTTTAATTCCTTGGTTAGAAGTGTTCTATAGATATACTCCAAGTGGAATTTTTCACCTTTCATTTTTCAGTCCGCTTCTCACTTCTGATTTTCTAACATTTCCCCGCTGCTCAGTGGCAATTTTCTTATTAGCGATTTAAAGATCTTATAGAATAGCATTACCTAACCATTGATGAGACCATCAGTGTACAAGTGAGGAAATGGCATTTTTCATTCAAGTCCACTCAAGGCTTTTATTCAGATCTCTGTTGCAAGTTAGGGAATAGAAAGATTTTTTAGTTAGTTGGCATGGTGAAAGTTTGAAAAAATATCAATAGCATTAATGTCATGGGTCATAGTTTTTGATACTAAAACTATTTTATCTGATCATATTACATCATTTTTCTAACAAAAAGGACTGTGTGTATTACAGTTTTTGCAGGTTAAAAATCAACTCTCTAAATTTCACCTTGGTATAACGTCCCTTCAGTTTTGCTCTAACAGTTTTTGCTCATCTTTTCTGTGTTAGAAAAACACTGACCATATTCTTTTTCTGTTTTCCATTTTTAGTACCTTGTTCAAATATGAAAGTATGTTAACCCATCTGCAGTTATCTCCTTTTGCTTACCGAGCAAACAACGCCAATTGATAAGGTGCATCTGGAAAAGAGAGCTTGGAACAAAAAGCTTTCAAGATTGCTGTCAACCTTTTGAGGTTGGCCAAAACAGTCACAGAATATAGTAGTGAGGTAGACTAATAGAATCTTGAAAGCCTGCCTAAGTTTCTCACTGTCCCATATTATAATCAAAGTGGAGTTATTTTGGGTTTGTATCATGTTTCCTTCTGTCTCAGAACTAAAATCTCTGTCCACTTTTAACAGCTCGCTTCTTCTTTTCTGGTTCTCTCATACCTTTCCCAAGATCAGTTTTAAATTATTTTACAATTTCTACACTAAGATGCTGTTCTCAAGAAATACGTTAGGAGTGAAGAAAATGTGTGCCACTGGCTATTTACCAGTCACTTAGCATCTTAAAATATTCCCATCCACCAATTCTGACAATAAGTTTGGTTCCTCAACCAAAATGAGATTCAGGACAACATATCATGATACCACAAGTATCCCAACGACTGAGTAATAATAAGGATTACTAGTGGAGATATGAACAAAAAGCACCCGCTTTCCAGCTGTCCTGCCACATCTGACAACTTTTATGGCTATTGACCTAACATTAAATGAGCAAGCTAAGGCTTTGCTGAAACCACTCCCTCTTAAATAAAAAAAATTCCATCATAGTGAGCTTTTGAGAGAAGTTCTCACATGGAAGACTATACTGAACCATCATGGAGAGAGATAGCAGGGAAGAGTGTCCTGCTTAAGCCATCTCCAGTCTAAGACTCTATAGTGATCTTTATGCTATCCAAACCCCAAAATTAAAGGTATGGAGCCCACCTTGCCATATTTGCCAGCTCCTGTTCCAGCCTGTGCTCCATGCATCAGCTCACCATTCAGACAGAGGTCCACAGCCAAGGATAAAGAACTCATTCAAACTGATCCTTAGGAGATAAATTTATCTTCTTCTGGAATTTTACAGATATAGATGGAGCAAAAGGCCTAAGGCAGGGCTAGGCAACCTTGGCTCTTTTATGACTCATGGACTTCAACTCCCAGAATTCCTGAGTCAGCTATGCTGACTCAGGAATTCTGGGAGTTGAAGTCCATGAGTCATAAAAGAGCCGAGGTTGCCTACCCCTGGCCTAAGGCATCAAGTTTCAAAGGGATACTAGAGAAAACAGGGCACATGGAGCCAACAAGCCTTTAGAAGGAAGGTAGATGAGAAAGGAGGGAGAAGGTGAGCAAATATCCCAATCCCTAAAGGTTTAGAGTCATGTTATTATCATTATGGTCAACTACATATCCTTTTCTGAACTGAGGTCTGCAAACATGCTGGACTTCAATTTCCATAAATCACAGCATCATAGTTTGTTAGGATGAACAATGGAGAAGGGTAGCTGAATACATGAAGAATAGTATCATTTCTGACAGTTGACTGGATAATATAATACATCCTATCTCTACATGGAATTGGTACAAGGGTTCAGAATTCGGGGTTAAAATCGGTTTCCTAATGTATTAAGTTTATTTAACTGTAGGGAAGAGTTTTGTTTGTTAAAACCAAGGGGGAGGGAAGGGGAGGAGAACATTATCAGGGAACATTAAAGAAAAAAGAAAAACTCAACACTCCTTTTATGTAATTGCAGCCTTTACCTATCCTGTGCAGCTGCATATTGTAAAATAAAACTTTGATCAACTTAATTCCAAATTCAATGCAGAGCTTTGATTTACTGGATCATGGACTTCTTTTTGTAGCCACAGGAAAAACAAGATGTGATTTTTTTCCCCCACTATGATAATCCAGAAGCCCTGCTCCTAGATTTTAGCACTTGTCTATATAGTATTGCTGAGATGGAGCATGTAAGTGACTCTTCAGATCTAACTATTAGGAAAGAAAGCTTCACAATCTATGATTAGTTAGGGAGAGATGGCAGTGGCTGGGTTTCTATAATATGCTTAACCAGATTCAGGTAAGACCTAGCAGATGCATTTGCCCAATGTGCTAAACTCAGATGAAATTCCTCCCTATTTCCAAACAGGGAAATATTTCCTGGTTTTGAGAGGAGAACTGGAATTTTGAAGGGATGAAATGCTATCATTAACTATTGTAAACCATAAAATACAAACACAAAATTTAAAAATATATTCCCCACCCCTGGAATCTGCAAAGAGAGGCAGGAGACTGGATACAACTCAAAAGTAGCTATTGCTTATTGCTGGTTGCTCACCCTGCCTGTGAGTTTTCAAAACACCATCAGGTGTTATCTTACTGGAACCTGTGAGAAGGTGGGTTGCCAATCATTCTCTTATTCCAGGTGCATAGCACTGGGTTGTTCAAGGCCAACTTTGGAGTTCAAGGCTCAGATTTTCTGTGTTCTTCCTCTGTTGAGATCCTTTCAACTTTCATATCACTTTAGTGATGTCTGAAGATTCTGGAAGGATAAAGCAAGCAGACTAAAGAAGGAAGGGGGAAGGCTTAATTCCACCCCTAACCAGAAAATTGGCTCTGAGTGACACCCCAGCCACACCTTAGCTCAGGGGTCTTCAAACTTGGCCCTTTTATGACTTGTGGACTTCAACTCCCAGAATTCCTCAGCCAGGCACACTGACTGAGTAATTCTGGGAGTTGAAGTCCACAAGTCATAAAAGGGCCAAGTTTGAAGACCCCTGCCTTAGCTGCAGGAGCTTAAGGTAAGGCCAACACAGCTCCACCTGCTGTGAATAATAGAGACTTAGCAGAGTTGGGTGGCTATAGAAATCAAATACGAATAAATAAGAGCTGCCATTATTAGGGGCCAGTTCAAGCTTTGTGCTCTTTCTGCACTGTGCAGGTACTGAGAAGGAAATCTAATCCCAGGAGGATAGAATTTGAAACTTGGCAATGTTTTTCTTCTCAGAAACCAGGCAGGCAGCACAGCAAAAGGACATGAAGAAAGAGCTCTCCAACCCTTCAGATCAAGGCTGGAGCAAAACAAGAGAAAGCTGTGGGGTGATATGATGGGGTGTTTTGAAAAGAACTTGGAGGAGGAAATAAGAGGTACAAGATTCCTATTTCCATTTGAGCCCTAGTTCTCTGAATGACCTGGAAAGCCCTTTTTGCCCATACTTTCTCTCTCTTGAACTTCTATCTCAACATTGAGATGTGACCTTTCTTTAATTGGGGTCTATCAAGTTATCTCCTGGAATTGCTTCCTCGTTTTTCTTGGAACCCTTCAAAGCAACCATCTCTGGAATTTCCTCAAGGCAGTACAAAGGGTCCAAATTTGGGCCATCAGCATCCCTTTCATGGTTCTTCAGAATAAACGGGCCCAGAAACTGGTGCCCTTGTCGCATCTTTTTCAGTGTGAAATTCCAGGCTGGAAAAAGGAAAGCCACCCTTTTGGATTCACAATCCCAGCCTCCTTATTTGCCACCTCTAGAGATTACAGCAGGGATGAGGAACTATGGCCCTTTTATGACTTGTGGACTTCAACTCCCAGAATTCCTGCGAGGGCGCAGGAATTCTGGGAGTTGAAGTCCACAAGTCATAAAAGGGCCATAGTTTCTCACCTTTGGATTACAGGATGGTTGTTTTCTCTCCCCTCTCTTACACAAAAGCACCATTTGTCCTTAAACCTGACCCTTGGCTGATATCACAGGATCTCTCCCCTTGGAATGTCCTCCGCCTTGCACCTTGCTGATTCACACCCACTCTGAGGGTTGTGTTGTAAGGTTCTTCTGTGTTTCCTTGTGGCTTTGAGCATTCCAGCAGCTGTGAGAACTAAATTGGGCAGGAAGATGAATGTGTGCCATTTCTGTGCAAAGCTCTCTCCCTCCCCCCCCCCCGCGCCCAACACCCACCATATGCTGGAAAACTTTGTGGAAGGAGTGAACCAAACCAAGAGCACACAATCCTGAGGTCACCTGAATTTCACTGTGGGGAACTCTATGTGGGTTGGACAGGAGACCCACTTCTTTGCCTTTTGCAGCATGGCTTAGGCTCCTCCCTTGTTTCTCTCTCCAGCTTTCTGGAAAGTGTGGTATTATGTCCCCCCCCCCCCCCGCTGCTCACGCTTCACCTGAAAGGTCGATTGTGCTATGTGGCCAGGAGGGGGAAAAATGCTGGATTTCATATTGCCATACATTTTCCAAGGCAAGTTCAACTGAAAAGATTCCTCTATGAAGGAAGGTGTTCCTGCCTGCTGCTTATAGAGCAATTCACTCAATGATAACAGGCATATGTTAATTTCATTCCCCTCCCATTAGGGGAGACCAAAAAATAGACAGTGGTTGCAACCATGCAAAATCCTGCCGTTTTCACAGGCATGCACATTTTACACCCAGGCCATCTTAACTCTTTGCATCTCCCTGAAGATGTCCCTGCCTGCTATGCTGATATGGAGACACCCTCACTCTTCTTATAAAGCGTTCTCCAGACTGATACCAGTTTTATCTGGAGTTCTCCTACCACAATTTACCCTTGCCTGGTTTAATCCTTAAAATTCTCTATTAAAAATCTTATTTTACGGAATGACAATTGGAATGTTTCTTGGTGTGGTGTAGTGAAGATGTGGCACATTTTATGCAGTACAGGTAGTCTTTGCTTAGTAACTGCCTCATTTAGCAATAATTAGTAGTTATAACAGTGATGAAAAAGTCACTTTGCAGGTCTGTAAGGCAAAGGAAAGCTGAAGTACAGGTAGCCCTCCACGTATGATGACAGTTAGGCCCAGAATCCCAATCTTTGGAAAAAAAACAGTCATTAAATGAGACACTTAACTGCTTCATTCAGTGACCACATTTCTGGCTCTCCCAGTTGTCAACTGTGCAAGGAGTAGAGTGTTGGGCTTCCTGTGTGTATTGCTGCTGGGAGATGGCCTGGACCCTCTTTCAGCCCCATTGGGGAAAACAATTGTGAGATGCTGGCCTTCGCTAGCATTTTTGCCAGATTTGAGGTCTGTTCCTCCAGCACACAGAAGGATTTCCCCTCCCTGCATGGAGGGGAGGGGAAATCTCTTGTCACACAAATCCAACATTCCCCTCCCCCAGTTAACAATCTTCCTGCTGGCATCTCTATTGACTTTCTGGGTAAGCTGGCAGAGAAGTTTGGAAATGGCAATCACATGACTATAGGGGACTTGGTAACTGATTGTAAATGTGAGCATGTTGCCAAGCACTCAAAATTGCAGTCCTGTGACTGGGGGCCAGTGCCATCTTTTACGAAATGTTTACAGGTTGTAAAGCACCCAGTGTTATTACTGTGAATGATTGCTAAATTATTGGTTGTAAGTCAAGGACAATGTGTAAGATGTAAACACAGTTGTGGTTTCACTTGTCAACTGCTTTGCTTAATGACTAAGTTGCCAGTTTCAATTATAGTTGCTAAACAAGGACTACCTCTATGTTGAATAGTTGAGGCGTAGAGTATCATAGTATTATTCTCCACTGTTGAGTTGGTGCTCTTCAGTCTTCTGTGAATCAGAAAACTGCCAGCTTGAAACTTTCTGTTCCCATGGCTCAATACAATTTTATTTCCATTGCTTCTGATAAAATTCACTGGAGTCACCTAACTTCCCATTAAGACAGTGTTTCTTCACCTCAGCAACTTTAAGATGTGTGGACTGGGGAATTCTGGGAATTGAAATCATATCTTAAAGTTGCTGAGGTTGAGAAAAAGCATTGCATTAAGGTAATAGATGACAGGCTAAAAGATTTTACCTATCTTGAGGCTGCCTTTAGACAATATTCTCCAAAGCACCTGAAAGCAGGACAAGAAGCAATGGATGGAAACTAGTCAGGGAGAGAAGCAACCTAGAACTAAGGAGAAACTTCCTGACAGTTAGAACAATTAACCAGTGGAACAACCTGCCTCCAGAAGTGGTGAATGCTCCAACACTGGAAGTTTTTAAGAAGAGACTGGACAGCCATTTGTCTGAAATGGTATAGGGTTTCCTGCCTTAGCAGGGGGTTGGACTAGATGACCTCCAAGGTCCCTTCCAACTTCTTCTTCTTCTTCTTCTTCTTCTTCTTCTTCTTCTTATTATTATTATTATTATTATTATTATTATTATTATTATTATTATTATTATTATTATTATTATTATTATTATTATTATTATTATTATTATAAAACTTATTTAAACACAGATGCACCTAAGGATACGTTAAGTCTGTCTCCTTCATTGGCTGGAGACAAATTGAAAGGAAAGACATGGGAACATGACAGAGAGAAGATAGTCTCATGGCATGTTGATGTCATGGTTAGGTGCAAGTATAGAACTGTCCATGGGGCAGAAAATTGCCTTTTAGTCCAACCAACTTTATTAGGAAACTCAATAAGATTTCTTGGCATGAGGAAAAACAACATGATTCTTGGGTTGTTGGCCTGGTCCTGAGTTCTAAGGTCAAAGTGAAGAGCTAGGAGTAAAAACTAACATGGTCAGAAATATACTCTGGGAATTCAAAGACTGGTGAGTAAAACTAAGCCATGTTTGGAAGATCCAAAGACCACAAGCAGAAAAATCATGAACATAATTCAAGAAGTTTAATCAAGTCACATGATGCTGGCTTAGTAGAGAAAAGGGAATGTGAGAAATACAGATCAGAATCAACATCTCTTATTGTGGTTATCTCAAGAGCGGTAGAAGAAATAACATGTTTCTGCCTCTGTGTTAAGCAGGATTTATATGCTCCTCTCCATTGCCTTTCCTTGGGACGCTTCAGTTGGGCCCCTCTCCTATAGTCTTAGGATAAACCTAAGGACAATCAACTGTTTGGTTCCACTCCTAGCCAAACCTGATAAGCATTAGAGTCAAATATCTGAAAGATTGCCTATCTTTTGCTTTAGACAACTGCTGAAGGCATTCTGTATTCAATCTTCTGCTTTGATTTACTTTGTCAACTTAGAGTACTTTTGTACCTTTACAATTTTCAAGGTAGGTGCTCTTCATTTCTACTGCATCCTGACTTGAGATGCCTTCAGACCCTCATAGGCCAAAAGCTAGCCGACTGCACTGTATTCACTTTATCCCTAAAAAAAAAGGACTGCAGGATTCCCTCTTACTTATGTATGAGTTCTATTTGCCTCTTGTAGGGCAACTGTTTGCTAAATTTCCCTGGGATGCTATACAGCAGATACTTGTAATCTCCCAAGGCCAGATTCTAGAGCCGAATGTTTGCATTTTTTTTATCCCAGGATGAGAGAGGTAGGTAGGAATGTGTGTCTGTGAGACTGAAAAAAGAAAGTAAAGGCAACTGAGTCTGGAGTGGAATTCAGCACAGATTCTTCTTTCTTTGCCTACCCTCACATTGCCAATCCCCCAGCTGTCCAGAGGCTGGCCCTGGCAGCAAACTCTCTTCTCACACAAGTGCCTCCTTGTTCAGTTTTCCTAGCAGCAGGCTGCAGAGAATTTCATGGAATCAGATCCATTTCCTGAAAGAGTTTTATTACATTCCCAACAAAAGTAAATAAATAAAAAGAGAAACACAGGACATTTTGGAGCCTCCTCTGCATAGAAATCTAAGACCTTGCGACTGAACCTTCTTATAAAATAGCCTGGTTGGGATAATGGATGGGAAGACTGGAGGATCTCAGCATGGACAAGTAGACCAGTTATAGTCAAGAAGCCTCTTAGCCCAGCTGAACCCCTGACAGTTTCACTTTCAGTAGCATATGCACAAACTTTGTCTGCCCAGCCTGTCCACCATAGATTTCTATTTCTATTTATTAAATTTTTATACCGCCCTTCTCCCGAAGGACTCAGGGCGGTGTACAGGGCAATAAATATCAAAATATACATACAAAAGATTCACACTGGTTGTGAAATTGTTTCTTTTTTATTCAGTACTCTTCCAATAGGCTTAGCCACTCTAGTTACTGCTCATGGACAATTTAATTTTATTCATTCGTTTTGCATGTTTTTAAAATAATTCACTGTACTGGTGTTTTATATTGTGATATGCATTTTATATGCTGTATTTGTGAATTTTATGCACTAATGCTGTATTCTGTTACACCATATGAGATAAATAAAAAAAATACTCCTCCTTGGCCATATTTTGGCCACTGAATTAAGTTAAGCCAGGTTCTAGGTTCACAAAATACACTAGACAGTTAACTAACAAAAACCCCTGAGACACAGAAAAGGCCAAGCCAGAAAAAAAATTAAACAAAATTGAAACTAAACAAGTTTATTATAGAGTGCACAAATTTTGCAGTTATTATATATTTAACCAGGTTAAATCTTTTACTTTCATTAAGAACAGGGAATTTGATTCCCTAGAGCTGCATTCAACCCCCGGACCCAATCTTTATGGCAGAGTGTTCTCCCCCATCTTCCAAGTCTATAACCGCCAAAATTAATGACAGTTTCTTGACACTTTGAGTGGAAAACAGGGTGTAGTTCAAATACATTTAACAGAGTCCAAAATTCAGAGTGGGGAAGGGGAAAAATCCTCCTACATGTGACATACATCTGCCCACTATGTATCACAGCTATCTTTGTGCCCTTGGCTATTCCCAAATGTTATGCAGTATGTAATGATCAAAACGTGATCCACTGGAGAAGGAAATGGCAAACCACTCCAGTATCTCTGCCATGAAAACCCTATGGACAGTACCAAAAGGCAAAACGATATGACGCTGGAAGATGAGCCCCTCAGGTCGGAAGGTGTCCAATATGCTACTGGGGAAGAGCAGAGGGCTAGTACTAGTAGCGCCAGAAAGAATGAAGCGACTGGTCCAAAGCCGAAAGGACGCTCAGCTGTGGATGTGTCTGGTGGTGAAAGGAAAGTCCGATGCTGTAAAGATTCTTTCTCCATAGGAACCTGGAATGTAAGATCCATGAATCAAGGAAAGCTGGACGTGGTCAAACAAGAGATGACAAGACTAAACATCGACATCTTAGGTATCAGCGAACTAAAATGGACAGGAATGGGTGAATTTAATTCAGATGACCATCAGGTATACTACTGCAGGCAAGAATCCCTCAGAAGAAATGGAGTAGCCTTCATAGTCAATAAAAAAGTAGGAAAAGCAATACTGGGATACAACCCTCAAAATGACAGAATGATCTCAGTTCGAATCCAAGGCAAACCATTCAATATCACAGTAGTCCAAGTCTACTGTATGCCCCAACCACCAGTGCTGAAGAGGATGAAATTGACCGGTTCTATGAAGTCCTACAGCACCTTATAGAACTAACACCAAAAAATGATGTCCTTATCATCATGGGAGATTGGAATCCTAAAGTAGGAAGCCAAAAGATAACTGGAATAACAGGCAAGTTTGGCCTTGGAGTACAAAATGAAGCAGGGCACAGGCTGATAGAATTTTGTCAAGAGAATACGATGGTCATTATTGTGTAGTGGGTCCGACGCAAGAGAGACGCCAGCCGGTGTGTGAGTTCAGCTCTTTATTGGAAGGGGAAGTGAACTGAGGAATGAGGGCTACCTGGCCTCCTTATATACCTGGCCAGGTAAGCTAACAGCCAATGGGGTTGGCCCTAGGTTTCCCGCCGAAACTGTCCAGGCCAACGCCCCCTGAGGGCTGTTGCTATGCAGATGCCTGCATACATAACACCCCTCCCCCCTTAGAGAAGACCCACATAACAACAACAACATGCAACTACTATAACTATGAGTATATATATATAAAAAAAACAGTGGTGTCCTTGTGTGAGGATCACTTGCACACATAGTCCGACAGGTAGGCTGGTGTCCTGTGTGGACGGGTGGATCGTCTGGGTGTGCTTGGCCCCTGGGCTTGGACCGTGGGTTCCTGAGGCCTTTGTGCAGGGCTGCAAGGAGGTCCTCCTCCTCTGGTCCCTGCCCTGTGACATCCTCAGCTGGGTTGACCCCTCCTGGAGTGTGGTCCTCCTGTTGATTGTGTGCGTTGAGTTCAGGGACGTGTGTGACGCGCTCAGGGGCTTTAGAAGGCCAGATCCTGAAGCTAAAACTCAAATACTTTGGCCACCTAATGAGAAGGAAGGACTCACTGGAGAAGAGCCTAATGCTGGGAAAGGTTGAGGGCAAGAGAAGAAGGGGACGACAGAGAATGAGGTGGCTGGATGGAGTCACTGAAGCAGTAGGCGTGAGCTTAAATGGACTCCAGCAGATGGTAGAGGACAGGAAGGCCTGGAGGAACATTGTCCATAGGGTCGCGATGGGTTGGACACGACTTCGCAACTAACAACAACAACAATGATCAAAATATTGCTTTCTTATTAAATATACAGTATGTTAGTATCTTCAATGGAGAATACGTTTTTTTTCTATTCTACTACATTGTCAACTATAGAAGGCTTTCTGTTCTCATTGTTGAAGCTCTCCTATGTCCTTATTAAATCTCTTCTTTCACTTGCCCGAGAAAGCTTGTTCACTTGCTCATTTCATTATATCCCTTTGGATTTTAAAACCAAGTGACATGTCCTTTCATTTTAAGATCTCAGGATCACAATTTTTTTAAACCAGCCCTCTTTCTATAAAGATTTTTAAAGCACTCCTCCAAGACTATTAACGAAAGGAAAGAGATGAAATATTCCACAGACAGTTAATCTCCTTGTCAATCTGTAAAGGAACTAGGTGGTATTCATAAAGATATTGCTATAATGCAGCTAGCCCTTATGGGCCTTGCAAATATCAAAGAAGAAAGCTTTGTTAAACCATAACTGACTTGCAAATAAATTGTGACATACTCTGCTAAAATCTCAGCTGTCATCCAACCCAGAATTAAACAGGGTAATTTTTTTAAATTAATTTTCAGGACAAATGCATACTTATCAGTTTGTCTACTACTGAGCAATCCATCTGATTTCAATTCTCTGTATTCCAAATCCTATCTGAATAGTCCCTGGTTCAGATTGTTACATTATTTTGAGAGTGGACACAGTTAAGAATCTAGGATGGCTATTTTCCTATTTATCTTCTTTGAAAGTGAGCAAATACTGTATTGTGAAAGTTCTGAGCTAATTTCTCTTTATTAACTCATTCCATTTTCAGCACTGACCAATTATGTCACACTCAGGATAAGCTTACAGAAACTCATGCACTTTTGAAAGCAAGCTCTTCTTGTTTTAAGGACCGAAGTTTAGAAATCATTGATTCAATGCTGGCTAAGAACAAGGCACAATTCTCTGGCAAATTGTCTGCACTGTAGGAAGAAGACCCAAAATGAGGAAGCAATAATCCCAACAACCTAAGTAAGAATGTACAAGCTAACTCTGGTCTCTTCCAAAACCACATACAGGAAATGCACATTAGGATGCAGATTTTGCCCGAGCTTCCTTCTGCTCAGACATAAGTCAGGATGATGGAAAGGAGAATGGTCACAGACCATACTACAAATGTTCAGCATTTGGTGTGATCTTCTGAGTGGAATTGTGTTGCAATGTAGTCAAGTGCTGGCTCTTCGGCTTTGAAACGGAGATGAGCACCGGCCCCTAGAGTCGGAAACTATTAGCATGCATGTGCGGGGGAACCTTTACCTTTACCTTAAGTGTCTACTGGTGGCTAATTTGTCAGAGTGCCAGGGTTCTAGAAATTTCCTAGCATCTTTGGACTTGGTTTGGTCTAAGATGGTCACAGTTTCTCAGTTGATACTATGGTTAAGCCCGTCTCTGTGTTGTGAAATTGAAGAGTTTTCATCATGTCTTCTGATTTCTAGTCTGTGTTCATGGGTGCATTTTGCCAGTCTTCTGCTTTTTTTCCCTACAAAATGCCAGCTGCAGTCATTACACTATATGTTGTAAATGACACCTGTTTTTTTTTCTCCTGGGGCTGCTGGGTCTTTTGGTTTACTTAGGATGTTTCAGAGAGCTTTAGTAGGGTCATGTGCTACGCTGATTCCATGTGGCTTTAGTCTATTGCTGGTTTTTGAGAGGTTGTGATGTATGGCATCGTTGTATGGCTTGTATTGGTTGTGCTATATTGGGTTGAACGGTCAGGCACTTTTTGATAAGGTTGTGTGGATATCCATTTTATTGGGAGATGTTGTATAGATGCTTGCTTCCTTTTTCTGCTGTTCGAGATTACTGCAGTGAGCTAATTCTGCCTTGGTTCTAAGTGGGGATTTGATTTTAACTGCATATTCCTACTATGCCATTTACTAATAGGACGCAGAACAGAAATGAGTAATATGGTTTTTCTCTTTCATGAGTTCATTTCAGTTGTTTAAATCATGCTTGTTTGGGGCATGATTTTACTGCTTGGGGCATTGCAGTTACATTTTTGTATGTTTAAGAAATTGCACATTACCTCAAGAATTGTATTTTTGAAATATGAAAAATTATTAAGTGAAATAAAGATCTTTAGGTATATTGGGGGCATTGGCCCTTTCAAAGTGTGGTCCGTGGAGAGTGGCAGGCTTCACTGGCATCGGGGTCCTTGAGTTTCCCATCCCTGTCAAGCATGAACCATCATCTTGGAGAGACTTAAGCTATGAGAGCAACTTTTGCTTCCTCACAAACCAGACACAAATGGAAAGTCTCAGTTTATACAAGGTAAGAAGCAAATTTCAGAGAGATCATTTTCTGTTTTATTTAAAGTCCTAAAGATTCAGAGAATTTCCCCTCTTCAGCCATCGCCATGACCACCCCCAAATTAATTCACCAATGTGGGTCACAAATGAATTCACAGTGATTTTTTTTTTGATACGCTAAATCAAAATATAATTGCCTGTTTAGTTGGTAATCCTGCTCTCTACCTTGCAAGGAAAAAGACTATGTTCTTAAAGGAAATGTGACAATTCTGGGGGTTCAGCTAGTGGCATCAGAAAAAGAAATTGAAAAAAAAGAAAGCCTCATTAAAAAAATAGATTTTGTGACAGGGGAAGGGAAGACATGTGTACAACACCTCCAATTATATTCTGTGCAAAATATGCATGAGTTCCACCCCTCAGTCCAAGTTAAGTAGTATTTGGATGTACTGTGTTTGATCTTTAGTTGACAAGAGAAACTCACCCTGTCCCTCCCCAATGTGAAACATAATTGCAACTGAGCAAGAAGGTGGGTGTAATTGCTTGTAGACAATATGACTTAGGTTTGCAAGAATCTGGCTTTCTGCCATGTTCATCTCCCCTTTGCCAAAGTTTGAGCAAAGCAGCAGAGCAAAGCTATGAAGACAACAAGCTGCTGGAGAAGAAGTGAAATGCTGGGAATGAAGGGAGTTAGTACAGCCACAGGAGATTTATTATGGGCCATGCTTCCCTGGACCACAGAGTTCTGCCAAAGTAAATTTCTTAGTCTTTTAAGGTGCCACAAGCCTCTTGATTTTACTGCAAAACACTAATCCAGCTACCCCTCTGGAAAATGTCCATAAGATGGAGAGCAGCCTGACCGTCTTCACTGTGGTTTGTTTACTCTCGTTCAGGTTCAAAGTTCCAAGCTCTGGTGGGCTGCCAGAACAGGCGTCACACACAGAGAAGGTAACAACAATGTAGCTTTTGCTTTGTAAAGGACTGGGTCTGCGCATGTCTCTTTATCTTATGAGAAAGACAAAGATGGGCTTCATTTATTTATTTACTATTTCATCTGGGGGGGAGGGGGCTGCCTGTTGCCGTAGTGATTGTGTGGGCGGCTTACAGATAAAAATGAAAACAAAATGTATCAAGAGGACCAAGGCAAAGGCTAACTGGAAACAATTACATAGCATCCGACCAAGCAAAGTGGTTTGTAGACCAGGGTCTGAAAGAACAACCAGGTCTTAAGCAGTTTATGAAAGGTTAGAACAGGAGTCTTCAAACTTGGCCCTTTTATGACTTATGGACTTCAACTCCCAGAATTCCTCAGCCAGCGTGCCTGGCTGAGGAATTCTGGGAATTGAAGTCCACAAGTCATAAAAGGGCCAAGTTTGAAGACCCCTGGGTTAGAAGAACAGGATGGTATGAATCTATCCGGAGATATCATTCCACAGGGTGAGAACAGTTGTAGAGAAAGTCATGCCTCCTAGGTCTTGTAAGATGACAGTGTTCAGGAGGCAGGGCCTGGAGCCTGCTCACTCTTAGCTGACCTGACTGGACAGGTGGAACCAAATGGAGATGGGTGGTCCACCAAGTGAAATGAACCTTTATTGTCAAAGTACGACTATGTGTACATTGAGATTAGCTGAGCCTCCCTTTGTGCTCCCACCCCCCTACACACAGTGACAACAAACCCTCCATCTTACTACCCCATGTGAACCAACTATACCACACACTGGCCTCCCAAGTCAATTCTGCATAAAATTCACAAAAGTTATTTCTCATTCAAAAGCCTAACAGCCCATGGATAAAAGCTGTTTTTCAGCCTGTTGGTGCGGCTGGCTATACTCCTATATCTCCCACCCGATGGTAGGAGAGTAAAGAGATACCGTCCAGGGTGTGAGTCATCCCTGAGACTTTTCCTCACTCTTCCAAGGCAACGAGCCCTGGCGATGTCATCCAGTGGTGTAGCCAGCTTTATGCCATGCAGGGCTTCATAAGTGATAATTGGCATCTTAAAATGCACCCAGAAGTCAACTGACAACCAGTGCAGCTAATAAGGGCATGTGCACATATCACAACACACCCATCACTGTCCACCTCTCTGCTATGTTCTTGACCAACTGTAGATTCTTAATGATCTTCAAAGGAAGCCTATGTAGACTGCATTACAAGGTATGAGTGCCTGAAGAGTTGCCCAACTCAGGAATGGACGGAACTGGCACACAAGCTGAACCTGCACAAAAACTCTCTTGGCCGCAGTTGCCACCTGCTCTTTGAGCAGGTGCTGTGAGTCCAAGAAAGCCCACAGGTTGCACATCGGTGTTGGATGGAGAACAGCAACTCCATTAAAGACTAAAGATACCTCTACATAACAGAAAGATGACTCAGGGGGAATCATACAAACAAATAAAAAATCCTTGAATCCATTAAAGAGAAAAGTCATAAAAATATGGCCTTTCAGTCAAGAAACATCATACAGTACAGATGATAAGCAAGTAAAAGTATAGGCACAGAGCAGATAAGGTCAGGCAAATGAGAAAATGGCCCACACCACAAGATGTAGAAGGTGATCAATTATTCCACCATCTTTCTAATTTCTATAAAGTGTCTCATAAAGTTCCATTTTGGAAAGAGACTAAAAGGGTTTTTTTGCTATATACACACTTTTACAAAGATTCTCTATCATAAGTATGAAAGGAGAGAAAAAAACACACTAAAGGTCTCTGTAACCTACGATATTCTGGAAGTTGAAGTCTTAAGGGCACCAAGGTTGAGAAAGACTAACCTAGGACAACCAATGTCAACTACGTTCTCAAGAGCCTCAATTCAACATAGAGGGCATACCATCAGAGGCACAACCTTCGTAGCATCTCAGACCCAGTGGTGTTAAAATAGAGCCAAACCTACATATAGAACAGTTCAGAGCAAAACCAAAACCAAGTGCCAAGCTGTGCAACTGATCAATTGCCAAGAAAGTGAATCATAAAACACCCCACTGTTTCCTGAGAAAGGGTTGTTTTTGCAAACCCTTGCAAAAGTATTGAACTAAACTAGCTTGAAAATGTTTTAGGCTTGCTTATCTGACTAGCTTGTTTGTAAACGATGAGTGGAATCATCTACACTTGCTTGTCTGCAGGCTGTATCATCAGTTAGTGGCATCAGTTAGATGCCACTACTAACACAGAGACACAAGTCTGATCTGTGGATCATTCTTTAATTTTAGAACAGAGATTACATGGCAGAAGGGAACATGATATTGGCTTTTTGTTCTTTTTCAGGTACTCTCTGTGGGAGGATTGCTGTATTTACATTCCTCTCCAAGAGGATGCAATCACAGAGCTACCGTGATTGCAGAGGTTTTTTTCTGGGGAATCTTTGGGAACTTACCATGCTGGAGTTATGCATATTCCATATCTTCAGAAGACTGGCTTTGAGATGTGACTTTGGAAATTAAAACCTGGTCTTTAGGCCGTTTCTTCCTTAACCTTTTTTGAGAGTATGTGACTAGCACTCTGAAATCTTAAGAGGTCAGGGCAGAAGCTAAGTAGGGGTTCTTATGGTGATGATTAGTCGCAAAAATGGTAGTGGGATTTCTGATTGCAGAAATATGAAACTAAGACTCTTTTTTCCTTGTTGAACTTCAACTCATGACCGGTCAGCTTACAAACTCGGTCAGATGGGAATTACTGCAGCAGTATTTGATGGACAAATACTGTATTTGTCCACATATATCCTATGAGTGAGACTATTTGACTGGCCAACTTTTGTAGAAATAAAAACAGAAAGACAAGATCAGAATGTAGGATAAGCCTGGAAGAACAGCCTGGGGTTTTATGGCTTCTCAGGTGTCTCCTTTAAGAAAACGTTTCTGAAAAAACTAGTCAAATAAGCTGATCAAGGAGTCAGAGGGACACTAATTCACATGTATATGGGTGCCCCATTTCCTACTGGACTTGAGCCTATGAATGCTTATCTCAGACTTTTCCAACCTCAGTGATTCTCCAAGGATTTTGAGAAACGTCTTGTGAGACATATTGGCTCAGTTTATGCCAAGTGGAGAGCTGAATTGTGGATTCCCTGTATGCAACTAATGCGTTCTATCATTTTTCCCCATCATCTGAGATTCATAATTTCTTTCTCTCAATAAGGTTAACAAGAAAGAATTTCAGGACATTTGTTTCCTCCTAAATACTGCTGAGGCAGGGGGAAAAAGGGCTCTGACAAGGACAGAAAGACCCGGGTGAGTAATTCCTGCAAAGAATAAGAACTTCTTGAAGATGTGTTTGATCAGCAGAAGTAGCAAGGGAGAAAAGCTGTGCCAAAGAAAGTCAAGACAGCGACAGTAACACAACCACCCACCACTGTTTTGCGGGTCAAGAGAAGAGAAGCGATCCCCTTGGGTGCAAAAACAGGGGAAGGCTCCGAAACATGAGACCAGAATAAGGTGGCCATACTATTAAAGCTACTTCAAGACTCTTGCCTGAATTCCTTGCTCAAAGAACACCTCCTTTTAAACCAATTTGAAACCAAAGTGGCTTCCTTGCTAGACTGGACAAAAGGAGCAACAATAGATGGAGTTTGCAGCCAGCCAGCCACAAACTGACACATTGGCCCTCTGTTCCAGCTCACTGAGGAAGAAAAGAATGTCTGTATAAATCACACCAACCATCAGGTTTCTCACTTCCTGTCCACAGGACTTCCCGGCTCCCAGAATTATGAAGGGACTTTTATATATTTTTGGAGAATTGGGAGAAGGGGGAAAAAAAGGAGTTCTTTTTTTTAAAAAAAGCTTAAAAAAGAGTTTCTTTCAGCTAATAATGAACTGAACAGTATATTAAGAAGAAAAACATTCTGCATTAACCTAGAAGAGACAGAAACCCTTTTCATAATGCCTGGCCACAGAACAACTGCCAGTTAAATCAGCATTCATTCCTCAGGCTTTGCCAACACAAACTCAAAGGCCGGCACAGAAGACCATTTGAACCAGCCTCACATCTTCCTTTCTTCCTCACATGCCCCCTCCAGAAAAGAAAAAAAACCCAGGAAGGCTAAAAGGTGCCAACCGGCATCTTCATAGAAGTACTTCAGTGGGAACCCCGGCAGAAAGCAGAATTCCAGAGAAAGTTGCCCTCTTCTTCTTCATTTGCCTTAATTTTGGGTTGCCTATAACACCAAAAGGGACACGGTGGCTCAGTGGGTTAGGACGCTGAGCTTGTCGATCAGAAGGTCGGCAGTTTGGCGAGTCAAATCCCGAGTGCCGTGTAGCAGAGTGAGCGCCTGTTACTCGTCCCAGCTTCTGCCAACCTAGCAGTTCGGAAGCACATGAAAAATGCAAGTAGAAAAATAGGGACCACTCCGGTGGGAAGGTAACAGCGTTCTGTGCGCCTTTGGCGTCTAGTCATGCCGGCCACATGACCACGGAGACGTCCTCGAACAAGCGCTGGCTCTTCGGCTTTGAAACGGAGATGAGCACTGGCCCCTAGAGTTGGAAACGACTAGCACACCTGTGCGGGGGAACCTTTACCTTTATAACACCAAAGCAGCAGCCTTGCAGAGAAAATGTACCCAAGTCTTTTTGTTCGGAAGCAGCAAAGGCGGAAAGGTTGAAACAGCTGGAAGAGTTGGCTTTTGCTAGAAGTTAAGGCCACCTCCTTGGTTTCAATTCAGGAGTTATGTTGCGATAGAGAATCGTACTTTTGTAAGAATTTAGCCATTGGGCAGGATCCGAACAGAACCACCTTTATTGATCCCTATTACCAACTCAATGAAAGGCAAAGATAGAAAGTTACAATCACAACAGAGGTGCCCTTTGTTACCCAAGGTGATCATATAGCCAAGATAACTAAAATACACTTTGTAAAAAATGAGCCCTTCCCCCTTGAAATCTTTGCCAGCTGGTGGCTAGCCTATGTTGACCACCAGGAAGTAAATCTAACTGAAAACATCACATAGAATATGTTTTCCTTCCGTTCAATCATATTTGATTCTTAAGAGACTGCCTGCAGTTTTCTTGTCAAAGTTTCTTTAGAAAGTTTGCCACGGCCTCCTTCCTAGAGCTGAGAGTAAGTGATTGGTCCAAAGTCACCCAGCTGGCTTTGTGCTTAAGGCAGGACTAGAACTCACAATCTCCCAGTTTTTAGCCTGATACCTTAACCAATTGGCTTTTATGCAGAATATTTGTTGTTGTTGTTAGTTGCAAAGTCGTGTCCGACCCATCGTGACCCCATGGACAACATTCCTCCAGGCCTTCCTGTCCTCTACCGTCTTCTGGAGTCCATTTAGGCTCACGCCTACTGCTTCTGTGACTCCATCCAGCCACCTCATTCTCTGTTGTCCCCTTCTTCTATTGCCCTCAATCTTTCCCAGCATTAGGCTGTTCTCCAGTGAGTCCTTCCTCCTCATTAGGTGGCCAAAGTATTTGAGTTTTAGCTTCAGGATCTGGCCTTCTAAAGAGCAGTCAGGGTTGATCTCCTCTAGGACTGACTGGTTTGATCACCTTGCAGTCCAAGGGACTCGCAGGAGTCTTCTCCAGCACCATAGTTCAAAGGCCTCAATTCTTTGGCACTCAGCCTTTCTTATGGTACAACTTTCACAGCCATACATTGCAACTGGGAAGACCATAGCCTTGACTATACGCACTTTTGTTGGCAGGGTGATGTCTCTGCTTTTTAGTATGCTGTCTAGATTTGCCATGGCTTTCCTCCCCAGGAGCAAGCATCTTTTAATTTCTTGGCTACATTGTTTTAAAAATTGAGACATTTTCCCTCTCCTCCAATGTAGCATCTGTATCTATGAGCACTTAAGGAAGGTGGACTATACATACCATTTGGATAGTATGACTCTTAGTAGCATCTTGACAGGTGAAAGACACCTTAAAAAGCAACTCAGTGCAAATTCCATTCCAGCACGACCATCTTGAGGACCTCCAGTGCAAGGGAGCATACCATTTCCTGAGGAAACTTGTTCCACTGCTTGACAGCTGTCAGGAAATTCCTCCTGATACTTACCTTGAATCTATTTCCCTGTAGTTCACCTAGCCCTGCTCTTTGGGACAATAGAACATAAATCCATTCCTTCTTCTATGTGAACCCAGACTTGAGGACTGCTATCCTATTTCCTCTCAATCATCTCTTCTGAAGATTAAGCATATCACTTTCTTTAGTAATTTCATTAATAAATTATTTAATTTCTAGAGCCTTCACCACTTTACTGTAGTAGCTCTCCTCTAGATCACAGATGCATAAGGCTGAAAGGGACCTTGGGGGCCTTCTAATCCAACCCCCTCCCTGCTCAAGGCAGGAGACCTTATATCAAGGGTAGGCAATGTTGGCTCTTTTATGACTCGTGGACTTCAACTCCCAGAATTCCTGAGCCAGCTGGCTCAGGAATTCTGGGAGTTGAAGTCCACGAGTCATAAAAGAGCCAAGGTTGACTACCCCTGCCTTATATGATCCCAGTCAAATGGCCGTCCAGTCTATTTTTGAAAACCTCCAGTGATGAAACACCCACAACTCTGGGTGGCAAGCCATTTCATTAACTGTTCTGTCAGAAAAAAACAATTCCTTACTTCCAGGTTTGTTCTCTCTTTAACAAGAGAGACCTGCTTTCTGGTGCTTTGGCGAATAAGTCAATCCTCTCTTCTCTGGGACAATCCCACAAGTACTGGAAAGACAGTGATCATATACCCCCTCCAATCTTTCTCTGATAGGCCAGACATACTTAACTACGTCAACCAATTGTCGTATGAGTCGGATGTCAACGCTGCAAACATTGGTCCGTTTTTGCTTTGACAATATAAGAGGCAGCCTTTCCCTTTAAACTGTTTTGCTTTTGAATTAAATGAAGCTGGGGGGAGGAGAATGCTACCCCGGTTGTTTTCTTAATAAGATAAGGCATGGCGCAAAATAGAACGGAAGCGAAGCTTTGCATGTTAAACTAATTGGAGAATGTGATTGACGACGTTTAAATTAAGGGAGGGAATTGTGTTTGACACGATGTGTTCAGGGGAGGAAATTCAGATTTTGGCATCCATCCATGAGTGCCGATGCTTCATTCTCCTTATTATAGACTTTTTAGAATAAACAATGCCTGAATGTTCTTTGAAGTGTCTCACTAGTTGGAACCATGACATCAGTGTCCAGATCTTTTATCATCTTTGTTGCTCTTCTCTGCATTCTAAACTCACTCATTTGAGGGTGAGGAGTTGTTCTCCGAGCTTGGTTTCCAAACGTTTCGTTACCAGGCTATAACATCTTCAGCAGAGTTTAGGGGATGTCAGTGTCAGTGTTCTTCTGTTTATAAGGGTTTCATGTAGTCAGTAGGTCTGATGTGTCAGGTATGGGTGTGTCAAGTGAGGGTCACTCCTATTTCTCAATGTCATTTCTGAACAACAGTGCCCAGAACTGCTGACAATATTTCAAGTGGAGACTAAAAAAAACACCCCAGAATGGGGCCATTATTTTCTATGATCAGGATTTTACGTCTGTTAAGTGTGACAAAATATATAGGATTTTAGATACAAAGTCAAAAGACTTGTCAAGATTACACAAAGAAGGCAGCAGCATGTATACACGCATGCCTATTCATATACACACAGTTCGTTCCATAAAGAAAAGTAGAGAGAAAATAAAGGGAGATCACCCCTTCTTAGCTGGCCAAGTAGATGAAAGGGAGGCTGAAATTTCCAAAAGCTGCTTTCTGGAAGAATCTCAGCATTTTCACATCACAATCTATTTTTTATACAGTATAGAGGTCATGCTATCTCTGCTGAATCTCATGAGCGTTCCCTTTGTTCTGGTCTTGTACTTTTTCTTACTTTGTTGTGTTAGTTCCTTTTGAAGGAAATAAAGACTTGTTTATTAGTACCAGCCTTGAATTGTGATAGACGTTTCCTTTCTTGTCCCTTCTTTCCCCTCCCCCCCCCCACCTTTCCTCCTCACCCAGTAATAGGATACACATCAAATATAGTTGGATTCAGGGAAAATAGCACACGTATTGAGGGGGGAAAAACACTTGCTTCTAAAATCTGCACCACACTGCTAGCAGATGTTTACCTTGTGGTCAACCACTCAGATCTCTTTTACATGTTCCCCATTCTATGTTTTCACCTGTTTTTATTCCCAGATGCAGAACTTTACCTTGCTGTGAAATTTCATCCTTTTCATTTCAGCTCACTGCTCTCAATATTTTCCTCCAAGCTGAAGTTGAGACATTAATGAATGCTTTGAGTAGTCCTACTGCCAATTGTGAGTCCCTTTAACAATAATATCTTTTAATCTATATTTACCTTCTTGTTAAGAATAGGAGATATTCTGTCAAAGCTCTGTTGAGATATATTATGTCTGCAGCATTCCCTTGATCTCCCAAAAGCTAATAACCCTATCAAAGGAGCTAAGTTAAATCTGGCACGATTTGTTTGCAACAAGCCCACACTAACTCCTGTAACAGGATGCTTTCCCAAGGGCTCACAATTCTGTTGCCTTTATATTCTGTTTAAGGACTTTGCCCAGTATAGAGATCAAGGCAACAGCTCTGTAGTTTCTTGGATAATACTTCCCCCACCACCACCTTTTGGAGATGAAATATTTGCTTTCTGGTGGCAGCACACTCTCAATCTTCTAGGATTATTTTGTGGGGAAAATAGAAGAAAGGTGCATTGGATATGTTCACCACCTTGTGAAAATAAAGGCAGGATAGAAAATAAATCAGTAAATATTGCCTGTTCTTCAGCTCAGTTTAATGAAGCTGTTCTATGATTGTCCCTATTAGTTTCTTCAAGATGTATTTTCTGATGGCCAATTCCACAGCTAATTGAACTGAGTAAAGTAGTTCCTTTGATCTCTCCTTTAAAAAAAAGTTTTCCCTGTCCAGTTGTGTGTGACTCTAGGCTAGGGGGTGGTGCTCATCTCCATTTCTGAGGGAGTTGAGGGAGCCAGTGTTATCTGTGGTCATGTGGCCAGCATGACTATATGCCAAGGTGCACAGAATGGTGTTACCTTCCCACTGAAGTGGTACCTATTTATCTACTCGCATATGCATATTTTTGAACTGCTAGGTTGGCAGGAGCTGGGGAAAATAACGTGAGCTCAGTGTCACAGAGTGCTGGTTCTTGAACCCAAGCTGTCAGCTTTCCAGTTGACAAGCTGTGTCTTTAACCGCTGAGCCATCACGCCCCTTTAATCTATCTCAATTTCCCAAACTTAGCCTCATTCAAAAAACTTCATATACATGATGTATTCTTCCAACAACCCTTTAAATTCAACCAGAGAAAAATGTGGTATTTGTTCTGTAGAAGTTACAAATGTAATTTTAATGAAGTGGGAGAAAGCCAAGCAACTTCCATGCAGGAATAAAATAGAATTGAAGCACATGTTGATTGGGGTGAGGACTAAAGTGTGATTTAAAAACTTCAAAGTAAGAGATATTCTTTGAGCTGGATAGATTGAAGTTTTAAATATCGTTGCATGTTTGTTGAGTTTATATTTTTTATTGTTTTTAATTACTATGAACCATTCACAGCCTTGTACATCAGGTGGGCAGCTATCTAATAAATGAAATACAATAGAAGAGAAGAAAGTGTCTCAGAAGCTCTGTGGAAACATAAAAATAGCACAGGAAAATTAATGGACATAATTATACAGATATTTTTAGGGAGGTGATAGAGCTCAAGGCAGGAAAAAAATGTATATAGGTTCTCAAACTTTTGGTTACTTGGAGAAAGGACAACTACTCATTACACTTCCAGGAATTTTCTAGATATGTTCAATAGATAGTAAGCTGAGAAACTGCATGATTAGGATGACACAATACTACACTGTATCATTTTGCAGTATTTTAGGATGATAAATTTCAAGGTTTTAGTCCTTAGACGTTCTGAACTAAATATATAAAATTGAAAGAAATTCTAGTCCCAAGAATAGTATTTCCATCATGCATGGAAATTCATCCTTCTATCAATCCCCTCTAAAGTACAGAGAGGATTTCAGTCCCATTATCAGTTTACTAATTTTGACACAGTCCAGTGTTCTGTATTTTGTAAATTGAAAGTAGTTCTTCAAAATAACCCATTAATCAAATTAAGTCAAGCATGTTTAAATGATATATTTACAGATACAATTCACACAATATATTCAGTATTTTGTAGAATTTTAACCAGTATGTGTGAAAGTGAATACATCTGAGAATATATATTAAAGCAAAGATAAAAATTATAATTATAAAAGCAAATTAGGAAGGGATTTGCTGCCACCTGCTGCCACCAATTTTCACACTGCTTTTACTACAATAATATGCCCATAATTCTGCTTAAGGCAAAGTCTATGTAATTAATGCCCATCCACTGTTCTTTTTAAATACATTTTAAAATGATTGCATTTTGCCAGTGCAACCTAAAGAAATACTAGTACTGTAGCAACAGCATTAATAGCAATAGCACTTAGACTTATATACAATTTCACAGTGCTTTACAGCACTCTGAGTGGTTTACAGAGTCAGCAAATTGCCCCCAACAATCTGGGTCCTCATTTTACCCAGCTCGGAAGGATGGAAGGCTAAGTCAACCTCGAGCCGGTGAACTGCCGAACTCCCAGCAGTTGGCAACCAACAGAATTAGCCGGCATTACTGCATTCTAACCACTGTGCCACCACATCTAATGTAAGAGTTCATGTCAGTCACCAAGCTTTAATATCTAGAACAGGCATGTCAAACTGCCGGCCCATGGGCCGGATGCATCACACCAAAACCGCCCCCACCCCATTGCCGGCAATGGGGAAAAAGTTCCGATACATCACCCAACGTCACGTGACGTCGCGAGTCTGACATGCCTGATCTAGAAAAATCTGTGGTGTTATACTATTAAATTTTATTTACGGTATTATATTTCTAACATTTCCCATTCTAGGCAGCTTCACAAAAACAACAAGTAATAAACAGTATCCCTGTATCCAACCCATAAACAGCAACTTCAAGCCCTAGGCAAGAATTGTTTTCATAAGGCAAAAATGAGAACCTTTGTATTTCTATGATTTGCATCAAAAAGAACTTGGATAATAAATAAGACGCCAAACATGCTGAAACTTTCTTTCAAGCCATTTTTATTTTTCTAACTCATGAATATCACCCTTTAAGAGCATTCTCAAACAATCATAACACATAATGGTTTCAAACTTACATCCTCCTAAGGTACCTAATCCTATAGGGCAGGAAATTACAGGGAAAACAAATTTCTCTCCAAGTAATCAGTTATCAATGTTTCACTGGAGACAGGGTTCCTTTTACAATGAGTCTTCTTGTCAACATAATGTCACTAATAAGAGTATTCCTTATGCAAACTTGGTGCTTATTTGCATATAATTTGCATACAATTCACGCCATCTTGAATATTTCAAATGAAGTATAGCTCTTCCATATATTTAAAAAAAAAGCATCATAGGTAAAGTGAAATGGTTTTCCTTCTGTTTTAGGTTCAGCTTTCTTCTGCACAGCCAGATTCTGAAATTAGCAGTATATAATGATTTAATCTTTATGAATTTCTTTTGTCAAACTATAAACAATATGTTATAATGATGTAACAGAAATTTTGTAAATTAGCAAGTTACCAAGACCCCGTGTCTTTAAATCAGTGCATTGAAGTTCTAATTAAACTTTTAATTTTGAAGGAAAGGCAAGGAACTGGATGAGGGGAGACAATCAAACAATGAATAGTATAGTTAATACTTTACGAGGTTAGGTTAGGAAATGAGCATGCAAGTTACACGGAAAACTATTCCTAATTCTGCTCTTACTGATCATTATATCTGCATTTATAAACAAATGCCTTTGTCATTTCCTACTGTCATGCTAGTACTAGACAGATAAAATTAGTCTTGAAGGAAATCACTCCCTCCCAAATACATGATGGTGGTAAATCAAGCCCAAAAAGTCGATGATGATGATGATAACAATAATAAAATTGGAAGGGACCTTGGAGGTCATCTAGTCCAACTCCCTGCTCAGGCAGGAAACCCTACAGTCTCTTCTTAAAAACCTCCAGTGATGGAGCACCCACGATTTCTGAAGGCAAGCTGTTCCACTGGTTAATTGTCCACACTGTTAGGAAGTTTCTCCTTAATTCCAGGTTGCTTCTCTCTTTGTTCAGTTTCCAACCATGGTTTCTCGTCCTGCCCTCTGGTGCTTTGGGGAATAGTTGGACGCCCTCTACTTTGTGGCAGCCCCTCAAATACTGGAATACGGCTATCATGTCTCCCCTATTTCTTCTCTTTTTTTTAGATTAGCCAAACCCAAGTCCTGCAGCCATTCTTCATATTTATTTATTTATTTTAATTCCATTTATATCCCGCCCTTCTCCGAAGACTCAGGGCGGCTTACAAGCTTAGCAGTAGCCTTCATTCTATGTATATCTTAGTTGCTCTTCTCTGAACTTTTTCCAAGGTCTCAACATCTTTTTTGTAGTATGGTGACCAAAATTGGTTGCAGTGTTCCAGGCGTGGTTTCACTAAGGTTTTATAAAGCAGTACTAATACTTTGTGTGTTCTTGTTTCTATCCCTCTGTTTGTACAACCCAGGATTGTATTAGCATTTTTGGCTGCTGCTGCACACTGCTGGCTCATAGTCAAGGGATCGTCCACTAGGACTCCAAGGTCCCTCTCACAGTTGCTATTTTTGAGGCACGTCTCACCTTATCTGTACTTAGACTTAAACGTTGCTTTGCTATCAAACCCCTAACACACCCACCTGTCATTCTATTTAAATGGCCAAAGTGTTAATCACCCCTGCATAAGAATCAAACTGTTTTCATTTTTTATAGTTCCTTCAACTATCTGGGATAATTGGCAGCTGTCCATTCTTACTAGATAGTAATATTAGTCATGGCTATTTCCATAGTTTACTATAACTAAATCCCACTATAGACTAAGCATGTAGACTAGGTTAGGCCTATTGGTCAGTCACTGACCTTAGTTTGAAAATGTTGATTATTCTTTTTTAACTCTTTGTGACGGTTAAGCCACGGGTCGGCAACCTGCAGCTCTGGAGCCGCATGTGGCTTTCAGCCTTCTCCTGTGGCTCCCAGCCATCCTCCGCCGTTAGCAGACAGAGAGACAGGCACTTGCGCTTCGCTCTCTCTCTCCAAGGGCAGGAGAGCCAGCCCAATAACAAATGTGTTTGAGCTTGTCAGAGAACAGCATGAAGCCAGCTTGCCAGGTGAGCAGAAGATGGGAGAGAGAAAGGGGGGGGGGGAGAGAGAGACAGAGAGAGAGAACTCATGCACAGCAGCCTCTATTTCTTTTTAATTAAACTCTTCAATCAAGCTCCCCCGTGCAAGCGCCCGAGAGTTTTGTGGCTCCCAGCGTTTTCTTTTCTCTGGGAAACGGGTCCAAGTGGCTCTTTGAGTGTTTAAGGTTGCTGACCCCTGGACTAGACAGTCACTTGTCTGAAATGATATAGGTTCTCCTGCTCGAGTGGGCGGCTGGACTAGAAGCCCTCCAAGGTCCCTGTTCTGTACCAGCCTGCTACCGGCCCTGCAGAAAAGGCAGGGACAACCCCTTTACAAACGGCAAGAGGCTGGAATTACGCCTGCCAAATTTATAGCTACAAAAACAAACAAGACACGAACCAAGAAACAGGAGCTTTAAGAAACACGAACTATCGGACTTCCGGTGGCGACGCGGCGCTGAAGACAGCCGCCTCCGGGCTGTCCGCTCCGCAGCTGTGTTTTTCCATCGTAAACAGCGCCGATCAGCTGTTTAGATGGATTTGAAGCCCCCTCCTCGGGAGAAGAGGAGGGGGTGAGGCCCCAGGTAGGGGTTGAGCTCTCCGGGGCCGCCTGAACTGAGAGTTTGGGCGGCTGAAGGATTGAGCCCCCCCCGAAGCCTGGGTTGCTCCGAGCTGCGCAGTGTCTCTGCTCCGTGATTTTTGGAGCAGAGCCAGGCGTTAGCAACCACCCCTGCCAGAAGGAATACTTTTGAGTATAAAGATGCAGGCAGAGCGGTACAGGAGGTCAAGGTGATGTGGACTTTTATTTTTACTTTCTAGCTCAACGGATTTTATAGCTTTAAAGTGAAAGTGCGCAATAAGTGAAAGTGACGAAAGATGGCGGCCAAAACTTCTAAAGCTCTTCGGAATGCGGGGTTTTCCCCGGTGCAACAGACCTCGTTGCAAGCTTTGCTTCCTCCTGTACCTCCTCCGGCGTTGACGCCTAAGGATTTACAAGATGCCCTTGAAAAGCATTCACAATTAATATCTGACATGATGGATGAAAAGTTGAAAAAGCTGGAGGAGAAGTTGGAGAAGAAGATGGAAGAGAAGTTTAGAGCAATGAGGGTAGACATGTTGTCTATGATTGAAAGTGTAGCTGAATGTGTGCAACAGCTGGATGCAAAAGTGGAGGATCTCAGTCAAAAGAACTCTATATTAGAAGCAAAGGTATTAGAGAATGAAAATATAAGGGATAAAGTGGACGGAGAATTGAGCCTCGCTCAGTATCATCAGATGCAGTATGCTATTAGAATTAGGGGCTTAAAGGAGAATTCTAAAGAAGATTTAAAGCAGCTGATCTCTGAAGCTTTGGAAGCGGTATTGGGCCAGCCAGCATCTGAAATTGAGGGAAGTATGGATAAAAATTTTTGTGTTAATTCATGGATTGCAAGACAGAGGAAGTTACCCAGAGATGTGGTGGTCTATTTTACAAAGAGAGTAATTAGAGATGAAGTCATTCAAGCTGCTTATGATACTAAATTGGTAGTTGCTGAGCAAGAAGTCTTGGTTTTAAAAGAGATTCCTCCAAAGATTTTAAAGAGAAGGAAAGATTTTGCATTTCTTGTACAGGAACTTAAGAAATGTGATATTAAGTTCAGATGGGAGATTCCAGTTGGACTGGTGGTGATGCATGAAGGTAAAAGACATCGTTTGGTTACTGTGGCTCAGGCACGTGATTTTTATAGCAATGTGTTAAAAGTAATCCCCCTACCACTTTTGGAAGCTGCAAAGGGATATGGTGAGGGAAAGCTTCAAGAAGTTGCAGATAGACAGACAGAGGAGAATGGTGCTGGAGGGGATCAAGTTACAGTCTCATCGGTTGCTGCAGGAGAGCAGAGGATGACGCGTGCCGCCCTAAGACGAGCGAGACGAGAGCAAGAGCAAGACCAGCAGAAAGTTATGGAACCTCCAAAGCGTACTTACAGTGAAGCTGTGGGAGGGGCGCGGTCTAAAGAAGTTGAAGGGGTCATTTCAGATATGCTCCAAAAGCTTTGGAGTGTCAAGATTGGTGACTAAATTTCTAATTAGAATGTCAATGGATTGAATTCATCACAGAGAAAGAAAGCTTTTTAATATTTAAAACAATTTAAGACTGATGTTATCTGTTTGCAAGAAACGTATATTAGGGTTGTGGACTAAAAGTATTTGTACGCAAGCTTCTAATCAACAACAAGTTGATTTTTCTTAACTTACTATAAACAAAGGTTACCTAATTGGATTATAATTTTTTTAAAAATTTTTATTTTATTCTTATTGGAGATTGGAATGGTGTCCATGACGTATAGATGGATGATCTGGAACTGCGAGATATTTGGTGTGATATATGCAAGAACTATTTTTGATTATAGTTCAGTTTGGTTGGAGATTAATAAGGTTAATAGAGATAGGCGCTTTTGGTGCGTAATTGAGAATTTGTCTAGAGATTAGAGAAATGTGGGAGAATGTAAATAGTAGATGAAAGTTTTTTCTTTGAAATTAATATGAATAAGGATTGGGATTAAGAAATTTTATTTAGTATTTGAGTAAAATTCCTTTTCTGTTTTCTTCTTTTTTTTTCTTATCTGTAATATTATTACTTCTTTTTTTTCTTATCTGTAATATTATTACTGTTTGTAATCATTTTACATGAGCCAGAGGGTGATAGAATTAATAGTTTATTGTTGATAGCATATGGATGCTTATGTTTGTTTTTCGTTTTTATTTATTTATTTATTTATTTATTTATTTATTTATTTGTTTGTTTGTTTGTTTGTTTTTTATACCGCCCTTCTCCCGAGGGACTCGGGGCGGTGTACAGAGCAAGGTAGGTATACAGTTAAACAATAGTAAAAACAATAGTAAAAATAAATGAAACCCCTATTAAGAGCTATCAGGCCAGGCCGGACTGCTGGAACAAGTAAGTTTTATACCCTGTATTTAGCTCTGGGAAGTCGGGGGGTGGGGGGGTGGGGTGGGAATGGGGGAGAGGGATAGGGAGGGTTAGATGGGGGTGGGGGAGGGGGGGATTAAAGTTAAAATGTATTGTAAAACTTTTTAAATAAAAAAAAAAAGAAACACGAACTATCCAAGCGGTTGCCTTCAGCAAACCAGCCCTCCCCACACATTCCCCTTATATAGAGTTCAGGGCGTGGCTTCTCTCTGCCTCCTTCCGAGAAGCCCCATTGCCTTCCTCTGTTTACTCCTAATTGACTGCCTCCTGCGTCGGGCGTTGTTGAACAGGGCCAGCTGTGGGTCATCTTCATCCACGCTGTCAGGCTCACACAGCTGGGTCTCCGTGGTGACCAAGTGGGAGGGGCCTGGCTGAGGGCTCTCATCAGCAAGATCTTCAACCCCCTCAGCAAGGTCTTCAACACCCCCCTCCTCCTCCTCTGAGTCGTCCGACCCAACTGCCAAACCCACAGGCTGACCCTGAATCACAACAGTCCCTTCCAGCTTCTATTCTATTCTGTTCTATTCACTGACTAACTGCAGAATAAATGAATGGCATGCTCTTGTCAAGGAGCAAGGCACTGTCTGATCTATGCAATTGTCACACATAAACAGATGTGTATATGCATAAGAGAGAGTAAATCTTCAAGATGCAATCCAGAACCACATAAAGACCAATACCTCCAACTCTCCAAGCAATCCTATTACCTTCCAAGTTTGCTTTTGATGAATGAAAATTCAGTGAGGCAAACATCTTACTGCACATCTCCTTCTCTTTCACCCTGTAATCTCTGTAAGAGCTGCAAGTTAAAGCAAATTGTTTCAGCACTGGAATGCCATCAGTTTGTTTTTAAAAAGCAGACATTTTGAAACAGAGTCTAAACATGCAACTGTCTACTCTGGAACTAGAGAACTGTTTGAGTGTGGCTAATCACATCAAGAACTGGGGTTTGCACTTAGTTTAATGAGCCTTAAAATCAGACTGATTTTAGTGCAATACTCATCAGAAGCCACAACTGAGGTCTCCAGCTGAATATAATGAACATCGTTTAATGAAATTTAATAGCTCTATTCTCATTTATATTATCTTTATTTATAACACTTAAAATTAATTTAATAATTTAACAGCTGAATATGTTGTGCATCATTTAAACTGTATTAATACATTTCCAAAGGCCAATAAAATGACCACTTGGTAAATGACCCTTTAAGCATGAAATTCCAGAAGACTCCCAGTGTTTGTAAAAGCAGAAGGAAAATATTTGCTAAACAAAGAAGCCAGTTGTGCTAAAAGCCAACCAAAACCTTGCCTGTTCTCTTGTGAGTAGGTTTGCAAAAGCCTTTAAGCTGAAAGAACCAATGAAATTCTCCCTTCTAGCCTTCTGTTGAAAGGCTATAAAGATAGTTAGTATTAAAGTGTCCTGTCTAGCATAAGGGGAAAATGCATTTTAGTCTGTCCAAATAAAGGCATTTTTTCAGCTGTGTTATCCAGAAAAAACCAAGAACAGAGCGGGAAATCATCTAAAGAAACAAGCAAGGAGCTTCAGAGGGAAACTTTCCCATATCCTAAGAGGAGTGTTTCCAAACTCTGGATAAGTGAAACAGATTTTTTTATTGGCATTTGATCAGTGTTTCAGTGGGCTTCACTATCTCAAAGAGATTTAACCTACAAGTAGTCCTCACTTAACAACTGGTCACTTAATGACCATTTGAAATTATGATCGACCTCCCTTATGGATGGACCTGCTTATGACCTGGTGGCCACACATCTCTCTTCAGTCATTGAATCACATTTTAGGTGCTCAGCAACTGGCTCACATTTACGGTCATTTGCAGGGCCTGTCTTATGACTATAATTTTCAGCTTTTGTTTCTGTTTCCCAGCAAAAATGTCCATTGCTAATAAGGTGTTTGCTTCACAACCACAAAAAGGTCATAAAATCAGGCATGGTTACATAGTGATTTTTTTTTAACAATTGCCACAACTTACAACTACAACTCCGAGCTCACTTATGATTGCAAGTTGAGGGTCACTTGTACTTTGTAGTAAACTAGTGCTATTTCTGCCTGTTTGGTATGCTCCCTTATTCAGTCCAATATACCTTTAGTCATTAGAAGAATAGAGGATTGAATAGCTACAAGGAATACGTTTGAACCATTACCATGAATCTAAGTGGTAAGTGAGTTTCCAATTCAGCTAATTTGTTACAGAAATATAGCAGTCAAGTAAGTGCTCTGTCACCTGGCCAGCTTTTTCAATTCATTGTTAATATCTTGGTTGAAGGGCTGTTCTTTCTGCGCTCTTACCAGAAACTCTCGGGCTCTCTCATACTCTGCCAAATAAAAGCATGCCTGGAAATTAAGAATGCAGAATGTATGTAAATTGCAATTGCAGTTTGATCACTTCTCTTGAAGAGTAAAACAAGGTAAAGGATTTTTTTTTGTCAGGTTCATACAGCAAGCTGGAATTCTTTACAATTCTGCCTTATTGATCGTAATTCGCGTCCCACCAGGCTCAAGGTTGACTCAGCCTTCCATCCTTCTGAGGTAGGTAAAATGAGGACCCAGATTGTTGGGGGCAATAAGCTGACTTTGTAAAAATGCCACTTGGGGCCCCCCGAAAGCCCTAATAAGCAGGCATATACATAGAATGAAGGCTATTGCTAAGCACATTGATTTGTGCTTTAGATTGTAAGCCGCCCTGAGTCTTCGGAGAAGGGCGGGATATAAATGGGATTAAAAAAAAAATCTAGAAGTCTTGCACATAATGATAGGTTCATACAATGGACATCAGTTTTGAGGGCATGCTGCAGACACATAAAGAATGAGGGCTATACAGTGTGGGGAGGGGGAACTTATCAAAAAATAGTACATAGCGAGACAATCTGTCAAGTCAAATTGGTGAGATTATTTCCTCCCACCCCTAGAAAACTTTCTGCAAACCATTGTTTATGTCAAATTGGATATATTTACAAGCAAAGCAGAGATCTGCAGCCACTAAGCATCCATGGTCTCCATATTAGTACCCATGTTTAAAAGATGGGTTTAATATTGTGTAAATCTAGTTACTGTGGTTTGTAAATCATGGGTCACGGTTTAACTGGTTGTGCATTCCCAGAAATTTTATTTAAGTAAGAATTGTTTTAACAAACTATGGATTAGATATGTAATTTAAATCATTGCTTAACTACTTTTGTTTGGCTTTCTGTCAACAGATGTTAACTAGATTAGAAACAGGAAAGCAAAAATATTAACATAATTTCCAAAGTGAGATTTCTCTATAAGGAAAGTAAAGCAGAAATAGACATCGTATACTAGAATGTAATCTGTAAAGAGTAAAGCAGATTCTCCACAAAATTGTTTTACTGTTAAAATCATTTACTTTAAATCTCTTCATATATTGATGACATTCACTGACACTGTCTAAGTATCTCATGGTGAATAAACTTGGGAAACACCCACATCCTAAAATGAGGATTGTTGTGCCGATTTCAGAGGTCTTTAGTCAATTTGCAATATGAAATTTACAATATGAAACACCAAGTAATTATGTCAGATGATGTTGGAAGAAGCTGAAACATTTTAATACACTCTTAGTTCTTGGTTTCCAATACCCAAACCTGTCCTAACAATTTCTTAGCAGGAAGGAAAGCTAGTCTGACATTAAAAAAAACCTCTCAGAATTCTGCTAGATATACAAAATGGGGGGGGGGAAACAACCTCCTTACCTGGCCACATCTGAAGAGGGCTTTAGCATTCTTTTTATCTAGCTCTAAGGCTTTTTCGCCATAGACTAGGGCTCGATCTGGACGTTCCAACTTCAAGCAAACAAAAGATAAGTTCAGGAGAACCAGAAGCCTGGCAGCATCAGCTTTGTCTTTTATAGTCTCTTTGGCACATATACGATTGAGTACTGAAAAAACCTGGTGAATTGAAATAAAACAATAAGCTTACATCAGCAAAAAGATCTGTGATAAGAGAATTGCTAGAAATGCTCCCGTTAGACAAATGTACTGACTGCCATGTGTGTTGGGTAGTATGGATGCTGACTTGGGAGAGAATTCAAATAAATGTTTATGTATTATTTATTAAAGGTTTTATCCTACCTTCTATTAAGGACCCCACTTTTTTTTTCTCATGACCACTCCTTCAGGCTGGTTGGGCTGAGAAAGAATGAATGGTCCCATCACCCACTGGGCTTCTACAGTAGCACTAGAGCCTGGGTTTCTTCACCCATCTTAACTCTATACCACACAGGCTTTTAAACGACAATTTTATTGTTTCTTCTGTGTAGCTGTCCCCCAATCTTATTAATTTTGGGAACAAGACTTTAGAAAATTCACAAGTGCTCAAACAAAAATCATTCTTTTCAGATTCTGCTCAAGGTTACCAACATTTAATAAATGATGATTCCAATCAACTGTGACTTTTTTTTACTTAGCTTTGTATTTCTAAAAGACTATGATAGAACCATACCAACTGCAAGATAGCATGTATAAAATCTGATGTTTATTACAACTTCCAGAAAGCAGCATTTTTCTAGAGCTTACATTTATAGAATCATAGGGCTAGAAGCAACCTTGGAGGTCTTCTAGCCCGCCCATCTCCCACCCACCCACCCCAGCTCAAAGCAGACCTTATTGTATCCTAGACAAATCCCTGTCCAATCTTTTCTTGAAGACCTTCAGCAATGGAGCACCCATAACTCTGGGAGGCAAGCTGTTCCATTATTTTAATTGTTCTTATTGTCAGGAAACTTCTTAGTTCCAGACTGGATCTCTCTTTAACAAGCTTCCACCCACTGATTCAAGTCCCACCCAAGGGTGCTTTGGATAATAAGTCGACCCCCTCCTCCTTTATTTTTTTTAATTTTTATTTTAATTCCATTTATATCCCGCCCTTCTCCGAAGACTCAGGGCGGCTTACAAGCTTAGCAGTAGCCTTCATTCTATGTATATGCCTGCTTATTAGGGCTTTCACACACACCCCAAGCGGCATTATTACAAAGTCAGCTTAATTGCCCCCAACAATCTGGGTTATCTTTCCTGCCATTTAGCACCCTAGCTTCCTTCTCCTCCTCATTCTTCAATGGAGTTCTTGCAGGAAGTCTTGATTGCCCCTCAGCTACTGGAGGACAGCTATCATGTTACTGCTAATCCTTTTTTTTTTTGGTCAGGTTAGACATAACTAGTTCCCTTAACTGTTTCATCATACGGTTTAGCCTCTAGACTCCTTATCATCTTTGTTGCTATTCTCTGCACTCTTTCTACAATCTCAGTATCTTTTTTGTATCAAGGCAACCAGAACACAGTATTCCAAATGTGGCCTCATTTATGCTGGGTAGAGCGGTACTATCGCTTCTTGTGATTTTGATGCTATCCCTCTGTTGATGCAGCCTAGGACTGCATAGGCTTAAAAATTTTCACATTTTGGTGTAAATAGGAAGAGAAGATTTTTGTGTAGGATGTACTACATACTTCTATTTTAAATTTCTAGGTGTAATTTGTGATTCATTCCCGTATTCCACGAATGTTACTTACCCGCTTGTACCTCTCCTTGGCATCCAGGAAACGTGTCTGACGGAAGAGGTAATTGCCAAATTCACGTTCTGTTTCTGCTATCTTTATAATTTTCTCCAGTGGAAATGTATCCTGATGCTCCTATGCAGAGAAGCAACAATCTAGTTAGAGAAACTAGTCCCAAAAGTTACAAGTTTAAGCTAGAGTTGTTATACTGGAAACCTACACAAGTTAATTCTCTAAAGCCCTAAATGGCTTAAGACTGCCTCTCCTACTACAAGTCTACCCAATTTTTAGGGACCATTTTAATTATTTCCCGTTATCAGGAGCTCAGTGATATTGTGAACATACTGGTAGGAGAGGGTCTTGTCCAGAATATGGAATGCTCTCTACCAAGCAAGGTATATTTGGCCCACTCTTCCGGCATTTAGAAAAATGCAAAAATGTATCCTTTTTTGTTAAGGTATCATTGCTAAATAAATTGACTTGCATTAATTTGCCTTTTCGTTTGACATTTATAAGTCAGAATGTAAATTTAATCATGACTGATATGAAGATATATCAGCTGAAGTAGAAAATGTATAAGTAGGTGTATGCGATTTTGTCTTCTACAAACAGGATATAAAAAGGCAGCCTAATTACTAATAGTCATCTTAGACTTAATGGGGAAACACTGGAATCACATGGAAATTTGGTTTCATTTTTGTAATCCTGCAGAAATTAGAAAGACTTGTCCTTACTGAAGTCCAAAAAACCATGCCCTACTTTCTTCCGGGATTTCAGAGTTACACCACTAGATACAGGTAGACTCACTTAATGAACCTAATTGGGACTGGCAACTCTGTTGCTAAGCGAAATATCACTAAGTGGAAAATCATGTGACTGCAACTCTTTCCAGCTGGAAAGAGACAAAACTACTCACTTTCACATCTTGACTTTTGTTTGCTTCCTAACCAGTCCTCCATCTTTTGGAATGCTCAGGTCCCTGCTTATTGTCTTGCACACATTGAAAGCAACGTGATCATGCCACAGCCCAGGGCCGAGAGCCACATGCATGCTTCGTAGCTTAAACTATGCTCTTTAAATCTCTTCCTCTCCAATCTGTCCACTCTACAAGGCGAATGGGGAGAAAAAAAGCAAGTTTTGTAGGCATACAGCTTACTCTCTTGAAATCTCTTCTCCAATCGATCCGCCCTGAAGGGGTGGAGGGAAAGGCAAAGGAGATGGCCTACAGAAATTGCTTGCTTCCTATCCTTGCTAAGCATGCAAAGACATCGCGTGATTGCATTGCTTAATGACAACCATCTTGGCAGTCTCCGCTGCCATCATTAAGCAAGGACCATGTGGGTTCTGAGGACCTCATATGTCCGTGATGTAGGAACAGGCACTGAAACTGCATTCCAAACAGGCCAGAGTGTGGGTGGGTGCTACAGAGTATGAGATCCTCATACCATCTGGAGCTCCTTGGGAGAAAGAAAAAAAAACCCAGAGGAACTTGCAACTTCCTGCTGGCTTCCTCCTTGATTTTCCTTACGTGAAACCAGCAGGAAAGGTTGCAAATAGTGATAATGTGACTTTAAATCGCTGCAACCATTCTAGCAGCAAGTTGGATGCCAAGTGCCTGGATTGCCAACGTGCAACACCATGATGGCTGCAACTTCAAAGTCTGATCGTAACTCCCCCTTGTTCAGCGCTGTTGTAGTTTGAATGGTCACTGAATGAGTATTTGTAACCCAAGGAGTAACTGTAAATGCCCATTTAGGGAAGTTCCATAAACTGAAAAGTTTGATCACTCAATAACAGCAGCAAAACTAACAAGCATCAAGGATTATCTGTGATTTATTATTTATTTCCCATTAGTCTATTCCCCTCCGGCTATATTCGAGAGAGCTAAATGGGAAAAAACCCCACAAGATTTGACACTATGTATTAATGACCGATTGGTGTTTTTGTATCCTGGCTAGAAATAGGGGATAATTTTGTTTGGTTCATCTTTCTTAGTGTTATCAAAATCAACATTTTTCTTCATAAACAATATGGAAAGAACTTAATATCAAACATGAAAGCAATAAGTATGCATGAAAAGAAAATTGCCAAGATCTACCCATTCTTAGATTGAATGTGAGACCAACAAGGTAGTTGATTTTTACCACAAGTCAGAAGCAAGGAAAGCTGCCTTGTCTTTAATTATTTTGGCCCTTCAACGGCTATCTCCAATTCTCATGCTTTCCCTTTTCCTATAGTCATGGCAGAGAGCAATCTCCAACTTCAATAGCAACTCAGTGGCAACATTTTAATTTTATTTAATTTATATGCTGCCCATCTCGTGGTTTGAGGTGACGCTGAGCGGCTTATTTGTAAAAAATAGTTTCACAAGGACCATTGCTATATAAATTATATGTCAAAACCTCTCAGGGGTGTCAAACTCAATTTCATTGAGGCCCGCATCAAAATTGCGGTTGCCCTCAGGGGGCCGGGTGGGTATGGCCAGGGTGGGCGTGGCCTACTGGGTGGGCGTGGCCAGAGTGCGTATGGCCTACTGGATGGGCGTGGCCAGCTCTACATCATTCGCATCAAGGGTGCCTATGGGGGCCTGGGCAGGAGTGGGACAGATCTCAGGGTCTCTGGACCAGGGCCAAGGCAGTGGGGGCCGTTCCCTCACTGTTTCCAGGATGGCTTCATGGGCCGCATGAAACCACTTCGCGGGCCGCATCTGGCCCCCGGGCCTTGTGTTTGACATGTCTGCTCTAACTTATTTCAGAAGATGTAACTGAATGGTACTAATACAGGCTATTAGATATAAATTTGACTACTCACAGGAGACAGGCCAAAGAACATGTCTGATTCTCCCGAGTCCAAAAAGTCCAAAAGCTCAACTTCAAACAAGACTGTGGAGTTGGGGGGAATCAAAGGAGGGCAACCCAAGGTTCCAAAAGCATAATTTGGCTGGAAAAGAAATCTTGCCAACTCTCCTTTTCTCATTGTGAGTAATCCCGCTTCCATACCCCTTAGAGTAATGTCTAAGAAAACAAAACAGAAAATGAGTGACAGAAAATAATTCAAGAAGTGACAATGGAGAATATGCCGAGGATAAAGTGTTACAATGCACAAGATCAGATATCTACGTACGCATTTAATGATTAGATTAAACTCAAATTATATTTATATCCATTAAGTCATTTATCTTTCCCTCACCTTCACCAAGTTTCATGAGTCTGGGGTTTTTCTTGAACCAATTTGTGTCAAAAGGTCTGTCCGCATGTTCCAAATATCCTGAAAATTTCACTGAAAATATCAGAATCAGAGACGACAAAATAAGTTTCAATGAAAAGCATTGAACATATTTAATTTTATCCGCATAAATTTGCTTAGGAATAGTTTTGCTATGTTTTCTTTGAAGTTGATGCTTAGCATTGTATTAAATTCCTTAATCACGGAACACATTATCCATTTCGCTTTTCCCTTTTGGAATACAGAATATGGTGTTATGCAAAATGCAGAAGTGGAAGAAGAAATATTAAAAGAAAGACAAAGAACTTAAGAAAAAAGGGGAAAATGCTTTTTATACTAACACTCATTATACTTCTCCAAAACTTTATATTCTTGCAAACAACCTTGCTTCTACCATATCCACACATGCTATGTTTTGTTCTTTAAACTTGACACCTTTCTTTTTGTTAATCTCATCAACTCTATCCAACCACAACTTACTTGATCTTGCCTTTTTTTGTGTGATTTCAACCTTTGATTCTCTTTATATGACCAATCCACTTCAAAAGTACCTGCCACTCTATTTTGTATTTCATTCACATTCAGTGCCCATTTATTCTTAACCTGACATCTGCAGCTTTTTCTACACACATTTCATAAGTATTCAGTTCCCATTACACTCATCTTTTGTTCCTCCACATGCGCTTATTTCTATATATGCATATAAGCAGAAACATGTATATACTGTCACTTTTACTTTATTTCACACAGATTCCTCCTAATGGACTATACACTAATCAGCACCAACTATCCTATAAGCATTTGTATTTTTTTAAAATTCTTCATCCATCAAGGACATGACTGAGTCAGGTATCTTGCTTAAGTTTCTAGGATAGATTCGAGGCACATATGCTTTAGCTTACCTGTACTGTTACACAAATGCTATGTGAGTATTCTGGCGTTTTTTTTACCTATGAATCTAAAGCACAGTGCAGCCTTAAGAACCTCTTAATTAATGATCATTTGCCTAATTTTTCAGAACATATGGTACAAATATTAATTTAAAAACATGATTCATTTGCTAATTAAAAATCTGATCGTTTAATTATCCTTCACTAGCTCTTAATAAGGAAAATAGACATAATACAATATCAATATTCAATAGACCCTAAAGCCACAAACAAATCAATGCAACTACATTACCTAATACTGATGAATCACGAGGGACTGTCTCACCAGAGCCATCTCGGATTATTTCTTTCAAGACTCCTCTGTCACCAGTAATATCCTGCATACGTTGACCCAACCACTGGTAAGACTTGGAACAACAAACATAAGAATATGCTAAACGTAATATTAATCTCTTTTGCAAAAACAAATCCATCCTGAAAGAGCTTTGCACGACTGTTAGCCTTTTATCAAATGCACTTACATTAAAGTGAACTTAATAAAATATGTGCTAAATGTTTTACTTTGGGTAAGCTGTTTTGAAGGTACATAAAATATCAGAATCAACAGACTTGTTTAGTGTATTATTTACTATATAATCCTTATTTTCTTGAATCGAGATTGCGGTTTATAAGCCTTTTGATTGAAGAAAGACTGCATTCAGAGTTTCAGTTAAATTCCTATTAATTTAATCTCTAATTTGTGGTAATTCATTCTATTTACCGAGCCAATCATGTAAAATTTTATTTCTGTCATTGCTATACTGTATATTTTGCATTTGGCTTAAATAGTAAATTACAATAAAACCGCATTTAAAATTATCAAGATGTATAACCAAAAGGTTGACTAAAACAGTTCACATATTCTCTTTGATATAAAGCACATTCACTTGACTTTGGGCGAAGAAGGGAGAAACACTGGCCAACTCATATGCTAGCTTTAATGTCATTAGTTCTTGCTTAGGAGGCAGAGAGTCCATTAACCACGGTTTGTAAATATTGGTTATGAAATGTGGGAACTCTAGGCATCTCTAGGTTTTTGAGCAAACTACATTTTAATATGTGAAAACCCATGCGTTGTGATGCGAGATAAAATAATTTAGAGGAAAGAAGGGCCAGCAAAGAAGGTCCTAGGATTCAATCCCAGGAGTACCTCCAAAATGATGCGACTTTTGAGATAAATCTACCAGATTTGGGCCACACAAAAAAAAACACCCTCTTCAAGGCCAGCTTGTATATCGGTATGGTACCCTGACACGAAGCAACACCGAGAGCTATCGGGATCCATTTTCCAAAAACACTTGGGCTCCTCCATCCCCGTCAAAGCAGAACCAGTCCGCATAAGCCACTGTCGAGGGCCACCCCTTCCTTCGCGGCTTCATCGGAAGGCGGGAATTGAGAGGGGAGGGCGGCAGCCGTGAAGAAAGGGGCCGGAGGACACCGAGAAACGTTTTCCTTCGGCTCACCCCGACATTTCCCACCCCGGTGCCTTCTCCTCGCAGACCGATTCCACTGCCCTGCCAGTATCGCTCGCCGCTTCGCCTCCTCTCCATGGCTTTCCGAAGCAGCAGTCGGAGCGACGGTCCCCCTAATGTCTGCCCCTTTCCCGCCAGAACAAATAGGAAGGCGTCCCTCCAAATCGTTGCCCTCCACCAATCGGATGCGAGTAATAGTCGAGATGTCAGGCCACCCACCGGCGCAGTCTTACAAGCGCTTTGAGGGCTTAAATTGGAAGGCCCTGGAGTATCCTGCAAACTGGGACTTTGCAGCGCTTAACTATCGAACCTGGCTTCTTCTTATGTAAACATCCTGTTTAATCACCTATTCCAATCAGATTGACGTCTGGGGAGTTTAATGTGTTGAAATATGAACAGAAAACTGCAACGTGAAACTTATGTGAACAATGGAAGAGCTGAGAGCTATATTATCATGTCGTAAACTCCAGGGAAGAGGAGGAGAAAAACATAATGGGCCGTATTCGGTCATAATACTTGTTTAGTTGGTGGAACATGCAAAAAATATTCAAGAAGAGGATAAAGTTTTCTCCGCAACTGTTTTTATTGGGTATTACCACAGATACCACCGTTGTAGACACTTAAGTTGATGTTGAATTTAATTACGGCAGCGAGACTTTTAATAGCGCAATATTGGAAGAAGGAAGAACTGCCGACTATAGAAGAATGGACTTTAAAAGTTTCTAACTTGGCGGAAATGGCAAAGATCTCAGCATATTTGAAAGACCAATCGCAACAGAGATACATTGTGGAGTGGAGGAGATGGATTGATTATATTCAGAATAAATATGGGACTAAAAAGTTTCACTTAGCATTTGAATAAGTAGTGGATATATATGATGTATAACTAGCTTGTAGTTATTTTACTGAGAGTTAAAGTGCGATAGAATTTAATATTTTATTGTTTGCATATTTTAGATTATGTTTGTTTGTATTTTTATACCCTGTATTTAGCTCTGGGAAGTCGGGGAGGGGGGAGGGGAGGGTTGGGGAGAGGGGAGGGGGAGGGCGGGGGGGTTGTATTCAAAAATGTATTGTAAAACTTTTCAATAAAAAAAATACTCTAATTTTTTTGATATCGGATATGTAGTTTAATGATTGTGCATGCAAAACGCTCTTAAGCAGGTCAGTTACACATCTTAAGGTGCAACATGCGAAACACAAACTTAGTTGTTTGCGGCTTAGCGTGTTTAGTTTACGGCGCAACCGTATTAAGTGGGTTGGGAATGCAGCCAGTGTCACTTCTGTCTCTTGACATTTTACACGTTTGCTGTTTACTTCCACATTAGCACGTGGCATATATTCTGTCTTGCTTGTCTTTGCTTTCTTGTGCTTTTGAGAATAACCTTGAAGAGGCTTTTCAAACTCCAAAGGTTGTGTTTTGTATTCTCAGCTTCAGTGAGGCTAATAATACGTAGTTTCAAATGGATTTCGAGCCTTTCTCTTTCATAATATGGCTTCTTCCTCTTTTTCTGCTTTATAGCACAAAATAAAGTGGGCCAGGTGAGTTAGAGAACTTTTTTGCATGGGAAACAGTACTTTGTAACTCTGTTATGAATTGTGTACTCTAGGAACTGATATGAGAGAAAGCATGAATTGATATTTAGATTGTTGTGGAGAGTCACTGTGGCATATAGTGTGGGAAGTCAGCTCCCCAGAGAAGGAAATATTAAAAGGGCAGAATATATTTCCCTAAAGGATTTTAAAAGCAGAAACCAACCCTGTCCCCAAGTCTCTCTGTCCCAAGCAGAAACCATGTCTGCGGGAAAGCAGATGTGATAATCTTGTCAGGAAACTGGGATTAGGAAGAAAGATCTCTAGAGTCAACATCAGCCACAGCCCCAGGGAAGCAGGAAACATAATAGGACATATCCACAACCATCAAGATTCCTAGAGGGGCACACCTAGGCTCAGGACAGAATATGTGACAAAGGAAATACAAAGCTTGAAACAGGAAATAACTCCAAACAATAGAGTCCAGGGGGTATAAAAACCCACTACCCACATGTGGTCAGCCCTTTTTTTCTGTTGGATCCATCTTTCTGTCTGGCTTTCCTCTGCAATAAACTACAACCTTCTTCCCAAAGCAGTTGCCATGTTTATTGCCCGCTTGGATGAACCATGATGAACCATGATTCTTCCAACAATAGTTAAGGCCCCAGGCTAGAAACCAGGAGACTATGATTAGTAGTCCTACCTAAAACACAAAGTCAGCAACGAGACCTTGGACCTGCTACATACTCTCAGCCCTAAGAAGGAGGGAATGGCAAACCACTTTTGAAACCTTGCCAAGAAAATTGTAGAGACTGGTCAAGCAGTTACCAGGAGTCTAAAACTGACTCAAAGACACACACACAAAAGTTGTTGTGGGTATGTCTGAAAGCGGGAATTTTGGTGATAGTTGCATGTCATTGTAATAAATGTAATGGAACATCCAGAGATGAATTTTGGGAAAATTCCGTAATTTCCAAATAAATATGTATAAGGGGGAAATTAGTTGGTATAAAGTAGGTTTGGCTTTTGTTACCTAATACTTTTAACTTATTTTGCTTAGTCTTGCACCTATTCTGCACTTTCTTACCTTGAAAGGGAGTAGCATGATGGAAGAGCATTATGCTCATAATATAAAAAAAGGAGAGGAGGGCTTTAAAACAACTTGCAATAAAATTCTATAACTTCTAATTTTGCATTGCAAAATATGAAAGTATAGCTCTACAGTAAAAAGATTGTAAAGTCACTTTATTCAGTATAAAAGATTAAAAAACAGTATTGGCTTTTAAATCACTAAAAGCAAATAGAAACCACCAATAGCAAAGAGAAGAAGCGAGACATAATAAGCAGGTGCCACAACTGAAAGAAATCCTCCAAGTAAACAAATTTAATGCATTAATATGTACAGATAGAAATTAATGAATCCCTCAACCTTTTAGGCTATACTTGCATTGTGATAGCACTAAGTTATTTGTGCTGGCTTGCCATTTTTTTACAATCTTGATGAAATATGTACTGACTGCATTCATTATACTCTTGCATGAAGGTCTAGAATATAAAATATTAATTTGGGCATTTTAATTTAAATAACATTAAATAGAACTAGCCTTTCAGATTTGTAAAACTTGCTAAAATGGGTAACAATAGAGGAAAAAAGAAGACTGAAAAACAGAAAGAAGGGGGAAAAATGGCCTTTGAAATAGATTGCCTGGCAGGGTTCCCAGAAGCAGCCTAGAGGCAAAGTCAGATGTTTGTTCCAAGCATTAAGAGTCTGAGCATCATTTCCTAGAATGCCAGTTGAACTCCTCCATCTGAGGACCCAGATTGTTGGGGGCAATAAGCTGACTTTGTAATAATGCCGCTTCAGGGTGTGTGTGTGAAAGCCCTAATAAGCAGGCATATACATAGAATGAAGGCTACTGCTAAGCTTGTAAGCCGCCCTGAGTCTTCGGAGAAGGGCGGGATATAAATGGAATTAAAATTTAAATTTAAATTTAAATTTAATTTAATTTAAATAAGCACAAACAATGCATCACAAGGAAGTTATTCTGCAAAAACCCACTGAAAACAATGGAAACATAGTGTTCCTTTCAACTGATCTGTAATTTTGGACTAAACTATCCCCTAGTTCAGGGGTAGGCAACCTCGGCTCTTTTATGACTCATGGACTTCAACTCCCAGCATAGCTGACTCATGGACTTCAACTCCCAGCATAGCTGACTCAGGAATTCTGGGAGTTGAAGTCCATGAGTCATAAAAGAGCCGAGGTTGCCTACCCCTGCCCTAGTTAGTAGTTAATTAGCAGGGAAGTATAGATGTCATTGAGATTCCACACTTCAGCATGGAGTTCGCTCTGTTGCTTTATACGTAGTCTTGATTTGGACCCTTAAAGCCAAAATGCCCTTATATAGTCAGGTGCGCTAAAAACAAAACAGAGTCCTGAGGCAGAATTCTGCCTAGAATTCTTTAAATTGAATGAGTTCTATTCAGAGGAACAGTTTAGTTTGCATTTATTGCTCCCACTAAGACAGTCTGGAGCTTTCCCAGTAACTTGACACAATAGTAGCATATTATATCGTATTATAACTTGGTGGGCTCATCAGTATTGGTGCAGTCATCCTCAGTCTGCAGCATTTTGGGAGTAGGTAGTATAATGGGTAAGTTGTTATGGATACCCCGCTCATGCCAACACATGTCCAAAATGGGGTACAGCTTGCCTTGGAATTCTGCTTGGAAAGTATAGATTGGTATCAGCTCATCTGGGCTGTCAGCATTGTAGAAGGTTAGTTCTCCCTTCTCATAGTGCAGGTAGACTCCAATTCGTTGGGGTCGGGCTGAAATCGGCAAAACCAGTCTGCTGGTATTGAAGGCCTCATATACTTTGCCCTCTTTTAAGCCAATGAGCCAGACCCCATTTTCTGGGCTCTTACTCAGTTTGCCTTTGCGGTTGACTGTGCCCTTGGTGATGCCCAGGCGCCAGTGACTCTTGGAGCCCACAATAATCTCCCAGTAGTGCTTTCCCCAAGAGAAGCCTTTATTAGCCAGGATACAATTGCTGTAGTCAAAGCGGTCAGGATTGCTGTCTCGCCATTGGAATAGTCCATATTTCACCATAGTATTCTCCTTGGACAGCTCGAGCATAGGATGAGCACTCGCAGGGTCCAGCTTCAGCATTTCTGGTGCTATGAGAAGGGATAAAAATCAAAATTCTTTGAGGAATCCTGGGTAATATTCAGAAAAATCAGCTGAGGTGATCAAGCCTCCTCCTTTATATGAATAGAATAGAATAGAATAGAATAGAATAGAATAGAATAGAATAGAATAGAATAGAATAGAATAGAATAGAATAGAATAGAATAGAATTCTATTCAATAGAATAGAATTCTATTCAATAGAATAGAATTCTATGAATGGGCCTCAGTTTTTTGTAATAGTCAAAATGGGATTGCAGAACTCAGGAAACACAGATAGCACTTTCAAAATCCATTGCCATTTGCTAGCTTTACAGTCTCAACCCCATTTATCTTAGCTCTGATCTCTGAAAAGAAATAATAATAATAATAATAATAATAATAATAATAATAATAATAATAATAATAATAAGAAGAAGAAGAAGAAGAAGAAGAAGAAGAAGAAGAAGAAGAAGTTGGAAGGGACCTTGGACGTCATGATAAAGACACATATTCACAAATGTTTTAAGTGCTGTATGTGGAAGTGCTCATGAAACAGCCTCCCCTCTTCCTCTCCTCCAGCAGCAGCCATACCTGGGAGGATTTTACGGAGCAGACGCTTCCACACCATCATCTTTACATCCTCTTGGTGGAAGTCAGGCTTAAAAGAAACTGCACTGTATATGCCTTCGGCTGGGTGCTGATAGAGAAGTTCAGACCTGGATATGTATTAATTTCCATTAATATTTTCCCAAACTCAAAACACTTCATAAATCTGCTTTTAAAATATTCAATTCTTATCTTATCCTATTAATTGATGGGACTGAAAATTCTGAGGAAGTACTCAGAATATAAAAGCAGTTACTTTATCCTTCTGCTGGACGGTATATATCTACGAGAACGTTGGTTCAGTGGCAGAGCATATAATTTTCAAGATTCAAAGCACACATCTCAAGAATCTCATTTAGAAGATCTGGAAAACAGATCTCTCCATTCTTGAAGCCTAAAAATCACACTTTGATTGGAAGCCACATGCTCTGGGATGAAGGAGTTCAGGGCTGGAAATGAATACTATTAAGACTTCTTCAATTTTTTATGTCATAGCATCAACTTTGCAGGAGCTTGCAATCCATTGCATATTTGTCATTAAATTTTGGTGAACATGGCAGAGTTTACTTTTGAGTAAATATGCTTCAGCACATTGGAATTGCTGAGACAGTATTCTTTGCGGACAATGTGGAATATTGTACACATATTTTGCTTTGAAAAAAAGCGTGGATTCTGTTACCATGTTTCTTAATAAGAATTTCAAAAAAGCTAACAAACGTATCTGATCAACTCTTCCTTGACACTTTCTGTGAAGGCATTTTCTGAAATGCCTTCCAAGATCCATAGAAAAGAGACTAGAATTACAGTGTTTTGTTTCTCTTTCATACACTCTTATTTTACATACCTGGAGGGAAGAGATCCATATTTCTGTGAAGAGATGTAGACAGATTTAGTGCACTTGTGTTATTTAAATGTATACTGAAGACTGTATAGAGGGGAGGAAGATGGGAGAAAATTAATGGGACTATTGAGTTCTCTGAGCAATTGGAATCCATATTTACTCCGGTAAACTTTGGAATTCTTGCATACTTACTGTATACATTCCTTAACTGCAATAGAACTACAAGCCCTTATTTGCATGTACTCTTCAAAATCTAGGCTGTAAACAAGTACCTTAAGCTTTCATGACTATATGGAATTAGGCCTACTCTTAGGTCAAAAGTGGAAAACCTCCCTTTTTAATATCAATTATAACTGATTGCTCTAACCATAATTGCACAAACTGTAGAGTTTTCTGCTATTTTAAAGATTGAAATATATAAAAACTTAAATAGGGTTCATATTAAAGTATAAAAAAGTAAACCCTCCAAATTCTTCCACCAAGCCTGAGGAAAATGAGAAATCCTATCCTTAATCTGTGTGACTTGTGTGATGTAAGCCTGCCTAGTCTGCATCATTGCTCTGCTACTAGGGCTCCTGGCCCTTCATAGTATGGAGAGCAGGTAGTCCTCGACTTACAACCGCAGCTGACCCCAAATTTCTATTGCTAAGTGAGACACTTGTTAAGTGTGTTTTGTCCCTTTTTATCAAGTTTCTTGCCACAGTTGTTAAGTGAATTACTGCAACTGTTAAATTACTAAAGTGGTTTTTAAGTAAATGCGGCTTTCCATTGACTTTGCTTGCCAGAAGGTCACAAAAGGTGATCACATGATCCTGTGACACTGCAACCATCATAAATATGGGTCAGTTGCCAAGCATCTGAACTTTGATCGCGTGATCATACAATGGTCATAAGTATGAAAAATGGTCATAAGTCATTTTTTACAGTGCTGTTGTAACTTTGAATGGTCACTAAATGAACTGTTGTAAGTCAAGGACTACCTATACTGTAGTTCAATCATCCGAAGATTTATTCTCCTAATAGGCAAGCTTCTTCCATATGCCTAGGCCTTTAAGCGTCAACAAACTGCAAAGCAAATTTGGACTCTTTAATAGAAGCAATTTGCTAAATGTCTCTTAGGTTCTCCAGATTCCAGTATGCCTCTTTCGGTCTGCTTGTTACTTCTGAGTAGGGGTCTTTAACAATTTTGATTTTCTGCTGCTGGCAGCACATCTTAGCATGTCCCTGATTATTTATAGCAAGCAGATAGACAAACGTACACGTATGAAATCCAGCTGGTGTTCATTGTTGAATTTCTCCAGAGAGTCTTCCAGCTCCTTTAGCTTCTGAAGGGTGTCTGCTCTCTGCCTCACCTGAACCTCAATAGAGGCAATGATACGAGTTGTTTTCCTTTCTACCTGCTCCAGGAATTTAGCTTTCTCTTCATCAATATACCTATGCAGATCCTGGAACTGCTTTCTGACTACCCACTTGAAGACATCAGATTCATTCTGTGTGGGACAAAATATAACAATTATCACCAGAGTAATACAATCCTGAGTTTGAGTTGGGCCCATGTGGGGTAGGAGTGGGCATAATACTAAAATGTGAGAAATCTGATGACCATCTCAATGTAAACTCTAATGCTGTCAGCCACTCCTGCCTGCAATCTTAGTTCAGGAGTCCATTGCTTTGCAGCTATCAGTAACTGGCAGAAATATGACAAAATCTTTATGTCAGTTGTCCATGTCTCACCAGCATGAGATACACTGATCTTGAAATAAATTCAATCTGCTTGAATAGGTTGCACACTAACAAATTTGATATAGTATTATTTCCCTCTTTACATACCTGTTACTCTCCAGTATTCCTCCTCCCCTCAACAATTTTTAATTGGATTATGGGACTAGACTGGATTTGTAATACCTTACAAGAATAATTTTTGCTTTTCCCATGCAGCCTAAACTGCTTAGCTTCTGTTACACAGTTTGCATTAAGAAGGGACACAAGGACCAGTGAGCTAATTTTTTGGCCAGAAAAGTTTAGATGTGAACAGAACCTAGTGTCTTCCTATTTCTGAATACTCTGTTACTGAGTTCAAACGCTGCAGTGTACCTGGTTAATTTTTGACCTAGCATATTTTGAGAGCTTAACTATTATTTTTAACACATTTATGGTGAATTATGTAAACAGTAATTTATCACACAAACTGTTATTAAATTAGCCACAGCCTGGCATAATGTGTCTTCAGTCTATGAATCTGGAGTTGCCTGCCAAATTAATGATGATAGAAAAGAATGAGAGAGATAGATTGCATGTACATTGAAGTAGTCCTCAACTTCTAACTATAATGGAGCCTGCCCATGACAGTCATAAAGTGGGTCGCCCATGTGGTTGAACCAATTTTATGAACTTTTTTGCAGTGATCATTAAGCAAATGCCGCAATTGTAAAATGAATGTTGCAGTCATAAAGTGAGTGCAATGGTCGTAAATTGAACCCATCCTTTGCTATGAGTTGTGTTTGCCAAAAAATGGAAGTAAAGGCCAGGTTTCAGACAAAACTTTGTAAAATGTCATCTGACTGCAAGACGCTGCAAATGGCCATAAATGCGGGCTGCTTGCTGAGCACCTGGTCATGTGACTGGGGGTGGGCAGCTGTTGCAACTTGGAACTGGGTTGTTCCAACTTTGGAAGGGGTCCATTAAGGACTACCTGTATTAGAAGCATTCTCTTTCATCAGTGAAAGGCAACACTGACTATAAGATGCATCTAAGCAAAAAAAGAGACAGAAACCATTATTAAGTAATCAGTTTCATAGCGAAGGGTACAAGAAACATGCAAAAAGATTTGATTATTGTTTCTAAATATAGAGTTTCTAAATATTGGCTTTGTTGTGTTGTGCGTTCTGGAGAGCAGGAAGTACACCGAGACGATGAGTACAGCATGGTAGATCTTTATTAGGTGGAAGTGACTGTACTGGGGAATAGGGGTTACCTGCCCTCCTTTTATACCTGACCAGGTGAGCAGCCGGCCAATCGGTTTGAACCTCTGTTTCCCGCTGAAACTGGGTTCCCGCCAAAACAGATACAGTTCAACACCCCCTGGTGGTGACTGCTATGTAAGTGTGTATGTGTTCTCTTCACCTGGATACATAACAAGCTTCTTTACTTTAATACAGATTACTTATCAGAATTTCTTGAAATCATGTGTGTTATGTATTGGGCTCAGTTGTAACACCACGTGGTAAACTGGAGCAACTAACGGCTCTCCAGCAACCCAGACTCCAGGTCTCCAGTGCTGCTATTGGTTGTCCCTAGGCGGCAATGGTTTAAACCTATTGCCTGCCGCCTAGGGGCCAGGCTATAAATTGCTGCAAGCTGCAGCCCAATTCTCAGTTCAGATCTTGCAAGCAATAAACCATGAGCTTCGTTGAACTCACTTGCCTCGTCTCCTTTCCTGTGCGAAGAACTCACTACACAACAATGTGAGGGCACTTAATCATTTCCAAATATTGCCTGTTGGGTAAAGTGTTATATGTAGCAACTCAGCTATTTGATTGTACAAAATTACTGCTGGGATCCTTTCCATTATGTGATATAATTCAGATGGCCATTTCCAGGGAGTTTTTGTGACAAGTATAAAGCAACTCCCTGATTGAGCATTCTGTGTCTGTAGTGTTTGGTGGTGCACATTTAGAATTTTTCAGCTATGACCTAATGTCCTCAAGACGAAGATTAGAAATGGAAAAACATCTAACTATTGCCAGTAATCCAACAAAATCAATATTGACAATAAATGTCAGGTGCTTTGAAAAGAACTCCAAGAGTGGCTTTATTATGAGCTAATTTCCTGGGAGGTATTTTCTGTTAAGTCTATGACTTTCTAGAATTCTGTTGGAAAAGATGCTGGTCAACTTACTAAACTAGATTATTCCTTTTTTCACCTGAAAGCTTTGGCTTTTCCTATTACTTAATTGGTTTGAAATTATTATAGTAGTTTAAGCATATCCTCTTGACTTGGACTGCCTCAGAAAAACTAATAATTACATTTAGTTCTTCCATGTGATTCAATATTGAGATCTGAGATTTAGCTGAGTGTAGGAACTAAAGAAAAAAGACAATATGTATTGAATCATACTGAACATTATTCCACAAAGATTTAGGGATTCCCCCCCCCCTGGAAGTGTTAGGAATCAGAGGATAATTTTCAGAATTTACTAAAGTGCTGGATGTACATACAGAGTCATTTCTCCTTGATCTGTTTGCGGATTCAGGGTGTTTTGTGTCAAAAATCTAAAATGAACAGTTAAGCCACAGTGGAGTGGGGGGTGGGGTTGTTTGCTATCTTTGAATCAATCTTGATTCCTGGTGATTGCCTAGACCAGGGGTAGACAACCTTGGCTCTTTTAGGACTCGTGGACTTAAACTCCCAGAATTCCTGAGCCAGCCATGCTCAGCCACAAGTCATGAAAGAGCCAAGGTTGCCTACCCCTGACTTAGACAAATCCCTACAATTTTATTGGTAAAATTTCAGAAGAGGTTTGCCATTGCCTACTTCCTAAGGTAAGAAAGCATGACTAGCTAAGGTCACACAGGTGGCTTTGTACTTAAGACAAGACTAGAACTCACTGTCTCCCAGTTTCTAGCCTGATGTCTTACCCACTATAACAAATTGGCTACTGTCTAAGTTAGGGTTCCCCACCCTCTGTGTTGTGGCCTGGTACCAGGTTGTGGTCCATTGGGAACCAGGCCTCGCAAGTGGTGGGCGAACGCATGAGCAAATGAAACTGTATTTGTGCAAGTGGCATGCAAATGCTCAAAACCATACACACACACACACACACACACACACACATACCCACACACCCCGCTGGCACCACCAATCCACAAAGCTGGAAAGGTTGGGGACTGCTGGTCTAAGAAATGGAGCAACAGAAAAATGTCAGGTAATTTCACATTTGAAACTTTAGCAAGATTCACCCCTCTTAACTGAGGTAAACATGACAACTGCCAAAGGCACCTTACTCAGCCCCAAACACTCAAGAATATACAGCAGATAATCACTAGAAAACTAAAATTAATTGTCTGAACATCCATACCTTCCCTTCAATGTGCTTATTTATTGTAAAAATAGTACTATGAACCAGTTTGGCATGATGATTAAGGATCAGACTAGAAACTGGGAGACCATGAGTTCTAATCCTGCTTGGGCACAAAACCAGCTGGATGACTTTGTATCATTCGCTTTCTCTTAGCCCTAGGAAGAAAGGAATGGCAATCCACTATTGAAAATCCTTGCCAAGATAACTTCAGGGACTTGGCCAGACAGTTGTCCAGACCGAGCTAGGAATCAGTCATGAATGAACAATAATAACAACAACAACAAAACATATTATACCGACAGTCATATATACAAGTTGGATGAAAAGAAAGGCAGACAAGAAAGTCACTGGCATAATGTCATCTGCCTGTGTAAGCTCACCGTAATTCGAGTTTTGTTATTCATCAATTTGCTGACATGTTCATCAAGGCTTCTCTTCTGCTGTTGCACATCTGTTATCAACATGGAGAGTTCCTCCTGAAAAAAGCAGATTTGCATTAGCTAAATTTGTGGGGAAAGGAAGTAAGAGAAACAAAACTATTTATCCATTTTAAAATGTATTTTTCATTGATGACCACCAAATGCTTCTTAGAGCTCACAAGGAGGGCCAAAACAAATGTGACTGCTCATGAGCCGTGGTGGCACAGTGGTCAGAATGCAGTACTTCAGGCTACTTCTGCTGACTGCCGTCTGTCTGCAGTTCGACAGTTCGATTCTCACCAGCTCAAGGTTGACTCAGCCTTCCATCCTTCCGAGGTCCATAAAATGAGGACCCAGGTTGTAGGGGGGGAATTGTTGTGATTCAGGGTCAGCCTGTGGGTTCGGCAGTTGGGTCGGACGATTCAGAGGAGGAGGAGAGGGGTGTTGGAGAGGTTGCTGAGGGTGTTGGAGAGCTTGCTGATGAGAGCCCTCAGCCAGGCCCCTCCCACCTGGTTACGATGCAGACCAAGCTGTGTGAGCCTGACAGCATGGATGAAGATGACCCACAGCTGGCCCTGTTCAAGGACGCCCGACGCAGGAGGCAGTCAATCAGGAGTAAACAGAGGAAGGCAATGGGGCACCTCGGAAGGAGGCAGAGAGAAGCCACGCCCTGAATTGTTTAAAAGGGGAATGCGTGGGAGGGCTGGTTTGCTGAAGGCAACTGTTTGAATAGCTCCTGTTTCCTGGTTCGTGTTTGCTCTCTTTGCTCTGTTTGCTCTGTTTTATGTTAATAAAGTTGGCAGGCTTAGTTCCAGCCTCTTGCCTTCTTGTAAAGTGGTTGTCCCTGTCTTTTCTGCAGGGCCGGTAGCAGGCTGGTACAGAACAGTTTGCCTTCAGCCTCCCACCCCTTACTATTATTATGGAGCAGCTACATGCTGAGAATGCCCAGCTCACCCAGCAACTCACTTTGTTGGCAGCTCAGGTGGCTCAATTGCAAGCTCAGGTCCATGCTGCACCCCCACCATCACCCCCACCCAGGAGAAAATGCCAAGTTGCGATGCCAGATAAATTTACTGGCAATCCAGAACTGTTTCCTGCTTTTCTGGGACAATGCCAAGTGTTGTGATTCAGGGTCAGCCTGTGGGTTCGGCAGTTGGGTCGGACGACTCAGAGGAGGAGGGGGGTGTTGAAGAGCTTGCTGAGGGGGTTGAAGATCTTGCTGATGAGAGCCCTCAGCCAGGCCCCTCCCACCTGGTTACGACGGAGACCCAGCTGTGTGAGCCTGACAGCATGGATGAAGATGACCCACAGCTGGCCCTGTTCAAGGACGCCCGACGCAGGAGGCAGTCAATCAGGAGTAAACAGAGGAAGGCAATGGGGCACCTCGGAAGGAGGCAGAGAGAAGCCACGCCCTGAACTGTATAAAAGGGGAATGCGTGGGAGGGCTGGTTTGCTGAAGGCAACCGCTTGATTAGTTCCTGTTTCATAGCTCCTGTTTCATGGTTGGTGTCTTGTTTTGCTCTGCTTTATGTTAATAAATTTGGCAGGCTTAATTCCAGCCTCTTGCCGTTTGTAAAGGGGTTGTCCCTGCCTTTTCTGCAGGGCCGGTAGCAGGCTGGTACAGAACAGTTTGCCTTCAGCCAACCACCCCTTACTATTATTATGGAGCAGCTACGTGCTGAGAATGCCCAGCTCGCCCAGCAACTCACTTTGCTGGCAGCACAGGTGGCTCAACTGCAAGCTCAGGTCCATGCTGCACCCCCACCATCACCCCCACCCAGGAAAAAATGACAAGTTGTGATGCCAGATAAATTTACTGGCAATCTAGAACTGTTTCCTGCTTTCCTGGGACAATGCCAGCTCTTTATCAGCGTGAGAGCAGCTGATTTCCCCACTGACCGGGATAAGGTGGGGTTTGTGTTAAGCCTTCTTTCGGGTGATGCAGCTCGTTGGGGCACGCCTCTGCTGGCTCAACCTAGTTGGACAACTTTGTGGGGTTTTGTGATCATATGCGTCTGATGTATGAGGACCCTATTAAGACGCAGACTGCTACTCGACGCCTGAAAGCTCTGAGGCAGGGTCAATGCCCCCTACAGGGCTATATCAGCGATTTTTGGCTGCTTAGCCAGGATTCCGCCTGGAATGAGGCTGCGCTTGTGGATGCCTTCCAGGATGGATTGTCAGAGGAGATGTTGGATGAGCTGGCCCGTGTGGATATTCCCTCAGACCTGAATGGGCTGATCCATCTCTGCCTGCAGATCGATGCTCGGTTGCAGCAGCGAAGGAGTCGCCGTGCCACCCCACAGACCCCTGCAGCCCCTGTTGTGTGTGAGCCCCCAGTTCAAAGGGAGGAGCCAATGGAGCTGGGTGCCGCCAGGTCTCGTCTATTGGTGACTGAAATGAACAGACGACGATCGGGGGGGTTGTGTTTTTACTGCAGGGACCCTGGGCATTTGGCTGCTTTTTGCCCAAAGAAGCGACAGCGGGCATCAGTGACCGAGTCTGCCCCGAGAAAGTCCCCTACTTTTCTGTCGGGAAACGCCCCGAGCCCGATCTAGACGGTGTGATAGATCGGGCGTCCCACAACAAAACTGAGCGACGTCTTTCCGATGCTGCCTGTGGACCTCCACGGCATCTGATATTGGAGGCACGTCTGATCCTTCCTGGCAAGCCAGAGGGGATTCCAGTCCATGCCTTAATTGACTCTGGGGCCACTACAAATTTTATGGACTCAGCATTTGTGGCCAAATCGGCTGTTCCCCAGTGCCCGGTGGATCCGCCCATGTTAGTGGAGACTATCGATGGTCGAGTGCTCCTGTCTAGGCCAATTATGGCCGCCACGCAACCATTATGTATGGCCATCAGTTCCCATGTGGAGGCCATCCAATTCTATATCACCTCAGATCTGCATTTCCCCGTGGTCTTGGGACTGGCGTGGCTCCGGGCGCATGACCCACAGATCTATTGGTCACAGAACTTGGTCACCTTCCCAAGCTTGCAGTGCGTGGACCACTCCCGCCATATCTGTGCCGGCCAGGTGGAGGGTTCCCCAGGGGTTTCCTTGCCTCCCGAACTGTCCGACTTTGCTGATGTGTTCAGCGAGACAGAGCCGGATCAATTACCCTCGCACAGGCCCTATGATTGCCCCATTGATTTAGTCCCTGATGCGCCTCTCCCAGTGGGCGTTTGTACTCCATGTCGGACCCCAAGTTGGCTGCATTGCGGGACTTTCTGGAGAAGAATTTGGCTCGCGGTTTCATCCGGCCCTTGTCCTCGCCAGTGTCTGCACCCGTGCTCTTCGTCAAAAAGAAGTCCGGCGAATTGCGGCTTTGCTGCGATTATAGAAAACTCAACGCCATCACGGTGCACAATCGTTACCCGCTGCCCCTCATCCCCGAACTCTTGGACCGACTCCGGGAGGCTAAGATCTTCACGAAACTGGACCTGCGTGGAGCTTACAACCTCGTCAGGGTTCGGCCAGGTGATGAGTGGAAGACGGCGTTTGGTACTCGCTATGGACATTTTGAGTACACGGTGATGCCGTTTGGCCTGACCAACACCCCCGCCGTGTTTCAGCATTTCATGAACGACATTTTCCGGGATTTGTTGGATCAGTTTGTCGTGATCTACTTGGACGACATCCTGATCTACTCCCCGTCGCGTGAGGTGCACCATCAGCATCTCCATCAGGTCCTGCAGCGACTCCGAGAACATCGGCTGTTTGCCAAGTTGGAGAAGTGCCAGTTCTACCGGGTGACCATCAATTTCCTGGGTCACCGCATTTCTCCTGAGGGCATCGCCATGGAGCCGAGTAAGGTTGAGTCTTTGCAGAGTTGGCAACCCCCGCGTCGCGTGAAGGATGTTCAGTGACTTCTTGGGTTCGCCAACTATTACCGAACTTTCATCCCTGGGTTTGCTGCCTTGACAGCCCCCCTCACCCGGCTCCTGCAGAAGAAGACTCGGTTCCAGTGGAACGCTCCAGAACAACGGGCTTTCCAGACTTTGAAGGAAGCCTTCATGAAGGAGCCCATCTTGAAGCATCCTGACCTGCAACGGCCGTTCGTCGTGGAGGCAGACGCCTCCGACATTGCCATTGGGGCGGTGTTACTCCAGGCAACGACGCCCAGCGGTACCCTCTTCCCTTGCGCGTACCATTCACGTAAACTGAACCCTTCGGAGCGCAATTATACAATCTGGGAGAAGGAGCTGCTGGCCATCAAAGTGGTGTTCGAGGCCTGGAGGCATCATCTGGAGGGAGCACGGCATCAAATTGAGGTCCGGACGGACCATAAGAATTTGGAAAGCCTGCAGACCGCTCGGAATTTGAACCAACGCCAGATCCGGTGGTCTCTTTTCTTTGCGAGGTTCGACTTCCGAGTTCGGTACATACCTAGCGGGCACAATCAAAGAGCGGATGCTCTGTCCAGGAAGCCCGAATGTTCCCGAGTGGAAGACAAGCTTCTGCCCAGGACAGTGATCCCCGTCGAGTCTTTTGCTGTGGTGCGGGAGCCAGTTGATATACGGGCTCGGATCCGGGAAGCACAGCAGCAGGAGGTGTGGGTGGCTCAGCGGAAGGAGGAGGTGGGGCCAGATTCTCCTTGGACAGTCACGGATGGACTCTTGTATTATCACGACTGGCTCTACGTTCCAGGAGGGCCACTCAGGGGACTCATCCTCAGTCAGTGTCACGATAAACGGCGGCAGGGCATTTTGGCCTGTTCAAGACCCTGAACCTGGTCTCCCGTACCTTCTGGTGGCCCCGAGTCTGAAATGACATCCAGTTCTATGTCACCTCCTGCATCCCATGCAGGCAGGCCAAGTCAGCGTCAAGGGCCCCGCCTGGATTACTGCAGCCCTTGCTGACACCCAAAAGACCCTGGGGGGCTGTGTCCATGGATGTCTTGATGGATTTACCCCCATCCTCTGGTTTTACGACAGTGTATGGTGCCACTAGTCGTATGTTCATTCAGCAGGTGTTTCGGCTGCACGGCCTCCCTGATAGTCGTCTCCCGCTTCTGGCAGGAGTTGATGCATGCGTTGGATATCAAGATTTGCCTCTCGTCCGCGCATCATCCTCAAACTGACGGGGGAACCAAGAAGGTCATCGGTATCCTGGAACAATATCTGCGCTGCTACGTCAATCTGCAGCAAAACAATTGGGTGGACTATCTGGCCATAGCTGAGTTTGCATTTAACAATTCGCAGCACACCTCCACACAGATGACACCGTTCTTGGCCAATGTGGGATATCACTCCCGGTTTTTCCCCCTTTCTCCTGTGGACTCACCGGAGCCGGCAGAGAACGACTTCATGGCAGAGTTACAGGTGATCCATCGATTGGTGCGACGTCAGTTAGAGAAGGCCAAGGCCGATTACAAAAGGTTTGCTGACCGGTCAAGGCGGGATACGCCTCCACTATCGGTGGGAGATCGGGTCTGGTTGTCCACCAGGAACCTACCGTCAACACAGCCGGTGAGAAAGTTAGATCACCGATATTTAGGACCGTTCCCAGTCGAGGCTGTCATCAATCCGGTTGCCTATCGCTTAACTCTGCCACATTCCCTGCGCGTGCACCCAGTTTTTCATCGGTCTCTGTTGCTCCCCGAGCAACCGGCCTGTCCACTCCGCCGAGCGGAACCTCCCCCATCAGGACCTCATGATGGAGACAGCACCCCCGAGTACGAGGTTGCCAGCATCAGGGACTCCCGTTGGCTGAAAGGTCGTTTCCAGTACCTGATTGAATGGAAAGGCTACGGACCAGAGGAGTTCACCTGGGAAGACGCGACCACCGTTCATGCCCCTGCTTTGGTGACCGCTTTTCATGAACAATTTCCATCCCGACCGCATCCGGATCGGCAGACCCGGGGGAAGGGCCCTGCAGTGCGGGATAGTGTTGTGATTCAGGGTCAGCCTGTGGGTTCGGTAGTTGGGTCGGACGATTCAGAGGAGGAGGAGGGGGGTGTTGGAGAGGTTGCTGAGGGTGTTGGAGAGCTTGCTGATGAGAGCCCTCAGCCAGGCCCCTCCCACCTGGTTACGATGCAGACCAAGCTGTGTGAGCCTGACAGCATGGATGAAGATGACCCACAGCTGGCCCTGTTCAAGGACGCCCGACACAGGAGGCAGTCAATCAGGAGTAAACAGAGGAAGGCAATGGGGCACCTCAGAAGGAGGCAGAGAGAAGCCACGCCCTGAATTGTTTAAAAGGGGAATGTGTGGGAGGGCTGGTTTGCTGAAGGCAACCGTTTGAATAGCTCCTGTTTCATGGTTCGTGTTTGCTCTCTTTGCTCTGTTTGCTCTGTTTTATGTTAATAAATTTGGCAGGCTTAGTTCCAGCCTCTTGCCTTCTTGTAAAGGGGTTGTCCCTGTCTTTTCTGCAGGGCCGGTAGCAGGCTGGTACAGAACAGTAATATGCTGATTCTGTAAACCGCTTTGAGAGGGCTCTAAAGGACTGTGAAATTAGAAAACATTCAGATATGAAAAAGAGAAATTGCAGAGATCACATGAAGTAACCTTCCACTAAGATTTTGAGTCATCTATATTAATGATACTATCAAATCCCCAGAGACTCAGTCAGACAAGGGTCATTAGATCCTTCAAACTGGATATGCAGGACTTGAGGTATATTCAATGTTCAAATATGCAAAACTAATCTTTCTACCATGAAACTACAGTGCCTTATTATAGAATATGAATTCTGCAATGCAGCGTTTAATCTGACTCAGTGGCTCTTTTTTTTTTAGCTTACATTTAAAAGAAAGGAAGTAGATGAAAGATGATCATAGCACAAACTTTGAAACATCTGGAGATTATGACAGTTTTGGAGCAGAGTTTAATTTGTGATTCAGTTCTGACTTTGAACTTATTTTTAGTGGTAGGATCTAGGCTTGAAACAATCTGAGTAATAATTTTATTATTTCATTTGCATCCTGATTTTGTGCTTAGACAAGCAATTTTTCAGAGTTGTTAATTAAAATATAAAATTAAATGTAAAAGCAGTCTATATACTACTAGAGCTCTCATGTTTATTGTTGTAACCTTCAATTGGGTGAAACAGTATATGATAGGACAACAATTTTTGAATCAATATATTTCAAATGGGGTAACTTAAAGAATGTGGCCAAAATCCAGGACTCCCATGGAATTGAAATTTTTAGTGCTATTACCCTGCTGTACTGTTATAATCAGCCACAGTCATAGGATCGTAATTTCAACTGCTCTCTGTCAGTTTCATGCGAGGAAAAAAAAACAAGGAAGTTGGAAGTTGTTCCTGCTCCCATTACTTTTCTGCTTGCCCATGGTCATTAGGTTTCTCTGTTTAGGTAGGGAAATATCCCTAAAATGATGAGCCAATTGGTCACAGGTTGTGACCTTAATGATTAAAAGTCTGGTAAAAGAAATGCATCTTTGTGGATATTTTAAATTCTGAGAATATGGCCAAATACTACGCTAAGGAAAAGTGATTTATAGCCTTATAGCCTGGGAGCCTGGAATTAGAGTTCCAGAAGGATGGTCTTCTGACTCCAGAAGCATCTTTAGATGGCCTTCTTCTGCAGCCTTTAACTGTTGAACTCAAGAAAAGGTGGTCCCTCAAATAGACTGTAAGCCATTTTGAATTTCAAGCCTGGGTTAACACAAAGTGCCACAGGTTATGCTCCAGCAAAAAAGTCAAATTATGGCTTCATGTGATTGGTCTGATTTATACAACATGTGAGACAGTGTCTGAATTCTTAAAATATGCTGAACTGTAAGCACAGTTCAGCTCCTATGCAAACTCGTGTCTTCCTTCATAGCTGGCTCAGCATGGAAGGGAAGGTGAGACCATCTGAGATCAAGGTCAGGATCTACAACTATCACATTATTAAAACGTGTATTTCACTAGTGGGATCAGCTTTGGCTATGCTACCATTCAAATATTCCCTTTTCTGGGCATGATTTTGTGCCTCACATTTTATCTCTTATCTCACTCAGTATCAGGCACTCATAGGCACGGGGAGTGCTGCACCTAGTTTTTATATTTCTGCGAATCACCCTCATTGTAACAATGTTATTCATTGTTTTCTATTGCTGCCCTTGAGAACAGGGTACTATCACGCATGATCCTTAAAAGGTAAAGGTAAAGGTTCCCCCGCACATGCATGCTAGTCGTTTCCGACTCTAGGGGCCGGTGCTCATCTCCGTTTCAAAGCCAAAGAGCCAGCGCTTGTCCGAGGACGTCTCCGTGGTCATGTGGCTGGCATGACTAGACGCCAAAGGCGCACGGAACGCTGTTACCTTCCCACCGTAGTGGTCCCTATTTTTCTACTTGCATTTTTACGTGCTTTCGAACTGCTAGGTTGGCAGAAGCTGGGACGAGTAACAGGCGCTCACTCTGCTACGCGGCACTCGGGATTCGACCCGCCAAACTGCCGACCTTCTGATCGACAAGCTCAACGTCCTAACCCACTGAGCCACCGCGTCCCTATATATGATCCTTAGACTTACATAATTCCCACCCTTTGAAAACATTACTCACACAGAGAGGGACTTGGGATATACGGCGTAGGGAGAGAGCTACAAAAATTCTGTTAAGGGAAGTATAGATTTCTGCTTTATAATAGCTACACAATTTTTTACTAGAATTCAAGTACTCAAGAACTTTCCCTTAAGTGAAAAGTTGTTTGTTTGAATCACACCAAGATTCACCTAATCCACCAATCAACAGACACAAGATGGCCCACCAAGGATGGTCAATTGTCTCTATTCTGCCTATGGTCTAAGCCCTCACTTCATCCGTGCAGTCATATACATACATACACATTCCAAGCACCTGCCTTCATCCTGCTGTAGACAGTGGAGATGGGCATGACTTTATGCTGCTGATGGGTACCAATGGTGCCGCAGAGACCACAAATCACTTCCTGGTCTTGCTCGCAGAAAAGGCTGAGGGGATTGTGGTGATCAGAGCAAGAGTTTTGATTATCATCTGAGTTGCCGATGGAATGAATTGCCTCAATGATGCGAGCCAAGTTGACATTGGGTGGTGATCTGCTATAGTCCACAGCCTTTCGGCATACTGGGCAAAGGAACTGTTTCTCCAGATCACCTGAGAGAGATACTACACAGGACTTGCAGTAAGAGTGTCCACATTGTAGCATCAAGGGCTCTTTGAAGAGCTCTAAGCAAATAGGACATATCAATTGGTCCTCAAGTTGATCAATGCTCAATTTCCGTGCCATTTGGCTGATTTACTTCTTCTTTTCTTGGCTGAATCCTGGAAGATCAGTGCCGAAAGGGAATAGACGTCAAATGTGGATTTAGCTGGGGAAAAGATAAGAATAGCCCTTCTTTCTTCCTTCTTATCTCCTGCAATAGGCAATAAAAGGAAGGATAAAGAGATTAATACAATCTTAGGGTACAGGAAGAAAAAAGTACCCTAAAACATACACTCAGGAAAGTAATAACAAACTTAGATTAAGGAACTTTGGGAACTTCTGGATGTCAAAGGTTTTGGGAGGAAGAAAGCTGAAAGTGTAATATTCAGTTAACTGCTATTCTATAACTATCAAGAGGAACAAAACAACTTCTGCCTCCTTGCTACTTTGTTTTGGAAATATTTTAAAAAAATATTTTGGGATCTCATCAGCTACTGCTATTTGCCAAAAAGTAATGCCTACGTATTCTGAGAAATTCTGCTATAGAGCTGATAAAATAATGGCATATGCTTTGCTAATATTGTTGACAAATGTATGATTAATTTAGGACATTTAAATGCCAGCCCAAAATATAAATGATCTGGGAGTATAAATGTCCAGAAAGGAATCTCAGAGAGGAATGAGCCATAACAGATATATCAGGTACTAGAAGGAGGTAATGTTTTCAATTTTGTACATTTTGTTGATGACCAAATTCAGTTTTGTGAATCCTTTGCCCCAAGCTGCAGACTTCTATGGAAACTGTGCTCTCTGTAGGTTCCCCCCCCCATATAAATGTATTTATGAAACCTTGGTTCACAAGAAGTACTGGCCCTGAAATCAGTTCTTGGAATAAACTAAACTGAAAGTAAATGCGACAAACTTCAAAATAATAAGAAAAAAATATTATCAAGAAGGAAAATAGTAGTCTTTCAATATTTTATGGCAGGCATCCTCAACCCCTGGCCTGCACAGCTGGAGGTAAGCGGCGGGCGAGAGAGAAACTGAAATCATCCCCCCAGTCTGTGGAAAAATTGGTGCCAAAAAGGTTGGGGACCGCTGTTTTATTGTAAGATGAGGAGTGGAAATTGAAGAAAGTACCTTCCAACAGTCACGTAGACCAGATCTGTTCATAATCTTTCTATCAAGGTATCCCACATTTTCTATTTATATTAACTCTTGAATACTCGAAGTACATGACCCAAAGCATATGCTTTGTTATATGCACCACAATTCTTAGGGCAGGCAAGTCTCACCGCCTCTTTACATTGTACAAACTGAAAACCAATATCCAAGGATATCTAACTTTTGATAGTAGTTCGGGTCAGTGGTCTGAATCTATTACCAGTAGGATGTTTTTGCTGAAATTCCATTGGAATCCTTCTAGGAGCAGCATCACCTTCACCCGCAGACCACATCTTTCTTAGTTTGTATATTTTCTAAACCCATTAGAGTGAGAAGTCAAAGAAAATATCCCTACCTTTTACAGCTCAGCTGCTCTTCTTTCAGATGCTTCTCCTGTAATCAGAGTATTTCTATCTAGACAAACCTCTGTACAATGATATATTAAGACTTCCTGATGGATAATTCTTTTACTATGGTAGATTTCAGACTTCTCCATCAAAAGTGACAAGGAAAGGCTCTCTGTCTAATTTCAAAAAAGAGAACTTCTGGAGTTGATGGCCCTCTGTTCAGGGGAGGATCTCCAGAAAGCAAACTGCAATGGCAACCACCTTTTCAGTCATGTGCTAATCCTTGGCACTTGTAGAGGCAACTCCCCAGCTACATCGCTGACTGACCAATGTATACTTGGAAAACTGGAGACAAACAAACCCCACAGTCTTTCCTTGAATGTTCACCTTGTAGAACAGATTTCCTTGTCCTCTTCACCTTGCTCCATTATTATTAGTTTGCTAGCTTTCTTTGTTAATTATTAAATCATTTTAATAATGGTTTTAAAATGCTAAATTGATATCGTATCATTATGGTAATCTGTGACAGTAATAAAGATTTGATTGATTTGGTGTAAATTCATCTTCATATTCAGTGCTAATCTAATATCTGGAATTTTTAAATTCACTTACGGTATATACTGTTGGTAAATCTCTTTTCCATTTTTTTAAGCTGTTCTTCTATTTTGTGTTTCTGCTCCTTTTTTAACCCAGATAGAATTGGAAGAACAAAAAGATTTGACTGATTTAATGACAGTTATATTATATCAACCATCAAAAACTGAACTACCAAAGCAAAAATACAATAGTTACAAAGGGGACATGTTCCTTGCAAAACTGACATTTGGATACGCTCCCTGGATTCAAATAAGGGGTATAGGAAGAAAGGAAGATACATTTGAGAATTTAAAGATACCAAAACCAAAACATGATTGGCAGAAAAAGAAGGCAAGAGTTAGACTTAAAAGACTGAACTTGTTTCTTTTTTGAGATTCCTAAAGAAAGACTATAAAAATATCTCTCTATGGATTAAGGGGAATCTCTAAAAATATATCACTGATTTTACATTTAGCTTTTACATTTGTAAAGGAAATATAACTCCAAACTATATTATAGAATTTGGAATGACATATTAAAAGATAATACTTTAATAATTGATGTACAGTTAAGATGCCTTATAGAATATTCAGTGGCTATTTTTGAACTATAGTATAGAATCTAGAATTTGATATATAAAAGATAGCATTTTAATAATTGTTGAACTGTTAAGGCAAAAATTTATTTTTAATAACTGGTGATTTGCTAAGCTATGCTAATAATAATAAAAATAAAATATCCTATTGCAATTAGATAAAATTTAAAAACAGGATATTGATATGTATTAGTGAAAATATATTTTGAATTTTCTTGATTGACCTGGTTATAACTAGAAATATACTAACTTGCTTATTTTGACTATGTAATTACTAAGGGAATTAGAGAGGGTATCTCTGTTGATGTAACCTGAACTATTTACAAATGGTTATTTCTGATTTTAATTACCCAACCACCATATTGTTTCACAAATACGTGTATATGTAAATATTAAAAATCAATAAAACTTGTATATATAAAAAAGATGTTGAGAGTTTGGAAAAAATTCAGAAAAGAGCAACTAAGATGATCAAAAGCCTGGAGACTAAAACATACGAAGAATGGCTGCGGGACCTGGGTTTGGCTAGTCTAAAGAAAAGAAGTAATAGGGGAGACATGAAAACAGTATTCCAGTATTTAAGGGGCTGCCACAAAGAAGAGAGGGTCACGTTATTCACCAAAGCACCAGAGGGAAGGACGAGAAACAATGGTTGGAAACTGATCAAAGTGAGAAGCAACCTGGAATTAAGGAAAAACTTCCTGACAATGAGGACAATTAACTAGTGGAACAGCTTGCCTCCACAAATCGTGGGAGCTCCATCACTGGAGATTTTTAAGAGACTAGACCAGGGGTAGGCAATCTTGGCTCTTTTATGACTCGTGGACTTCAACTCCCAGAATTCCTGAGCCAGCCTGGCTGGCTTAGGAATTCTGGGAGTTGAAGTCCACGAGTCATAAAAGAGCCAAGGTTGCCTATCCCTGGACTAGACAGTCACTTGTCTGAAATGGTATAGGTTCTCTTGCTTGAGCAGGGAGCTGAAGACCTCCAAGGTCCCTTCCAGCTCTATTCTATTCTCTTTAGTGCCATCTATGGACTTGATTCTTATAACCAGTTCTGATAGCCTTAGATCGGGGTCTCAAACTTGGTAACTTTAATACTTGTGGACTTCAACTCCCAGAATTCCTCAGTTCCAGCAGGCAGAAGTGAGAGAACTCGGAACGCTTCTTCAAACTGATTGTTTTTCACTCAGTTTAAGCCTACCCTTATTTTTTTACGGATGTAGAGTGATGGCTACAGTAAAACTGAGCATTCCCCATTCATTTCTGTGCGTGGCATTTTGCTTTAGTTCAGAAACAAAAAGGTAATCTCGAAACTCCTCGAGTTGAACGCTTGAAGCTGTGGAACTAATATTGCTCTATGAAAGCCTCCCTGCTTTGCGCACGCGCAATTCATTTCTTTTCTGAGCGCGTGCGCACTGAGGCTCCCGGAGTCCGGGTCCAAACATGCTGCGGCAGCGTCGGCAGGGAAGCGGCGCGGCGCTTGGTCTTTATGGGGTCGCTGCTTCAATCCTGGCAAGGCTGGAACGTCGGGAAGGTTCCCTTAAGACTCTAGTCTATGGAAGTCACTTCCCGGCAAGTAGACGGTCTTTGTACAACTTAAAAGAGTTTTTTTTAAAAAACATGGGGAGTGGGGCTGGGTAATAGATCCTCCACGTGTGAGGATAGACTATCTTTTTAGTGCTAGCTATGGGACGATAGTTACCTTCGTGTGTGCTCGTGGTTTTTTTTAGGAAGCGAACTTTTTGAAGCAGTTTAATGAATATTTTGGGTGCAATTTAAAACAAATTTTCTTATGCTCAAAATGTGGAGAAAAGCAAAGTTTTACATTTAGGCAGGAAAAATCAAAGATATAAGTACAGATTAGGTGAGACCTGGCTCAAAAACAGTAACTCTGAGAGTGGACGATCACCTAGCAGAAGCCAAAAAAGCTAATACAATCCTGGGTTGCATAAACAGAGGCGTAGAACCAAGATCTCGTGAAGTATTAGTACCGCTTTATAAAACCCTTGTGCTAGGGTTAGGCAACCTTGGCTCATGCTGGCTCGGGAATTCTGGGAGTTGAAGTCCACGAATCATAAAAGAGCCAAGGTTGCCTACCCCTGCACTAGGTCTTTACATAATGTGTCCAAAATATAATTTGAGCCTGGTTATTGTACTGAGTTGATTTGTTCAATTGTGCTTTGTTTTTTCCCCCTGACTATCCATGGTATTCTGCAGAATTTTGTCCAGCACCAAAATTCAAAAGTGTCAATACTCTTTCTATCCTACTTCTTCAAAGTCCAACTTTCACTTGCATAGAGTGTTTCAGGGAATGCCAATGCTTGTGCTATTCTGATCTTTCTACATTTTGACAAATCACAGCATCTGAATATCTTTTTAAGATCTTCACGGCTGCTGTACCAAGTGCTAGCTAGCCTGTAGTTCATTTCTTGACTGCTTGTTCCTTTACTATTGGTTGATCCTAAAAAGCACAACAATATACCACTTCAGTATCTTCAGTGCCAACTCTAGGACTGGTTGCTGTACCTATTGACATGAATTTTCTCTTCTTTATATTTAATTGTCCTCATCTTCTTTATATTAATCTTTGAGGGATATGGGCGGTTCAGAAATGTGAAACATTAAATAAATAAATAATGTTAATCCAGGTGTTTTTTTTTCACTTTCACTGACTTTCCTTACAAGAGATTGCAGACCATATGCATTGTCAGGTATCAGAGTAGTATCATCAGCATAATGCAAGTCATTGATATTTTTTCTTCCAATTTTAAAACCACACTTTCCCCCCCTCAAAATGTGCTTAGCATATAGAATGAGTAAATGAGGAGAGAGTAATACAACCTTGTCTCACTCCTTTGCTGACCTGGAACCAGTCTTTTCTCCTACGTTCCATCTGGACTATGGCTTTCTGTCTTGTGTCAAAGAGGCAATGTTTTGGGATTCTCATTTTGCTAAGAACCTTCCATAGTTTCACAGTTTATTTTGTTAGCATGTGAAACTAAAGATACTGTGTGATAGTTTCCACAAACTGTTAAGTCTCCTTTTTTGGTTTTGGTAGGTAAAACTGGCCTCTTCAAATATGTCGTCCCCTGTATGGTCTTCCAATTTGTTGGCATTGTTCGCTTAGTATCGTTATCAATTCTTCTGATTCCATCAACAATGTTCCTTCCTTTTGCAGAATACCCGGCTGCTCTATGCACTTATTTCAGAAACACTTCGTTATTCTTCTGTACTGGATTCCATCATAGATGCTGCTGGTTTGTTCTGTGCTGAAAAAAAGCTGCAGCCACATCTGGCCAAGGTGAACTGGTATGACTATTACTTATGAGAAAGGTTGAAGCCATTTTTATTACAAGCTAGATTCCATGGGGTTGCTTTCATTTGGTAACTGCAGGCACCATTCTGCATGGAAATACACAATCAGTGGCTTGTAAGTGACTTCAACCCTTGGGTTGCTCACATGGACAGATTTGGGGGAATCTGCAACAGCAGACCCTTTTTCTGGTCCTTGATAAGACCTTTGGAAATGGAGAGTGGAACAGTGAGAGAAGGGAAAGTCCAACAATATGAATGGGGTGGAATGTAGAAAAAGCATACAATGTCAGCTATTTGGTTTTTCCCCCTCTTTCACTGTTTTCTCTTGCTTCCAGAAGTTGCCCATCCATTTTTAAGAAGAAATTGGATAGCCATTTGTCCGGAATGGTATAGGGCAGGGGTATCATTTCATTGAGGGCCACATCAGCATTGCGGTTGCCCTCAGGGGGCTGGGTGGGAGTGGCCTGGGTGGGCGTGGCTAGAGTGCGTATGGCCTACTGGGTGGGCATGGCCAGCTCTACATCGTTCGCATCAAGGGTGCCTATGGGGGCCTGGGCAGGAGTGGGACAGATCTGAGGGTCTCTGGCAGGAGGAGGGTCTCTGGGCCAGGGCCAAGGCAGTGGGGGCCGTTCCCTCACTGTTTCCAGGATGGCTTCGCGGGCCGCATGAAACCACTTCACAGGCTGAATCTGGCCCCTGGGCCTTGTGTTTGACATGTCTGGTATAGGGTTTCTTGTTTAGAGCAAAGAGTTGGACAAGAAGAACCTCAAGATCTCTTCCAACTCTATTATTCTGTATTCTATTCAGTATTCTTTCTTTCTCCACCCAAGCCATTTCTCACGGATTTGTGGGAGACAAGGGATTACTGTTACCCAAATTCATTAGTCTGTTTCTTAAATATGCTGTTCATATTACTAGGAGATCATTGCAATGGGTAGAATAATCAGTGTGGTAATAGTGGTAAAAGTGTTGGATTAGGATTGAGGATACTCAACTTCCCTAAGCCATAAAAAGTCATTGGGCCCATCCTTTCTCAGCTCAGCTTGTAATTTGAGAATACAGATAATTCAGTAATTATATTCACAAGCCCATATAATGTGTCTTGAACATGTGGAGAAAAAGTATCATTTAATTATGACAAGTAAATAAATCCATGACTCAAAACTTTCAGTGCCTTCTTTCATTCTGTCTTACTGAAGACATGTTCTTACTTCCTTGCTGATGCTATCCAGGTGTGGCCTGTGCATCTTCCAGGTCTTTAAAAAGCTTTCCTGGAATCAATACGGCAGGTATCTCCTCAATCCAATCCAGTTGGATGTAGAGCCAGATGACCCACTCTTGGGCTCAGATCCAAGCTGTTTTCTCCTGCTCCGTTCCTTTCTTAGGTGCTGGTATATGACTTACTCATTGGCAAGGGGCTTCGTGGTGGAGGACGTGGGAAGGCCCTAGTATTGAAGCATCACGCACGTCTCCAGGCTGAGCTTGCCCGCTTGAAAGTCCAGAAAAAAGTGAGCCGCAATGAAGATCTTCTGCCACCAGCAGGAAACTCTGACAAAGGTAGATGCTCGGAATTTTTGGAAGAGGTCAGAGGTAGAATTTAAATAGACTGCAGTGTTATATCAGCTGCAACTGGAAAAAAAATAGGGAAAAAAACTTTACAGCTTTTGGAAAGCCTGTCTAAAGTGTTTGCCCAAATGTGGCAGCAATAGTGCAGGCTTTAATACGGTGCGTCTGAAACTAGGGACAGCTAGTTAGCCAGCCAAAGTTGGATTTGTGTTAAGTCATAAATGAGATTTATTTGGTTTGGCTTGTATGAACCAGCCATTATGGTTCATAAAATACGGCTTATGAATTACTGTGCTGACCGAATCCAGAAAACTGGAAGCTACTCAGGCCGTGGTGAAACAAACTTAAGTATAATGTGTGAACGAGGGCAATGCCTGTGAATAGCTTTCTTCCAATCTGGCTACAATCTGTATTCTGGCTATGTGAGATGATGTTCTTGCCAGATCAAAATGGATACAAAAGACAAAGCAGTTACATGTTACGGAAAACCCAGGAACTTGATTTCAGAAGATCCCTGTCTCTTTGTTTTCCAGCACTTCAGGTGCCGCGCTATGTCCGAGTGAACGTATTGAAGACATGTGTGGATGATGTCGTTGATTACTTCAAACGCCAGGGTTACTCTTACCAGGGCCAAGCAGGCCGGTTAGTTTAGTCTTCTCCAACCTCTGCTCCGTATCTCAGGAACAGGCAGGCTCTCTGTCTCCAGACTGTAGTGTTGCAGACTTGGGGGAATCAGCAGTTGCTCACCATTCCTCCTCTCATGTGCAGCCACAAGGAAGAGACTGAAAGCCTGAATTTTCATATCTGCAGCTTATCCTAAAAAACTGAGTCCAATCTGGTTATAATGGATGAGACACAACCAGGAAATGCGAGGACTTTTAAGCTAGCGGGATTTTGAGAAACAAACCTAGAAGTAGGCAGTAGAACATCACTGTCAGACCATTGCCAAGGAGATGACATAGGCATGCCTGTGAGGCAAACCTGGCTTGAAGGAGACTTAGGTTTGCTTAAAACTAGCCTGTGCTCACTGGCTACAGTTAAGCTGAGTTTACCCCAGTAAAGGGTAACGTAAGATGCTGCAGTTGGCACCCTTACTCGATTTTAGGCCAGATTGAAAGAGGAAAAAGGATTTGGAGTCTGGGGGAAGTTAGTTTTCATCCACATAATACAAAAGTAGACCAAATACATTTGTGCTTGCCACTCTGCACCAATTTATTATTATTATTATTATTATTATTTGGATTTATATACCGCCCCTCTCCCAAGGGACTCTCTTCCCTCCCATAACCCCTTTTTTGAAGCAACTTTTGCTGGCTCTTTCATCTCTGATCCTGCTTTTCTGCCGCAGAGCAAGAGGCTTTTGACAAGAGACCAAGTATCTCTCCACATTACTTACCTGATAGATACTTTCTTCATTGATGGACAGGCTTATTTGTGTCATGCTGCTTGCATTCAGAGAGCTCTGCTTTCTAACTCCAGTAGGGAAGAGTTTCTTAGCTTGGTGAAGAAGCAACAGTTTTCCATCTTTATTACTATCATTTTCAGTATGGAGGAAGTGATCTTATCCGGGAAGAAATTCCTGCTGGACCTCCATCTTCCTGACCTGCTGATCTTCCCTCCTCAGGCAGACCTTCATGAGAACCAGCTCTATCAGGCTGGACACATCATTCTCCAGGACAAAGTGAGTAGCTGGGATAGGACACGATGGCCTGGTCCCTCCACCTGGATCAGTGGGAAGGGCTGGTGGAGCTGTTTAGCTGCCAGCTGATCTGCCTTGATGAAGTTGCCCAACATAGTCAGACTCTTTGATGGCCTCCCTCTTCCTTCCAAGTGAGCTTCTGGCTGGTTTCAGGCTTTTAGACTTTTATGCTATTGTATTGGAAGTGTTTCCTATTTCATCTTGCGATATCTTACCACTTTTCATTTTGTGATAAATTCTCCAGATGAAATATAGAAATGTCTGCTTAGCTTTAATAAGCTGTTACTCGCCAAAAAAAAAGAGAGAGAGACATCATTCATCATTGCATCCTTCAGTCTCGAGAGACTATGGTATCGTGCTCTGGAAAGAGGTCCTAAAGCAGCATCTGGTGTGGCTAAAAAGGCCAATTTGAGAGTGGCAGTCCCTTCCACACTGAGGGCAGATACAATCTGTCCCCTGTCCAGCCCCCAGATTTCGCTGGTTTGGGGACTGCCTCTTTGCCTCAGCCTGCCGCGCAAGTGTCTTCGAATTGGAGAAGGCCATGCTGCGTCTTTAGCCTCCAACCTGAGCGATCAGAGGTCAAGGTTTCCCAGCTGTTAATGTCCATTCCCAGGGCCTTTAGATCCCTCTAGCAGATATCCTTATATCACAACTCTGGTCTGTCTCTGGGGCGCTTTCCTTTCAGTGGGCATTAAATGTTTCTTGACAATGTTTGAGAAGCTGCTCTTGAGGCTGGGGGATATGGAAAGAGGGTGATGGGCCTGCCATATATGGATAAGTGCATTTATCTCACGTGTGTGTGTGTGTTTGTGTGTATTTTAACCCTAGGCCAGCTGCCTCCCTGCCTTTCTCCTGAATCCTACTGTAGGGTCCCATGTGATCGATGCCTGTGCTGCTCCTGGCAATAAAACCAGCCAGCTGGCTGCCATCATGAAGAACAAAGGGTAAGGGGAAGGAAAGGCAGTACCATGTATATATATGAAAATGTTTTAGGCAACATTCTAGGGTACAGAATCCTCTGTGGCAGTTTACAACACAACAATAATTTCTACAAAGATCCGGCTGATAATGATAATGTAGCATTTTTATTAGGCTTCCAGAAAGACCTGGAATAAATTTTGGGAGCACCTGTTCTCTAGGTTTGCATGGTATTAGCATTCCCCCCCCCCTTTCCCCATTTCCTCCCCCCTCATCTAGTCAATTTTGCAGATCTGATTGGTGAATTGAAGGTTGCTCAGTTCTTAATCCCTACCTCTGGTGCTGCTGAGCATTATGTATCTGCCTTTCCAGCTTCCTTTTGCTCCAGACAATCTCCTTTGTTTCCTCCTTCTGGAAGCAGAGGTGAAGAATTTATGCAGCCTCAAATCAGCCCCCCCCAACAATATATTCCTTCTGTAGATCTCCTTGCTATAGTCCAGGGGTGTCAAACTCAATTTCATTGAGGGCCGCATCAGCATTGCGGTTGTCCTCAAGGGGCCGGGTGGGTATGGCCAGGGTGGGCGTGGCCTACTGGGTGGGCGTGGCTAGAGTGCATATGGCCTACTGGGTGGGCGTGGCCAGCTCTACATCGTTCACATCAAGGGTGCCTATGGGGGGCTGGGCAGGAGTGGGACAGATCTGAGAGTCTCTGGCAGGAGGAGGGTCTCTGGGCCAGGGCCAAGGCAGTGGGGGCCGTTCCCTCACTGTTTCCAGGATGGCTTCGCGGGCCGCATAAACCCACTTCGCGGGCTGGATCCGGCCCCCGGGCCTTGTGTTTGACATGTCTGCTATTGTAACCTAAATTTCATCCCAGTTGCAGGTTGATTTTTTCTAAAAAAAAAAAACACCAAACACTTGTGTGGTTGAGTGGTATGAGAAAGGATAATACAATCTCAAAACTCTTTTCTACATTTCTTAGCTGCTTAGTATCTGCTTTCTTCTTCCAGCAGCTCTCAGTTCTGCAACCTTTCTCCTTCCATACTCTCTTTTGGAATAATGGGAATTTTCCAAGGCAAAGTTTAATTTACTCCAAATGTATAATTTAGATTTTTACATTTAAGATAAAGCAATTTCTACTACTGGAAAATAGTAGTTCTCTGTATTCTCTAAATAATATTCAACTATTTCCAATGTGTTAAAAGTTTAAATTATTATCTAAAACAGACATGTCAAACACAAGGCCCGGGGGCTGGATCCAGCCCACGAAGTGGTTTCATGTGGCTCACGAAGCCATCCTGGAAACAGTGAGGGAACGGCCCCCATTGCCTTGGCCCTGGCCCAGAGACCCTCCTTCTGCCAGAGACCCTCAGATCTGTCCCACTCTTGCCCAAGCCCCCATAGGCACCCTTGATGCGAACGATGTAGAGCTGGCCATGCCCACCCAGTAGGCCATACGCACTCTAGCCACGCCCACCCAGTAGGCCACGCCCACCCAAGGCCATACCCACCCGGCCCCCTGAGGGCAACCGCAATGCTGATGCGGCCCTCAATGAAATTGAGTTTGACACCCCTGATCTAAAATATGCCAGTGATCTTTATAGAAACCATGGGATACAGTCATAAATATTACAGTAGTTTTTTCAATTTACTCCCAAATTTGCAATTTTCATTTGCAATTTATATTTTGGGATTTAGGCGAGAAACCCCTGAGACAATTGTGCATGGCTAAATATGAGTTATTTCACAGTTTGCAGCTGTTTGTTTAGTATATTTAGTTTAGTTTAGACTTTGATCACAGCTTAATTCATGTAAATAATCATATTTATACAAAACAGCCTTCCCTCAAGAAATTCTTAAGCAGAAAAAAATATCTATCTCACCTGCCTCTTAAATTACTTGATGAAACTCTTATTTTGTAGCATTCATACATTTATGCTTGTCATTCTGCATCAGTTTATCCAAAAGCGCAAATTAAAAGAGTGATCATCTGAGGAAATCTCCACTGGATTTTGCTGGAGGTTTTATAAATACACTAAATAACATATTACTTGTTTATAAATGATACATTAAGAACATTAAGTCAGGTCTGTGTTTGCTAAGAAAGTTTCTGTTTAAATTTAACATTTTCATCATTTTTTTTTTACCATGGCCTCAACATTTTTGGAGAGTTTACTTTTGTAATCTAGAGGGGCTTGTGTCTATAGTTGGATTCATACAAATCATTCTAAAATGATTTTTTTGTTGTTTTTAATTGGCTTAGTATGTTGCATGAATCTGGTCATTGTAGATTGTGGATTAATAGTGTGTGTGAACCCAAGGTATCTTCACCGGTGAAAGAACCCGTAATATTTGTGACCCTAAGAACACTACTTGAAGAGTTTTGAAGGTTGTGAATGTCTATGGAGACTCTCAGTCTTCCAGGTCATAGTTGTCCCAAAGATGCTTTTTCATGAGGCAACTGGACTTTCTTGTTTTTCTTTGAAGATGTTCCTCCATAACAGACAAAGAAGAAAACAATAAACGAAGCAATGTAGTCATTCCATACATTGCAGGAATATTGGAAAAGCTCAGGAGGATCTTCAGCCAACACAACATACATGCACACTTCAAACTCAAGAATACACTAAGAAGCTTGTCCACCCCAAGGATAAAACACCCAGACACAAATTGAGCGACGTGGTATATGCAGTACAATGCAGTGAGCCATGTGCAGATCTGTACAGTGGGGAAGCAAAACAGCCACTTTATAAACACATGGCACAATATAGCAGAACAAACTCATCAGGGCAAGATTCAGCAGTCCATCTGCATTTAAAAGACAAAGGCCACTCTTTCGAAGACAGCAAAGTCCACATTTTGGACACGGGACTGCTGGTTTGAAAGAGGGGTCAAAGAGGCCATCTGTGTCAAAACTGAACAGCCCTCTCTCAACAGAGGGGGAAGGATACGATATCATCCTTCTCCAGTCTACAACACAGTCCTTTCAATAGTTCCAAGAAGGCTCCACAGCAGGGGTCTTCAAACTTGGCCCTTTTATGACTTGTGGACTTCAACTCCCAGAATTCTTCAGCCAGTGTGCCTGACTGAGGAATTCTGGGAGTTGAAGTCTACAAGTCTTAAAAGGGCCAAGTTTGAAGACCCCTGCTCCGCACCCATTTGTACTACTCAGGTGACCCTGATGACACAGATAAACCTCCAAGTGGCCTCAAGGACTCTCTTAAAAATACAAATTACCAGCTGCCTGCAAGGAGTATAAATCCTTCCATTCCCCACCATCCTGTCAGAGCTGAAGAAGCTTCTTGGATGAGAAGTGAAACATCTTCAAAGAAAAAACAAAGTCCAGTTGCCTTGTGAAAAAGCATCTTTGGGACAAGGTTGTGAGTGGTTTTTAAGCACCCATTTCTTCCCTTCAAAGCCTGCAAACCACAAAACGGTTTGGAGGCTTCTTGCTAACTGCCCCAAAGAGACACAATGGGAAACTGGTTTTGCCCACTCCCCCTCATCCTGTCTATGGGATGACAAAATAATTAAAGTGTATCCTTATAAGCCACAAGAATATGGTTACCTTGGATATTTTTGTTGCTTGAACCCAGTCTATATTTTTGTTGGTTTAATGACAGAACTAACTATTGGCTGCAAAACTACTATTATCTTTTGTAATGTAACTCCTGGACACCCTTCACACAGAGGGATGAACTTTGAAGAAATAAGCTTCCAGTCTTTGTAGGTTTCTGGATGAGGCAGCTCTCATTTGATTCTTCCAACTAGAAAGCAAAAAGAAGTCAGGTTAGAGAAAATAGATCCTGTCTTCTCAAGTCTGTCCTTCGGAATGCCCTGCAGATGACTAAGCTTTGGGTCACTTATCTTGGAAAGGAAAAACTGCTTGTGGTGAAATTACTGTTTTCACCTTTCTCTCCTGTGGAGGTATCTGATCTTATGCCCATGTGTCCATGGCCACTCAAAACTTCCTTCCGTCTCTTGAAATGCAGACAGATCTTTGCCTTTGATCTTGATGCCAAGCGGCTGGCCACCATGAGCACTATGTTGGTACGGGCAGGGGTCACCTGCCATCAGCTGGCACACCAAGACTTCTTAGCAACAGATCCCACTGACTCCAAGTACAGCAAAGTGAGATACATTCTCCTGGATCCTTCATGCAGCGGTTCAGGTGAGTAAAGGTGGAGGTGGATTTCCAGCTTGGACTTATATTAAATACAAGCTTATTAGGAAAATGGATGAGAGATCATCAAGGTATTTTCTCTGCCGCCTGCAATTGCAACAGTCAAGAATATTCTAAAAGCCCCAAGGCCATACATTGTGCCTTTTTATCCAAGATAGGAAGTTGACAGCCAATTAGAGCAATTGGAAATGGTTTTTGGGAGGAGGGCCATTTATGATTTGACTTTCAGATATAATGATGATTTTTTTCCAGGTTAAGTGTAATAGAACGGAGTTGATCTGGGTTTGTATACAGAGATTTACAAGCAAATTTTAAAAAGATAACTATATGGTTCCAGAGCCAAATTTCCTACTTCTCCAGGTAAATAAAGACGGGTATCTTTAAGTAGATATCAAGACTGAGAGCCCAATATATACCAGTGTGCTGCCTCCCTGGAGGCCACGTTTCGACAGCTACTGAGGCGTATGATGTCTGTTTCTGTGGCAGGTATGGTCAACCGCCTGGCAGAGGAGGAAAGCACCTCCCTGCCTACGCGACTGCAGTCGCTTGCTGGGTTCCAGCGAAAAATGCTGGCACATGCATTGCGGTTCCCTGCCCTTCAACGGCTGGTTTATTCCACATGCTCGGTGCACAAAGAGGAGAATGAAGATGTGGTGAAAGATGTGTTGGAGCAGGAGGGAGAAGCCTTCAGGTACAAGAAGGTGGTCAAACCAGGGTCTGCCTTCCTGGAGCTGGTAGAGCTTGGGCTGAAAAGTGGCTTGGGTCTTCCTTGCTACTATTTTAAGGATTGGTGGTGGAAACGACTGTATAAAGCTAGAAGTCTCTTGGAAATCAGTATAGATCAGGGGTAGGCAACCTTGGCTCTTTTATGACTCGTGGACTTCAACTCCCAGAATTCCTGAGCCAGCCATGCTGGCTCAGGAATTCTGGGAGTTACAAGTCCACGAGTCATAAAAGAGCCAAGGTTGCCTCCCCCTGGTACAGATCATCCTCTTGATACTTGATGCCCTCCTAGTGTGTAGACCTACAGCTCTCTGATGTTTCCAAACATGATCAAACTAACTGGATTTCTCCAGTGCTTTCATCTTGTTGGCCATTCATGACAAATACATTTGAAATCAACAATCCTTCTATCTTCTATTTTAGGGGCTGGGACAGCTGGGGACAGGGACGAAACTTTCCAGTTTTATAGCCATTAGGAAGTAAAGCTTCCTAAGTTAAACGCAACTCTTGGTGATTTCAGGGATATTCCATGTAGGTACCATGGCGGCAGCATAGCAGTGGTTTGCTATTGCCATTTTCTAGGATGTTAGATTTCCCAGTCTAGAGGGCTACCTGGTATTCAAGAATAACAAGGTCTGGACCCCGGATCGGCCAAGGTGTTAGATGCTGCCATGCAGCTCATTAGACAATTTTGAAAGGTGGAAGTTTGCTTCCCTGGTACGACTGCAAGGTAGTAGGCAGCAGTGTTAAAAGGACAGGGAAGCATTGAGTTCTTTAAAGTACTTCTCTGCTTTTCTTCCTTGGAGATTGGTAGAAGTCCTGCCATCCTGGACCCCTCGTGGCTTACCTGTTTTTCCTGAAGCTAAGTGCTTTCTCCGAGCATCGCCAGAAGAAACACTGACTAATGGATTCTTTGTAGCAGTGTTGGAAAGGAAGCACACAGAAGCACATGCTGCAAGGTGAAAGAATGCTCTCTTTGTACCCTGTAAAGGTAGTCCTTGATTTACAGCTATTTGTTTTGTGACTCTTCAAAGTTAGTGATGGCATGGGGAAAAAGTGACTTATGACCAGTTTTCATTGAACAACTATTGCAGCATTCCCATGGTCATGTGATCAAAATTTGGGTGTTTGGCAGCCGGCATGTATTTATGACAGTCCTAGGGTCATTTGATCACCATTTGCAAACTTCCCAGCTGGCTTCCGACAAGCAGTCAATGGAGGAAGCTAGATTTGCTTAGCAAACGCATGATTCACTTGACAGTTGTAGTGATTCGTTTTACAACTGTGGCAAAAGTTGCAAAATCAGGCACAACTCGCTTAACTTTCTTAGCAACAGAAATTTTAGGCTCAGTTGTGGTTGTAAGTTAAGAACTACCTATATGCTCTAGAGCAGGGGTGTCAAACTCGCAACGTCACACGACATGTCGCGACATATCGTGAGTTTTTTTCCATTGCCGGCAATGGGGTGGGTGCGGTTTCGGCATGACGCATCCAGCCCGCGGGCCGGCAGTTTGACACCCCTGCTCTACAGCATAAATACTCTTATATATGTTCTCTATGCTCTATATTTCTGTTATTAAAAAAAAGTATGATTCCCATCTTTCAGAAAGTCTTAAAGGATTCTGGAGGTCAAACCTATGAAGTTTGTGACTCTCTGCCCTCAATCCTGGCAACAGGATCCTACTTCACAATTGAGATAAGCTTCAATTTATCTTACAAACCTGCATTATCGGGCCCAATAAGCCATGTGCCAGTCTTGAATTAGACAATAGGCAGTCTAAATAGAAACTGAGGTTTTTTTCAGGTGCAGAGGTGGTTCTGTCAAAGCACATCTTGTTAGGAAGAAACAGTAATTTCTTTTCCACATAATACAAGACTCAAATGTTACAGGCAGGAAACAGATTTTATTTCTACAAATAGGCAGCCAACATCCATCTGCCTGTCTTCTCAAGTCAGTCATGGGAGAGTCCTTGGTGCAATTTAACATCATCTCTGCACTAGATGAAAGTTCCATTTGCATGGCCACAGACTCCCCTTATGTTAATCTACTCTATGCATAACTTGTATCTTCAGAGTTTTATTATTTTGCTTGATGGTTTTGCATATTTTGAATTAGTCTTAATATATGTTTCAAATACTTATGTCCTGATTGCATTTTTTTATATAGGAAATAGCTTTTTGTTCTTTGTGGTTTTGCTTATAGTTCTGCAGTGCTGCTTTCAGAGGCTGGCAGTAAATTAGAAACAAATCCCAATCCAGCAACCAGGAAACGAAAAAAGAAGAAACAGATGGCTTTTTCAAATAAGTGAAATTCTTTAGAAGCTTACTGGTCTTTATCAATGGATTTTACAAGAGAAAGACCTTGGATGGAAATAAAAGTGAACTTTTCAGTCAGTCAGTGTGGACATACTGAAATGGGAACTTGCAGAATACCGGTTTTTGGCAAAAATATTGTAAACCATGGACATGTAACCACAGGATACTGCAACACTCATAAATGCAGGGCAGCTGTTGAGCGCCCAAGGTTGGGGCAGCCATCAGAACTTGAAACCAGGCTGTAATTACCTTTGAGTGTGTGTGTGTGTGTGTGTGTGTGTGTGTGTGTGTGTGTAAAAGACCACCTGTATGGAGGTCTTGAGAGAAATTGAGCTGGAAAGTTGATGCCTATCCTGTGGAAGAGGCCTCTTTTCAATATTTGTAGGAAACAGGTAGGAAAGGAAAGTGAAAACCACTGGAACAGAGACTAGCATCTTTTATTGATCTGTCAAGCCACTCCAGGAGGCTATTTGGCCAAAAAGCAGAGTAAAAAACATTCTGGCTCAAGCAGTTTTATTTTAAATCAACATAAGCAAGGAAAAGGAATTGCACAGTCACACTAAAACCCTTGACAGGAATGATCCAAGTCTCCAATGCAACTTTTAAAAAAAGTCAGCCCATTCTTTTTATTTTTACATACTTCATTTCATTCACACACAGCAATATCTTGGTAACAAAAAGGTGCTCTACCTTTCTAGGGTGGGTGGGGACAGTTGCTTCCCAGTTGGAGAAATGACTGGTTCATTGCAGATTTGGGGCACCAAGAAAACACCTCCCCATATTGCTGGCAGAGGACTAACCACCCACCCCTGCCTTAGGTGGAGAGATGAAATATTAGCTGATATTATGAAGAATACTAGTTATTTGGTCAATATTAACTAATATATTAAATGTTGGATGGGATTCCTGAAGATGACCCTTTCCCCCAACAAAGTTAGTCTCTGTCCCAAGCAATCACTGGAGTGGCCGTTCTTTTACAAGCCACACATCTGCCTTCCCTCCAAATGACAAACGCTGACCCAGAATTCACTTTCCCAGCACCACTTAAACGTGCAAGAGCTCTCAAGCATTATGGAACAGACTGAGCCACACTCACATTATTCAACAAACACATGAAACACTGACCTGTGAAGCCCGAGGGGTGGCGGCAGCAAGAAAGCAGATGTCCCCCCCCACACACATACAACTTCCCTATAAGCCCTGTTGTCTTGTAACAGCACAGGCAATTTGCTAATGAACAACTTTGTACTTTCACACCTCTATGAACCAAGCTTGAAGGAATTTAAAGGCAATTTAGCTTAAATATAAAAATAAAGTTTCACTTTGTTAAAAAATGTTTAAATATTTTTTTTTAAATTTAGAATTAGGCAGGCTCACGCACACATTCACACCACTGGCAGCTGGCCTGACTTCCAAGAAGAAAATTGGCTGAGAAGAACCGTTTTTTGTTGCCGAGCTGCTTGTCTACCCGCAATGGCTGACTGCTGTGACTCAAGCTCTTTTTAAGTTGGAAAAAAAAACACCAGATTTCAGCCAGAGCCCCATGGGGCTTATGATTTTACTCTTCTGCCTTAGAAACATTTTTCCTCCTTACTCCAAGACCCAGCACAGAACAAGAACTTCCCACAAAGTCCTGGAGCCACCAAACATCAGGGAGGCATCCTTCCCGTCTTCCTCTGAAGGCTTTTGAGTCCAGACCCAAGTTGGCACTTCCAGCCTTCCAAGTTGAAGTCTTCACACTTCATTCAGCACATGTAGCCATGCAGTGACTGTCCACACCCAATTAGGCAGGGTTCGTCTCCGTTGGAGACAGGTCCCCTGAAAAATGTTTACAACAAGTCCGGCATTACCAACATGCCGCCACACATACAATTCAATTCTTCCTCCAAACTCAATTCACAGAGCAATAAAAAAACCACAAACATACTGTGAGCAAAACACAGACATTTGAAGGCAAGGAGAGGGAAGGGCAGGGGGAAAGGAAAGGCTGCATAGATGGAAAGCTGTAGGGGTGAATGGCAGTCTTCCTCACCAAACGCTCATGGAAGAAGCATACCAGTGGGGGAGATCCCCCTGGACCTCTGATGCCAAGACGTTTCTCCATTTCATGTCACCATCCAACCACTTCTCTGCTGTTAGGCTCTGTAGCCACAGCTAACCATGATTGTCCCAACTTGGCTAAAACACATGAAGCCAAAAGGTTTTGGCAAGAAAGGGTGACTATCCCAATGGGACATAGGGGTCTTACTGTGGACTATGTTTTGATGAGAATTTGGATCAAGGAAGCCCTGGAGATTCTCTAGAAAAGGCTTCCAAAGAGGGAAGAGAGTGAGGATGAGAACTAACAATTGGTTTCAATCAGAAATATTTAAATGGCTAAAAGCCAAATACTTTCCCCGACACCCTACTCCCTTCACTAAGCAGCCAAAAGGGAATGAAGTTAAGGGCAGAGAAAGAAGGGAAGATTAATGGGAGAGGTCCACATGGAGAAGGGAAAATAGAGGATATGTACATTTTTTTCATCCAGACTCAGCTGTAGACTGTTCAAGTAAAAAGGGCTTAGTTTCTCCTATCCCGTTTGAAGGGGTAAAAATCACTCCAGAATAGCTTCCTGTGGCTGTTACAGAAAAGAGACTCCCAGGATAGTCCAGCTGAAGATGCACACCAGAATAAGTCTTCCTTGGGTAGTATTAGGAGGATCTGACAGCAGATCAACTGGGAGTTGAAGTCCAGGTAGGAAGCTGCTCCTGGTTACTTTTTACGAGTATGCTGCCTCCGGGCCTGCAGCCGTTGGCGGGTTCCTGTCTTGGATCCTGCTCCAATTGAGAAGGTGGGTATTGCTGGCCCTGCAGGGACAGAAAAGCAAAAGGTTTTCACAAGAGGTTGTTTGGGCATAGAAAGTATGTCAAATAACCGGTGGGATTGCGTAGCATGCTACTCTTAAGTGACTTTCAGTCTCTGGATTCTTTCGAAGAATGTGCCATCAGCGTCTGATAAAGGTAAAGGTTCCCCCGCACATGCGTGCTAGTCGTTTCCGACTCTAGGGGCCGGTGCTCATCTCCGTTTCAAAGCCGAAGAGCCAGCGCTTGTCCGAGGACGTCTCCGTGGTCATGCGGCCGGCATGACTAGACGCCAAAGGCACATGGAACGCTGTTACCTTCCCACCGGAGTGGTCCCTATTTTTCTACTTGCATTTTTATGTGCTTTTGAACTGCTAGGTTGGCAGAAGCTGGGACGAGTAACAGGCGCTCACTCTGCTACGCGGCACTCGGGATTCGACCCGCCCAACTGCCGACCTTCTGATCGACAAGCTCAGCGTCCTAACCCACTGAGCCACCGCGTCCCTTATCAGCATCTGGTACTTAATGCCAATAATTTTAGATTTAGAACTATAATGTCAACCCTTCCTTATTTTAACAATGTATTTTGTTTTAAATCCCCCTCATCCCCTTGCCCACAAAACAAGCCAAAAAACCTGTTCTGAGGTGATTTAACTTTCTCTGTCTGATCCTTGCATTCTAAATGTTGCAAAAAGATTGCCCGCCTTGTATAAACGGAATGGCCCCCTGCCCACCAAGTTCCAAAATCCTTACCAAAAGCAGTAGGTGTCACTCCTCCAAAGGTGGGGGTGATGGGTGTCGCAAAGGAAAGGTTGCAGCTCCCTACTGTGCCACCACCTGGAGTAGGTGTACTTTGCCCAAATGTAGGCGTGGGAGTTCCTAACCACAAAATAGTAGCAAAATGAAGTGTCTATTAGAGAATGTGTTCACATTATGGAGAAACAAGATCACCAATCCCTGCCTGACACTGTCAGGGATACATGAATGACAGGAACTACTTTCTCTGAATGTTTTATACAAAAGACAATTGTTTTACCCCAATACAAGAGCACCAAAGGAGTCTACCAGCCCTTTCCTCTCCTGCATTCTACTTTTCAAGGAGAGCATAGGGAAACAAATAGGGCTGGAGGAAATGAGACTTGGATTTAGGAGACAGAATGGAAACAGAATTTGATCCGTGTGCATCTGCCTGAACAGAAATACGAGTTCACCTCCTCTCGATGGCCTCAAATATAAAGCTAGGACTTCTAGACCACGCCCTAGGAATCAAAACAGCCTACAGGAATAGTGAAACTAGAAAACAGCAATCCCTGCTAAAGAATAAGTAGGAATATTGAAGAACCAAGAGGCCAAGCAAAGGGGACTCACCTCCGAATGCTGGCTTGCTCTCAGGTGTACTTGGGACGTTGAAAGCAAAGGCAGAGTTTTGGTTCTGGGTACCCAGAGGGTTTTGTGCCAAGGAAGTTCCAAAGGGTGTCACTCCGTCTGCGGCTCCGCTCTGCCCGCTGCCAAAGCCAAATCCAACCGTGGGCACGCCTGTGCCTGTAGCACTGGCACCAACGCCAAAAGCACTGCCTGCTACCCCTTGGGGATTCGATGCCCCAAAGGTGAAAGGAGCTGGGGCTGAACCTCCAAACACAGAGCTTCCTGGGCCGCTGCTTGTAGTCTGAGTGCTGGATGTGGTGGCTGTCCCAAAAGAAAAGATGGACGATGCAACTCCAAATGCCGGCTGGGAAGTATTTTTGGCTCCAAAAGATGCCAAAGGGCCAGGCCCTCCAAAAGGGGTCTGTGTAGAGCTACCAAATGCTGGCTGGGCTGCAGGTTGGGCTACTGAGCCAGTGAAGCTGAAAGGAGTCCCAAAGTTCAGTGGCCCTGCAGCCAGTGGCTTGAGAGCTGCCTGCTGGCCCTCAGGCACACCTGCATCAAAAGCCAGCTGGCTTGTAACTGCAGGGTATGGAGGGGGTGGTTTTGAGGCGGCTCCAAAGGTACTGCTGAATGCAGAGGCGTAAGACCCGAAGGTCAGTGGACCCTGTGTGGTGGCTGATGGTGCTGAAGAAGCCTGTGTGGAACTGCTGCCGCCGCCACTGAAAATGCTGAAGCCAGCATTGGTTGTGGTGGTGGCAGCAGCAGCAGCAGCAGTAACAGTGGGAGCAGAGTTAGTGGTGCTGGGGGGTGCCAAGAGATTGACAGTGGCGCCTGTAGAAGTAGCTTGCTTGCCAAACTGGAAAAGAGGCATGGCAGCTGCGCTGGCACTGGGTGCAGCCCCAAATAGCAAGGGCTGAGATGCCAATGTGGAGACAACAGCGGCAGGAGTGCTATTGCTGCTGCTGGGGGCAGTGGCAGAGGATGGAATGCCCGGCCCGAAACTGAACACAGGTTTGCTCATGGAGACAAATGTCACACTTGCTGATCCAGGGGGTGACACTGAGGTGGCAATAGTCGCTTCTGAGAGAACGGGGAGCCCTAGACTGCTTGAGGCATTAATGGCAGGAAGGCCAGATGCTGCTGCTGCTGGCTGAGGGGCCTGACTGAATGTGAAGGGAGAAGATGATGTGGTTGTGGGCAGGACAGCAGTTGCTGGTGTGGACAGTGACCCAAAGATGGGCTTGAATGTGCTGCTGGGAGCAACAGGAAGTGCCAAAGGCGCAGATTGCGCAGTGGCAGAAACCACCATGGTGCTACTTGCGGAGAAGCCAAAGTTCTCACTTTTTGCTGGGCTGCCAAACACTGGTTTGAAAATAGGCACCGTGCTGGGTGCAGAAGAAGATGGCGCTGTTGCAGCCGAGGAGGGCTTGTCGACTGGAGGACTGGTGAGGATCCCAAAGAGGATGCTGGGCTTTGGAGCAGACGAGGGCTTGGACGGAGTGTGGCCCAGCTCAGAAGAAGCTGTCACCAAAGTGCCCGGGTTACTGGTGGGCAGGGAAGGGCCTGAAGAAGGAGAAGCAGTGGACAGGGGAACAGGTACGTTGAGTGTCGGAGGCTTAGGTGCCTCAGGGGATGTCACCGGCACAGAGGAGCTCAAATCCAGCGAGGCAGAGAAGGCTGGTATCTGAGGACTCCCTTTAGTCCCTGGAACTGTCTTGGCTAGAATGGAGGGAAGAGAAAATGGAGAAAAGCACATTACTGTAATTAGGAGACATTGTTCCGCAGTAAATCTGGAATGCATAAATGTTATCTTCCCCCCCTCTTCTGTATTTATTGCAGAATAGAATTTGTTTCACTTTTTTATAGACAGAGAAAAGGAGTGATATTTCCACACTTCCATCTTTCTTAAACCAATCCAACCTGTCATTACAACCAAGGGAAACGTTCAAGAATTAAATTTCTAGTTTGGGACAAATTCAAATCTAGACGCATCAAAAAGGCAAAAATATTCTGGATTTATTGTCCAGCGTGGATTGAGTGTGGAGAACATTTCTCTAGGTTGCATGATAAATATTTCGCAATCTTATCTTATCCTCTCTTATCTGTTATAGGCCATTTTGTTTGTTAATCTCTAGAAAATGGTCTGTAACAGTCAGCTATTTGGCATTTAGGAGCTAGCTTAGCAGGATTACAAATATCTAATTAGAAATTCTTCAGATAATAAGCAGAAAGAAATAGATTATAATTCTACAAAACTGAACATTAAAAACATGTTTAAGGATTTTCCAAATTGCTCTAAATGTCCCCTGAAAAAGAATATAATCATTTAAAAAGAAAACCAATGAATGGACTGAATAGGTCCCTGGAGGAGGGAATTTCTCAAAAGTAAAAAGCTCTGCTTCAAAGCTGGCAATCTGCCAGGCCTAAGGAGTTCAACAGTATCCCCACCATTTGAGTGGAGAACATAGTTCAAGGGAAAGATTACATTTTGGTCTCCAGAAGATCTTTGCTGGGCGAGAAGATCTCCAGTCCTTTTCTCTTAATAACTGGAAAAATATTTTTGAACAAAGAGAACATTTTTCTATATGAAGAGGTAAAGAACAACCCTTTTTCTTAAGTTGCTTCTGCCTTTCCCCTTTGGCTCAAGAGGAGAAAGGAACAGCCTTGTCAGTTAAGTCTGTTGGCTGAATAGTTTCTGCATTATAAATACAAAGAATTCATGAATTTGTGGGACCATGTGATTTTTTTTTAAAGGTAAGGTTTAAGGCTATGAAATTCAGCCTATCTCTGGATCTTTGGAAAGAAAGAGAGAAGCAAGGTTCTGTACTTTGAAACTTGTTCAGAACATCATTTTTAATGGAACCATCCATAATATTTTAATGAACATAAATCAAGACTCTAACCCTATCCCTTTCTAGAGTCATCAGATTAGACCTAGATTTCTTACAGGAATCATAGCCCTGATCCCCTTGTATCCATTCATCAACATCCAATTCTATAGGAAGCTGCTAAATACTTAAGAACAGCTTCAGAACCACCAGTTTCAGAGTATAGGCCAGGGGTAGGCAACCTCGGCTCTTTTATGACTCATGGACTTCAACTCCCATAAGCATAGCTGACTCAGGAATTATGGGAGTTGAAGTCCATGAGTCATAAAAGAGCCGAGGTTGCCTACCCCTGGTATAGGCCTTTATCACACTCAAGGGTTCTTTAAAGAGAGGCAATGAGTACCCCTTTCCCTCTGAAATTGCTCACCTGCTTGTGCTGAAGAGTTCTTTCCTTCTTGCATGTTCTTCAGGCTCTCCAGAAGAGGATTGGTTGCGGCAGTAGAGATGGGCAATGACACAGGTGTTGGTTTGGTGGACATCAATGAAAAGTTCAAAGTTTGAGATGAAGAGGTAGTCTCCACGGGTGGACTTGGGGCGGAATCTGTTGGGGAAACCATTAGAGCTTTCTGGAAATTTCAATATCACAAGAGTCCACCATCTAGCATCTGCTGACATTAAAGCCAACTAATGAATCTATGACTAGCAAGAACCAATAGAACAAGCAAAGAAGACATTTTAAGGACTTGCACAGAGAGAGAGTCACCATCATTACCCACTTTTAGTTCATAAAAGTAAAGACTTCCTGGTCAGTCATATCCGACTCTAGGGCACGGAGCTCATCTGTTTCTTGGCTGAGGGAGCCAATATTGTCCAAAGACAATTTCTACGGTCATATGGCCAGCACGGCTATATGCCAAAGGTGCAAGGAACGCTGTTACCTTCCCACCAAAGTGGTACCTATTAACCTACTTGTATTTGTATGCTTTCGAACTGCTGGGTGGGCAGGAGCTAGGACAAATAATGGGAGTTCAGCTCTACAGTATTGTGTAGAGCTTGGGTCTTGAACCTGGACTGTCAGCTCTCCAGCTGACAAGCTTAGTCTCTTTAACCACTGAAGTATCGCACCCCCTATCTAGTTTGTATAAATCTCTTATTTGGGTGGCAGATTCTTAAAGTGCAGCCTGGAGCAGACGACGAGAACACCTACCAATGTTTTCTTCTAAGATTTTGTTGAACCACTGTAGTGTTGCTTTCTTCTCTGCATCTAAGTCTTCTGGGGTGACTGTATAGCCCAGCTGAGGTGGTGGAGGCTGCCAAGAAAATATCTTAAGCATTTGTTCTGAAGGAGCAAGACAGCACTTTCATAAATAGCACCAAACAAAAGACAGAGGTATTCTTCCCTTAGCTCTGGGAATGTATAAATAAACCGAAAGATTACATTACTTTAATGCTTCCCACTTTTTTCTCAAGCATCAAGGCATATGGTGTGTTTGACTAAAGTCAAAAGCGTAGCAGCACCCATCCTACTCAATTTAACTATCTTGTTTTCTTGGCTGGATATCTTATCACCTGCCATATGATGTCTCAACTATGTGCCAACATTTCTTATTCCTGGAAGAAAGGAGGAGGGAAAGAAAGAAGTCACTGAAGAGTTATACCAAGGCAAAATTATCTCCATGATGAGCTGAAAGTAGCTGAATCTTCCGCTTCCGCTTGCCATTGCTTCCTGATGATGGTGAACTCACATAGTTGCATTTATTCTTCAAGGGTGAGTCTGAAACTGAGACCAAGTTGACAAATTATGCATGTGGCTACCCAATCAGAAGCAGCTCAGGCTTCTCTGCAATAGTAATTATCCATGTCTGAATGCAACATCTCTGAAGGCTTAAAAACAGACAAGCATAATATGAACACAGAGGCTACAAAAAAGTAAATAGAAAGAAATTTGGCTGATGTACTGTAAGAATATTTATATTTCAGTATTAGCAATGAAAATGTCAACATTTCCTCCAGAGATATCAATATATTCTTAAGTGCTCTTAAAGGAATCTCCCAACTGATTAGAGAGCATTCAACAGAGGGGGAAAAAGATAAGAGAGTTAAGTCCTCTTAGCAATCTTCACAGGTAAGAATTGGGACTCAGAATATAGGTCTGAAATGTGGAAACACCACATTGCCATTATTGCACTGAGGTGATTTTTTTTATTATTATATTATGAGAAGATGCAAACTCATCCCAATCCATCTGTGTAAGTCACTCTAGAGTAGCTTGTTGTGAAACAGACATTCTCCTGCCTTACCGACAATGTAATTTTTATTTACTTCTTTTTTTGCTTTAGGATCCTCCCTTCACACCCCAGACTCAAAGTTGCACCTCAGTTTTGCTCTCCAATCCTTCTTGGCCCATCCCATCCCCACCCCTTGAACTTACTCTTCTCTTCCTGCGTGTCTTTGTCTGCTGTCACAGGCATTTGCGAGTTGGATTTCTGAGGCTCTTCTTCACTGTAGCAACAGGAGAAACCAAGCGAAAGAGAATGGTTAAGCAATTCCTCTTCTGAACTTCTGGCTCGAAGATTTGCAGAAGGGCGATCAGAGGTAGGAGGAAGATTTGCTTCTCTCATCCCTACCATTTTTCCTCCCATATACTATTGTCATTCATTTTATGGACAGTAGCTGGCTGCATGCCCTTTGGATGTTGGTTTGAGGATTCTCAGGGTAATGCAAGCAGACATCTTATGAAAGCAGTCACCCGATTATGTTCCTCTGAAGACCCCCACCCCACCCCACTAACAAAAAATTCCAAACAACAGATTGCAAGACAACAACCGAAAACATTGCACATCCTCAATCACTACTAGCCATTTCAATTTATCTAATGGTCAGGTAAGCTTTAGAATTGCATTCTGGTAAAATGTCATGGAAAATGCTTTCAATTTAATAGCCGGTTCCTTTTTCAATAAATACATTCCCTTCCCCCCAAAAAAATAAAAAAATAAAAATAAAAGCTCAGACAGGATCTTGCCTAATTAAAACCACAGACAAAAACCTTCTTTCTTGCAGAAGACAGATCTTCACACGATGTTTAAATGCAGGAAAGATGTCTTGGTTCAGCCTTGCCAATTAAACAAGAGAAGGGAGGAATCATATGCTGCAGATATATCTACAGAGAGCCAACTGCTGATGTAGTGGCTAAAGCATCAGGCTAGAAACTGAGAGACTGTGAGTTCGAGCCCTGCTTTAGGCAAAAAGTGAACTGGATACCTTGGGCCAGTCACTCACTCTTAGCCCTAGCAAGCAGGCAATGTCAAACCACTGCCAAGAAAACTGTATGGATTTGTGCAGGCAGTTGCCAGAAATCAACACTGGCTTGATGGCACACACAAAAAAAGCATGTTTATGGAAAACGACAAGATCAGAAAAAGGCCTTAAAAGAATTGTATCATACTTGATCCTTCCAGTTTCTGATAACCCTAAGTCTAAGGAATATCAAAAGGGTAAAGAAAAGCTGCACTTACGTGATGTTGGAGCTGGGATATCTTGCTTTCTTGTTAGGCCTTTCAGGTGTTTGAGACCGAGAGGATGCCGGGCTGGAAAGAGGAGAGGAACCTGGTCCCGTTCTCTTCCATAGCTAAAGGAGAGAAAACAAAGCAAGAAGTACTATTAGAAACAAGAAGAATCTCTTTAATACCTTATTTAGGTTTTAAGCAGGACGTTTACATATAAATTAACGTAGTCCCTTTTGAAATCTACTTACACAGGAGTTGAATGGCAAGAAGAATTTTCCGCGATTAAATGCTGCCGTCTAAAACTTACAGAGTTATAATAAACTTGCTTAAGAACCCTTGTGCCACTTTTATTCTTGAAGCACTATCCAATTACTGGTCCCCGTGACACTGTTGCTCTACTAGGTTCCCCAACTCAACTGTATCTCCTTGTTTCAGTCTCTTGGTAGTCTCTGCCTGGATAGTTTGTTTTGAGGAGAAAGTTAGACTTACTCCCCTGACGAGTCTGCCTGAGTATAGCCATTGCAACTGGCTACCTTCAGGTCCTGTGGAACTGTCAGCCATTGCTAGGATTTGCTGGCTGTTTGATCCCAATAGGCTCTTCTAATTCTGTCTGTTGCCTACAAGTTCCCTGATAATTTTCTGCAATGGCTGGCGGGTAAAAAGCCAAGGGACTTTGAACATGTACTCCACTTTTATTATTTGGACGGATATGTGATGAAGATATCATCCAGGTATGGATTTCCATATGTGCCCTGCAGATTCAACTATCAACTGGGACTGTCAAAGTCGCTAAGATCTTAGTAAACAACTTGGATAATGATTATCAGACTGGATGAAAGGATTTAATGTAGCAGTATAATGCGCAGCATACAAATCAGTAGCAAGGTTTGTCCACCGCTGATAAATCCACCAACTAAGAAGCAACTCCAGATCCTCTTCTGATAACTTCTATTCATACTCATCAGATCCCATGAAAAGCTTGGGTTGAATTCATAGATCATTTTTTGATAACTTATGTAAACTGGCAAACTAAACTTCACTGATCTGCAGTCATATTTTCACAATTTAAGAGTAAAATCCCTTTATTGCCATGTGTTCTTCTAATGTGAGAACACTGGAAAACTAATATTTGTATGCAGATTAATCAAGTTTTGTTCAAGAGAAGAGAACAGCCAGTTATCATTACATCTTTGTTCTGGGAACACAGCTGGGAAATACCTACAGTGTCTCATGCATTAAAGGAGTTAATCATCTAACAATGCACCTGTGAGAGACCTCTGGTGGAGCTGTATGAGCTGGCAATAGCATTGCGGAGAGAGCTTGGTATACCACCCACAGACAGACTGTTCACAGAACTGAGGGAAGAAGTGCGCGATCTCTTGGAGGAGCAATCTTCTAGGCAGTGGGAAGAAGCAAGTCCCCGCTTCAGAGAGCCAGGCCTAGAAAAAGAGACAGAGATAATAGGCATACTGCAAGGCAATCAGATGGATTTTGCAGAAGCACAACTTCCAAAGTCCAATGAAGAAACTTATCTTGTTTCTTACGGTTTTACGAGCACAGAGACTACACAATACATTTCCAGCAGAGCCAAACTGTAATTATTTCTCCGGGAAAAAGCCCTTGGAATTATGTTCCAGCTTTCAGAGGCCATTTATCAATAATAATAATAATAATAATAATAATAATAATAATAATAATAATAATAATAACAACAACAACAACAACAACAACAACAACAACAACAACCTTCTCTTCTGTAACTTCAAAGCTACAGAATGCATTCTCCCAGGTGCTGTACTCAGTCCTACCTTTGAAAGATTTGTGAAACTACATCTCTTTAGTCAGGCATTTAAAAACTTATTTATATAATTTACCTTTCATATGTCTAGAGCCCCTCCTTCCCCATCTCCCTCCAAGGAGGATTTGGGGTGATGTACAACATAATATAACCCGTAAATAAAACAACATAGAAAAATTAATAGTAAAATTAAAAATTAAACCTAAGATAGCCTTTTAATGTTGGATTATTAAAGGAGGAAGAGGCTCTCAAGGGACTAGCCAGTCCCACGGTTGTGTGATCCTGTGTGCCCTCCATGCAAGTTCGCAGTTTTGATCCCTTTGCAGAAGGCCAAGAGACTGGGTCCTTTCCTCATCTCTGGGAGCAGGATGTTCCATAAAGCGGGGAAAGTAGCAGAGAACGATCTCTTCCTAGACCCTACCAGTCGAAATTCTTTGACTGACAGGGTCTGTAGCATATCTTCCCTGCCTGGTTGAATCAGATGGACTGATGAGATTGGCAGAAGCTGGTTCCGTAGGTACCTTGGTCCTATGCCATGCAGGCTTTATAGATGATAACCAAGACCTTGAACTGGACCAGAAGCAAAATGGTACCCAGTGCAGTTTGCGGAGCAAGGGTTATTATATGTTCCCTTCTTCAGGCATCCAGTATGGCTCGTGCACCTACATTCTGTACCACTGAACCTTCCACTTACTTTTCAGAGGTAGCCCCATATAGAGCGTGTTGCAATAGTCCAATCAGGAGATGACCAGAGATAAAGACTCCCTTTCCAGGAAAAGGCATAACTGGAGCACAACACAGAGTTGGGCAAAGACCCTTCTAGCCATGGCCATCACCAGAATTTCGAGCAGAGGACCACATTATGCATCAGGTTTGTCTGGGATAATACAATCCCATCCAAGACTAAAGATGATAAATTCCTGGGTACCCTAATCCTAACCCTCTCTGTCCTACCGGGGTTCAGTTGAAGTCTGTTGTTTCCCCATCCAGATCCTGCAGCCTTCAGGCATTGTGAAAGAAGGTCCACTGCAACGCTCACTTCACCCAGGACGGATATATATATGAGTATATTGGTGATACCTTACCCCATGGAGATAGATGATGTCACCCAGCAGTTTCATGCAGATGTTGAAAAGGAATGGAGAGAACGCTGAACCCTGTAGCGCTCCATAAAGGAAGGGCCATGAGTTGAACTTCTTACTCCCTATCAACACCAACTGGGACTGGCCTCAAAGGAAGGAAGTAAACCAGACAAAATTGTGCTGTCCAACCCCAACTCCTCAAGTTGCCCAAAAGGACACCATGCTTGATGGTATCCAAAGCAGCTGAGAGGTCAAGGAGAATAAAGATGGAAGCACCACCTCCATTTTGCTCCTGCCAGAAATCATCCATAAGTGCGACAAAGGCCTGTAAGCTAACTGAAAAGATCCAGATAATCCATTTCCTCCAGGATCCTCTGGAATTGCAATGTCACCATTTTCTCTACCACCTTTCCTAAAAATTCCCATTTTATCTACTTCACTAATTCATTTAACTGGATTACACACATACTATAATCTGGATCCTTCAACTGACAGAAGTAACAACTGAGGAGAAAGCGGTTTAAACATGTCCCTCAATCAACGGTCTCTTCTCCAGAATATACATGGGATCAGTTGTTAGCATTATAAAAGGAAAACATTTCTCATTCTCAGCAAAGCTCCTGGCACTTACTTGGGCACAAGAGATGCAGGTGCTCCATTGGCCACCAAAGGCTCAAATGCAGAATGACCACTTCCAGTACTATCATGGCGCCTGCAGAAAATAAAAAAGATTAAAAGGATGATTTCTGGTGGGAACAAGAACATATCCTGTCTTTCAGCAATCCCAAAAATCTCTGGTCCAACTTGTTCACTATAATGAACATACTCAATTCCATCAATAGGGAGGATGATCAAAGGAAAAAACATGTTGGCAATTTTTAAAAGTTGAATCAGAAACAGATTTCAATTTGGAAAAGTTATTTAATATGTTAAATATTTAAACTGTTTTCAAACTTAAAATGCCATGAGTAATAAAGTTCCAGTACTCATTATGGCATCTGCTATACCCCTTCACTGCAGGGGGAAAAATTCTCCAGGTATAGCACTCTTATTGAAAATGTGTACAAAGTCTATGAAACAATTTATTGGCTTTAGATAAATGTCCTAAAATATTAGAAGAGCAAGAAATACAGCTACAATTTCTGAAAATAAGTTATCTGTAGTCAAAATAACTGGTTGGTTTCCTAACAAAGATGAAAAATCCCCCAAAACACAGGCCCAAATGATTGGTCCAGATACATTTGTTACAGAGAACATTTGATATTAGATGGCTCAAAACCATACTAAGGTGCACATTCCTGCCTGCGACAGATTTTTTTCAATCATTAGCATGGTAGTATTTGGAGTCAAGTAAAGCATGAGGCAATCTGATAGTAACTTACAGAAGGTACTAGAGAAAATATTGCTGAAAGCATTCTGATTCTTGTAAGTCTTGTTGCTTGGCAGAACAAGTCCTGATCGCAATTTGTTTACACACAAAACTATATGTTTTGCAAATCTATTACTTGTTTGTTGGAGTGCAGAGCTTGCTAAATCTCTCATGCAGAACCTTTACAAGAAATATGGAAGAATATCTGTCTTGATCTGAGGATTAAAATACTAAAACTTTTCCCTATGTAAACAGTATTGCTATGATCCATCTCAGAAAGTATTTTGTTCAGATTAATGTTGAGCTCCATTCAACTTGAACCAAAGCATTTTAACTACTGTGCTAATTTTCTGCAGCAACCAGAAGGAGACCATTAGCTATTACCTCTTCTTGTTCTCCTGACCACTTGGAAAGTTCTGCTCCTCCTCTTCTTCCTCCACAGCTCTCTTCCGGCTCTCTTTGAGAGCATTCAAGACAGTTTCTTTTGCGCATGGATCCAGGATAGTATTAGATGCTGAAGAGAAAGCCACAGGAGAAACCAACTGCTCCAACCTGTCAGATGAAATGGCAGTAGTCACAAAAATGTGAATTTCCTCTCATTGTCCATAGGATACCCCAGGAACTAAGTTATACCCATTCCTCATGCCCACAGGACCTATCCAATGAGATTCTGGTTGAAAACTGGCTGAATATAGGTAATCTGTTCACATCAGTTCAGGATTTACTTGTGACCTCACAAAACACTTCTAAGGCAATATGATGAGTGGTTAAGAAGTCATTTTAAGGCCAAGAATTGTGGAGGGTGATGACAGTAAGAATAGCTCAGTCAGTTCAACCAATAAAATAACCAAGATGTGTCCTAAGTAACTGGGCTACAAGGAAACAGCTTAAGAGACTGCTAGGCTTTCCACAATATTTACATATATCACTATAAATCAGGAAGAGGAATGAGAAATGAGATCACTCTAAGAGAAGACTTTTCTGCTGTCAAGCCTGCAATCCTAAAAACTGCCCAAAAGCAATTAGTGAAGCAAACTCACAGTGGAGAACGGCCAAAGTTGCTTTCTGGCCGAGCAATCTTCACTGTTACAGGGCTGTGGGCCATGCTAGAATGGTGAATAGATAGCCTATTTTTTCGCCGATACTCATCCCAGCAAATTGAAGGCAGGGTTCCCAACGCAGCATATTGGGCTTGCTGGATAGGATAGCGCCGCCGAGGAGTCAGCATAAAACGAGTTGAAGGACTCAGGTGATCCCTAGAAAGAATGGAGAATAAAGCATGTAATCAAAGAAAATGGAGAAATGATATAAGCAGCAAGCCTGTTCCTGTAAAAAATGCCAGCAGAAAATGCATCTCAGACCAAATATACAGCACCTTTTATATCCATTATATTCATTACTTAGTTTGTCAGCAAAGGATGGGTACAGAAAACCAAAATGCTTTAAGTCCTGTTTCCTCATTCAGCAACAGAGAGATATCACTTCCCATCAGTTCATACTGTAAAGTTATTTTAGAAGTGCAAATAGAAAATCTATCACACTATTCTCAGAACATCAACCTGAAGATCAATAAATCTAGATAGTGAGAGCACTGTGTACTCAAGGTGGTTTGCAGCAAACTTCAGTCACGGAATTCATTCACTTATTTTTGAGTTGAATTTTTATCTAATTACCCAATTTAAGTGAAAACTGAATCACTGGAGAATATTGATTTACAATAAGGACAGAACATCTGTCATGCACACATAATAGCTGTTTACCTCAGTTAATATATTCAGCCTGGCTTACAACCTTGAGAAAAACCTTGATTCTTAGTCAATAGCATGATCCACTTCCAGCTCTCTCCCTACTACCATCCCATCTGGTTTGAATACAATATGAGAAAGGTGGCAAACGTGCCATAGACACATGCAGCAGCAAGGGAATTTGAGCTTCTGCACCAGGAAACCCAGAGCACAGATGGAACAGGAAACTGAGAAGAGCTCTGATAAGGCAATGGTAATGGATGAGGGAAAAGGACAAAAGAGCATCTTGGAGAAGGCAGTGAAATCAAGCTAAGTTTAATATCAGAATGAACTGAGAGATTAAACAATAAAACATAGTATGATGAAGATGCTGTAATTAAATTATCCCTTTTCCCCAGGCAATGTAGAGCATCTCACCTTTCCAAATCTGTTTTTTATTTCCCTAAAACCAAGGTCAAGCAAAACAGCAAACATCTCTGACCAACAGAATGAAACATGTATAGAAGAGGAAGAAAAAGAGCCTCAGTAAAGGGGAAAGGATGGGATGAGAACAGGGTATCTGAGGGACGGGATGAAATTGTAACAATTACACACAAAAAAAACTATTAATTACAGGAAGCCCATAAAATAGGAGAAGATACAAAGCAGAAAGAACAAAAAGAATGCCATTATGAACAGCAAAAAGTTAGTCCAACTTCTATAGGAGAAATGACTTGTTCTGAACACTTAGAGCTCTACCAAATACCAAGCTCAACCGACTGGTCCAAAATATGCTTTGTTCCATATGCCTCTGCGTGTGTGTGTGTGTGTATTTATATTTTCATATAAATACACCCACTCAAATTAGAGCATACATGCTGCAAATATGCGCATGCAGTTTGAATGTATACAGCTACATTTTCCCAAACTGTACACAAGCAGACGAGGAGAAGAGAAGCAGGTTCTAGCCTTATTTTCTCCCGTGATTCCCTAACCAAGTTTGAAGGAAGAGAAAGCATGTCATTGGAATATTGCTGGGTACCCAAGGAAGGAGAAACATCCATCCAGTCAAGTGCATGCGCCTCTTGCCTTTCACAACTGGAAAACCCCTAAGAACCCGGGCAAGATTGTTCCAAGTTCCACCTCCATTCTGGCCGCACAGGCATAATAGGAAGGTGTATAGATTTGCAATGCAATCCCAGCAGGGCTCGTCTTAGGAAAAAAGCGGAAAGGGCGAGAGGGGCTCCAGTACAATTCCCTTACCCGCAAACCTGCCCCCGCCTCCTTTCAGGCACGAGCAGTCCGGGCGAGGAGTAGTTCATGGAGGGGCCGCCGTTGGCCAGGACCGTATCGCTACTCTTGGAAGCAAAGGAGATGCGGTGGGTCAGCAAGAGGGTCCCCCTCCGGTCCTTGCTGCCGCCTAATCCCGAGGATGCTATCCAGGATCCCGCAGCCGCCGCTGCCACGATCAGAGAGAGCGTAGCGCCAGAGAGGCCCAACACGAGCACCAGCAAAGAGAGCGACGCTGCTGCCAGTCCCGCCACCGCCAGCACTGCCACGGGAAAGGCCCAGGCTCCTTCCAGAAAGCCGGAACCGGCAGCCACCCTTCTCCTGGTCCGCTGCTGTTGCCGCCCCCGCCGCCGCGACGGAGGCCACCAGCCCCAGCCGGGCGCCGAGCCGGCCCGAGACATCGAGGCCGCGGCGGCTGTCTTCCCTCCTTCCTCTCACGGTTCCCCCTTCCCTTGCCCAGCATGCACCGCGCGCCAAAGAGAGCGAGCGAGAGGCGGCAGCCGGGCAGGCGAGCTGGGGTGGGCGTGGCCTTGAGGTTGAAGGAGTTATTAGCGCGAAGCGAGAGAAAGGAGGCGTGACTCGTGGAGGCGGGGTGTCTCGTTGCGGGCGGCGTAGAGAGCGAGAGAGACCTGAGGGAGCGCTGCGCGTTTACTGACTCGTGTCTGAACTAGCTAACTGACCAAAAGGCCCGCTCGTTGCGGCTTCTCTTTCCGCCCGTTTCCTTCTGAAGGGAAGGAACAGCTCATGTCACCCTAGATGGGAAATAAAAGCCACTGCACAAGCAAAATCCCTCCTCTCTCTCTCTCACTTATTTCCGATGGGGAATACTGGAGCAATAATTTTGTATTATACCTGCTGATGGCGCTTTATGTTACCGTAGTAGTATAAAGAGCAACTTACTGCCGAGGGCAGAGTCTCCAGCACTTCTAATGTCTATCGGCAAAATTAATGTTTTCGAGAAGTTATTGGTGTGAAAAGCACTTCTACAACAATTCAAGAATTCTCAAAAGATAATAGTGTGTAAAGCAGGGGTCTTCAAACTTGGCCCTTTTATGACTTGTGGACTTCAACTCCCAGAATTCCTCAGCCAGCTTTGCTGGCTGAGGAATTCTGGGACTTGAAGTCCACAAGTCATAAAAGGGCCAAGTTTGAAGACCCCTGGTGTAAAGGTTCGGTATGCAAAATGTTCAAAGCTGGTTTAAGAAAAGGTCAAGGCACACGAGACATTGCTATTGATGAAGACCAGATAATTGAGAAAGCCAAGAATAATGTATCAATCATACTAAACTGAAAAGTGCTCAGAAAATTGGGAATCTCAGAATATTTCATTGTCCTAATGAAAAACATATATAGGCTAGGAAGCCACAGTATGGGCAGAACATGGGGAAACTGACTTCACATTGGCAAAGGAGAAAAGAATGTATATTCTCCTCTTGCTTATTAAATTTATATTCAAAATATATACTAAGGGAAGCCGGGTTGGAAGATGAGCCTGGTTGGAAGAAGAGAATTGGAAAAAAGAAACACCAATGCTTTGCTGATGACACTACGCTGATGATAGCTGAAAATATAAAAGATCTGTAAGCCAAAGTAATGAGTCATGGAGCAAAGTGAAAACATGATGGGACTAAGAGCCTTGGTGGAGCAGTGGGCTAATGCCTCAAGTAACACCAGCTGCCTGCAATTAGTGCAGGTTCGCATCCCACCAGGCTCAAGGTTGACTCAGCCTTCCATCCTTCCCAGGTAGGTAAAATGAGGACCCAGATTGTTGGGGGCAATTAAGCTGACTTTGTAATAATGCCGCTTGGGGGGTGTATGAAAGCCCTAATAAGCAGGCATATACATAGAATGAACGCTACTGCTAAGCTTGTAAGCCGCCCTGAGTCATCGGAGAAGGGCGGGATATAAATGGAATTAAAATAAAATAAATAAATAAAATATAAACGCTGAACTAATGGCCGCAAGTAGGACAATCTGTCTTAGATGATATTGAAGTGGTGGATAGCTTCTGCATTTTAGGATCAACCATCAATGGCAAAGGAACAAGTAGGTAAGGTACACTTCAGACTAGTCCTTGGGAGAGCATCCATGAAATCCTTGGATGCCGTAATGTGTCTGTCTATACCTGTAAAAATCAGAATTGTGCAAGCCATGGTTCACTCCGACATTGTTAAGGAAACCAAGGTTTGAAGAAGCAGGATAGGAAGGTCTTCCTCTCGAAGGAAATGTTGTTTTGTACTGGGAATTTCAGGGTTTTTTTTAAATTGAAAAAGCAGAGTTAAGTTGAAGGAATTGCCTCCAATTTTTTTTTTTTGGATTGGCTTTCTTAAGGGCTGAGAATTGGGACCATAGAAAATTATATCCCTGCTTTTAAATAGAAACAACCATTTTTATTTGTATTAAAATGGCATAAAAAGGCTTAGATGAAATTCTCCAGCATAACTGAGTTATGGGAAATAAATGGACATCTGGCTGACCTGACTGTCTTTGTTGTTGTTGTTGTTAGTTGCGAAGTCGTGTCCGACCCATCGCGACCCTATGGACAACGTTCCTCCAGGCCTTCCTGTCCTCTGCCATCTTCTGGAGTCCATCTAAGCTCACTCCTACTGCTTCAATGACTCCATCCAGCCACCTCATTCTCTGTCGTCCCCTTCTTCTATTGCCCTCAATCTTTCCCAGCATTAGGCTCTTCTCCAGTGAGTCCTTCCTTCTCATTAGGTGGCCAAAGTATTTGAGTTTTAGCTTCAGGATCTGGCCTTCTAAAGAGCAGTCAGGGCTGATCTCCTCTAGGACTGACCGGTTTGATCGCCTTGCAGTCCAAGGAACTCGCAGGAGTCTTCTCCAGCACCAGAGTTCAAAGGCTTCAATTCTTTGGCGCTCAGCCTTTCTTATGGTCCAGCTTTCACTGCCATACATTGCAACTGGGAAGACCATAGCCTTGACTATACGCACTTTTGTTGACAGGGTGATGTCTCTGCTTTTTAGTGTGCTGTCTAGATTTGTCATGGCTTTCCTCCCGAGGAGCAAGCGTCTTTTAATTTCTTGGCTACAGTCCCCATCTGCAGTGATCTTGGAGCCCAGGAAAATAAAATCTGTCACTACCTCCATTTCTTCCCCATCTATTTGCCAGGAATTGAGAGGGCCAGATGCCATGATCTTGGTTTTCTTAATGTTAAGTTTCAACCCAAGTTTTGCACTCTCCTTCTTCACCCGCAACAAGAGGCTCTTTAGTTCTTCTTCACTTTCTGCCATTAGAGTGGTATCATCTGCGTATCTTAGGTTGTTGATATTTCTTCCGGCAATCTTAATTCCAACTTTTGATTCATCTAGCCCTGTCTTTCTCATGATGTGCTCTGCATATAAGTTAAATAGGCAGGGCGACAGTATACAGCCTTGCCGGACTCCTTTCCCAATTTTGAACCAATCAGTGGTTCCGTGTCCAGCTCTCACTGTTGCTTCTTGACCCGCATATAGGTTTCTTAAGAGACAAATAAGATGGTCTGGTACTCCCATCTCTTTAAGAACTTGCCACAGTTTGTTATGATCCACACAATCAAAGGCTTTAGCATAGTCAATGAAGCAGAAGTAGATGATTTTCTGGAACTCCCTAGCTTTCTCCATGATCCAGCGTATGTTGGCAATTTGATCTCTAGTTCCTCTGCCTCTTCGAAATCCTGCCTGTACTTCTGGTAGTTCTCGATCCACATACTGCTGAAGTCTAGCTTGTAGGATTTTAAGCATGACTTTACTAGCATGAGAAATGAGTGCAATGGTGCGATAGTTTGAACATTCTTTGGCACTGCCTTTCTTTGGAATTGGAATGTAAACTGATCTTTTCCAATCCTGTGGCCACTGTTGAGTTTTCCAAATTTGCTGGCAAATTGAGTGTAGCACTTTTACTGCACTGTCTTTTAAGATTTTGAATAGCTCAGCTGGAATACTGTCACCTCCACTAGCTTTGTTGTTGCTCAGCTTTTCTAAGGCCCACTTCACTTCACATTCTAGGATGTCTGGCTCGAGGTCAGTGACCACCTCATTGTGATTATCTGGGACGTTAAGCTCATTCTTGTATAGTTCTTCTGTGTAATTTTTCCACCTCTTCTTAATCTCTTCTGCCTCTGTTAGGTCCCTGCCATTTTGGTCCTTTATCATGCCCATTTTTGCATTAAACATTCCCTTCATCTCTCCAATTTTCTTGAAAAGATCTCTGGTCCTCCCTATTCTATTGTTTTCTTCTATTTCTTTGCACTGTTCATTTAAGAAGGCATTCTTATCTCTTCTAGCTATTCTCTGGAATTCTGCATTCAATTGGGCATATCTATGTTTTTCTCCCTTGCCTTTCGCTTCCCTCCTTTCCTCAGCTATTTGCAAAGCTTGCTCAGACAGCCATTTTGCTGTCTTGCATTTCTTTTTCTTTGGGATGGTTTTGGTTGCTACCTGTTGTACAATGTCGCGAACCTCTGTCCATAGTTCTTCAGGCACTCTGTCTATCAGATCTAATTCCTTAAATCTATTTGTCACCTCTACTGTATATTCAACAGGTATATGATTTAATTCATATCTGAGTGGCCTAGTGCTTTTCCCTACTTTCTTCAGTTTAATCCTAAACTTTGCAAGGAGAAGCTCATGGTCTGAGCCACAGTCAGCTCCTGGTCTTGTTTTTACTGACTGTATAGAGCTTCTCCAGCTTTGGCTGCAGAGCATATAGTCAATCTGATTTCTGTGTTGACCGTCTGGTGATGTCCATGTGTAGAGCCGTCTCTTGGGTTGTTGGAAAAGAGTGTTTGCTATGACCATCGTATTCTCTTGACAAAATTCTATCAGCCTGTGCCCTGCTTCATTTTGTACTCCAAGGCCAAACTTGCCTGTTATTCTAGTTATCTTTTGGCTTCCTACTTTAGCATTCCAATCCCCCATGATGATAAGGACATCATTTTTTGGTGTTAGTTCTATAAGGTGCTGTAGGGCTTCATAGAACCGGTCAGTTTCATCCTTTTCATCCTGTCTTAGCACTGAGTATATACTTGACAACCAGTAAGAGGAGGTTCAGGAAGGGTAGCAGGAAACAAAATGTGAGGATAAGCGGTACCCTCCTGGATCCAGCCCCTGCTTGGTTACCCTTTTCTGAACCTTCTTTAACTCCTCTATGCCCTTTTTTAATAACTGGCAACCTGAATTGCACACAGTATTTTAGATGCAATCTTACATGCCACTGGGGCCTGGTGCTTTATTTAGTTAAATTTATTTGCTGCTTATCTCATGGGGCTACTCTGGGTGGCTTTGTTGAAGATCAATAAAACCTTGTCACCCCTGTATGGCTCATTTTATCTAATCCCCTTCTTGAGAATCTGGTGAGCCCCCGTTTTTCTCCTGTGAAGATAGAAAATAAAGTATTCACTGTTTCTCTACAATGTTTTTTAATCTTAGCACAAGAGCAAGGTCCAGTTTCTCATCTGAACCACACACAACTAGAATCAATATTTTAATGCTACACAGGTTATTTCTATTGTGGTAGTCAGGCAATGCTTTTGCACTAATGCTTGGGTACTAGCTTTCCATCATAATATAACATAGGAGAACAAAATCAGCTGCTACAAATTTACATAATTCTGACATTAATTTCACAATATTATGTTTTTAGGTATGGGAACTGCAATCTAATGAGAAACTGTCACTTTCTCAGATGAATGCAACTTTTTCTAGCCTAGAGGTTGCCCTTGGTTTTGAGTAATGTATTGAAGGTCACCCTGAAAATCAGTGGGTCAGAACTAAAATATTTGATAATATATATACATTTAATACCACTTAAATGTATGTGAAGTATATTTAGTCATTTCTCCCACCCTATTATATTAAAAATTGCAGCTGAATAATAAAATAAAAATCTATGGCTAAGATTTTATAGGGCAAGGTGTGACCCCTCAACTTGTGCCTTTCTGATCTATATAATATCTTGTTCAGCCAATTTAAATTTGGATGCTGCTTTTTGCAGGATTCATAGCTAGTAAAAAAAAGTATACTAAAGGCAGTACTACAATTCTTAAAAACTTCCAAAAATCAACACCCAACACGAGTGGGTTGAAATATTTATTTAAAAATTGAACACACACATGTAACATATTATACAAAGAAAAATGTATTTAATACAATAATTAAAAGTTTTGTTGGAAAGAAAAGAGCTGGCTGCCTGGGTCAGTTGTTGGAGACTGGGCCCTAGGTAGCATTTTTTTTTGTCATTTAAGGAAAAGTGTTCTAATGGAAGTTTATTTATTATCACCTGCTCAGTTTAGGGAAAGTTAAAAAAAAACAAGCACTGAGGAAGTCAATTTTCTAGCACAACAAAACTGTTCTTATCCAAGCCTCACATTAAATGTTTCTTAGTTTTCTTCCTTTTTATCTTCCACATGCATGGCCAGTCAGCCTGAAAACCTGAGGTAGTTGGGGAGGGCACCAGACGTTGAAGGGACATCCCTGGAAAGGCTGAGCAAGGGCATTTCAGCGCCATAGGAAATGCCTCATGTGCTGTGGCAGCAGGATAGTACCTGACGTTTTGGAGTGAGGCAGACAGGCAGCTGATTGGCTTCATTCAAGCTGGCGGTGGGAGAAGTGCTATTTGGTATTTGGGTTGCCAGCCATATGGCAAGGCGACCTGGGGCATAGCAGGCACCGGTATTTGATAGGCTGGTTGGCCTATGCAGTGCTTTTAGGGGGAAAAAACTTGAGGGGAAAAGAGAAGATAGGTGGAAAGACCCTTGGAGAAAGAAGAAGCCCTAGGTCTTTTGCCACCTCCCCAAATGGCAGTGTGCAATAGATAAGCTTATCTGAGTTGGAGACAGAGTTAAGAGACTGGCAAGGAGTTAGATATGCCAAAGGCCATGGCAGCTCATTCAGGAACCAGATTTATGAGCTTCTCTAGTTGAAGGCAAAGCCAAAACGGCCTCTAGTCTCCATAAAATAGCTGATACTAGGCTCAGTAGCCTTCTCATGGCTTCTTCTAATGTAGAACTTCCAAAAAAAACCCACCAAAAACCCCAGGTCCCTTGGCAGCACCTGCTAAACATAAGCACCACTTCGGAGACATTTTAGGCAACACAAGTTAGCCAGATTATTCTACTTTGATCACATCCTGAAGGCCCCCCAACCCTATGTCTGACATACATCAGCCAGCTTGCAGAAATCAGGTGTAGGGCAGCCCTACCCAAAACACCAGAAAGATACATGGCTTCATGCTGATTGCCCCATCGGAGATATGGAGCAGACTTGGTTAGATTGTTCCCTCACCAGTCTTGCTTCACTTAGGAGACAGTATAGGTTTTGCTGCTCATGTTTTTCTGTTGTCTGGCTGATAATAGTACTAGTCCACACAAGTATGATGGAAGTAAATAAAACGTTCTGTATCTGACAACCACTAAGACAGCTTTTACTAATCTAATGCCAGACTACAGATGTTCTTCACTCACAACTTCCTTTGGTATAAGATTTTGCCTGATGCTGGTGGAAGAGCGTAGTCCTCAGGCCCTTCCCTATACAGCAAAAGCAAGACCGAAAGGAAATATCCAATATATGGGCAACAGCATCTTTATTCTTCTTTCTTCTGCTTTTTCTTTCCTTAGAGTCTCACAGTGATCATGAGGTGCCTGAGGCAGCTGTCATGGAAGGCAGAGGTATAGAAGGCAGTGGGAAACCACATCATCTATAAAAGAATCCAGGTCAACTTCCAGGTGGCACAGCTGCCTACTGCTACTGGTCATTTGTTCGATGGCTGAAGGAAAGCTAACAAGCTGTGCTGAGGTCAACTGGCTCTAGGCAGCTTCTGCTTTGCTCATGGAGTACAGGTGATCAAAAGGCCAACTGGCTGGTATGTGGACTAACAGCTGGTACCCCTAACAACTGTCAAATATAAAGTCAGTTCCTTGGGCCCCTTCAGCCTCCCCTTCCCCACTAGCAATTCCTACTTCTAGATTCTCAGTTGTTTATTGCTGCTCAAAGCACAGTGAACTACTCTGAGGCAGTGGACAGGGTTCCCCTTTGTTGGAGCACGGCAGGATGGGGCAGCAGAATAAGAAGAGAAAAGATCGCAGTTCCTGAGATGTGGCAGACCAGGTTACATAAACCCCTCTTCTGTAGAGGCTAACGTGGCCCTCAGAGAGATGGGTACCTTTATCGGTATGGGTAGACTCAGACTTTTAACCATCACCCTGCCACCATCCTGGGTCTGAGAAAAGGCAAGCAAAGAGAATGAGCAGCAAGATCAGCACTGTCCCTGGTCTGATACAGAGCCAACGTTAACAAATCAGAGGCTGTGCAAAATAAGGAAGTGACCTGGGAAGAGGAAATCCAACTCTGCAGAAATGCTGTAACACACAGATGAATGCAGGATTTGTGTTTTATGGCTATGGCAGGGCAATGCTATGGATGCTGTTGTGGCTAGGAAACTATTTTTCTCCCCCACAGCTTTGCTGCTCTCTTCTTAGTCAACAGAGGACCCTGCAGGGCCAGCCCCAAGTATGAATGCATTGTTGATGAGCACAGGCTTTGTGGTATATTCAAATGAGTTCATCATTCATATGCAGAAGTAATCACACCAACTGAAGGATCTTCTCTGGCTGCTTTCTCAGAGATCCTAATCTGCACCTGAAGAACAAGAGGAACAATTATTATTTCAGTTCTATCAGAAAGGGGGCAAGTCTTCACATAGGTTTCAACTCTTTGTGAGCTAAGGCAACTGAAATATTTATGGAAGGATTACAAACCTGAAAGATCCAATTATAAGGGTGTGACTTGTATAGCTTCCCATGGAAGTCCTTATCCAGGACTGTAGTCCTGAAATCATTGTCTTTGTTTATGTGGGTAAAAAAATCCTAGCACAGTTATCCCCAGCCGTAGTGTACATAAATATTTCGTTTATAGGCAAAGTTTAAAGACGCAGCCCCCATTCCCATTAACTGACTCCTTGTTAGTCTTGGACTTACAGATATATCAGATTGGAATGAATTACTTCTGGATCACTGTGTCATCTCAAAGTGTTCTAGTTCAAAGAGTTAAGGGGCAGATGGCAATGATGTTCCTTCTCCTCTTAATTTCCAAAATACCAGAGAAGGTAAGAATTGCAAGAACAGCTAAAGCATTGCAACTGAACAATAAAACTTGTGGCTGAAGCAATAAATGAACTCTAGTTTCTGGAGCCCAAAATTCAATACATGAGCTTGAAAAACACCTATTTGGAGAGACATTTAATAGGCCTTACTTACCATTCTCATCCCAACCCTCAGCTACGCCTCCCAGCTCATAGTGCTTCTTACGGAGCTCACCCAGGTGCTGGCGTTCCTTTTGCAGTTGGCTCTCCAGTTCCAAGACTCGGACCTAGCAGGAAAGATACTACTTTTCATAGCACCAGGCCCTTTTCTGACCCCTTCCTATACTATCATCTTGTCTCTTCTCCAACTGGCCAAGCATTCTTCCTTCTCTATTACTTGCCCACTTTACCTGAGAGTCCATTTCTTGGCGTTTGATCTGTGTTAGTGTCATGTCAGAGAAGTCCATGCTATCTGTAGGGGAATATCTCACTATTATTCTCATTAAAAGATGCCGCTCCCCAGCCCTACCCTCAATTGGCTGAGAGTTCTTGCCACATAGCTGGCAACAATAATTGTGCCAATGGACCATAGGCCACTGGATGAATATGAAAGTTAACTATATTCAGAGAGAGCCAAAGGCCTTTTAACACTCACCCTTATAAAATTACTTCTCAAGAAAGGAAAGGGAATTTTGTCATCCACCTGTGCACTGAAGAAAAAATTACCTTTCTCCTGTATTTGTGATTTTCCTGACTTAGTGGAAGTCACTACTCTGGCTGTTGCCTGATTGACTCCTCGAGAGGCAATCTGAAGCTTGCCGAGATTTACACTGTCTTTGTCTGCTTTTACCTGTGAGATCAAATGGGAGATTCAGATAACTCTTTCCAGGTGGGAAATAACAATTTATATGATACAAATGGGATAAAAAAAATAGTCATTCCATAATATGCGCCTTCGCAGAAACTTAGAAATCTATTTTTTAAAAAAGACAAATCTCCTGCAGACAAACAGGACAGACAGGGAGGTACTGAAAACAACATTCAATAATTAATCATAAGCATATGGGGCGATACTATGGCAATGCCATTATCTAAAACAAAATGACCAAAAAGTGCTTCTGTCCATCCCAATTTGTCTTATTTTCCGTCTGTCTGTTTCTCTCTCTCTCTCTCTCTCTCTCTCTCTCTCTCTCTCTCTCTCCATCTATCTCAAATTCCCTATTTCCAAGATACCGAAATTGTGTTTTCAGAAAACTTTATTATAGTTTTTGTTCAACAATCTTCTTCAGTTTTGGCAACATCCAGAACATGTGGATTTTTACTCCCAGAATGTCTCAGTCATTATAACCATTAATGGAAGTAGAGTAGTCCATAAAAAATGGTAACAGCAGGGAATCCTTCCAATGATTGGCATGGAGTTATGAGATCATAAGCCAAGAAAGCATTGGAACCAAACTTTTTATATTTTGAGGGAGCACAGATCCATTCACCTCTGCAATTTGTTTCTGACAATACGTAAAAAGGAATGAAATAGCTCCCAGACTAAAAGTCCTTCTTTAATGTTCAAGAAACAATTCCTTCACTTAGTAAAAATTCATTACTTTGAATAGTCATTAATTACATCCTCTAGCACCGAATTTCTCTGTGAAAAAGCCTACCTTTGAAGCAGCAACAAGCTGAGCTGTGCTTGCTGCAATTTCATGCGAACAAACCATGAGTTCTTCAAACTTCCCATTCCCTTGAACTACAAGGTCAGCAGCATCTCTATGGAGACAAATACAAATGAACCAGTGAATCCTTTTCTTCCACTCTTCTAGCCATGAGTCAAAGCAACACTGCACAGACCTTTGTCCCTAAGGTGAATGGCAACCTGACAATGCCACAATCGGCTGGGGCCATGCTGCAGAAACTTACACCATCACAGTTGCTCCCCAGCCTACAGCCTTGGAAGCAGAAATCAGGCCCTCTGTCCAACGGGAATTTCTGGCATAGAATTCTTTGGGGGATGCTGCTCCCTACAGAAGAAAAGGAATCACATCTAAGTGTTATAAGTAAAATATATAGAGGCAACCAGTTTAGTGGCCGAGGAGCTGGGCTAGAAACCAGGAGACTGTCCTCCCTTAGACAAGTACTTTGGGCCTCTCTCGACTTCACCCATCTCACAGGGATGATGTTGTGGGGAAAACAGAAGTATTTGGTATGTATGCCACCTTGAGTTGACCAAATAGAAGTGGGATAAAAATCTAATATAAATTAAAATATTAATACTTAAGTCTTATTACACAATTCAATAAATGAATGAACAGCAGGAGGCTTCATTAGCTCTGTGATTCAGTGAGATTAGTATGTTTGCCTGCTTTACCTTTAATCGGCACTACCATGATTGCTGGTATATTTTTTCATAAAAATAAGTTGTGGTGACAGTAGAGCAGGTGTTACAAGACTAGTACAGACTCACCCTTCCACTCTCCACAATCTCTTGTTGGAGGTCCTTGGAAGCCAACACCAAAACTTGGATGGCCTGCATTAAGTCTGTGCAGGACCCCAAAATTCTGCAAGATACAAAACCAATGGTAGCAGGAGAAGACAGACTTCAGTTCAAATGGAGCAATCCTACTGTAGGATTCCCAAAAGCATTTTTCATGTTTTTGGCAGAGCTTAATCTCTAGTAATACAATTAAATACTTCAACTAGGGTGACAGCAGGAGGCTTGTCTTTCCCTTCTACAATTGTGTATCCTAAAAAATGCAATTGATAAAACTGTATGTGTGAGTAGGAAATGAGCTAGTGTTTTAAAAAAATAATCTCTGCTTTAACCTATTGGAATTCTGCATTAGTCCTTCTCTCCCATTTTGAGAGATTCAAAAATGCTAGGAATTTGGAGGAGATAAATACAGCTGCTGCTTGTCTGACTTTTCCTTGGTATCCCAATGCGAATGGGAGGGAGGTTGCAAGGGCATATGTGGGCCTGCAATCCATTAGACAAGCACAGGAATAAGAGATGCTAAATGGACAAAGCAATTCAGCCCAGTTTTCAAATACTGTAGATGCCACGTGGGGAAAAATGCACGGCAGATCGCTCAGGTTCAAACTTCTTTATAAGCAGCAGGAGGAACCTAATATCTGAAGACATTTGTGCCAGCCTTTAATACCAACCTCTCGTTGACCTCAAACTTGACTCCTCTGTCCCCTGCTCGTGATTTATTCAGCATTTCCTGTTTCAACAAGGGGAAGGGATGGGCCAGAGTTCAGATTAACACATCCAATATCTCAAACAGCAATGGGAAACCATTTCCACTTAAATCTTAACCCCAGAACCCATTCTTTCAGGACATGGAACTGCAAATAAACTCTAATTTCTCAATCTGAAAACTCTTTCTAAAGTAAGAGCCTTGGTGGAGCAGTGGGCTAATGCCTCCTTAAGTAACACCAGTTGCCTGCAATTAGTGCAGGTTCGCATCCCACCAGGCTCAAGGTTGACTCAGCCTTCCATCCTTCCGAGGTAGGTAAAATGAGGATCCAGATTGTTGGGGGCAATTAAGCTGACTTTGTAATAATGCTGCTTGGGGTGTGTGTGAAAGCCCTAATAAGCAGGCATATACATAGAATGAAGGCTACTGCTAAGTTTGTAAAGCCGCCCTGAGTCTTCGGAGAAGGGCGGGATATAAATGGAATTAAAATTTAAAAAAATAATAATTTCACATGAGGGGGTGGGGCAGAGCGAGAATCTAACATTTTTGCATCTCACCTCGATCCTGGCAACTGCTGTCTCAACGGCTGCTGCCGTTGCTGCCATCTCTTCATCAACCAGATCCCCCAGTTTCTCTTCCTCAACATCCAGGCCTTTGGGCCGCAGTTCCTGCAGATTGAAAGACAATACACACCTTTTCTCTTGTTCCTCCTGTCTTCACATGAATCTTCTACTGTAGCAAAAGAGGAGCTCAAAACTCCCCAAAGAGAGATTTCTCTTCAGTGGATAATACAGTAGGCTCACTGATCTGGATAGCTGCCCCTGGATCAGACAAAGAATCCTGCTTCTTATCCTTAGTTACGCCATGGGGTATCCCACCTGTCCAATTGCAGTGATCTGGTTGAGACAATTCCTGACAGCAGTGCAGTCAGCACTTTCCAGAGTTGCTTTATCTTTCAGCATTCCCAGGTAGTGCAAGGTTTCATTCCCACATTGCTTGCTGGTCTCTAACAACACTGGAAGCATGCAAAGAAAGGATTAATTTCACATGCATGACCTAAAAGATTCTTACATCTCTTCTCCCCCAGATATACATAGATATGGATGGGTGTGTATATCATAATCATAATTCAGTCCAACCCCCTGCTCAGGCAGGAAACCCTATACCATTTCAGACAAATGGCTGTCCAGTCTCTTCTTAAAAACTTCCAGTGTTGGAGCATTCACAGCTTCTGGAGGCAGGTTGTTCCAATGGTTAATTGTTCTAACTGTCAGGAAGTTTCTCCTAGGTTGCTTCTCTCCTTGATTAGTTTCCATCCGTTGCTTCTTGTAAACATGCAATCAGCAAGTGTGTGTATCTATGTATCTATGATGACTCTGGCTAGCATACAGTGAATCATTTCTGATATACAATTAAAAACACAACATCTGGAAGAACAACCACTCAAAAACAATAGAACGCCCAGGACCCACCACTCAAGGCCTAAGAAAGAAGCCATGTTTTCAGAATTCTTTTGAACATAGCCAGGGTGGGGGCCAGATGTAACTCAAAAGAGATGTTCCAGAGGGCAGGTAATGTGACACAGAAGGCATGTTTTCCAGGTTTCATCAGGCAACACTGCTTAATGGAAAGAACCTGAAGCATGCCAATTCTACCCAGTTTTACAGGCCTGGAAGCAACAGATAGTCCCTTAAGTAATCAGGCCCTCTACCATGTATACTCACAATCAGCGGATTCCATGGGGGCCCTGTGCGATGTGGCACTAGCCTGCAGAATGGCATCACCAATCAGGTGAGCAAAAAGAGGCACACATGATAACAAACTGCTCACATCTAGAAGCAAAAAGACAGCACCCAAATTAAGGGAATGTTAACAAAATCCTGAACCTTTTGAACCAAAATGGACCAAAATGGACAAGGGTGAAACACATGAAGTCTGCTTAGGCTCACCAAGGTTTTTGTTTAAGGCCACACAAAAAACACAGTGATGTATGCTTTTTCCCATCTTTCATTTTCAAAATGTTACAGTCCAGCAATTCAGGAATGATTTAGTAGTATATGTTGTCAGGGCTTTCTATCTGCATGCTTGATATGTACACTCTTGTATTTATGAATGTCTCACCTGACTGGTCAGAAAGGTATTGGCTACATGCTTCCTGTAGCCGCTCCACACATTCAGAAGCTGCATGAGTCCTTGATAAAAGGTAATCTATGCAACAACAAAAGTATGCATTACATAAGCTCTTCTAAGAAGTACAACTTGAAGGACAATTTGATGTGATATATATATTGCTCAAAAAATAAAATAAAGGGAACACTTAAACAACACAATGTACTATATTTAATAGTAGGATGTCTTATCTTGTGTTCGCTTTATTTTTTTGAGCAGTATATATACACAACTATATCCATTTTTAAATTAGACATTTTGGTAGGGAAGGAAACAGCAACTGGCTTTAGAAGTCATTTTAACCCTGCCTGCTAACCTGCAGAGCTTGTGCTACTGATATGAGTGGGGTCTTCGAGTTGATTGAGAGCATCCTGTACCATCTGTTCAGCCTCTTTCACAGCACACTGAAGGAGTACAAACTGTTTGTCCAGGAGCTCCTGCTGAAGAGCCTGTGTGTTGCCTTCCTAAGAGCAAAGGAAGAGACACAGTGATGCAAAGTGTCAGTGAACCAGGTATATCTTCTGTTGGGATGGCTTGCAAATTAAGTGGATTGTGGTTGGTGAGGCTCATAGAAGATATAAAATAATATTAGAATGTTGAAGAGAACTTTGGAATAAATAAATCTATGTCCTTGCCCATCTTCTCTGCTGGGTCTGGAAAGAAGTTAAAATCCCAACTGAGAAGGCTGAGAACATTTCAGATCTTCCATGGTTTGAAGGAAAGTTGGTTCTGGACTCTCAGTAACATACTATCCATGTAGTCACAGCCAACTTACTGTTTCCCCCAAGCGGTTCTGCAGCTCCTGGATTGTCTTACTGCTGTATTCTTTTTCTTTTTCAAGGGTAGCCTTTAACTGCTCTACTTCAGCTTCCAAAGCTGCCATCTGCTGATCACTCTGAGCCACGGTCTCAGTGAGAACATCTTTCTCTTGCTTCAGGGCAGCCAGCTGAGTGGTGTGCTCTGCTTCAAACTAGATAGGCAAGGGAGGAGAGTGGAGGAGAAGTGGAATCTTCTTTTCCCTTTGAGCATACCATTTCCAAAGAATACAAAATGTTTATGTGCATACAAAATGGCAGCCAGAACCCCAGGGATGCCATTGGCTATTTGTGTTTGGTCCTCTCTCTCTGAGTCATCTAATTCAGGGCTTTTCAACCGGCGGTATGCATACCACTAGTGGTATGCAGGTGGTACCCGTATGACGGGTTGAACAGCACTGTAAAAAAAAAGGTGTAAAAGTGGATGAGGTGAAGTGGCAGCAGCGCTTCACAGGCTTGTGGGAAAGTCAGCTGGAACTGCACGTTGCCTGGGCCCTACTGAGAGCCCAGGATCAAAGCGCACAGCTCCAGCTGATTAGCGGCGGCCTTGGGGGTGGCAGGCAGCCTCACGCAGTCTTCAGGCAGAGATTCAGCTGGAGCTGCGTGAGGCATTGCCTGCCTGGATCCTGCGGAGAGCCCAGGATCAGCAGGATCATCGCGCGCAGCTCCAGCTGACTGGGAGTGGCAAGCAGCCTCACACAGTCTTCAGCTGGAGCTGTGCAAGGCATTGCCTGGGTTCTGCTGAGGGGGAGAGAAGAAATGATATTAAAGGGGGTGAGAGAAAAGAGGATATTAAAGGGGCTGAGAAGAGGATATAAAAGGGTGAGAGAGGAGATGATATAAAAGGGGGAGAGAAGAGATGGTATTAAAGGGGATGAGAGAAGAAGGATATTAAAGGGGGGGTGAGGTCTACCTGTACTTTATCACTTTTTTCTGGGGGGGGGCTTGGTCATCAAGTTTTTGATACCTTGCTAGCTGGTACTTGAATATTGCCATATTCTAAAAGTGGTACAGTCGGTGAAAAGGTTGAAAAGCCCTGATCTAATTTTCTATTTCATTCCACATGCTTCTGGTTTTTGTTTCTGCTCATTTCTACTTTTTGAATGTTTGCTGGAGTCCTGCTCTTTTACGGTTATACTTATCACAGAATGGTAAGGAAAGACCCACCTGTGCAGTGGAATCAACAGTGCTCTGGAGACACTGAAGCTCCTGTTTGTTGGCAATTAGCTCTCTCTTCAGTGTTTCCAAGATCTCTGCCTGTTCCTGTGTCTACAGAGAAAATAATAGGAGCATGAAAAAATGATTGTGTGTTCTTCCCAAACAGCTCCCTCTACCATTTTCTATATTCCTACCATTATCATCCTGAATTCCATTTCTCTTCCAATAAAAATGATGATCCTTCTACTTCTCTTGACATCTCTTTACCTTTCGCTGGGCTTGCTCACTCAACCGCTGAAAGGAGTCCTCAAGCTCTTTCTTGTCTCGCTCTGTGTCACTTTGGATCTGTCTTGCCATAGTCACCTGCTTGGTGACTTCAGCATTCTAAAGGGCAGCACAGGAAGGCAAGGAAAGAAAGAAAGAAAGAAAGAAAGGGAGGTTTTAGCCACTGGTCATCATTGTCCTAATAAGTGGAGTCCTCCTACCTTGTGGGACAGTCCAAAGGGAGTGTCCAGTTTGGTCTAGTAGTTAAGTCATCAGGTTAAAAACTGGGAGTGCATTGGCTATAGGCCTGCCTTAGGCATCAAAGCCAGCTGGATAACTTTGGTCCCATCATTCTCTCCCAATCCAAGCCATCTTACAGGGTTGTTGTTATGAAGAAAATAGGAAGAGGAAGGAATGTTATGTATGTTCATAAAACTAATATTTGTAAAACTAATAAAAACAGAAGACAAATAAACAAATAAAATTTCCCTTGCCTCTTCACCTTGTAAAAGGTTTTTTTGGGGGGAATTCTAGCAACTTTTCTGTTTGGAGCCCATGTGCTATGCTGAAGGTTCCTGGAGAAGCCTCATATTCAACAGAACTTTTTCTTCAGTCGTTTTAGTTTCTGATTAATACTTGGAAGATTTTGTAGATCTCTTTCAAATTTTACTTAGCCTAGTTCAAAAATATATTCCTCCCTCTTTCCATCTTTGCCTGACTGTTATTTTTTTAGACTTTCTTTGACAGATTTAATTAAAACTATAATTGGTTGTCTAAGTGAACGAAAAATATATAACTACAGAGGATGGCAAAGAGGCGTATAGCCGACCCAGACTGTCAAATCTCTTGTGACAGTATGTCAACGGTTAATAAGGGTTTAACCTTAACTCATTTCACAGGCTTTTTGCTTTGCAATCAGTGAATAATCCTATTTCAACTCTTAGCATTGAACAACGGAGGGAAGTGATGCAGCATTACCTTGCGCAGGAGGTCCGCATGATTCTGCACCAGCTCACTGTACTTTTCCTTTAGCTTTACATAGCGCTGCTCTGTGGTTTGTGCTTTCCCTGTAACAGAAACAGACAGGACCTGGCCTGTGACTGAGAGCAAGAGAGGGATAATCACTCCATAAAATAAGCTGAGCCAGCCGCCTCCCTCCAGTGCAGCTCTCACTTCAGCACAGAACAAGGGAGGACTGGGCCCTTTTCCCTCCTCACAAGGCAGCCCCTCTGCCAAAGGAATACGCACGAGGTATCTGAACGATCCTTCTCTCTCACATGCTCCAATTCTAAGCTGGAAAGTCAATTATAAATTCGAAGCCCTGCTTTAGAACAGTTTGAGTGGCACATCTGGAGAGCCCAAAGAAGACTCACTGGGGACTCATTAAACTCTTCTCTGGCACGGTTATTACGGCATTTTAATCCAAATACAACTCCTGCTTCTATAAACTCAGGCCAGATAGCCAGAGTGAATCGGTTTATTATAGTATTTTAAGGAGGCTGACAGGATTATTAGCTGCCTACTCTACTACATTCTGAAATGTTCCCTAAAAATTAGAGCCAAAATATTTATCAGTGGCTCAGGATGCTGAGCTTGTCGATCAGAAGGTCGGCAGTTTGGTGGGTCAAATCCCGAGTGCCGCGTAACAGAGTGAGCGCCTGTTACTCGTCCCAGCTTCTGCCAACCTAGCAGTTCAAAAGCATGTAAAAATGCAAGTAGAAAAATAGGGACCACTACAGTGGGAAGGTAACAGCATTCCGTGCACCTTTGGCGTCTAGTCATGCCGGCCACATGACCATGGAGACGTCCTTGGACAAGCGCTGGCTCTTCGGCTTTGAAATGGAGATGAGCACCGGCCCCTAGAGTCGGAAACGACTAGCACGCATGTGCGGGGAAACCTTTACCTTTACCTTATTTATCAGTTTGTTACCATGGTCTATGAGGCTTCTATAGGAAATTAATTTTAATTGTTTCTAGTCTAATGACTGTTCAGGTGAATGGGCCACATATCTACAGTTTGTGAATGATGTCTAAACTGCAGTCTATCTCTGATGAAAAAAGTCCAGCTGTTGCATTGTTTTCACTGCTTACTCTCAATCTCTGTCAGGCTTCGCTGGGCTTTTTCTGTATCCTCGTGCCTCTTTTTCCATTCATCCAGTTCCGTGCGCAAGAAGTCACTCTCATCCAGTGCCTGCTGCTTTAGGTGCTTCTGCTCTTCCAGCTCAGCTTCCAGCTCACTGATACGACCCTTCAGCTGCATTACCAGGCGGTGACTCTGCAGGTACCGTATTTAAAGAGAGGGTGAAACAGAAAGATCACTGGGAAACCCTCATGGTATTAAAGCAATTACCCTACTTTTCCGTGTATAAGATGCTAGTTTTTCCTACAAACACCCTGTTCAAAAATCAGGTGCGTCTTATACAAGTGCAGCATCTTATACACGAAAAAATAATGGTAACCTCCGCAGCCCAGGGCATGCCTGTATGGGTTCTTTACATGCCGCTGCCATGCCGCCTGGTGCAGGAGGATATTGCTGGCCCGAGATGCTGCCTGGTGCTGGAGGATCACACTGCCCCAAGGATGCCACCGTTCCCACTGAAGCTGCCTTCTATGACCCGTTTTTCACCGGCGCAGCTCGGGCTGAAGCTGCAAGAGACCCCGGGAAGTCACCTCGGTACAGTGATTGACGGCCGAGGGGGTAGGCGGGACTAAGCCCGCAGAGCACCATCTGATTGAAGGAAGTCGCCTCCCTTGTGTGATGGTACCGAGAAGTACCAGTAATTGGGGGGGCGGATCTTATACAAGGGTGCATCTTATGGACGGAAAAATACGGTATACTGTTCTGGTTATGTACAGCTAAGCACACACTGCAACACATAAATCAAGACTGCATGTCAACCTGAAGCTTGATCCTCGACTTTGGAACTCTGCCACCGTTAGGTTTAAAAAAAGTGCCACTCCAAAACTTTGTTGGAGAGAGGCAGACAACATATAGACAAACAGAAAAAGGTAAATTCCATCAATATTTCTGGTTACTGCTTTTGAAAAATGGTCTGTGAAGGAAGTCTCAACTTCCTAGCAGCCTACATGCAGGCTATCAATGCTGCTTTATGAGATATTTACTGATAACAGATGCAAAACCCCCATATTTTTAACCAGCATACCTGTGGATCAATTCATCCTGGTCTCATGTAATTCAGAGCAGAGAAGGTGAAATGGAAATACCAAAGCAAATGTGAGTTTCTATATTTGGGCTTAGAAAAAACATCCCTGTAGTAATAGGCTTTAAATTTACCTCAGCTTTGAAGTTCTTGAGCTCATCCTTAAGTGTATCGATTTCTCTGTGCAGATGTTCAATTAACCTGTCCCTGGAAGGAGGGAGAAACACTTGTGCAATTTGGATATTAATTTTTTTTTTAAATTGGATGGGAGGAAAGCAAAGTCAGACCTCATGACCATATACAGATGAAGAAAGGAGCTGAATTAATATATTTTAAGAAAAGGTTCTTGGTGCTTCAAAGTAAACACATTAAGTCCTCTGTCACAAGCAATGAAGTTTATAGATACTTGGCTGTCATGCTATTATTTCTGCTATATGCCATTTATGTGGGGGATTTAGGGCATGGCCAGTGCCAGAAATATTATGCAGAAGAAAAAATATCCACATTCTGAAGCAAGAAAATATAAACCCAAAAATGAAACAAATTTCTATGTTACTGGCTTGTATTGTTGCTCACATACCTGGCACCCAGCTGTGTGGCAACAGCCCTGCCTGGGCTGCTCGACACCCTCTCAGGGTTGGCGGTGGAGTTCCCCAGGCTTATAGTGCTGGGTGACTTCAACCTGCCTTCCCTGGGAGGGTTGTCAGAGTTAGCTTGGGAGTTCATGGCTTCCATGACAGCCATGGACCTGACCCAGGTAATTCAGGGCCCGACTCGTGGGGGGTCACACTCTCGACCTGGTGTTTTTATCTGGGCAGTGGTTGGATGATCTGGGAGAGGGTTTGCCAGCCATTTTCCCCCTGTCATGTTCCGATCATTATCTCCTGTGGCTGGTCTTCCGCTATGCCACCCCCCGTCGCTGGGCTGCGGAACCGACCAGGTGGTTCCGCCCCAGGCGCCTAATGGACCCAGAACGGTTCCAGATGGCGCTTGGGTCTATACCCATCGCCCTCATTCACAGCCTGGCCGATGCCTTGGTGGATGCCTGGGAAAGGGCGGCCACCGAGGCACTCGACCGTGTTGTACCCTTGCGACCCCTGACCCGGCGCAGATCCCGTTGGGCTCCATGGTTTTCTGTGGAGCTCCGGGAGATGAAGCGTCGGAGACGGTGTCTGGAGAGCGGTTGGAGGTCCAGCCGATCCGAATCTGACCGATTGCAGTTAAGAACCTTCATAAGGTCTTATCTTGCGGCGATGAGGACAGCGAAGGCTAATTATTTCGCTGCCCTCATCGCGTCTGCAGATAATCGCCCGGCCGCCCTGTTTAGAGTGACTCGCTCCCTTCTTAACCAGGAGGTGAGGGAGGATCCCTTGCAGGGTCGGGCCGAGGAGTTTATCATCATCTGACGGACAAAATCGCTCAGATACGGAGTCTGACGTGGAGGAATCGGACGGTCTTGAGCATGTTATCTGGACTGAGTTCGATCCTGTTTCCCCTGATGATGTGGACAGGATTATGGGGAGGCTGAGCTCCACCACCTGTTTATTGGACCCGTGCCCCTCCTGGCTGGTTTTTGAGGCCCGGGAGGAGACACGAGGCTGGTTCCAGGCAGTAATAACTGCTTCCTTGAAGGAGGGTATCTTCCCCTCCGCCTTGAAGGATGCGGTGGTAAGACCCCTCCTCAAGAAGCCTGCCCTGGACCCGGCTGTTTTAAACAACTATCGTCCCGTCTCCAACCTTCGTTTTCTGGCGAAGGTTGTTGAGAGTGTGGTGGCGCATCAGCTTCCCCTGTTCCTGGAGGAAACTGATTATCTGGACCCGTACCAATTGGGTTTCAGGCCCGGGCACAGCACGGAGACGGCATTGGTCGCGCTGGTGAATGATCTCTGGCGGGCTCGGGACAGGGGTTATTCCTCTGTCCTAGTCCTATTAGATCTCTCAGCGGCTTTCGATACCATCGACCATGATATCCTACTGTGGCGTCTCAGGGGGTTGGGAGTGGGAGGCACCGTTTTACGGTGGTTCTCCTATCTCCTGGGCCGCTCGCAGTCGGTGTTGACGGGAGGGCAGAGATCCGCCCCGAGGCCTCTCGTTTGTGGAGTCCCTCAGGGGTCGGTTCTCTCTCCCCTCCTGTTCAACATCTATATGAAGCCGCTGGGCGAGATCATTTGTGGTTTTGGGGTGGGGTATCATCAGTATGCTGATGATACCCAACTTTTTTTCTCCACCCCGAACCAACCCAGTGATGCCCTCACCGTGATGTCCCGCTGCCTGGAGGCGGTTCAGGTTTGGATGGGGAGAAACAGGCTTCGTCTCAATCCTGCCAAGACTGAGTGGCTGTGCATACCGGCATCTCGGGTTAACCAAGCTATTCCATCATTAACGATGGGGGGTGAGGTGTTACCCCCCGTTGATAGGGCTCGCAACCTGGGTGTCCTCCTGGATTCGCGGCTCAGTTTTGAAGACCATATAGGAGCCGTGACCAGGGGGGCTTTTGCCCAAGTTCGCCTGGTGCGCCAGTTGCAACCCTACCTGGACCGAGATGCCCTACGCACAGTCACTCATGCGCTTGTGACCTCCCGTTTAGACTACTGCAACGCTCTCTACATGGGGCTGCCCTTGAAGACCACTCGGAGGCTTCAGCTGGTGCAAAATGCAGCTGCGCGAGTTGTGATGGGGGTTTCCCGTTACTCCCATGTAACACCTCTGCTCCATGAGCTGCATTGGCTTCCGGTTGCCCTCCGAGTGAGATTCAAGGTGCTGGTGATCACCTATAAAGCCCTAAATGGCTTGGGTCCAGGATATCTGAGGGAACACCTGCTGCCGGCATCAAGTTCCCTTCGTCCTGTGCGCTCCCACAGGGAGGGCCTTCTCAGGGTGCCGCCGGTAAAAGAAGATTGCCGGCGGATAACACCCAGGGGGAGGGCCTTCTCAGTGGGTGCGCCTGCCCTTTGGAACCAGCTGCCCGTGGAGCTTAGGATTGCCCCTGACCTTCGATCATTTCGCTGGGACCTGAAGACCTGGCTCTTCGAGCTTTCCGGCCCAGGCTGAGTTTTAATTGGGGTTTTAACTGGGGTTTTATATGTTTTATATTTTTTCAGGGATTTAGTTTAATCTTTTTAATTGTTCTTAATTTTTGTATTGACGTTTTTATGCCCTGTAAACCGCCCTGAATCCTACGGGAAAGCGCGGTATATAAATTAAATTAAATTAAATTAATTACTGTATATTCCACTTTCACATGCTGCAGAGAGGAACAAGGTACTTATTTGCGTAATTATATTTAGAGGTTACTCTACTCCCATCCCAAAAGGAGGATCTGCATTTGTCACTGTCCCATACATAAAGCACAGATTATGAAGATGCTTCCTGGTAAGTTATTTTTTTTCATTTTCATGGTACACTGTATATGAAAAAAAATCTCTTCAGCAATAATGGAAGTAAAGTTTCCTTCAATACTAATACTAATACTAATAATGTTGCTAAGACTTACCATCAATATGATGGCACATAATCAATACAATATATACTATATATGCATTTTAACAGAATAACAGAGTTGTAAGGGACCCTGGAGGTCTTCTTGTCCAACCCCCTGCTCAGGCAGGAAACCCTATATCATTTCAAGACAAATGACTGTCCAATAATCACTCACTCACTTGTCATCCTTGGTCATCCCATTCTGGCTGAAGTTAAAGGGATCATTGCTGAAAGAACTTCCAAAGATGTCATCAAATTTATTGTCAAAGGGATTCTGGAAGTGAAGATGGAAGCAGTTAGCTTCATGAAAAGATAAACTTGCCTTGCACACCATCCCAACTCAAGGAAAGAGGGATTTGACTTAAATCTCAGGGAATTTTCAATAGAGGACTAATCAGAAAGAGACGATGGGAAGAATTATTGATACTGAAGCATATGTAGGAGCTGAATTTATAGATAGTGAACAGCAGGCATTATTTCTAAATCAGCTACACAGAAAATAATTTCCCCATTATTTTGTCACCAGAAAAACAATTCAAATCCACTTGATTTCTCCACTCTGCTTCCCCCCATCTTTTTCAGAGTAATCAGATCTTTCTATTTCATAGAAAATAGCTCTCCAGAAGCAGAAAATCCTAGAAAAAATATATCTTAGCACTGATTTTCCAACTCTTGAAAATCTCTGTCAACAAGACAGGCAAAGGCTAAATAGTGACAAAGTTTGCTAAACTGAAATACTATTTCACATCATTATAACCAGAACAAATACCTTTTTCTTGGGATGGGTCTAGATTCTCCATTCTTCAAAGGAACTTCCTTCCACTCACCTGCTGTGAGGAGGTTTCCATCTCAACAAGATCCATGATGGGTTCACTGTCTGGGGATGAGGCTTCCAATGGGATGACCACGACAGGGCTGATGTGTTCAGAGAGTGCTGAAGCCCGCAGAAAGTTGGGGGGATTCTAGTGCATGGAACGAAGAATGATACAGAACTGTTGCACTGAAGAGGCTTATTGCATATACTAGGTCAATACTGTAGTGCCCAAGGTTATTGCACATTGCTCATTTTGGCATTCCAAAACTACGTCAAGTGGGGAGCAGAGGTGTAACAACCTCTATCCCCACTGATAACCAAAAATAATCTTTTCAAAAGCCTCAAAAAAAACAACAACAACAACCCTCAAACAAGCACAGAATTGCACCTACAGGAGAATGAGTGAATAAAGAAAAGACTGGACTCGGAGAGAAGATTTTGTGGTAAACAAAGTTTTACTTGGATGCAAAATTTTACTCTGGTGAGTTCAGCTGAGTAGTGTGGCTGTTGGCACTGTTGGGAAGAGAGGAGCCCTCCCCTTTGTTATGCTGAAGAGAGAAAGAGGAGACAAATCACAGCAACTCAGCATTTATTATTCCTTATTTTCTCTACATAAACTGTATTCTTTTTAATTTTTCAATGTTAACTGCATAGTTCTTTTTACCATCAACTCTGCATACTTTCAGAGATATAATTGCAAATGAATTAGGTGCAATTCTGTTTGCAAAGGTGTTTTATTCCAGCCACAAGTGCTGCATATTTATAAGGATCTATAAGGATTATAATTTCTGAACTGTATTTTATATGGATTGAATATGAATTTTTATACATATTGAATGATCCTGAAAAAAATGGAATGATCATTTATTCAAGACTTTGTTTACACTACAAGGCTCTGCTTAAATTATAAACTAACCCTCTGGCTATTACAAAAGAAGGCTATTTACACTAATAACAAAGCAAGACTGCAAATTTATGAGATTATAAACTTATTTACGAGGATTGTAAAACGCTGCCCTAAACTGCAATAAGATACTGCAGATTCTATTTATCTGAAATTATCACTCTACTTTCTTCTGTGGATTACAAAATATAAAGACTACAACATTTTTAGAAAAAAGACCCTCTTCAGTATTATTACAAATTACTATTTTTCTATAATCTTTTACACTAACTATAAGCTAATATTTCCTTTTTTTTCTCTCGGCTGAGATGCTATTTTTTCTTTTCAGCTGAGATTTTACTTTTCATCTTTTATTCATCTGTCATTTTTTAATACATCTGTGGATTGCAAACTATATCTACAGTGCAACCTCGCTTGCATTTCAGAAATAATGGTTGGAAACTGACCAAAGGAGAAGCAACCTGGAATTAAGGAGAAACGGTGAGGAGAATTAACCAGTGGAACAGCTTGCCTCCAGAAATCGTGGACGCTCCATCACTGGAGGTTTTTAAGAAGAGACTAGACAGTCACTTGTCTGAAATGGTATAGGTTCTCTGGCTTGAGCAGGGGCTGGACTAGAAGACCTCCAAGGTCCCTTCCAGATCTATTCTATTCTATTCTATTCTATTCTATTCTATTCTATTCTATTCTATTCTATTCTATTCTATTCTATTCTATTCTATTCTATTCTATTCTATTCTATTCTATTCTATTCTATTCTATTCTATTCTATTCTATTCTATTCCTATTCTAATTCTAATTCTAATTCTAATTCTAATTCTATTTCAACATTAGCCACAGGAGGGACCAAAAGAAAAACTAAGAACTCCTCGAACTTGAAATTTCCTGACAGTAAGAACAATTAACCAATGAATCGCTTGCCTTCAGCAGTTGTGGGAGTTCGATCACTGGAGGTTTTCAAGAAGAAATCAGACAGACATTTGTCTAGAATAGTATAGGATCTCCTGCTTGAGCAGGGGATTGGATTTGAAAACCTCCAAGGTCCCTTTTATTCTGTTATTCATACATCCAAATGTCATACAGTTCCCTTAAGTCATAGCTGAAGCAGCCTCAGCATAAATACCATGAACGAAAATGAGAATAGCAACTCTATGGATGACATTCACAAAAAGCCATGAACCTCACCTCAGGCAGCTGTGGGATCTGAATCAACCTTTTGAAATATTGCAGGTTGCTGGAGCGATAGAAGAGATCCTTCAGCCTACAAAATTTAAGGAAAGATATATTACACTTTAGCAAATTTTAAACAATCATCTGGCCAGTTGGTCAGATTCAGAGGGAAGCAAAATGAAATGGCAATCCAGAATCAGGCTGGTTATTTAAAGTCAGAGAAGAGACATTTAATAGCAGCAATGTAGAAATGATAATGCAGAGCACTTGCAATACCGGTACAGGCATATTGACCCATCCTACCACTCACTGTAATTTTTAGATTAAAAAGACAACCCATCTTATTCAGCAAATAAGAGCACTGGGGTCCAATGTTGTCCTACTGATAGAATTTTGTATTTATTTAAACTGAATCCAAATTTGTGGGGATTTTGGTACTAGATTCAAGATTGTTTAGAAAGCTGCCAGTGGGAAAATTAATTAAATCTGTAATATACAAAACAGTGTGAGACTCTGTGAATTAGGTTTTTTTGAGATTTTGGTGTTGTATTTGCATTTATGGGTGTTGTTCTTATTTCAGCTTCTAATTGTTTATTTATTTTGCATATTTTGTTTTTTGCTTTTCTAAAGTAATTATTGTTAGCATCTCCAGAAACACTTGTTTGAGATGTACAGCCATATAAATTGAATATGTACATGCATACATAAACGAATAGAATCATAGAATCATAGGGTTGAAAGGGACCTTGGAGGTCTTCTAGTCCAACCCCCTGCCCAAGATGTATTGCATTCTGGACAAATGGCTGTCCAAACTTTTCTTGAAGACATCCAGTGTTGAAGCACCCAAACTGCAGGAAGCAAGCTGTTCCATTAATGATTGTTCTTACTTTCATGTGGTGCAAACATAAATAGCATATGGTATAAACAGATATTGCCGTCCCTCTTTCATAATATTATAGCTAAACTCACCTAATGAGATTCAGGTCACTTAAAAGGAACAATAGGTTGAGTATCAACTGTTGCAAGCAACAACAATACATGACCATTGTTTACATATTCTGTTTATAGTTTTTTTTACAAATCCATCAATAGTGTTTCTCTTAGGTTCTTATTTGAATAAAACATGAACCCAAGACCTTGTTCAGTTGAGGCAGCTCTGGCAAGCTCAGCATAGGAATGAAAAATTTTAAATAAGAGCAAGAGCCACTATTTCTTGGTCCCTCCAGGAAATTCCTGAGTTGCCTTGCTAATCATTTTCTATTTCAGAAAATGAAAGATCAGCTATATTTGTCCTTTATGCTAACACACTAGTTGAGGAAGTGGAACTAACAGAAATATTGGAGGAAAATTACCATATAATGATGGAATTTTTGATTTTAATTAGAACTAAAGGCAAGCGTAGGAAAATGGGCAACTTGGACCTTTAAAATAGTAGACTTTAATAATCTAAGCAATCACAAATAGGATTAGAGAAATTAAATACGAAATAGAGTTCAAGGTGTATGAGAGGTTCTAAATATACTGAAAGCATAATCGAAAATAATCCTGTTAAGGGAAAATTAAAGAAAGAAGCAGCCGGCTTCCGGTTTGCACGCACGATGCCAGCAGACACACAGGAAGAAGCTTCTCCCCACCGTCCGATCTATTTTCCTGGAGGACCCTGAAAAGGGTCGAAAGTCGCCCTGGAGGGGTGACCACCGTGAGGAGGCCCTCCTTGTGATCACGGAAGGGCGGCAACCCTCCATTTGATCCAGAGCAGCTCCTCTGGATCAGGACACGGGCGGTCTTGTCAATGTTATCTGGGAGGAGTTTGATTCTGTGACCCCTGATGAAGTGGACAGGATTATGGGGAGGTTGAGCTCCACCACATGTTTGTTGGATCCGTGCCCTTCCTGGTTGGTTTATGCAGCCAGGGAGAGGACACGAGGCTGGTTCCAGGCGGTGATATCTGCTTCTTTGAGTGAGGGTAATTTCCCCACCGTCTTGAAGGAGGCGGTGGTGAGACCTCTCCTCAAGAAGCCTGCCTTGGACCCAGCTGTCTTGAACAACTTTCGTCCAGTCTCCAACCTTCGCTTTCTTGCGAAGGTTGTTGAGAGTGTGGTGGCGCATCAGCTCCCTCTGGTCCTGGATGAAGCGGATTATCTGGACCCGCACCAATCGGGTTTCAGGCCCGGGTACAGCACGGAGACGGCATTGGTCGCTCTGGTGAATGATCTCTGGAGGGCCCGGGATAGGGGATATTCCTCTGTCCTAGTCCTATTAGACCTCTCGGCGGCTTTCAATACCATCGACCATGGTATCCTGCTGCGGCGTCTCAGGGGATTGGGAGTGGGAGGCACAGTTCTTCGGTGGTTCTCCTCCTATCTCCTGGGACGTTCGCAGTCGGTGTTGGCAGGGGGGCAGAGATTGGCCCCTAGGTCTCTCGTTTGTGGAGTTCCTCAGGGGTCGGTTCTCTCACCTCTCCTGTTCAACATCTACATGAAACCGCTGGGTGAGATCATTCGTGGTTTTGGAGTTGGGTATCATCAATATGCTGATGATACCCAACTTTTCATTTCGACCCCAAACCACCCCAGTGATGCCCTCGCTGTGATGTCCCGTTGCCTGGAGGCGGTTCAGGTCTGGATGGGGAGGAACAGACTTCAACTCAACCCTGACAAGACTGAGTGGCTGTACATTCCGGCATCCCGGGACATTCAAAATGTTCCATCACTTTCTATGGGGGGTGAGTCTTTACCCCCCGTAGATAGGGCTCGCAACCTGGGAGTCCTCCTAGATGCACGGCTTACCTTAGAAGATCATGTAGTAGCCGTGACTAGGGGGGCTTTCGCACAGGTTCGCCTGGTGCGTCAGTTGCGGCCCTATCTAGACCGGGATGCCCTGTGTACGGTCACTCATGCGCTCGTGACCTCTCGTCTTGACTATTGCAATGCTCTCTACATGGGGCTTCCCTTGAAGACCACTCAGAGGCTCCAACTGGTACAGAATGCAGCCGCGAGAGTTGTCTTGGGAGTTTCCCGGTACTCCCATGTTACACCTTTGCTCCGCGAGCTGCATTAGTTACCAGTTGTCTTCCGGGTGAGGTTCAAGGTCTTAGTGATGGTCTTTAAGTCCTTACATGGCATGGGTCCGGAATACCTCGGGGACCACCTGCTGCCGGCGTCGACTCCCCTCCGCCCTGTGCGTTCCCACAGAGAGGGCCTCCTCAGGGTGCCTCCAGTCAGAGAATGTCGGCTGGTGGCCCCCAGGGGGAGGGCCTTCTCTTTGTGGAATCAGCTGCCGGTTGAGCTCCGGATGGCACCGGATCTCCGCTCCTTCCGGCGCGGGTTAAAGACCCATTTATTTGAACAAGCTGGCCTGGCCTGATGGGGAGTTATTTAGGGTTTTAATATTTATATATATTTTCTATTGTTTTTATTGTGGGCAATAATTTAATTCTTTTTTAACTTTTGTATTTTTGTAGTTTTATGATATGCCCTGTTCACCGCCCTGAGTCCTTCGGGAGAAGGGCGGTATAAAAATTTAATAAAACCTAAACCTCTGCCCCAAAGAAGAAGAGATCGGCCATTAAGATGGCTGATCACTAAGCCGTTCCCTGCCAAAAGCACCAACAAGTACAACGAAGCAATCTGGAGGATCTGGGTGAGACCGTACCTTTCTTATTCCCCTAACTACTTTCCTGTGGGACCTTTTTGAAAATCTTCTCCCCCTCTTTTGAAAGATCGGCGACTGCTTACTTCAAGAACAAAAATTTTAAAGCCTTAAAAGAAACCAAATGACTAAGCTAAAAAATAAGCAACCTTATTTGTACCTTTGAAATTCCTGGGCTATTAAAAAGCTTTCATTTCTGCGGGGACCTACTACCCTATTTTCTGCTTAAGCTGTGAAAGAAGAGGAAAGAAAAATATTGATTAATTGGATAAAAGCTTCATATCAGTCTGGAAAAAGATTTTAAATCTTATTTTATATGCTATTGATGACATCTTGTGGCAAAACCTGGTATACTAAGTAAACCTTTTCTTTATTGTGAGAGCTGGCTGAAACACAGATTTGTCTTTGACACTATCTTTAAAGATAAGAATTGGAAACACCTGGCACCGAAAACAATCTCTAGGAATAGTGGAGGTGGACACTCACTGACTCTTATTAAAATAGCCTCCACGAAAGACCTACCTGTAAACATCAAAGAAATGGAGGATTATATTCCACCATTTAACTATAAACTGATACTTGAAACAATTCTGGCATTGACTGAGCAAACGAAAGCCAGACTGCAAGATAAATCTGACAGCTTAAATCCACCAAATGAAACTTTGACTTCAAATGATGAATTGACAATCCAAAAACAAACAGAAGAGGAAATTAACATCAAAATAGGAGATCCTAAAGAACAACAAATGCAATGTATTGAGAACCTTGATGCCCAAATCTTGATTTTAACTATAAAACTTACAATTCAAAAACCAATAGAAACTGAAGAAAGCAACACTAAGACGGAAGATACCAAAGCCTTTCAAATATGGTACGTTGAGAACCGAGCCAACCAAATAATAACTATAACATCGGTCATCCCCTCTTATCTAAGCCAGATGAAAAAGCTAAATAGAATAAGCTCACAATTTCTTATTTTTATTAAATCCTATAAAAATAGGGGGGAAAGCCAGTTGTGCAGAGTGGTTATCAAAACGCCACGCTAGCAACCAGGGAATAAGTTTTAGTTCTGATTTAGGCACAAAACCATCTAAATGAGTGACCTTGGGCAAGTGACTCATTTAGTTCTAGGAAGAAGGAAATAGCAACCACTTCAAAAAGATCTTGCAAGAAACCTGCAGACTAGTCTACGCTATTGTCAGGAGTCAAAATTGATTTGGTACTACCTCCCCTCATCATCACTGTATAAAATACCCAGGGTGCATAGGAAAATTCTACACCTCCCTATTGCTTGAAAATACTAATCCCACTACAACGAATAATGTTGCCAAGGTTTGTGGAGCAGTGCTTAAAATCTGCCAGATGATGCCTGTGCCGTAAACTGGTCTTAATGAGTAGTTTCTTTAAAAGTGCTTTGTAATGTGATAGATTTAGTTTGCTATGTATTAACTTTTATGGTCACCTACATCCATCTAACATTCCTACCTCTCCTTTTAGATTTTTTTAGACTCTTCTTTATGCTCTTTTTTAGACTTTTATATACATTTCATATTTTTATGGCTTTTTTTCTTTTAAATTAGACTTTGATATATCTTCTATGCTTTTTAATCCTGTGCACTCCACCCTCTTTTGTTGGTGTGTGTTTGTATGTGTGTATACATTTTAATATCTTTTTAATAATATCATTTTTTAAATTAATGTTTGTATCCCACTCTCCTTATGCTGGTCTATGACCATAATAAAGATATAACTTCAAGGGACACATTTGTTAACAGAAGTTAAAAAGTCCTAACTCTTGATTTGATGGCTGTAAGGAGTTGAATGAGGAGAAAACAGAAATATAGTCAAAATGAGAAATAGTGTTGATCAGAGGACTTGCTCATTTGGGAACTAGTATGCAGCCTATTTTGACAGGGCTGGTTCCTTCTGAAGATAGGTTTAAAGGAGATTCCTTAATCAGATAGTGCTGTGAAAGAGCACATTCGCACCATCAAAATTTATACAACCCATTCCCTCACAAGGTAATTTGAAACTTGAAGCATAGTCAACATCATCCTAACATCCAATTAGGCTGAACATTACCAGAGTTTGTGGTACTTGTAAGTTTAATGATCACAGAGAACATAATCCAATGAGTGCTCTCCCTTTTTCCTTCTAGCTGACCAATAGAAGAAAGTAAATAATATTTTTTCATTGGTGTCCTCTCCATGAATTACCACTGTTTATGAAAAATAAAAATATCCTTACCATATCACACAAAAAGAAATAACCCTTCCTTTCTATGACCTCTATTTTTTTGTACATATTATTTATTTATCTGGGACATTTGTATGCAACATATCTCACAACTCTATTTATATACATTTTTATGGTCTGCCAAAATGAATCAATAAATCTTAAATTGCTGTGGAGGGAAAGTCAATGTCCTTGTGATTTACAAAGGTGGCAGGACAGCATGCACCAATTTTTCATCCAGGTACTTGGCTGTGACCAAGGCAGCACATTACTTGCCAGTTGGGGGAGGGAGGGGACAGGACGTGAATGATGCATATATGAAAAGAGATCAGAACAGCTTTAAGAATAGGATGCTGAACGTCTATGGGGAAGAGCAGCTTTATTGCACCTGCTGTACAATGACTGAGTTGGACTCAGGAGCTGAGAGTAGGGGGGAAATTCCCTCCAATGATAATATTACCAACAAGAGTGCATAACTGCAACAGGAGATCCCTGGAAACTTTGTGATTCAAAAAAGAAAGTGAACCCAGTACCACTTTCAGCTCAATAACAAATATAGATAATATCATGAGAATAAATCAGATTTTGTACTGAACCCAAATGGTTATAGTGTCAGAAAGTAGAAATATTTTTAGAAACTTCAAATCCAGGTAGTCTTTGACTTACAATTCATTTAGTGACCATTCAAAGTTACAACAGCACTAAAAAAAGTGACATGACTGTTTTTCACACTTACAACCGCTGCTGCATCGCCATGATCATGTGATCAACTGACTCATATTTACAACAGTTGCAGTGTTCTGTGGTCATATGATCACTTTTTGCAACCTTCTGGCAAACAAAGTCAATGGGGAAGCCAGATTCACTTAACAACCGGGTTACTATCTTAACAACTGTAATGATTCACTTAACAGCTCTGGCAACAAAGGTCATAAAATGGGGCAAAATTCATTTAACCACTATATCACTTAGCAACAGAAATTTTGGGCTCAATGGATGGCTAGAGAATTCTTTATTCTTTATCCAATTTATCCAATTGTTTAGATTTCTAGAGTAGAGTAGTGTAGAGTAGAGCAGAGCAGAGCAAGAGCAGGAATTATTTTGAAATGGAATAGTGCTGTGTTTTAGTTCTGGTTCTGCGTTTAGAGATAAGATAACCTTTATTGTCATTTTTTTACTGTGGGCACAACGGCACACATCAAAAATGAAATTTAGTTGCCTGCTCTCAAAGTGAAACACATACACGACACACACCTAAACATACTATATACAACATATGTATAGACCCACACCCCTACATATACATAACAAATAAATATTAAATACGGTCCATCTTGAATGTATAACGGAAAGAGGAAGCTTGAGATTTCACAAGATTAATGCTGTATGGGATGAAACTATGGCTGAATCTGGATGTTCTGCTGGATGTTCTACATTTCACATAATACTGTATTTCCCCAAAAGTCACTCATTCTAACACTTTGCCTCCTGCAAAGTTGAGGACTGTGCATTTTCCAACAATCAGACAGAACATCTGACATCTGAATATAAACAGCCTGTCACTGCACGTTTTTTTTGTTCGTCAGAAAAGTTCATTTCTAACTGTACATTTCCCCTGTTCTCTGCACCTGTTGTGATAACTTATCTGGTAACCATAGTGAATCCCATATGACTAGCTATGTTATGGTTTCAGTCTGTTTACTGCGCATGTCTAGAGAAAGTTCTGAGTTGTTATCTGTATTGTTTTCTTCACTTTGCTGTTACTGTCTGTTACGTTAGGATGTAGCCCAGCTAGCTCTGTATAATATATATTTAGTTTTTATATTTTTGTAAGTAAAAGGTATTTAGTAAGATTATGCGTCGTGTTTTTCTTGCCTTCCTGCAAGTGTATCATGCATTCTCTGAAGCACGGTCCGTCGCCCTCTACAAAGGTGATTTTTACCTTGACATTTTGGTATCGAGGATGGTTTGATTTATGTTTTTGGAGATGCATGTTTCTGCGGCTGTTATCAGTTAGTTAGTGCTAGTGAGGCAGCGGTGATTAACTGCTGAAACATGTCAGGAAGGAAGCCACGGCTGAAACGGGAGGCCAGGAGCTTGTCTGTTGGGCATCTCCCTTCGACCTTAAGAACTCCGATAGCTTCGGCCACACGCCTTGGAGAAGACGCACCTGCTCCTGTCTACGATGCAAGGTCAGTCACTCCTTTTTCTACTTTTCCAAGCTCCCTGGCAGCTGCTTTTGGAAATGTTCACACTCCAGGGGCTCAAGATGAATTTCAAAGGCTTGGAGCGAAACCTAAAGTTCAGCCGAAGAAAATTCCTTCTGCTCCTTCAAGCCCCAAGCAAACTATGCGAGATAGGGCTATGCAAGGCTACTGTGAACAAATTGGGGTTTTTGAAAGGCGTTTGCAGCAGGCAAAGAAATATGTGTCAATGGTTCAGCAATATGAGAGGAATTATGAGCATGAACCGGCCATATTGCCACACCCACAAGGAGAAGCCATATTGCCTCCTTCTTCCCCAAAGCCTAAGTCACGCCCATCATTGAGTGTCATGCAAGACGATTGGGAACCGGAGGCTCCTATGTCACATGATTATGGGCTGTCCCAAAGGCCATACAGAGCCACAGTGATGCCTGAAGCAAATGTTATAGCACCATCTACTGGTGAAGCTGCATTAAGACATGAATTGGAGCTCTCACTCTCGCAATTGTCTATGGAGGAGTCTTTGCTCAGAGATACAAGATTTCTGCCGTTATCTGAGGCTCCAGCCCCTGATGGTGCTAGGATTCCTGTTACTGTTGCTTCTCCTGTTAATATTGCTTCTATGCAAGCCCCTCTACCTGGCAGAGCACAGCCATATTTAACCCACATGCAATTGCCACCGGGTTCTTATATGCGAAGGCCAGTGTCATCTGCAGATTATGCTAATGCACCAGCCCCAGCGCCAGCGCCTCCTGCTGGCCAGGGTGGAATAGCAGCTCAAAGACAGTCACAGCCAGCACCAAGACTACCGGCAGCTTCAATGCAACTGCCGCATGTCCAGGCACAGACGCCACTGGTGCCCCCTGCAGGTTATGGTCGGATTGCACAACCTGCACAGCCAGTACCTCAATTGTATATTCCTCATCAAACACCTTCCATTGTACCACTGGCTGGTGACTCAAAATTAAAGAAGTCAGGACAGAATTACAGGGCATGGGTCAGTGAAGTTGGACTTTTGCTACGCAGAGAAGGTACTCACATGATGGTGTTTAATCCTCCTGCCCAGCCATGGACTCCTGACATATGGGACTTGGATAATAGAGCATGCACAACATTATTGATGTCAATGGACACTGAATTGCAGCTCACGTTTTTACAAGATGCAACTGCCCAACAAATTTGGACTCAGTTAGAGACATGTTATCGGCCTACATCAATTGAGTCTACATGTTTGCTTTTGTCTGAGTTCCATGGTTCCAGATTAAAACCTGGTGAACATATTGGAGCACATTTGACTAAAATGAAAGGTATTAGAAAAGAATTGGGTGAAAAAGGCTATCCTATTGATGATTTTCAAATGATCAGCATTATCATCAATTCTTTGAATCATGAGTGGAAAGATGCTATTTCCAAGATCAATCAAGTGCCTATTGCTCAACGCACAGTGGATCATGTATGCAGGATCTTAGCCGAAGAAGAGGCACTTATGCAAGCTGCGCCACATTTAAGGGAACCACCTGCATCAAGAGCTTCAGCGAGGCGTGCCTTCCGTGGAAGGACCTACGTTCCAAGAATGCCAAGATGCTACATCTGCAATTGTGTGGGACATGCCACCCGGGATTGTCCCCAACGAGTTCCAGCGCCCGTCACATACCAGCCCAGAGGAACAGATTCCAGAGGAGGCAGAGGTAGAGGCAGACAACAAAGTCGTGGTCGTGGTTCCAGGCGTGATTCACAAGCTCCACTTGTCACATTGGTTGTGACCAACGATCCACAGCCTCAACCAGAGTACGACAGACGACTTCTTTGGACTTTGGACAGTGGAGCAGCATTACATGTTACCTACAGAAAAGAGCTTTACACAGAGATGCACGAGCCTGAACCTGAACTTCGTGAACTTTACTCTTTTTCCAATCATCCTGTTCAGGTCATGGGAAAAGGAACTGTTTATATTGAAGAGCTCGGTGCTCTCATTCCAAATGTTTACTACGTTCCGTCTGCCAGTAGTAATTTGCTTAGTCAGAGTCATTTGTCTAGGTTTTCTCATTTTCAGGTCCACCATCTTGAAAAAGCAAGTTATATAGTCAAAGACGGAGATATTGTTGCTGAAACCATGTTGATTGGTGGTGTTTATTACTTAAAACCAAAGCCTAAGCAGCAAGAGCAGGCAAGTATACACGTTCCAAAGAGCACAGGCCCAGAGAGAGACGTCCCAGAGAGAGATCCTGTTGCTACTCCAAAGGTTCCTAATAATGATAAAAAGACAAAAAAGACACAGGTTGCTCACAGCAAGCCTGAGGTTCCTACTAAAAATGCTAATGTTGAGAATTCACTAACAGGTAAACCTTTGCATTCCAGGTGTATCCATAAGTGGCACAGAAGATTGGGTCATGCCAGTTTCCGTGTTCTGAAGAAGATGCCAGAGTTCGCAAGAGGTTTGGATCTAAAGGGGTGTAAGGTGTTTTTGGACTGTGCTGTCTGCAAGAAAGCCAAATCCAAGGCAGCAGCAATTCCAAAACGCGCTACACGCCTGTCAACACGCATTTTTGATTTGGTACACACTGACATAGTTGGTCCTTTTGCACCAACACTTGGTGGTAAAAGATATTTCTTGACAATCGTTGACAATTATTCTAGATATGGATATGTATATCCTATGAAAGAAAAATCTGAGACCTTTCAGATCTTTAAAGACTTTGCTAGTCTTGTCTATACCCAATTCGAGGTCAACATTGCCAGAATCCAGAGTGATCGCGGTGCTGAATTCATGTCTCAGCGTTTCCAGGACTGGATGCGTGAGAATGGGATAGTACATCAGACATCCGCTCCTTATACTCCAGCTGAAAATGGGGTGGCAGAACGCAGAAATGGAGTTTTGCAAACCATGATGCGTTGCCTCCTTGAAGATGCTAACCTCAGTCTTCCATACTGGGGTGAAGCTATCAAATATGCTAACCATATCATCAACCGTACTTGGAGTAGTGTGATAAATCAGACCCCTTATTTCATGTTGTATGGACACAAGCCTGATCTCTCACATCTCCATATTTTTGGTTCATATGCTATGGTGAATATTCCTTTAGCCCAAAGAAAGAAAGGGGGTCCTGCAGCAAAGAGGATGAGATTTATGGGCATTGATGATAATTCAAAATGGAGCAAATACATTGACTCTCATCATGTTATTGTGGTTTCACAATCTGCTACTTTTGAGGAAGATGCTGACTGGTCCAGGATTCATTCTAATGATCCTGGAGTTTATTTTCCTAGAGATGATGTTGCTGATGCCACGCAACCTGATCAAGATGCACAGGAGAATGTTCCTTCCACGAGTTCTTCTCAACCTACTGTTCCGTCTTCGCAAGCCGCCGATGTTGCTGCTGGCGACGATGAAGACGAGGACGACACGGAAGAAGAATGGACGGTTGGCCCGAGACGTTCCAAGAGGTCCACAAAGGGAATCCCTCCAAAACGGTATTCGTGGCAAGTAACAAAAACACCTGTACCTTTGATTTGTAATGTTACACTTCCACCTGAGAAGTTCACACAGATCAAACATCTTCCTGAATCTGAGCAAGATAAATGGTTTGAGGCAATGCAGGCTGAAATGGACAGTCTAAAGAAACTCCAAGTGTTTACGCCTGCAAGCCCTCCAGCAAACAAGAAAGTTATTGGTACTCGATGGGTCTACAGGATCAAAAAGAAGCCGAATGGTGAGTCGTTGTACAAGGCCAGACTCGTAGCCCAGGGTTTCGCTCAACGTTATCCTGAGGACTATACAAATACATACTCACCCACAGTGCGAACTGAAAGTGTGAAAATTGCTTTAGCCACTGCAACTATCCTTGGCCTGGAAGTTTTCCAGTTCGACGTTGAAACGGCTTATCTTCACGCTGATCTTGATGAAGACATCTACGTCAAAGGTCCTCCAGGTTTCCGACAGCAAGAAGGGGATACCTGGTTTCTACACAAAAGTCTTTATGGTCTGAAACAGTCTGGTTTAATGTGGTACTTATGTCTTTCTGACAAACTAAATTCAATGGGCTTTATTAAGTCCGAAACAGATGAATGCGTGTTTACTAAAAGATCCGGTAATAGGTATGAGATAATTCTTGTTTATGTCGATGATATTGTTTATATTGGTCCAAATAAGCAGATGAGTGAGGTTTTTGCTAAAGCTTTACAAAAGTTTTTCACGTTGAAGTCTTTAGGGTGTATTAACACTTATTTAGGTGTTCAAATTGCCAAAACTCAGAAGGGGTTTAGTCTCACACAAGAAGAGAAGATTGAACAACTGTTACATCACTGTAACATGGAGGACGCTAAGCCTGTGAGTATACCCATGCAAACTGATTTTCACATTTTGGCACACGAACCAAGTCCTGAGTTCGAAGATCAAACACTCTATCGCTCAGTCATTGGGTCGCTGCTGTATATTAGTAGTTGGACTAGACCCGACATTGCACTTAGTGTTAATCTTTTATCACGACACGTAGGCAAGGCAAAACAGTTTCATTGGACATGTGTTAAAAAGTTATTGAGGTATTTAAAAAACACCAAAGACATGAAGTTGTTGTTGGAACCCACACATACTGACTATGCAGAGTTATGTTGTTTTGCAGATTCAGATTGGGCGAGTGATAAGAAGTCACGGAAAAGTACATCAGGTTATATGATGTTTTTAAATGGATGTCCTGTTTACTGGCATGTGCGTAAACAGAATCTTGTTTCTTGTTCCTCTACAGAAGCTGAGTATGCTTGTGTGTCTGATGCATGCAATTCTTTAACCTGGTTTGATGCTTTAATCACAGATATCTGGACACATCCGATTCGACCAATCACAGTGATGGAAGATAATGAATCTGTGGTTTATATTTCTGAAACACGTTTTACAGGTTCAAGGTCCAGACACATTGACATCCGATATCAAAACATAAGGCAACTGGTGAAACAAGGTTTTGTGACATTACAGTATGTGCCTACACGTGACCAAATTGCTGACATGCTGAACAAACCACTTCCTACAGCCCAGCATGAGTATCTGCGTGAGAAGATGTGCCTTACTTGAGTCTTCACTTTGCTGACGAAAGAAGGGGAATGTCACTGCACGTTTTTTTTGTTCGTCAGAAAAGTTCATTTCTAACTGTACATTTCCCCTGTTCTCTGCACCTGTTGTGATAACTTATCTGGTAACCATAGTGAATCCCATATGACTAGCTATGTTATGGTTTCAGTCTGTTTACTGCGCATGTCTAGAGAAAGTTCTGAGTTGTTATCTGTATTGTTTTCTTCACTTTGCTGTTACTGTCTGTTACGTTAGGATGTAGCCCAGCTAGCTCTGTATAATATATATTTAGTTTTTATATTTTTGTAAGTAAAAGGTATTTAGTAAGATTATGCGTCGTGTTTTTCTTGCCTTCCTGCAAGTGTATCATGCATTCTCTGAAGCACGGTCCGTCGCCCTCTACAAAGGTGATTTTTACCTTGACACAGCCCACTGAATATAAGTGCATAGTGACCACTTTCCTAGCCATTATATAGGCATATTCCCTCCTCATCTCAACAAACAACTCCCCCCCCGCATGCGCACGCACACACACACACACACACACACACACACACACACTCACTTTTTAAACTGCTCCAGGAAACGGTCTCTGTGGCCTTGGAGTGTATCAGCTGGGAGACCTAGAGAAAAGATATGAAGAGAAAGAATGAACAGGAGAATATTTGGATGGCTCAGCTAGCCATATCTGTGTAGACATGCAAACAAGAGAATCAGAGAGGCCAAGCGGCACTGCCTAGCAGCTGTGACTCACACAGAGGGAGACATGTCCAAGGCACTGAACACTGAAGGGGAACTACACCAATAGCATGGATAAATTACAAAGATATATATAAGGCCTATCTTTTCAGGTTGCAAAATGCCCCAATAGAACTTTACATCCTTTGCCTTTAAAACCCTTTCTCTTAAGCTCAGACTGAGGGACTGTCTCAGTTTACTCTGTGATATACTGTATATGGTAAAAAAATATCACTGTCTTCTTTTATACCTCATGTTCCAAGACACTCCTATAATGATTGAATGAATGATTCACGTCACATTTAATTTAATCTTACTTTATCACCTTTCCTCTACCCTCACTGATTTTTTTTAAAAAGTAAACAAACAAATCCAATGTGGAAACAATAATACTGGCCTATCTCAAATGAGACTGTATTTCTAAAATATATCTGTGAAACAATTTCAAGATTAAAACAAAAGCAAAATATGATGAATTAATATATTATTCCCAGGACATTTTTTACTGTATAGTAATAAAACCTTGTAGGAGATCGGATGGAGAATGTCCTTGTCATACTAATTACTGTAGCTAAAAAGAATGAAAGTGGTGATGGAATTCAGGCCAAAATGGAATAGATAGATTTGTACTTACAGGAGTGTAACTTGAACAGCAATTTTACTGTGTAGTCATAGAGGTGGCTGCAGTCTAGAATAACCTGAATCAGAGGGGCCAAGCGGCACTGCCCGGCAGCTGTGACCGACACAGAGCGAGACATGTCCAAGGAACTGAACACTGAAGGGGAACCACAGCAGCAGCATGGATTATTTCAATTATCTTGACAGGATGGATAAATTCATGTTCTAATCACAGGAAAAAAAACCCTCCAGAAATGCCATAAATAACAATACTATACAAAAGAGGGTCACAGAATCTACAGAGTGGAAATAACAAAAGTTAACAAAGTTAAATTTGAGGAAAATTGCTCCAAAAAGAGAGAGTAAAAGTGAAATACAAAGTCAAAAACAGGAAAAAAATGACTTAGGGTGGTGGTGGGAGGGGGAAAGAGCTAGCGATCTTACGGCTGCTTTACATCTCTGCAAATGTTAAAGACACGTGTTTTAGCTGTCAAAAGTTCTCCAAAACAAAGTACAATTTTACACTTGGGGTGCAAAAACAGGGTAATGGAGGACACAGACCATGGGCCACCCAATCTGCAATAGAACAACTGACTCTATACGACAAGGAAAGCAAGAGAAGAGAACACAAACACAATAAAATCCTGAAAATTATGCAGCACAAGGAGGATCCAAGCAATGAGCAGAGAAGCATTAAAAATGTCAACCAAGAGAAAGGATTTACTGACTCTAAAAACTGAAGAACTGATTTAATTCCTAAATGATTAAAGATAAGAACTATACATTATTAAAAACACCTTTCATATTAGAACCAAAGTCCTACCGAACCAACTGTCTATAGTAGCAGAGAGCAAAAGTCTGTGTTTCATGAGATTCAGAGTGCTAAATGATTTGCAGCGACAGTTGTTGCTCAAGAGAAAGGGTGAAAGAATGAGGAAAGGGACAGATATTGGCCACACATCAGCAGTAGGCAACTTCTATGTCATGAACCAAGATATGCAAGGTATCCATCTTAGTAGCAGGAGGAGATGGAGAAGCAGGGGGAAGGGCCCTTTTCCCAACCTGAAGTCTACTTGATAGTCTTAAGACGTCTGGAAAGGGCATATTTACTCCTCTTAGTCTGGAGTAGATAAAATTATGAAACACTGATGTTGCAGTTTTTCCTTCAGTTTAATGAACTTAAAAAATTCTTTTTTGATGTTAGGCTTATCTGCAGAGCAAGCATAGAAGAATCACAAAAATCAGCAGCTGAAAAAAGGTTTGGATTATGTGGAAAAAAATCCAGAAGATGCCTGTAAAATCCAACTGCCTAGCCCCAAGAGTATGTGATTATTATTATTATTATTATTATTATTATTATTATTATTATTATTATTATTATTATTATTATTATTATTATTTGTTTAGGTTACATTTAACAATCACAAATATATTTTTTTCACATTAGTTAGGGTGATAAATTCACAGCCCTCACAATGCCCCTAAATTTCTCAGGATCACTTACAACTGATCATCTTGTTGTGGATGCTGGGAATTGGAGTTCATATGTAACATTACCAGTTCCGTAACCTAGGTTTTCTCTCTCGTCAACTAAAATGCCTATTTGTCTCACACTGGAACAATTTAGAAAAGTTTAGGATAACTTCTTATGAACCATGATCCCCATGGAAGAGATAGAAAATGCATGAATGTAGGAACTTACAAAGAGTGAACAAACAGCTTCTGGAAAATATCTTGCTATAATATTTAAAATTGTTGTCCTTTGTAAAATGTTACCTGTCTGAAATAGGTTGAGTTCACATTCCAAATAGTCAAACATTTCCACAGTGAGCTGGAAACTAAAATGGAAAGAAGAGAATGAATAGAGACTCCCACAAAGTAAAATGAAGGTTCAACTTGGCAGAATCACTTTCTCTTTTTGTTGTCCAAGAGAGTAAACTAACAATATTCTGCACAGCAATCCAACAATATCTTTAAATCTACAACTGCCCCAGTAGCACTTACAAGTTATTCACATCATTCTCGCCCGTCTCATCAAGCTGTCTGTCTGACATCTGGAGGTTTGCAGGGAATCTGGGATTCTATAAAAAAAAGGAAACGAAGATTAAGAATAGTTATTAGGACTCTGGATCAAGGCAGGTGATGGATAATATGCTCCTGCCAGATACTGTTCTCAGGTTCAGCTGAGTTTCAGTGCCCAAAAAGCAAAGAGGATAACTGAGTTGAAAGAAAGACTGCTTAGCAATTTAATCACTTTGGACTGTATAAGGCTTTGAATATAAAAGAAGCATATGTATCTCCTTCCCTCACTCTACTCTTAAAACTGAAGTGAGTGCATCTTTGAATCTCATTTTGGAATGCAGAGAAGGAGACAAAAAAGGACATTTCTTAATGATAGAGAATCATAAAAAGCAACTCCAAAAGACACAAGAGAACGCTAACAACAAAGACATGCCTACAATGCAGGCTTTAAGAAAACAGAATCTCAAAAGAATTAAATAATCCAGGCAGCTGGAAATGTTGGTGCTTTGCCAGAGATTCAAAAGCAGTAATTCATTACTGTTCTTCCATTCACAGGCATCCTCCAACCATAAGAGGAATTACCTTCTCTCACACATACATATGAGCTACATTTTGCTTGCCTATGAAACTGCTTATAAAATCAGAGGCCTGCTCTCATGAAGATGCTCATTTAATCCAAGCTTCCTATTCTAACTAGCCACATTCCATTCTATAAATACATGCTGCTACTACCACTCCCAAATGTGACACAGCCTTGAGTCAAATGGGATGACCTGGAGTTAAGCATAATATAAACTACAATGCAAGTTAAGAAGTGGAGGGAAGCCTATAGAATAACATTAAGAGAGCTATATACAAATGATAAAGAGACAGATAAAGTGGGGGGGGGGGGAAACGAAGGTCTACCCACATCGCTAAGCATACCTCATTTATAGGTGTTTTATTTATAAGTGAATGCACATACATATGCATGTATCACAGTCCTCTTTATCCTCCTGTAATCAGCAATTCTGACTCTAAATTCAGATACCTGGGGACACAACTCTTACAGATCAGAGAATCTGAAGTGTCTGATCCATATCTTCCTCTAAGATATATGGGGGAAAATATATTTGGTTGTGTTAATCATGAGAATAGGTAACAGCATGGTGAGAAATTTGGGGGAAAGTTTCTCTGTCTCCCAAGGAAGAAATCCTTCTCAAGCAGGCAGAGATATTGATTAGACAATTCTGATATTAAAATGCTATCAAGATCAGCCTGTATCAGATGCTGAAGTATACTGTAAAGATAGCAATCAGATTAAAAAATTAACAAGAAGAAATGTAGCAGAGTTCCAACTATTCATCCTCTCTAGCACATTATTTATGGGATCAATAAATTAGTACTGTACTACAAATCTTCAGAGCAGTTAAAAGAGTATCAATTAGCTTATTCTTCAGTAAAAGCAACCAGAACTACAAATTACACAAACATAGTCCATAGTCCAGAATATTCTGTTGTCTTCAAAATGAATGATACGCATAAAGGCTACAATATACTTTTAAAAACTCTGGAATCTTATTTATAAATTAAAGTCTATGTTTTTCATCAAGGACACTGCTCCTACTTCTAACCTTGTTTGGACACCAAGTTTGGGCTACTGTTCATCCCACGGTCTCTACAGCTATGCAAAGTGCTTTGCAGAGAAAAAGAAAATTGCGAGATATCCCGTTCTCCAACAGAAGCGCAGAAGCAATAAAGAAAAACTTACTTTTGTGTGGAATTCCATCTTGGTTCTCAGCAATTTGAGGTAGATGCTACACAATTGTCCATAACCCTCACTCAAATGACCCTAAGGAAAAAAATAATAAAGTAACAAGTCTAGATCAATCTCTTAATACAGGGGTCCCCAACCCCTGGACTGCGGCCCCACTACTGGGCTGTGAGCCATTCAGAACCAGACTGCCCGAAGTGGTGGGCAAGCGCATGCCACTTGTACAAGCAGTGGGCAAGCGCATGCCACTTGCGCAAATGGAGCAGTGTACGCCTGCAGGCCGCTTGTGCAGAACATCGCCTCTTCCGCTCCCGCCAGTCCGCAAAGCCAGAAAGGTTGGAGAACTTTTGTCTTAACAGCTTTATTTACACAATGGTTTAAACTGGGGAGAACGTAGTGGTACCTCACAGCCCTTTGTGTACAAGTGTATCATAACCACCTTGAGCATTATTTCAGTTAGCTCAAAGACACATTAAATGTATATTTTACTTTTTCTTCTCTTATCCCCACTGGTATGGCACCACTGACAGTATCTGTCACTGATCTCCACAAATGTTGTGCTGGTTAGGTCATATCCACATCTACCAAAACACTCTGTAAATAGGGATTTATCAGCCATGTAGAAATAGTTTTTTAAGAACCTTACAAACTGCCAGCATTTTGGACAAAACTCAGAAGCAGGGGTCTACTGCTGCTATCAATGGGTCAATTTCCTTGGCATTTAAACCTTCCCCCCTTTCAGAGGAAAAAGATACACATATTCTCCACTTAGCTACCTTTCACCCATCAAATTCTTGTGCATATAACTGTTAAAACTACAACAGTATATTTTAAAATAAAGCTATAATTTTTTTAATTCTCCATATAGTATCCTATTTAGTTATAAAAATAAAAACCTGGGAAATAGTGCTGTAACTAATATCCGGAAGACAATTAGAGAAAAGTCTACATGCTAACTTGGCAAACACAGATCTCTACATACCTGCTAAGAGCAGGGATACAGAAGAGAGCTTGTGAGTGCCAGTTTATGCTTCTTTCCATGTAGAACTTTGATTTCATTTTTACAGTTAATAATAAACGAATTCATTTCTTTCTAAATATGAAAAAAACATTTCCATTATTTTTATTCAATCCTAAGTTTTCAATGTCCCTTAAAGGAAAAAAGCAGCAACATACACTCTTATATGGAGTCCCTTTCTTCACCTGAGATAGTCTTTCTGTAGATCCACTAAACACTCAAGAAACTGACCAGCAAGAAAAAGATAAACAGGCTGGTACAATACCATCAGCAATCAAGTATTATCAATTATACTTTGCAAATAACCTTTAAAATGATGTTTATTAAGAACAAAAATATACTTAGATTGCAGAGCTTAGGAACCTGAAAAGAAGTAGGATTTTTGCCAATCCAAGCATTTCTTCAACCCTAAAACAATCTTCCAACAATTAAAATGATGCCTATATGCATGGACATTACCAGATTCGGTACACAGAAATCAAACTGGCACATTATTGGCACAAGGAAGTGGAGAGCAGTCATAACAGCAAAGAAATGACTAAGGGCTTATTACTATGGAACAAAAAAAGGGGCGCGGTGGCTCAGTGGGTTAGGACGCTGAGCTTGTTGATCAGAAGGTCGGCAGTTTGGCAGGTCGAATCCCGAGTGCTGTGTAACAGAGTGAGCGCCTGTTACTCGTCCCAGCTTCTGCCAACCTAGCAGTTCGAAAGCATGTAAAAATGCAAATAGAAAAATAGGGACCACTATGGTGGGAAGGTAACAGTGTTCCGTGCACCTTTGGCATCTAGTCATGCCAGCCACATGACCACGGAGACATCCTCAGACAAGTGCTGGCTCTTCGGCTTTGAAACAGAGATGAGCACCGGCCCCTAGAGTTGGAAACGACTAGCACGCATGTGCGGGGGAACCTTTACCTTTACCTTTTAAAGCTAGGAAACTATTAGCAGCTAGTATATACACTGCTTCCCAGTGAGTATTAGTTCAACAAATAAGATAACAAAAGAAACACAAAAAGAAGTGCCACATCTTCCATCCTCTTGGCAAACTTTGCCAAATTTATCTAAATTCAGCTCACTGATCTATGGATCTTCTCTAGCCTAAATTTTCAGAAAATATATTACATTACCCAAATGGCCTAAAACAACTCTGTGCCTTCCTGATTTCAAAAGGAACAAGAACTTGAAAGGTATGTTTTATTACTAAGAGAAGCAGTTCTTTGTAGACCCAAATAATACTTACCCACATGCGGCTCATGTCACTGAGCTCACTCTTGTATCTCACAGAATCCTTCAAGACCTTCAGAAAGAAGGGAAATGGGCTATTTGAGAAGCTATTGAATGCCCACAGTACAACAGAACCACCAGGAAAAAAAATGAATGTAAGAGATTAAGGTTGGCAAATAGGTTAATCAACTGTGTAATATTGTCAACTGAAAGAAAAGGGAGGACATGTAGAGAGAAGAATGGTTGGCTTTGCTTAAGTAACTATTATATATCTATCATATACGCAAATCTGAGCTTTTGTTAAGGATTGGTTGTAAACTGTAAAGTGGTTTTAAAGTGGTTTTAGATCTTGCAATAATGTGTATATTTAAATATTTCACTGGCACATAGGAAATACATCCAGAGTGCCAGCTTTGTAGTTCTCTAGCCTGTGTGCTTGCCTACGAAAATCAAATTGTACAGATGTCTCCTGGTGTCATCAGGAATAGTTTTGTTCAATATGTTAAATAAGGTTCTTTTTGTTGGATTTGCAATTTAGAATTATAACCTGGAGGACAACATTAGTTAGTGTTAATCATGGTCAAACATTATGTCTCTATTGTACTAATATTTCCAACTATCATAAAGTGAAGTCTCCAGATTTGAAAAATAAGGTTTGTGTGGAGTAAAGCAAACTGTTAGAACAATATGTCTCGTTACATTAAGAAATTATGAGAGAAGATTAAATCTGAACCTATTCTATAACCAACAAGTTCAAAAATTAATCACTTGTTATTTGATCTAAAGATGCCCATACTATCTTTTAATGCTAAAAACATTTCTATTACACATTTTAGATTTTACCAGGTTCACTTAGGAATTTAATGGTGACATTATATTGAGATATGCTATTTATTTCATCTTACCAAAAAAAGCAAAAGTTTTAGAGGAAAAGAAAAGAGGTTATGGCCTTACATTTGGGTGTCCATCACGGAGAAGCTTGTGGAAGACATGGCAAAACTTCCAGCACAGAACAGCATTGCTGGAAAGGGGTAGGCGGTTTACAACAGACCAGAAGGTGTGGGCTCCTTTTTCATGGTGTGTTCCCAGGATGCATGGTGGGAGACAAGCTAAGGAAAATGAGAGAAAGGCAGCACAAGGGATATAGAATAACGAAAAGAAAGAGTGGCAATGAGCAGGATTGAAGTGGGGCCTTGAAAATCAAGTTCTACCAGATCTATCTTAATATTACTTAACTGAATTCACGGATATATCCCTTTCTTTCATTCTCCAGCAACATGATAAGAATTACAGAACTCCAGATGGGAAACTAGCCTGAAAATAAACGGGAAAAGCTCTGACCTACTGTAAGTCATCCATACCAAGCTGGAGTTTCTTTCATTAGGAGTTGTCAATTATCCTTCCAGATGCGGGAAAATATCCCAGATATTCCAGGAACTGATGGCTTCTCAGGGCAGACTAGATTTGCAATATTCAAGCTAAGAATCTTGGAGAAAATTTTCCACCCCTAAATAACAAATTTGTGAAGCAGCAATTAAGCCCATGTGCAACTATGGGATGAATGGAACTATGTAAAACAACTGCACATAGTGAACCAAATATCGTCAACCCCTTCTACCAACAGCTGACAGCATGTTTACTCCAATATGGCCCTACAAAGCTTGCTTACTGGGACCTTGAAAACCGGAGCAAAGGCATGCCAGATGTTTCTAATGGTACTTGTCTTAAAACTCAAATCTTGCTCATGTGGGGGGGCACACTGTCACAGCATGTACTTTTTTTTTTACAAAGAAAAAGTTAGAAGCAAGCTCCTATTCATACTACAATGCAGGTATTTCATTCCAGTCCATCACAGACACGTCATGATGGAATATGACTCCAGGCAGATATACCCCACCTTTCCAGCTTCACCATTCTTTTTCCAGAGCTCTAATTTTAAAAGGATATTTCTGGCATGTTTCTCTTTGACAGCAACTTCCTGAGCATTAATGGCCTTGTTGATGCTGACAGTCTTTAAAAGAGGGAGAGAGAAGGAAGAGGAGACAAATGTTATTGGAAAAAATGTGATCCTATCAAGACAGAAGCCCATCTCCACAGCAAGCACTCAATCTGCAAATTCCTGGACACATTTTTGGGAAGCAACTGTGAGTTGCCATATTTAGCAACTGCCAAGAATTGTTTGCTTAAAACAATGCAAAAACTCCAGTCAAAATAAAAAAGAATTCCTATGCTGGAAGAAGGCAAAATCAGTCCATCTTGGTTGGTACAAGAGCACAGAGGCAGATAGTAATTATTGCTCTAACTCTTTCAAGTTTGTTAATTTGTAGCCCCTTATTTTCCACTTGTTATAAACATAAAGTTAGTTTTGTTTGGTTCATAAATTGATGAATGAGTATCAATACCAACATTTTGGGGATGCAGCATGACAACCAACTGACACCAACTTCACTTTTATGGCATGTTTAAGAGGGAGAACCAGATAGTAAGTTGCCCTGGTCTATTTAGTTACCATAATATGTAGGAAGACCTGCTCACCTACTCGTAGTCCAATGATGTGCTGAAAACTGCCAATAGAAGGCAAGGAATTGGGTGAAAAGAGAACTATATTGAGATAGGATAGAAAGACTCGCAATTTTGCTTATATGTAAGCCAGCAGGTTTTGGCTTAAACACAACTGAAAGCAGTTCCAAAGAACTGCCTTTATAAAATACTACAACTTCATTTTAATAGAATTTTTTTTTATTCATTAGTAGCCATCTCCATTAAGAAAACTCCTGCAGGAGACCTGGGGACAGTCTCATAATCACTTTAAAGTGGCTTACCATTTTACAAAAATGGAATGGAGGGACATTTTTCACTAGTGTATATAGCTCCTAGAAAAAACAAGTAATTTCAACAATTAGAAAACAACTCTATTTGTGAGGTTTCTTGATGGAGATAAACAACACAGGAGTAATTATATGTTTTGCCATCTCTGTATCCAGGTAAAGTGAACTAAGGCTGTCACCCCAAATGACTCAGCATTGTCCATTACCTCGCTCCACATTTGGATATCATAAAAGGAAGTATATAGCTTGCTTTCATCTTTGGTAAAAAAAGCAGCATTTTTTAAAAAACATCCTATTGTCACATTGGATATCTACTGTTTCAGTTCACAGAACAGTAGGATGTAGTCTAGGGTCAAATGGACTCCCAAGCCTCAATATCTCCTGCTGCTAAATTGAATCAAAACATACTGTTCATCCATTTATGCCATAGCTGGTGAACAGAAGATCTAAGATAACAAGCAGCAACTGAAACTTCCTTTTATAGATCCTAAGCAGTTGTTAGCCAAGATTTTTTTTAAAATAGCATGGTTCCCTGCCATTTAAGGAAAACATAATATAAATCCTAAAACAGATTTCCATAGTGAAAATGGCATCTTAAGGAGACAAAAGGGGCAGATAACATTGACCGTATCCATGTACATAACATGGTTTACATCATCATTTTATTGCTACAACACTTAACTGCTTTTAAAATGTCTTTATTTATTATGTCCTGTGCTATAAGCCAGGGCTTTTCAATCGATGGTATGTGTACCACTAGTGGTACGTTGGCACCTGGCAGGTGGTACGTGTACGACGGGTTGAACAGCACTGTAAAAAGTGTAAAAAAATGTGTAAAAGTGGATGAGGTGAAGTGGCAGCAGCGCCGCACAGGCTTGTGGGAAAGTCAGCTGGAACTGCACGTTGCCTGGGTCCTACTGAGAGCCCAGGATCGGCATGCGCAGCTTCAGCTGATTGGGGGTGGCAGGCGGCCTCACACAGGCAGAGATTCAGCTGGAGCTGCGCAAGGCATTGCCTGGGTCCTGCTGAGGGTGAGAGAGGAGAGGATATTAAAGGAGGTGAGAGAAGAGAGGAATATTAAAGGGGGTGAGAGAAGAGAGGATATTAGAGAGGGTGAGAGAAGAGAGAATATTAAAGTGGGGTGAGGACCATCTGTACTTTATCACTTTTTTCCATGTTTTTTTTGGTCATCAAGTTTTTGACACCTTGCTAGGCCAAAGTTTTTCAACCAGTGGTATGGGTACCACCTCTGGTACATTGGCACCTGGCACATGGTACGCAACCATCCTAGAAAAGTAGAAGCGGGGGAGGGGAATGAGCTGAACTGGTGTCAAGCCTGAGCGAGAGACGGCTGGAGCTGCAGGGCTGTCAGGGCTCAGCGGAAGTGCCAGGATCAGCGCCAGGCTCCAGCTGGAGCTCAGTGCTGATCCCGGTGCTTCTGCTGAGCCCAGAAGTGCCGATCAGCTGGAATGTTGCAGCATCCCCAGGGTCTTGTGATTTACATTCAGATGCTTTGCAACTGATTCGTATTTATGACAGTCACAGTGTCCCAGGGTGATGTGAAGTGACAAAACTTCTCTGCAACCACCCAGCAGACGGGGGGAATAAAAACCAAACACCCCCCACCCCACCCCTGCTGCCAATCCTCAACAGAAATGCTCACAATGAAAACCTCAGAAAAGAGGAAGAGCGCCGTCGGGCGGGCAGGCAGGTGTCTTGCTCGGCTGTGGCTTGGGGGGCACTTTTTTCAGTGCCATTGTAACTTCGAATAGTCACAAAGCGAACTGTTGTAAGTCGAGGACTACCTGTACTTCATCACTTTTTTCCTTTCCTTTTTTTCCCATCAAGTTTTTGACAACTTGCCAGGCGACTGGTGGTACTTGGATGTTTCCATATCCTAAAAGTGGTACAATGGGTGAAAAGGTTTAAAAGTCCTGCTATAAGCTATATGGAGAATCCATCCTGAATGACCCAAAACAAAAGGCCTCAGGAAATGACGAAAGTAGAGTATCAGGACCATCATGTCCTATTCTTGTGCTGGGAGATGCAGTCTTCTGTTTTGGGATACTCAAAAATGATTTTAATATGGGACCAACAACAAAGGTGGTTATAAACTGAGGAGGAAGTGGAAAGATTAATAATTGATTAATTTACAACCAAGTAAGTAGAATGAAGGGTAGTTTCCCCACCCTTTTTTTATAAACTTCTAGGATTCTGTCATAGGGGAAAAAATAGTCATGACTCAGAAATCCAAAGTGAACATTATAAAAATCTTTCTTATTTTAACACATAACCACAAGAAGGAAAACTGAAAAACTAAAACATTTAATGAAAGCACTTCTAATGCTGGGCCACTGTGCTTCTGCAGGGAATCTGAAACATTCCCTTGGGCATTTGCAATATTTGAGAACCGGATCCTGCTTCTTAGGAAGCTAAGAATGTTTTTCTTCCTGACTCTGCCAAGTGGAGTCTAGATTTAAACTCTTTGGAAAGTCATCAAGTTCTCTTTTTAAAACCACAGAGATCCTTGATCCTTTGCCTTGTTATGAGGTATTTAAACCTCCCCTGACATTTTACAAAGGAACATTATCAATTGGAGGGGGAGGGAAGGAAGGAAGGAAAAAGGAAGTTGCACTGGCGGACCAAGTGGACAGCCAATACTGCAAAAATGCAACTCCGAAAAAGCTTTCCTTTGGAGGAATTCTAATCACAGCTGCAGAGTTGTGAATGAGATTTCTCTGACTCAACTGGGGGAGAGACTAGGGGGTGCAAGGCCCACTTTTGAAGCCTCATTTCCTTCCTGTTTGTACCAGCTGAAGAGCTCAGCCTTCTCTTTTCTATATTTGTATACAGAACTGGACATTCTCAGGGTTGAAAGCTTCCATTACTCACAAAGGAGGGAAACAGTCAATCCAAAAAGACAATTATCAGCTGCAACATGCAATATGTTGCCTGCTTGGTGACACACATGTGCCCTTCCCTTCACCAGCTAGAATAGCAATAGAAAACCAAGCACTAAATATTGCTACTTCTCTTCAATTATCTCCCCTAAACAGAGTAAAGCCATATAAGAGATCCTAGTATAAGACAAATATGGAAATCTCTGCTGTCAAAATGCCAGCACTTTGCCTCTTTCTCTTAACAGAAATGTCTTGAAGCTTTGCTATTATTAATTATAAGATCTGCAAAAAATTGTTGGATTGAAATCTTTTTGAGTTTCTAGGCATACCATGTGCATACTTTGACATGCAACTCTGGACCCAAATAAAAGCTCACTCCTGAATCTTAGAGGGGAGCCAAGTATCTCTCATGGAAATCCAACCCCCCCTTTTTTACTGCTCTGAACCCCCTGAAAATTCAGTGGCAAAGCAGTAATAAAATGAGGTGCAATTTCCTGCTGACTTTCAGATACTAATAGCATTTAGAAGGATAAACCCAACCATCTGCATCACCAAACCATTGCCTAGCCACCTACCCAATTGGCTGCCAAATGAAAAGAAAATGTGCCTCAGCCATCCAAAAGTTGCCTACCCCAGTCCTACTGTATGGCTTACTTGCCAATTCATGCTCCTGAACTCTTAAGCTGAAAATTAGACACAGTTGGGCTAAGGAGGGACACATTTACCACTGGCTCTACACAAACATTAAACTTATAAGTGATTGGCCACAGCTAAAATTTAGAAGCACACAACTTTGGGTCAGCTAATTACATCTTATGAGGATGTCTGTAGACTCAGAAATAGGAAGGGGGAACCTGAAGTTCAGGGATAATAAACAGTGAACACTGCTTCCTTTTATAGAATACAGTGTATCTAAATTATTAAGAAATGAGGCTGTGGAACCTCAGTTGTAGAGGACTACTCTTCAGTTCTAGCTTGGTTATACTTCCAAGTTTCATTTCAGTACCACTCAGGTCCTTTCTGCCATCTTTCCAACTGTCCAAGCAAATTAATAGAAGGTACACTTAAATTATAAAATGGCCTTAATCAAAGAACAAATGACAATTCCAATCCTGCAAAAGGAAGATTTTTTTCCTCCCCAATGCCAAATTTGAGTGACTCACAAGCTGTAGACAGCTTGGTTAATAACTGGGCTGTTAAGAGCAATACAGTGCAAATGCATGGTAAACTGGATGCTTCTTTATTCTTCCAACTTTCTAATGTGATGTAGGAAACCTTTTGGAGGCAGTATGAACATTATTGAGAGTGTTTGAGAGCTATAATGAGAGGTAGACATTCAAACGTACTAATAAAGTCAGGGGTTTCTTGTATTTTTCCACTGGAGATTTTGATAGCTTTTTTTAAACAAAACAAAACAAAACTCTATTTTACCCATTCTGATGCTTTTATATGTATGATATTTTATGGTTTCTGCCTCAAATTGATGGGAAATGATTACTGATTTTATGTTAGGAGAACTGTCCGTAGGCTGAAAAACGAGAGGGTATTGGTATTCCTGAAGCCTTAGATTACATGTCCCTGTACTCTCAAATAATAATGCTTGCCCACACAACAATTCATCTAGAGCTGAGACATATAGACCATACAGTATTTGTCCAACTGTTCAGCCTGAATATTTCTGGCCCAGTTTACAATATAACTGACAGAAGGAAAAAAACAAAATACTAGCATGGATGCAGATTTTATGATATTAATATCTGGAAAAGTGTTTATTTTGTTCCAGATCTGATTATAAAAGCCAGTATAAGCAAATTCTTTGGTAATCATTTTTTATAAAAAATATTTCCAGGACAGACATTATATCTCAATGAAATAATCTAAAAGGGACATTTTAAAAAAACTATACATCAAAGCAGACATGAAAACCTAAACATTATATTAATACCATTTAAACTAAACTTGAGTAATGGAATGAATATTCATCATGTGCCAGAGAGTAAGGTTGATAAGTATTGAGCTCTTTGTGTACACAATCCACCCCCATCTCCAGGCACCTTCAGTCTTTGCCATATGCAAGAGGCCCACATCCTCAGGATCTCCTCTTTCATTCAGGCCTAGCTCACATCACAGAGGGATAGTTTACCATAGATAAACAGCCACCAAACTTTGCATTCTTATGCACCAATGATGTTACCAAGCCTGGTAATGAAATGTCTGCAGGAAGAAAAGCAAACTTAGAAAACACAATGAAACCAAACAAGGATGGTATTTAGTATTTAGTATTTATTATATTTGTATACCGCCCTTCTCCCGAAGGACTCAGGGCGGTGAACAGGGCACATATAAAAATACAGAATACAAAAATTAAAAAAGAATTAAATAGGAGCCCGAGCTAAAACAATAGATGATAATAAAAAATCCACAATAAAAACCCCAACACATCCCCCATCAGGCCAGGCTGGCTTGTTCAAATAAATAGGTCTTCAGATCGCGTCGGAAGGAGCAAAGGTCAGGTGCCATCCGGAGCTCAACCGGCAGCTGATTCCATAAAGCCGGGGCGCCCACAGAGAAGGCCCTCCCCCTGGGGGCCACCAGCCGACATTCTCTGACCGGTGGCACCCTGAGGAGGCCCTCTCTGTGGGAACGCACGGGGCGGAGGGAAGTTGACGCCGGCAGCAGGTGATCCCTGAGGTACTCCGGACCCATGCCATGTAGGGCTTTGAAAACCATTACCAAAACCTTGAATGGTGTTGATGATATACAGCTTTAACTTCCAAATCATCTCAAAGATGCAGCAATTCCCTAAAATATAATTTTCTAAACATCAATCTTTCCCCTTCTTCCCTTTAGAAATGCGCAACAGAAAGAGAAAAGTTAGTAACACCTAATTTAAGTAGAAATAGTCCAGTTAATCCAATGCAATTTATTGAGACACAAAGTAGCTCTTATATGATTGATATAAGAGGCTGAAAGAATTGGAAATATTTAGCTCTGAAAAGAGAAGATTGAATGCTTGCTTATCTGCACAGCCCAATTGCCCCTTTGACAGGATGGGCCAGTAATTATTTTTGAAGAACAGAAATGGACACTGCTATGTACTTATTCTTCCTGTTACAAATGTGTTTTTCCACTACAGTTTTAAAGTGTCCCCACTCTCACCCCACCTTGCCTCAAGCACTCCTGTCTGTTTGGACTGATGCATTTTACTTCACTTTGGACTAAACCCAACAGTTCATTGCCTACTTTATAGAAACAGGAATGCATCCTCAACTGAGTCAATGGCATTTGTTATCAAGCATCTTCCAGAGCTACTTTTACCAGGAATGCTATAACAACACAATAGTTATAACACTTATCATACAAACAGCAGGTTGCTTGTTCAAAACCTAGCATAAAAGTTTTAATTATTATTTTTCTTTCTCTAAGTTAATTTCAGCTGGGATTATTTTTCTAAATAAACTCAGTAACACATTGCTTCCTTATTTTCTCAGTGAAACAATTTGTTGAAGAAAATAAACTGAAGGAAATTAAGAAACTTTTGACATATATGACTGAAGTTTTGTTTCCTATACTAGAACTTCATTCCTTTGTGTACATGCTGTAGAACAGGGCTTTTCAACCTTTTCACCGATTGTATCACTTTTAGAATATGGCAATACTCAAGTACCACCAGTTGCCTAGCAAGGTGTCAAAAACCTGATAACAAAAACAAAACAAAAAAAAACCAACGGAAAAAAGTGATAAAGTACAGGTAGTCCTACCCCCCTTTAATATCCTCTCTTCCCTCCCCCTCAGCAGGACCCACGCAATGCCTTGCGCAACTCCAGCTGAATCTCTGCCTGAACACTGCGCAAGGCTGCTTGCCACTCCCAATCAGCTGGAGCTCCATGCACTGAACCCAGGCAGGCAATGCCTCGCGCAGCTCCAGCTGAGAATCTCTGCCTGAAGACTGCGTGAGGCCACCTGCCACCCCCAATCCGCTGGAGCTCTGCGCACTGATCCTGGGCTCTCCGCAGGACCCAGGCAGCAATGCCTTGCGCAGCTCCAGCTGAATCTCCACCTGAAGACTGTGTGCGGCTGCCTGCCACCCCCAAGGCCGTCGCCAGTCAGCTGGAGCTTCACACTTTGATCCTGGGCCCTCAGTAGGACCCAGGCAACGTGTAGTTCCAGCTGACTTTCCCACTAGCCTGTGCGGCACTGCTGCTGCTGCTTCACCTCATCCACTTTTATTAAAACATTTTTTTACAGTGCTGTTCAACCCCTTGTATGCGTACCACCTGCCAGGTGCCAACGTACCACTAGTGGTACATGTACCACTCGTTGAAAAGCCCTGCTGTAGAATATTCATTGAATTGGAGCAAGCAAAGATATTGGAAGGATGTGGAAAGCCCTAGTAAATCATCAGCCTCCTAAGTTAAACAGCAACAAAGTAATGTCATCTCTATTATTACCAAGCCTCAGAACACACTACCTAATGATACTGATCTAAAAAACAACAATTCTTCAATTGTACATTTAACTTTATAATACTGAGTTGAAGGTTACTGGAGAAATTGTTTTTTTTTTAAAAAATAGCTGTTTCAAAGATTACATCAGACTAAGTAATTTATGTGGCTGCACTTTTTTCTCTTGAGGAAATAATAGATACTATTAAATCTATGAAACCAGGAAAAGGTCCTGGATCTGAGTAGTATAAGACATGTATTGATTTTTTTTTGCTTCTATATGCTTTGAAGGTTTATCATTATGGTTTTTTGAACAAAGGTTTTTTCCAACTTCTTTAAAGGAAATTTATATAATAATAAACTTTGGAGCAGAGAAAATCTTGATGAACAAATAGCAACTCTGCTTCCTTGAATTCAATTCCAGCATGTTTCATTCCATCCAGATCCTCAAAGTATTCAGACATCAGGACAACATTTCAATTGCATCAATGCCTTGAGACAGATACAACTGGGTATCATAACCGTATTTACATCATCATATTCTGAACTAAAAATTGATCTCCCCTAGTGACAATGTAAATATTAAAAATAACTGCATTACACGCCAACTTCTCCTGCGCCATAATTATCGATTACAATGGCCCATAGAAAAGGTGTAGAACTACCTACTATTGGTAGGCAATAATGTACAGGAGGTCACTAAGAAGTCAATACAGTCTCCATCTCATGCCCAGGCCTAAATTCTGATTGAACGAAATCTGGATAATTCATTTCCTCTTGGCTCCTCCCCCCAATCCTGTCAACAAAATTCTTCAAAAGGGTTGAAGACTAGGATTATTTGACAAGTATGGACAGATGTAGGAAGGATGTCAGGATGAAGCCCCCTATCTGATGGACAGTACTACCTTATATTTACAAGGCTGGGTTGATGATATGGATTCACTTTCTATTTATAAATTGGTCCTTTATTGATGTAATGGAAGGACTAATCAATATTACTCCATGTGATTAAGGTTCAATGCTGTGTTTTAAAACTGAGCTGTTTTTTATATGTATTATACTATTTTTGCTCTTTCTTTTACTTTTCTACTACTATATATTAAAGCAAAAAAAATCTAGCCTTATACCTGTTTTTTTCCCTTTTTCCAACTGTTTACATCCTGCTTCATCTAGACCACAGGTCTGCAACCCGCGGCTCCGGAGCCGCATGCGGCTCTTTCAGCCATCTCCTGGAGCTCCCAGTCCTCTGCCATGTGCAGTCCAAAAAAAAAAAAGTGGGACTAAAAAAGTTCAACCAATCAATTCAAATATGCAGGGTAGGTGCATATCTCGCCTTGGCTCCACTCTTCAGTCAAATCCTGTTCTGCCTATGTACGCGCATGTACACACATTTTTTGCGGCTCCCAGTTTTTCCTTTTGTGAGGGAACCGGTTCTGAGTGGCTCTTTCACTGTTTCAGGTTGCTGACCCCTGATCTAGACTATGGTAAATTTAAGGAAAAAATGCAGTTAAAGAAAGCACCTCCCATATTTATATCAACCTTTGAGATTCAGGGCTCCTAATCTGAAGATTTAGTATTAACTTCTCAATAATGGTATTAAATGATGCTACTGAGCATAGAATGAACGATTAAAATTATCATAGAATGAAGGATTAAAATTGTCAGCACTAGCATGTTATGCGCACTTACATCCAATTCCTGGATCAATGGGCCCTTCTCATAGTCACTCATGCTCTGGTCATCTCCTGTTTGGACTATTGTAATATACACTACACAGTGCTGCCCTTGAAGAGCATTTGGAAGCTTCAGTGGGCTCAAAAATGGAGCAAGCTGCACAGTTTTGCCTAAATTTGAGCATGTGTTACTTCTTCTGCAGGAGTTGCATTGATTGCTGATTTGCTTCCACGTATAATTCAAGGTCTAGTTATCACCTTTAAAGCCCTACATAGCTTGGGGTCAGGTTATCTGAAGGATCGCCTCTTCCCAGTTACATCTACCTGGCCCACAAGAATGGGAAGACAAGGCATATTGTCCTATCGATTAAGGGAGTACATCTGAAAGGATCAAGAAAAAGGGCCTTCTCTGTATTGGCTCCCTCCATGTGGAACATCATTCCCCAGGGGATATGATTGCTCCTCTGCCCCCCCCCCCTGCTACTTTTCTGAAAAGCTCTGAAGACATGATTCTATCAGTAGGCTTGGGGGCCCTGCATTGATACAGAGCAGACCAAGTTGCTTGTACCATTTTGTCTGTCATAACTGCAGGGCAGAGGGGGTTGGGTTTTGTTTTGCTTTTTGAGGTTTTAAATTGTCGCTGGTTATGCTGCCTGAAGTCCCATGAGTTGGGTGGCTATATAAATATAAATAAAATACCTTGTCTAAATCTGATTACATTCTAGCTATGATCATTTAAAGGTTATTATTTCCAGTTGCCCATTAAACTCTATAGGTCCCTCTAATTAAGGCTGTGATGCTAAGGAGATTTCATTGACAAGCCCACCATCTATTTTTGTTCCTTAGTTTTTAAGGTATTGATGCTAACTAGGAAATCCTGAATAGGTAAATGAGGTATTATCTCCATTTCAAATAATATCCAGTTATTAAATCAAAAACATACATTCTCCTCATTATGTCCATATACATATTAAATCAATACCTAGGAAAGAAAAAGTACTAGTAATATATTTCTGGCAAATACATTTTCATTGCAAAAGATCTCACACACTGCAACATCCTATTAGTCAAGTGACTTTCTGTTGCTAAGGTAAGTTCATGTGTTACATTATGATGTCAGCTTATAGGATCCACCTGCTTTTTTATCAGAATCCCCAAATCCAAAAACCTGCAGCTTGCACCTAGACTTTATAAAGTTAAAAATTTATATTGAGTATCAGGACTAGATGGAGTTTGTCTTTCCAATAAAGATCATTGCTTTAAGAGAATTACATTGATATTGCTACTATTATACAGCTAGTAAGAAGGAAACATTACTGAACTATAGCAGAATATCCAGAAAGTATCAGATATTCAGGTCTATCTTCATTATATAAGTATTTTTGCCTTTTGAAAATATCAGAATGTGCAAGAAGAATATGAAGCACAGTGCTTTTCCATTAGCTCCACTTCCTCTTAATGCATCAGGTTTTTTTGCCCAAGATAATCCATTGAAGCTACCATGCCAGCAACTCACTTTCATTCAGCTTTAACCAAGACACTCTCTGCTTGGTCAACACCATGTACTATCCATCCTTAAAATATTAATTAGGAGTAAAGTTTTAATAACCACAATAGTATGATGTCACTAACAACCAATCAGTAATCTTTACAATTCATGTATACTGTGATGGACCACATGCTGGCCCTCAGTGTTATAAAACCTGCCTTCTTTTTGTTGCTTGAGCAGTTCTGATTCCTCCCGTTTATGTGCTATGATTGCAAGAGAGAAAATTATTCCTGTGCCCCACCCCCACTCTTTTTGCCACAAACCCAAGAAGTCTCTGAGAGCCTTTAAAACAGCAGCTCCAATCTTTGCAGAAAGCTGCAGCAGGACTCTCCTCCCATTTCTCTTAGGGAGGGTAGGGAGATCTCAATACCTGTACTTGCATGTTGTGTCCCAAAATCAGCACTGGCCTGACATGGTTCTAGCTTAGGGATATAGAGAAGAAAATATTCCCTCTCTTTTCCACAGCAGGCATTCTTCCATTGCAGAAACAAATTGCAAACTTCTTACAAACTTCATGCCTTTCCATGTCTGTCTGTCTGTCTGTCTATCATCTATCTATCTATCTATCTATCTATCTATCTATCTATCTATCTATCTATCTATCTATCTATCTATCTATCTATCTATCTATCTATCTATCTATCTATCTATCTGTCTGATAAATGCTCTTCCCCCTCTAGCCAAAGTCCATTGGCAAAACGAGTGAGAAAGGATGATAGTGGATGCACCAGGAACGATTATGGATAAGGTGTTCAACCAGGAGGATCCTTCTTGTATAGAGAAAAAAAAGCCAGTCTGGCGTTTAGCGAGAGAAAAATGCTACAGGGAAGGAGAGGAATTAAAAACGGTGAGTGATCTCAGCCCTGGCTGAAGCACCTCCCTCGAACTCTCTCCGGAAAATGGAAGGGAAGCGACAAGCTCGCAAGTCCCTTCTCCAGTGCCAACAAACAGAAAGGAGAGCGCTTCAGCGGGTTTCCTGCATTTGGTCCCGAGCCCCAAAGGAACAGCTGCGGAGGGTTCCCGACTCTATGAAAAGGAGGCTCAGCTAGGAATCCTGTAGCCAGCTGAGCTGACCTGCCTCCTTTTCAGAGCTCCTGCCTATGCCCCGCTAGGGAGAGCATCCCGAGATCAGCCACCTGCACAAGGCAGGGCGAGTTCAAACGCCATATGCCACCGCTCCGTGTCCACTAATCCTCTAGGACCGTTACAGAATGCCCTTCTCCTGGGCCATGCCCCTAGCCTTACCATCTTGCCCACCTCCATGGTGGGAGGGCTGCTGTCGCCCGGGTCCCGCAGCTCCGCGCCTCCCCGGCCGGCGGGGCGGGTCTCTCTCGCAATCTTCCTACCGCAGCGCTGGGATAGGCATCTTCGGCCCCTCCGCCAAGCTCTTTCCTCAGGACCAGGACTTCCAGAGAGGCAGTGGGAAGGTGGCGTGCGTGCGGGCGACCGGGAAGAGACCCTCCACGGCAGCTGGATTGCGACGCCTCGCCAGGCGCAGCGCCGGAGCGAGCGCGGACGCGTCTGCCTGTGTGCTCTGAATGACAAAAGGCGCCGGCGCTCCCGCCCAGCCCGAGCCTCCTCCCTCCTCCCTCGAAGGATAGGGAGGGCTCCTCCGAGCAGATGCTCAGGCGGCACAAAGGCACCGTGCAGAAGCCAGAGCCGGGCGAGGCCCGTCACAAAACCAGCGGAAGGAGGGAGGAGGAGATTTTTATTTTATTTATTTTTTGCTGCGCCCGCGGGAGAGGGAGGATTTTCCTGCCTGGAGGGATCGCCAGAGCGGCTCACTGTTTAACGCTGCCGCCTCAGCGACATTAACCACTTGGCACGCAAACGGATGGCCGCTGGCTGGCGGGAAACGGGGGGGGGGGCTTGCGCCGCTCATGGGCGCTGAGGCTTCCTCAGAGAGGTCCTGCGCGCGTGACTCTGTCGGGTTTCGGAGAGTCCGAAGGGTAATCCCTTCATTCCCCCGTCCCGTTAAATGCTCTGTCGCAGCAAATACGCTTCTTTCACAACCATGTAAATTAGCCGAACGGTCTTGGTTGTCGTCAGGAAAGGCGCTGAAATGTTTGACCGTCAAGTAGTCATTCCCGCCTTTTTCCAACACGCCCCTTCGCGCCCATCAAATTCCATGGCCTCTGAAGCTTGAAGGGAGGGAGCCTCGGGCAAAGCTACATCAGGCCTAGATGCTTTAATGGTCGTTTTGGATCGGCATCCTTACTCCCAATATAGCACTGTCCTCACTTCACCAGCGAAAGCCTTCACTTTCGTGATGAAAACAGAATGTTGTTCATGTCATCTGAATAAAACAACTGCAACCGCTAACCCTAAGTACCAACATCGATTTCATGCACAGCTGCAAATCTGAAAAAGGCTCATTGGATTTTACTTGTAAATCTCACTGTAAACTGAGTTTGACTAAGCACAGAAATGTATGAAAGATTCTTCAAAGTTACTAGATGAAAACTGAAATAAGGATAGGTAGCCAGAATTTTGAAGCAGCACAGAGCAGAATTGTGAAAAAAAGCACTTGTGATTAAAGAGGCAGGTTTCTTGTCTTCACACTGAGAAAACTCCCAGGGGCTAATTCCTCTTATTCCACTGAACTTTACATAACGATTTGGACCTACACTCCTGCTAAATACTAAATGCAATTTTTTGTACTGCAGTGACAGATTCAATGCCCTAAAGTTCCTCTGCTCCCATCTGCAGAGATTTCCCACTTGATTGCAAAAGCAGTCTTGCAAAAATTGCATATGGCTGCTTATTTCTACTTCCTCTCCCTCATCAAATGCTAAGTCATTCTCTTCCCCCACCCCCCCAAAAAAATCTAGAAGTGACAGGAAAGAATTAAAGCTCTCACTCTGGCCAAAATAATATGATTTGTGTATATGTCAAGTAAATTCAGTACAATTTCATATGTTGGATCTTTTAATATTTTTGTCTAAAAGTTTGGGGTGCTATTTTTAATACATGAGAATTGCTACTGGGAGATTTGAAATAAGTATTTTATATAATATTTTACCTCTAACAAAAACAAATTGGATCTAGGAACTAGCCCTCCTCTCCTCCCCCCCTGAATTTGGGAAGCCTGCTTCCTCTATCTATTCTCACAATCTAGTAAATAAAATTCTGCCAATGAGACAAATTACACAATCTATTTTTAATCTTTCTTTAAAAACATATTTCCATTATTACCATCCTGCAGCATATAATTCTATAGAATTTCCACCTTGCAAATAAGAAATTACTTGAATTTACGTGAATGTACAAAAGGATGATTAAATCTTGAGTGACTTGTAATATGTAGAATATGTTAATTCATACACACACACACACACACACACACACACAGAGGGGGGGGAATGTAAGATCTTCTGTTTTTGGGTATCTTCTAGAGAGCACATATTTATTACAGATGCTTTTACAATACATGGCTTCATTTATTCTGACTATAAGCATTTCACTTTTAGTCAGTCTTTAAAGCCCAAATTAATAAATCTTCTATCCACAAAGTCAATACCTGAAAATTATTTCAAGCAGAAATAGTCAGCAAGTCATAACTAGAACAAGTTAATAAAAAAGCTAAAAGGGGGGAAATGCCTTACACAAAAGAAAAGCCTTTGAAAATTTAGACTGCTTTGTATGTACGCTGTATGAATCTGTAAGTCACAACCAAAAGTACGTGTATCAAAGGGAAGATAGAAGTATATACATTTGTGCTTATTATTCAGAAGAGAGAGTTGAAACACACTATGAAACACACTATGATTCCATAAGCTTAAAGCAGCTAAAAAGCTTCAACAGCTCTGAAGCCAGCTGGATCTAGAGAAAGAGTAATACAGAGTATATATTCATAAAAGACTATATCTGCCAACCCCAACTTGATTATTTAACTAAAGTATTAGGGTATTCAACAACATCCCCCACCTCAAATTTTCTTTATTGAAAAAGCATAGCTGGAAGCTGCAATGTGCAGCAAACAGGAACAAATTGTCCAAATAACACTGAACAAGAGCAGAAAGCTTCCACAGTGCCCACGCCAAGCGGAGTTGAATGGGGGTTTGGGTGGATATGCAATTTCCTTCACAATTAAATCTCAATTGGCCAACAGCCAACTCCTCCAGAAATAGAAGCAAAAAATCTCATCTCAGTACAGGCTGATCCAAAACATTATATAGGAGGCTTATTTTATGAAGAAACATCTCAATGTTTAATTAATTATCCATCAAATGTATATGGCCTATCTCATGAAAAGGTTATTCTGGGCAGCAAACAGTAAGATTATAAAACCTAAAAAAATATTAAAAATAATAAAAATCACAAAAGCTAAGATTTTACCAGCAGATATTAAAATCAATGGTGCTATTTCAGCAGCAGCACAAACTCAAATTTTGCACAAACTACCAAAAGGACAAAAAGCCTAGTTAGCTTTCCAATACAAAAAAATTCTTGAGTTACTGTATATTCTGGTGGAACTTTGCATTCATGGTTAAACAAATGTGTCAGAGGCATATTTCACATCTCTAAGCAGCAGCACCACATCTTGAAATAAGACAACACCAGAATGTTAGGAATCAAGCTTGTGAATAGGCTGTGTAACTGTCAGATTCTAAGCCACTGGCACACTTATTTGAATGAAAAATGATTGGCAGATAAACAGGACTGTTGCCTGTAAACGACATATAAACTGCTTCAAACTGCTGAGAAAGAGCAACAGAGAGGGAGAGAGAGAGAGAGAGAGAGAGAGAGAGAGAGAGTGTTTTTAGAAACTTGGAACTTACTTTTGAAATTATAAGCCATTAATGCAGACATGTCAAACACAAGGCCCGGGGGGCGGATCCGGCCCGCGAAGTGGTTTCATGTGGCCCGTGAAGCCATCCTGGAAACAGTGAGGGAACGGCCCCCACTGCCTTGGCCCTGGTCCAGAGACCCTCCTTCTGCCAGAGACCCTCAGATCTGTCCCACTCCTGCCCAGGCCCCCATAGGCACCCTTGATGCGAACGATGTAGAGCTGGCCACGCCCACCCAGTAGGCCATACGCACTCTAGCCACGCCCACCCAGTAGGCCACGCCCACCCTGGCCATACCCACCCGGCCCCCTGAGGGCAACCGCAATGCTGATGCGGCTCTCAATGAAATTGAGTTTGACACCCCTGCATTAATGCACTGATCTCTTCTCTGAAATATTCACTATATCATATAGATTTAGTCTTGTTAGCAACTGACCCAATAAGAACATGCAAACAGTCCCAAATCATTCATTTATCACTGTAGAGCTGCTAATCTGCAAAAATTACAGGAAAACCTCTTCTCAAACAATAATACTTGTTTCTCACTACTCTTAAGGGGAAACAAAAAAGGAAAAACTTTCAAATCACTTCCAATTCCGGTATGTTACCCTTTGTCAGTTATGAGATAAGGAAATAAGAGTCAAGTCTTTTTCTTTCCCTCAAGGAAGAGGACTAAGTAGCCAGATTCTTTCCAATCTAAGGAATGGTAAAGGTTATGGAATGGATGAAGCAAAGGAAGAGAAAATTGTTTCCTTGCAACCTTTCTCTTAAATGTTAAAAAAAAAAGCTGAACCATCTTTTTGCCTGCGGTTATATGAATCTTCTTCCTCTTACTACCTCACAAATTTGCCTACACCAGAGGTCTTCAAACTTGGCCCTTTTATGGCTTGTGGACTTCAACTCCCAAAATTCCTCAGCCAGGCACGCTGGCTGAGGAATTCTGGGAGTTGAAGTCCACAAGTCATAAAAGGGCCAAGTTTGAAGACCCCTGGCCTACACTTACTGTAGCCTTGATAGAACTGGCTGTGTATAATTAGACAGATAGATAATTTCAGATCAAATGTAAGGGACATGTCCTCCTCTGCAATTTCATCCATGGCTGAATTTACAAAGAAAAGCAGCAGCTGCAGTTCAACGGCGTTGGAAAAAGTTACACGTCTTCTCTCTGTCCTCCTTTCAGTTCTAAACAACAGTTGTTAGTCTGTACAGAGAAGTACCCACCTGTAGCTGAAAACTTTGCAGTACTGTTCTTAAGATAAACATTTTTCACAATACCATACACCAAGGGGAAAAACCAAGATAGATAGCACATCCTTATCAAGTCTTCACAGCAACTGATTTAAAAGAGTAGGATCAGTTTGGGTTAATGGAACCCTATTTTAAGAAAGAACAGAAAAGTATTCAAACTCTGAGTAGAATATATCACACTCAGGCACAAACTAGTTTATTCACATTGCTTATGACCTATACAGGTCATATTGGCACAATGAATGAATGTAGCTAATGGATTTGGCTACTGTCAACGTGGAAACAGATGAGCAAATGAAAAGCAGGCATGAAATTTCTTTTTAGTTGAGACTTTCCTGCAATCAAAACTGAGAAGGAAGGACCATCTCATATGAATGAAGAACTAAGAATATGCCAAGAAATTGTAGTGGAAGGTCTAAACACAGAGAGCCACAAATACCATTATTTATTTCTCTACAGCTAAGAATAAAATTATTGGCAAAACCTCCTTCGTCGGAAGGCCCAAAGACCAACGTCTGCGTCCAAAGTATATTTAGAATGCAAAAGCAATATAAAATCCAGGAAAAAATGCTTCAAATTCACAATTCTGGTGGCTCACCTTATACAACAGAAAATAGGAAAAACTATTAAACAATTACTAAAAATGACTTATTTTGCTTTTAAAAAAATATCCTTTCATTTTAAATGGGCAGTCTGATCCAGGAGTAATTTTTCCTTGCAAATGTGTAATGCATTTGGGTAACTTTCCTTAAAATCAGGTTTACAAAACACTCCACTATATTTCAGGAAGAACTAGAAAGGCAAATGAGAGAGATAACCATTACAGGTAGTACTCAACTCATTATTAATCTATGTGAATGCACACAAACACACAGAAGTAACAAAATGTTAAAAGCAGAAGACTTCTACCATCCTTTTCATTAAGTATCAATTTGCATTCCTCTCAACAAAAACAAGTAGTGAGGCTGCTGATAACAGAAAAAAACATTTCTTCTAAAAGCCAGGAATCAAAATTTACTGAAACTGCATTAGGGTATTGAGGAAAGCAAGTGATATGAAGTATGGCTCATAAAGAAAATTTTGTTCTATTAGTGCCTGCTGTTCACTTGACAGCAGGCAAATAGTGAATTACAATTTTACTCCCCCTCCTTTTAGCCTTGGATTTAGCAACTCCTTCCCTTTCACTAAGAGTCTCCCTTTTTCAAAGTCCCATGCTAACTATAAAAAGTTCCCCTGAATTTAAAATGATATTCTTCCACAAAGCTTAGTCAAAATTTGCTTCTATTACTACATTCTGAATGAATCTAAGATTGCCTTCCTGTTTTATTTATTTCCTAACATTTATTTGGAGAAAAAATATCTTCCTTCTATGACAACAACTTGAAACGAGAAGGGTACTCTTATGCTTACCAGCAAGGAAAAGAAGAAACAGTAATCTTATAAGAGCAATTAATTCACTCTTGAGAAAATGATCCACATAGGCACTTTCCAAGTGGACTGCCAAATTCTAAAGAAGTAGCCACTCAAATACACTTATGTTTAAAACCAGGCTACACTCTGCATTAAGAACATGTAATCACAGGATGTTGCCAAAGGCTAGAACAACTTGTAGCAAAGCACACTTGAAAATTTGATTTTGTCTGCAACTGAAAATGAATCAACATGATTCACAACTCCAAAACTAACATATAGATTGGACTGTAGTTTTCTGTTTGCTTTTGTATTTTTAAAAAAGATTTGTGATAGTTTTTCACCTTGCAGAACAGGACAAGAAGCAGTGAATGGAAACTAATCAAGGGGAGAATCAACCTAGAATTAAGGAGAAATTTCCTGACAGAACAATTAATCAGTGCAACAACTTGCCTGCAGAAGTTGTGGGTGCTCCAACACTGGAGATTTTTAAGAAGAGACTGAACAACAATTTGTCTGAAATGGTACAGGGTTTCCTGCTTGAACAGGGAGTTGAACTAGAAGACCTCCAATGTCCCTTCCAACTCTGTTATTCTGTTAAAATGCATATATAGTATATATTGTATTGATTATGTGCCAGCATATTGATGGTAACTCTTAGCAACCACATATTTTCTCTAGGATGACCTATTCCTAACCTGCCCTTTCAGATCCTCAAACAGTGCATCCATCATCACTGTAATAGACTCCATCTATCTTGCTGCTGATCATCTTTTCTCTTCCACCTTAGCCATAGCAATAGGACTTAGACTTATATACCACTTCATATTGATTTACAGCACTCTCTAAGAGGTTTACAGAGTCAGCATATTATCCCCAAACAATCTGGATTCTCACTTTACCAACCTTGGAAGGATGGAAGGCTGAGTCAACCTTGAGCCGGTGAGACTCGAACTCCTGGCAATGAGCTGAATTAGCTTGCAATGGTGCTTTCTAATCACTGCACCACCATGGCTCCTAACATTATAGACTTCTCAAGAGAACTAGGCATAATGGTCATTTATGCTTTGAGAGAATTCTGAATTGATTTTTTTCTACAAAGCATTTATTTTTCTTGGTTGTCCATAGCATTCTTGGGAGTTATTTTCAACAGTTAAAAAAATGCCAATTCTCTTTCTATGTTCTTGCCTTTTTCTGTTCTTTTACTTTCACTGCCATAGAGTGTCATAGAGAAAACCATTGCCTGCATGAACAATTCTGATCTTTATAACCAAAGATATGTCATAATATCTTTGCATACTGATTATCTTTTTCCAAGACTTTCATTGCTAATTACAAAGTGCCAGTTTACGGCTTTTTTTGACTGCTACTTCCTTTATTGTTAATAGTGAATCCTAAAAGACAGAGGTTATCTCCCTTTTGATGTATAATCTGGATTGGATAATCCTAAACATTATTTTTGCTGGCATAGGAAATTAAAGATATTTTATGAAAGACTGCACAATCTCTTTTCTTCGGTATTGGTATGTATGTCAGCACTTTTGAGGCAGACCAGACTAGGAAACCAAAGTTATCAATGTTGATAGTACTTTTATTATATAAGGTTACAGTAGCAGATTCTTGCAAGTCTGAATAAGCTTCCTTCTTCCTTGCCTCTATCTTCAGGAAAACTAGGAAGGGTCAAGTCTGAGATGCTTTTCTAAATTATATTTCTGTGATGGATTCACATGTGTTTTATCTGACCATTGTCTTAGTTGTAGCTCTTTCTCTTATTCCTTAAGGCAGACATGTCAAACACAAGGCCTGGGGGCCAGATCCGGCCCGCGAAGTGGTTTCATGTGGCCCGCGAAGCCATCCTGGAAACAGTGAGGGAACGGCCCCCACTGCCTTGGCCCTGGTCCAGAGACCCTCCTTCTGCCAGAGACCCTCAGATCTGTCCCACTCCTGCCCAGCCCCCCATAGGCACCCTTGATGTAGGCCATACACACTCTAGCCACGCCCACCCAGTAGGCCACGCCCACCCTGTCCATACCCACCCGGCCCCCTGAGGGCAACCGCAATGCTGATGCGGCCCTCAATGAAATTGAGTTTGACACCCCTGCCTTAAGGCAATTCCTACTGCCTATTTCAATGTAGACTGACCTCTTCCAATCTCAGATTTGTTGGCATTGTTTGATTAGAATGTTTATTGATTCTTCAATGGCTTACTATATTTCTACAGACACTGTACAAATTCCTGTAGCCTTCCAACTTGGTAATGAATGGAGTGCTGGTCTAGCTTTACCTTCTAGTACTAGACAGTCTATCTAGTTAATTTCTTCAACATTCTAAATAGTATCTTCTAAGGTGTCATCTGTTCATAATTTTAGTGTACTCCTATCTTTAACTGATACCTGAATCAGTTGTTCTTTGTCCACTTGCATCCTTTAACATGCTAATTTGAGGCTGGAACTTCCATTTGATTTCAAAGATCTTTTGGAATACTTTCCTTAGTTTTTCTGGATCTCCAGATAATCTTCCATGTCTTTACAGATATCATCATAAAACTGCTTATTTTCTTGTCAATCGGCTCTCTGAAATTGTTATTTTCTGAAATCTCTCTCTTTCTTGACTTCGGCTTTTCTTTGCTTCTTGGGAATTCTCAATTTATTCTGACATCCAATTTCCTTTCATTTATACTTTGGTTTCTGGCAATGTCTCTTCACATTCTTAACAACTTTTCAGTTTCATACCACAGTCACTCTGCTTTTCTGTCATTGAAGTTTAAGACTTCAAAATGATTATTACTCTTCTGGAAAATGGAAGATGTATGTTCAACATATTTGGAAACTGATTGGCTTTCCTCCACTTTAGCTTGATTTGGAACTAGCATGTAAGCAGTTTGTATTTTATTCCATAAAGGTAAAGGTTCCCCCGCACATGCGTGCTAGTCGTTTCCGACTCTAGGGGCCGGTGCTCATCTCCGTTTCAAAGCCGAAGAGCCAGCGCTTGTCCGAGGACGTCTCCGTGGTCACATGGCCGGCATGACTAGACACCAGAGGCGCACGGAACGCTGTTACCTTCCCACCGTAGTGGTCCCTATTTTTCTACTTGCTTTTTTTATGCGCTTTCGAACTGCTAGGTTGGCAGAAGCTGGGACGAGTAACAGGCGCTCACTCTGTTACGCGGTACTCGGGATTTGACCCACCAAACTGCCAACCTTCTGATCGACAAGCTCAGCATCCTAACCCACTGAGCCACCGCGTCCCTTTTGTTCCATAGTAAGCCCTTAGTCATTTCTTTGCTGTTATGACTGCTCTCCACTTCCTTGTGCCAATAATGTGCCAGTTTGATTTCTGTGTACCGAATCTGGTAATGTCCATGCATATAGGCATCATTTTAATTGTTGGAAGATTGTTTTAGGGTTGAAGAAATTCTTGGATTGGCAAAAATCCTACTTCTTTTCAGGTTCCTAAGTTCTGCAATCTAAGTATATTTTTGTTCTTAATAAACATCATTTTAAAGGGTTATTTGCAAAGTATAATTGATAATACTTGATTGCTGATGGTATTGTACCCAAGTAGACTCTACTATATCATTCCTGACTTCGAAAGCAATATTGTTCCTTCATTTCTTTTGTACCTTGAGTAGTAATCAGTCTGATATTCTGATTGAAAGTCCTTTTCTTTTCTTTGATGCCTAAGATGTCAATGTGTAGTCAATTCACTTAGTCTTTCACTGTGTTGAGCTTTTCCGTGTACATGGTTCTATGTTTCCACTATGTTTCCTTTAGATTTTCTTTTCCTGCATAGGAACATCAGCAATTCTAATCTAACCATGCTGTAGTCTAGCCATGGCATAAACACCATTCTTACTCCAAAAGATCCTCAATGTCATGCCCACTTCACTCTATGATGATGAAACCGACAGCTGAGCAGCTTCAGGCAGAGGAGCCTGTGCACCCCCCACCCCCCAACCAGGAGACACTGTTGCTGCTGGTCTCAAAAGATGAGGAGTCTGAGCTGCCACCCCCTCCTAGTGCAAGGGCTCTCTGTGAGGACAGGAGAGCAGAGCAAAGGTTCCTTGCAAGAAAGAACCTCATCCTTCCAAATGAGCAACACCAGGGTTGCTTCTAGATAAGAAGAGAAGCGAGCTCAAGCCCTTCCATTGGCAACAACCCTTTGTTAACCTGGATTCCATGTGCCTTGTGTCTTGACTTGAAATCTTGTGACTGTGATTCTGGATATAGATCGGCTGATAACCCTGCTACAACCTTTGGACTTTGCCTGACCACTCTTGTGCCTGCTGTTTTGGATTTGGACTCTCAGGACATGCTTACTGGACTTTAGGGGACTTGATTTCTTGTGCACGGGTGTGCGTGCATGTTTGTATGCAACTTTCCTTTGCCACTTGTTTATCTGTTTGAAAACTCCCTAATAAACTGTACAAAATTCTCTGCACGTTTGTGAATATGTGGAATACGTGGCTTGAAATAGGACATTCAGCTCTTACTCATGAGGACATTATGGACTTGACAGACCCATCATGCAGCACTACCTCATCAATTTATCTTGTCTACATATTACGGCACATAATGTACTACAAAATGAATATCAAAATGCTTATTTTTCAATGCATTATGCATGCTTTTCAAAGATTAATATAAATATCATGTTGGCTTTATAAGTGAACAAATGGCTGGTAAACTTTTAAATAAGATCATAAGAAAGTTTTTGTTGTTTACTCCATTATTTTCTCATACTGGTCACTAACTGTGGGGTGCTTGTAAACAGAAGAGAGATGTATCACTCTTCTGTAACTGTTCACTCGCACCTGATTTTTGGAAGCATGCTGTGCCCAACATGGAGGTAGAGTTTAGTTTTCAAGACTATATCCCTTAATAGATCTTTTCCCATTAATTAATCAGATTAAAACTACGAGTTAATTATTGCTTTGATAGGTTATCAATTTTACAACTTAAAACAGCTACCTGCAACCTTTCAGTGCATGTTATCTAAGCAAACATCAGGTACACAACTGGTATGTGTGATAAGTTGTGCTTTTATTTATTCAATTTGTTTGCTTCGTTTCATCCAGTATTTCAAGTAATATACATAACAGTTCTACCATTACAATTGTCCTTTAAGGGAGACTAGGCTAAGAAATATTCTCAGGCCTAACATAGTCCATTGAGATTTCATGATTGGATTTTCCCAATCTTAGTCCATAATTTCAATCACTGCAGGTAAATTGATTCTCTTCCTAAGGCAATGCTTTGCAACTAGGGGGCCCTTCTACTGTGTGTGCAGATTGCATAATCAGGGTAGGTTTTTTTGTCTATTCCAGTGGCTTGTTTTCTTTCCTTTTCTTTCTCTAGAGCAGACATGTCAAACACAAGGCCCGCAAAGCCATCCTGGAAACAGTGAGGGAATGGCCCCCACTGCCTTGGCCCTGGCCCAGAGACCCTCCTTCTACCAGAGACCCTCAGATCTGTCCCACTCCTGCCCAGGCCCCCATAGGCACCCTTGATGCGAACGATGTAGAGCTGGCCACGCCCACCCAGTAGGCCATATGCACTCTAGTCACGCCCACCCAGTAGGCCACGCCCACCCTGGCCATACCCACCCGGCCCCTTAAGGGCAACCACAATGCTGATATGGCCCTCAATGAAATTGAGTTTGACACCCCTGCTCTAGAGTCTAGAATGTCTTTTCACTATTACAATGCCGTTTAAAAAACATTTATCCTGTCTCACCATATAAACAATACTTATTTATATATAAGTATTGTTTATATGATAATACCATATACTGTATTATCCTTACGGGACCCTTATCATATATCATATAAAAACATGAATGAATACCATTAGTTTATTTTTAATGTTACACTTATTTAGCATTAGCTACTTCCTGCATTTTTTAGAGAACATACCTCAGACGTGAGTCCTAAAAAATGGAATTTACAGGGGGAAGACATTTTGAAATAATTAGAAAGCACCAATCTCATGAAGACTTGTTTCTCTATACAGCAAGTAGAGCATACATGAGCAACCAAAATTGTTTTTAAACAGTAGTGAAGGGTTTATTTTCTTTACCATATCCCTGTCTGAATTCTTCTTTTTCTTATTTTTTCATAAAATCAAACTCCTGCCAAAAATATTCCAGATGATTAATGTGCTTCTCAAACAAAACTATCAGAAAAGACTATAACAAATAAACATGAATTATATTTACTTTCCTTCAAAAGCATTAGGATTAACTTGTCAGGGAACAGATGCCAACAGCATGTGAATTCCACTGCTTAAATCAAACAAATCAAACAAAAACATTAAAAAATGTTATTAAGTTATAGCTGTATATTTGAGGGGGGAAAAACAAGCTTTAAGAAAAAAGTTATAGCAGAGATGCCTACAGCACCTAAGTATTGCTTCTTGAGAGGCTCAGGATTGCCACTGGCTTTTAGCTTATGTTTTATGACAAAGAAAGGATCCCAGATGAAAGCCTTTTAATGCTACTTGTCAAAATGCATTGTGCTTGAAGGAAAACTAAAATCTAGACAAGGATTGATCTATCATGGTGGCACACCTGCAAATTCAAATGAAATATGAAAGATGCTAAAACATCTGGATTCTATAAAGAACAAACAGAATTTGACCAGATACTATTGGCATCAGATGAAAAATTGATTTAAGAAACTGTATAAGAAGATGCTAAGTTTAAAGATGGAAGAGGAACAAGTTAAAGAAACGATAACATGGGCAAAAAAATTTGGGCATAACATAGAGCTAGAAAACTGGCAAAGACTTTGGGAAAGAAATTCTAAAATAACAAAGGCGGTGGCTTACAAAAATAGTATATAAAATGTTTTACTGATGGCACTTACCACCTGTGAGGTTAGCAAAAATGTTTAAAGATATGTCTAGCAATTGTTGGAAATGTAGACAAAAACCAGGCATATATTATCATCTTTGGTGAACTTGCCCTAAGGCTAAAAGATCTTGGTCAAGTATATATATATGGTTAGAGAAAATGACAAAAAAAAACCATAGATTTTAAGCCAGAATTATTTCTGTTAGGTATAATTGCAGGAAATTATGAGAAAGAATGTATATATTTAATGTTACATGTATTAACGGCAGCAAGAATTATATTTGCTCAACATTGGAAAGATGAAGAATTACCAGAGGAGGAAGAGATAATCAGGAAAATTTTGGACTGTGCAGAAATGGACAGACTTACATTGAAAATGAAGAAGAAGATTCAGAATACTTTAGAACAGAGGTCCCCGACCTTTTGGGCACCAGGGACCAGTTCCATGGAGAGAGGTTTTCCATGGACTGGAGGGTGTGTAGTTTTGTGTGCTGCCTGCATCTTGCAGATGGGGCTTTGCTAGTTTGTGTGGCCCGGTTGCTGGCATGCCACGGCCCACTACCGGTCCACGAATCAGGGGTTGGGGACCGCTGCTTTAGAACATGGGATACATTTTACCAATGGCTAGAAAAATGAAGTATAAAGAAAGGAGTTTAACATGTATTAGTAAGCTAAATATTGGAACCCAGACAACATGTTGCTGATAAAATATTAAGGATTTGTGATTATAAAAAAAATAATAAAATATGGTTATAAAAATGCATTGTGCTAGTTACCATATTTTCTTTAATGGCCTTTCTCTGAAAGAAAAAATGACAGATGACAAAGTAGGATACTTGCTCAATAAAGGATGCAATGAGAAGCAAATCTGAGGGGTCTAGCACTGTTGATGTTACCTAATTAGGATAATGAAATGTTTGCAAGAAAACAAGCAAGCTCAGAGAGCACCAAGGACCCCTCATTTTAAACCTGAGCTACAAATATTCTCCTTCATTGGTAGAAGCAAATCTGTCAATTCACAGTTACCAACCCAGAAAATCCTAGAGATTAGGAGGATCTGACCCTTAATAAATCAGCAGCATTCACTTACCAATTTTTATTTGTGAAATGCAGAACCATGGACATTAATGTTTCGTTAATAATAAATGATTCAGGAAGGAAAAATATATTTGGAATCTACTAGACAACTCCAAATAGCTATTATGCAGAATTTACAAGGGCTAACTGGAAATCCATATACTGTAATGATTATTCTGAAAAAAAAAGAGTAATGGGAAAAAAGAGGGGATAAACCTTAAATCAAATTATGAAAGAACCAGCTTTCAATAATTTCGGTAAAGTTTTCTGAAGCATTTGCTATGCTATATTGGGACTTCAGAAATAAGAGAAAATGTCAGCAAGAGTCTCCAGAGGATGTTTACCACCAGACACTCAACTTAATGTGACCAGGACTGAACACTCACTTGCCTTGAATAAGGCAGGTTTAGTTATGTACTATCACAAAAAATGGGATCATCTTAAATTTTGACATTTAGCATCAAATACAGAAGTATGAAGACCGATTTCAGAGCACTATAATCTCCAGCCAATGCAGCCTGGTTTCAGTGCATAACAAAGAAATGTATATATCATGTTATTCCTCCCTACTTGTCTCTGAAAGTTATTTGTACTTATATATTTTCTTTGCTCATCCTAGACTTCAGAAACATGAGGGTTTTTGAATGTTGTCCAAAAATTGCATTCTGGAAACAATATGTCCCTGAACTTTGAAAAATAAATGATCAACAGCATGCTTAAAAAGTTATTTACTTATTTCTTGCATTTTGCTTAAAAGTTATGTATTTATTTATTTCTTGCATTTATATAGCCACCAATCTCATAATAAAGTGACTGTAGGCAGTTCCAATTTTGCAATCCAAAATTCTGTAGAGAAGCATATAGAAATTCATGAAATTCCAGGCTTGTTCTTTTTTTTTTCTACAATACCAGCTCTTCCATTAATGATAGCAATGTAGTTTTCTTTCATGACTATACTGTACTGTACTATGCTGCTATACTGTACATACTTTGTGCTCAAATTTCTCCAGACTTTAGGGGATTAGTATTGACATGCTAAGCAGGCTTCTGGCAGATGTTTCACTCCATTTCCCTGTGAGACTTCCTTAGAAAGGACAGGTGTGTTGTAGCATTTGTAGTCTGCATCACATATGAACTTAGAGGAGTTGGTTGGTGAATGGAGATTTCCTATGAGGTGTTGATCAATTGATTCTTGGAGATGCTATTGTCTCAATTTTGATTGGTCTTCATCTGCACTGGGGTTTGGGGCAAGGCACCTGACAAGATGGTAGATGCTATTCAGCTCAATGGCTTTGTGAACAGCACATTTGTTTGAGTGACTGTGATGCTTAACAGTTGAAGTTCATTAATCGTGCTAAGCCATGATTTGTTTACACATAGCTTGTTGAATATAAAGACACTTAACACTAAACCATAATTGTAATGATTGTTAGACTTGTATCAGAGAGACCCAGGTTCAAGACATCATTTGACCACAAAGCTCATTATGTGATTCTGTACCAGTTATACTCTTGTAGCCCAACCAATATCTGAAGAATATTATTGTGGAGAGACCCTAAGTTCACCCTCCTTGAGTTCTCAGGAAAAAAGGTATAAATCTACATGTATATAATAAAGCTAAAGCTCAACTAATCATATTATGGCTTCTAGCATAAAATGGGAAGCTAACTTTTGAATTACAGAGTACTCCTATCACTAGACCTCTAAGAACATTAAATGAAATGCTCTAACAAGATGAATTTATACAATTATTTCCTTTAGTTTGGACTTCAGTATAAAACTGCCCTTAGCCATGGTTTGATTCTTTTTTGTGTACTCCGTGTGCTGAAAATTTGACCTCTTATAAATCAGCTTGGCACTGTGCCTATAATATTTCTGCACTATGACCATCAAGCTCAGTGAGAAATGCACTCTTTCACATCAAAGATAATACTTCATATTTAACGCATGTACTACATAAATCCCATCATATGATACAGTATTAGCTTCTCCAAAACCATTTTATTGGGTTGTTTTCAAGTGTATAAAAGTCAGAGTAACCCCATGCACTTTCTAGAAAACATAGAACTACAATATCTGTACTGGGGGGGAAAGCATTAAACCCTAAGAGGTTTTTTTTTCCCCTCCCACCCCTCGTTTGTTAAAAGCTGCCTTATTTCTGCATAATAAATATTTAATGTAGTATCTTCTGAACACAAATTGATGGCTGTCAATATTGGCCACAATAATGGAGCTATTTTTATCAGAAGCTATAACTTCAGTTTTCAGAATCTGCATGCCTTTGCCATACAGGAAGTAGTTCATCTTCACATGCAATGGATTTGCCACACATGTGGTGAAGCCCACAAAAAATGAAAATACTACTATGAGAATGATCCCATTCATCCTTCATGAAAACTGCATTTTAACTGTCCTTTAGCAAGTCTGTGTCATCTGTATATCTATTCCCCATTAAGATCACTGCCATACTTCATACATTTTCAGGTGGTATTCAAATTAATCAAAATCTAATCAATTGATCAAATATTTTTAAAGGCATTTCTCTTTTGGTATATTTCCTTGCTGGCCAATTAATATTTGCTTACTTAAGTAGAGATACCGTCTTGGATGTAGTACCTTTGTGATTTATTTATAGATTTTTTTTATTTTTAACTCTGTATCCAATGTACTACATATCCTATCTTTCTATTCTAATGAATAAAGGCAATTAACAACATATTGAAAGAGTAAAATATAAATAAAAGTACAAAAATTAATCTATAATTAAAAGCCTGGAGTCAAAGATGCAACACCCATGAAGCACAGTCCATAATCCAGGAGCAACATAAGAAAAGCCAAGAATATGGTCCTTCGTACCAAAACCAAGGTTGTCTAATGATTGTGATATCTTCTAAGTAACCTGTCCTGCAAAATTAAAGCCAGGAAAGTTCACAATGGGAAAGGCAATCTCTTGGCTGGTCAGTTTGTAGGTAGCTTAGATTTTAGGCTTGGCTATCATCTGGAAATTTCAGTTGATATAAAACTCAGCAGCAGAATTTGCAGAAATAAGGAAATCCCATGCAGTACTTGGCACAGAACTAGGTGCCATTTTTTTCTGAGCAAAAAATAAAGGTAAAGGTAAAGTTTCCCCCGCACATGTGTGCTAGTCGTTTCCAACTCTAGGGGCCAGTGCTCATCTCCGTTTCAAAGCCGAAGAGCCAGCGCTTGTCCGAGGATGTCTCCGTGGTCATGTGGCCAGCATGACTAGACACCAAAGGCGCACGGAACGCTGTTACCTTCCCACCGTAGTGGTCCCTATTTTTCTACTTGCATTTTTACGTGTTTTCAAACTGCTAGGTTGGTAGAAGCTGGGACGAGTAACAGGCGGCACTCGGGATTCGACCCGCCAAACTGCCAACCTTCTGATCAACAAGCTCAGCGTCCTAACCCACTGAGCCACCGCGTCCCTTATGAGCAAAAAACAAGTCCTGCTTATTACAATTAGGTAATGCCCAGTATGTCTTAAGATTAAGTCTACTTGAGATAGCATTTTTTTCTATACACACTGTATTGAGATGATCAGCAATTGTTGCAGCTAACATATCTGGCGGTGACTCTGGATCAAGCTTTAACTTTTGCCATACCAAATCTCTGAAATGGACTCCCTGCAGAGTCAAGGAATCTTATATTGTTACTGGTAACTGTTGGTTCTTACTTGCTTTGTGGTTTTGTTACTTTAACTGTTATTGTCTTGATTTAAAAGATTTTGTTTGTTGTTTGATAGTTGGTGGTATATCAACTTAAAGAAATATTAACATCTTAAATAATGCTTGGTAAGCAACTGGTAGCTAAGGGAGGTAGATTTGTTTGTTTCTTTATGCTATTTCAGTACTCTCTGAACCAAATGGAATATAAGCTTCAGGTAAAATTGGTACCTTGCACTGTTAGCAGCATAGCTGCTGCACCTTTCACTTACTGACACTTCTGGGCACTAAGGCAGTATGTGGTATATGTTGCAATAGTCAATGCATAACATAGCCAGGATATGGATAACTGCCATCAAGTTCAACAAGCCTAGGAAGGGACATAGCTGGTGCAAATATATTCCTTACTATGAACCCAACCTGAGGATCTGTGACAGCTGATGATGAAGAACTCTTAGGTTATGGAACTGCTCTTTCTGGAGGCAAGTATCCCCATCCCACCCACCTCAGTTTCCAAGTCCATTTTTTTCATTTAAGAACAATATCTTTATTTTGTCCAAATTTAATAGTACTTTGTTCCCCTCATCTGGGTCATTATTAGACAAAATCCTAATGTATTGATTGCTTCCTGGAATAGTTGAGTTGAATTTCACCAACTTTCAGAATTCTGCAAAACACTGAAACAGTTAGCAATTTCACATTAATACTGTATACCATACCGAAAGCTACCAGAATGAACTAGTAAGACTATCCTCCCATTCACCCATACAATAAAACATACTCAAACTGCCCTTTTCAGTTAGCAATCAGATAATCAATATCATTTAGTTATGTCTGAAGCTGCAAGGTCACTGTCTTCTCATTGGTCTTTCCAGTAAATGGAGTATTTGAAGCTGACCTACAGTCTCATTAATCTTTTGGGGAAATGTAAGCCATCTGCAAGGAGAACAGACTGTCTCCTTCATCAAAGGGCAAGTCTCATCTTGGCCAAGTTAAGCAGCTAGTCAGAGCAAGTGTTGAGTAGGCAGGTAGCAGTCCAAATTTCTCTATACACCTTGTTGAGTTTCTTGAGATTTACAAGCCCCAAATAATCCAAATAACAGCATAAATGGTTGCCAATTTATATTCCTATGACTTCCCCCTACATTAGAATCCAAGGCCAATTTATTCAGAAATAAATTTATTAAATTACTGTCCATGATGAACCATAAATTGTTTCAGTCCTCCACTCTTAGTAAATCTTAATAAAATAAGTGATTCATAATATGAAAAAGCAATGCCACCTTGTTCTGCGCAGAAGCAATAAAGCCAGTGAAGCAGTATGTTCTGCATGCTTTCTCTATTTAAACAGACTGTGTACTCAATGTGCTGCATCCTGAGATAATTTACTTGTACTATAGCTAATGTTCTATCTTCCTCATTACAATTAGCTCTTTAGTAAATGGGACTGGTGCAAATCTGCAAGAGGGCAGTGAATGCTTAGAAACAATAAAATCAATCAAGATTTCACAATATATAGAGGTTGAAGTGAAAAGTCTTCAAATGCAGGAAATCATTCAGATTCATCAGGTTTCTGGGCCTAAACATATTACATAATTCTACCATATTGTATTACAAGGTTCTCTTTTATAGTGCTGGGATGCTTTCATCAATAACATAAACCGAACCCAATTTCAATAGGATCACAAATTTGCTTATCCCTGCATTTCTAACAATGTTTCATAAATCTCTACATTCCCCATAACAAAGATGAGGGGATGTGAATAGATAGTACAGTCAAGACATAATGTAGCCAGGAGGAGGAAGGAATGTTAGGTATGTTGGCACCTTAAGTGTTTATAAAAATAATAAAGATGATAAAGGTAGTCCTCAACTTACAACAGTCCATTTAGCGACCATTCAAAGTTACAACAGCACTGGAAAAGTGACATGACTTTTTTTTTACACTTATGACCTTTGCAGCATCCCCATGATCGGTTGCAGCATCGCGAGGTCACATGATCACCTTTGCAACCTTCTGACAAGCAAAATCAATGGGGAATCCAGATTCACTTAACAACCAGGTTACTAACACAACAGTTGTAGTGATTCACTTAGCAACTGTGGCAAGAAAAGTTGTAAAATGGGGCAAGATTCACAACAAATGTTTCACTTAGCAACATGAATTTTGGGCTCAATTGTGTTCATAAGTTGAGAACTACCTGTAAATGGAATTCGGTACACCTATATAACCCAATGCAGAAACTCACACTTCTACTTTTCTTAAATTTGCTCTTCATCTTATATTTTAGAGTTCCTTCAGAAGTATGCGTGTATGTGTGTGTGTGTGTGTATGTGTGTATATATTGGGGTGTGTGTGTGTGTGTATTAGAAGCAAAATATTTTTCTTCTCTCATATATAACATTTTATTTCTAAAGAAGCCCTATAATATAAGCTAGAGAAAATTATATGATAACTGTAATCTGTTCACAAACCTGGTGACCAGGCCACATACATGTATTTAATAATGACAGTCCTCAGCAACACTCTATTTACCTTCCTATACTGCACCAAGAGAGTTGGCTCACCTCTGTGCAATGATACCACAAGATATAAACAGAATACATGTCAGAGAAAACATATCAAATACCTCACATATTTTTATTTGGGATTAATAATCATTGCTTGTTTCTAGCAGTTAGATGTGCTGCCAACAGAACAGCTAACTTCATATACCACAATAGGCCGTAATGTAGGCTCCCATAACAAGATTTAATCTCTGTCCTGCATGTTGGAATCAAAATTTCCAGAATTCCAGGATTCCTAAATTGAGAAAGGCTGTTACAGAAATTGGTGTTTAGCCACCACAATGGTCGATAACTGGATGCCTTCACTCATCTTGGATTACCATTACATTTTATCAGCACAAAGGCCATGGTGAAAGTGCCAGATGATAAGCACTGTATTCTAATAACTCTAAAGAGCACTTGGTTTGGGATTCCTGATTCTGCAACTTTACAATTAAGTATTCTAACAGAAAATGAGAATGTTTAACAGACATGAGCAACAGCTTTCCTGATATAGGTATAAATGAGATTCTTGCCAGCTCTTTACCAGTTAGCACTGTAAATGAATAGTTGAGAGAAAGTAAGTCCTAGAAAACAAAAAAGTGTGCAACTAACCATTGTACACCTACAGAACAGCTTTTATTTGCCATTTATTTATTTATAAAATTTATTTAGTTATAGGTTTTGTATTCATTTCTAGGAAGGCAACATGCTTCTATGTTTTTTCTATGGTCTGTCACTAATTATTTTCTTTGCTCAAAGCCTGCAGAGCCAAAAAGTTATGTAATACAAAAAAGTAAGCCATATAAATATGGTACAACACTTCTGAATGAGGTTCCTCCACTTAGCATGAATGCCATCAGGAGTTGGCATATTATCCTATATACCAGGAGAAGAGAAACCATAAGATGGTTTAGTTTCATAATTATTTTTTTGTTCACATGCAGAGTTTCTTATAAGAGAGAAGGAAAATAACATCAGTGACACGAAATGTTGTTCTGTGAAACAAGAGTAACCTCTATTCCCACTCTGTCTTTCCAAATCATCTTCTGATCTTCCAAAACCCATTACCAGCCACCTGGAAAATTTGACAAAGACACTCTCAACCTAAAAAAGACTTAGAGCAAAGGTCTCATGATAAACAATCTGTTTTTTTATTTTTATCATTACCACTTGTTGCTAGTCAGAATTAGGTCATCCACATACAGACTTGTATTCATTTCTGCTCCAGTCTATAAAACTCTCTTGTGTGGTTTGGCCTTGGCCTAACTTGCCCACTAAAATGTTCTCTGAATTCAGAAAGCATACATTTTACCATTTTGGCAACTAACTTTCATAAGTAACAATATCGGTTATAGCACATGAAAGTTTATTAGTGTTCATTACATTGCCTATCTTGGTGGCAATGTTCACTACATATCACAACAGTATCTAGTATTGGTTTTCAAGAAATCATAGGCCTGTTTTTGAGTTTCTGAAGCAACAGATGAAGAGTTACAATTCTGTTTCAGAACTGAACAAGTATCACATTGCTAATCAATATTTTTTAGCCACATCTATTACTGCCAACAAATAAATGAAATTTTGTTGATGCTGTACTGTTAACTTTCTTAGGTAGGTTAAAACATTTTTTTAAATGGTCTTCTTAGCTACATCCATTTCTCCAGCCCCGATCTTTAATTTCATGCAAGGAATCCACTGCACCATGGAATTAATTACAAGCTTCCTCCACCCAGCCTTTTGAAAGTGTGGTAGGGCTATTTGTTTCTTATAAGGAAAAATCAAGCTTCCCCCCCCCGAAAAGCTTCCTCCACACCATATTTCTACCCACGTTCCCTCTTTAGTTAGGAGTCTTTGACGGGGTCTTTGACGGGTAACAACTAGGCTTCAAAATGACATTGGCAAAACGCCGCTTCTCTTCCTCACGTAGACAGGCAAGGAAAGACTGAAAGAGAAGCTGTTAATATTGAAACATTTCCATCCAAGCACAAACTTTTTCTTTATTCCGGTCTATGACAAATTAAGTCCACTTCCACATAAAAATCTGTGTAACTTTCCTGCCTGAGCAGGGGGTTGGACTAGATGAAAAAGTTGGTAAGTTCCAACCACACCCTGACCCTTTGGACCGCCTTGTGCCACCTACACACACCCACACCCCGCTCCGCTTTCCCCGGCAACTTTCCCTTCTCTTCCACGCCGCAACTGTTCTCCCGCAGCCGGGTACCTGCCCTCTCTCGAAGGCGTCGCGCTCGGCAACATCCGCCAGGCCCCCTCCAGCAGCAGCCCACGCGGCCGTACCACCTCCGCTGCTCACGGCTGTTGCCGAGACCGGCCCGGAGAGCCGACGGCGGCCCCGCAAACTCTTGGCGAGCGGATTAGATCCGTGCCTGATGGAACTACTCGAGCGCTCCATCTCGGCGCGTAAGAAGGCCCACTCCGCGCTTTGACAGGACTGCCAATGCCGCTCCTCCGGTTGGCTCTCATAGGCTGCCATTCATTTGGCCACGCTGCTAATTGGGCTTCAGATCCAAAGAGGCGAACTTTCTGGACACGCCCCCTTTTTCCCTGCCTGTTTTCCCGCTCCCGTATTCCCCCCCTCCTTCCTCTCCCCTTGCCCCTACGCCTCCTCTCGAAGGAGGAATGCTGTCGCGAGAAAGGCAGTGGTAGAGGAGCGTTCGCTTTGATGGGATTGGCTATTTCTGCGGAATCTGCCTGGTTTTTGCACGTGCGCCAACTCCGCCCACTGGGGGAGGGCGCTTTAAATGCTGCGCGGTGGAAGCGCTTCTGTGGATGGGTTTCTTCCACATATGCTTAACCGTGGAACTTTGAAATCTAGCTGCTGCGGTTGTAAACCTAACTGATTTTGTGTTTGTGTAACCTCATTCCATATTGGGTTAGTTTATGGAACATACTGTGCCCAGAAATATTCAAAACTGGATTCAGAACTCAGATTTAAGTGTGTAGAGAATACAGCTAGTGTTTATTGTTCTTCAGCTTCTTGGATGAGAAGTGAAATGTTTTCAAAGAAAAAAAAACACCCCTAAAAGTCCAGATGCCTTTTGGAAAAGGATCTTTGGGACAACCATGATCTGGATGATTGAGAATCTCCATATTCAAGAAAGTTGGAGTTCTTACATAAGCATATATGTCTTTTTTAAGAACTGGAGATAACAGCTATACTGACATTCAAACATCTGTGACTCAGTAGTTTTAGTAAAGAATTGCTTTCCTCTTTAATTCCATGTTCAAAATTACGGTACCTCCAAGTTAAAGGATATAATGCAAGATAGTTTTAAAAATGCCAAAGTATTTTAAGAGGCAAGAGAACTATCATTGTCTTATGGTATGGGAGACCTGTAGTCAGAGATGAGATGGGGATCAGATTAGTTTGAATGAGTTTTCTATACACTGCTAAATCTCTCCCGTCTGTGACCTTCAGTCAGGCAAAACCCATGTACTGAAATTTCGAGGATCTTCAGATCACTTTTATCCACAAACGTGTAGCTGTTGCAGTATCCCTGAAGTTACTCGATTATGATTTCCAACACTCCCTTGCCCCCCTTGACAAGCAAAGGCAATAAGGAAGCCCACAGGAAGTTAAAAGTTGCTCCTGCTCCCATTGCTTGTTTAGCCAAGGAAATATCTCTGAAACAATGACCCAACAAGTCATGGTGATCTAGTTTATTACTATTTTCTCTGAACATTGGGAGTAATGGTAGCTGGAGTTTATCTACATCTGAAAAGTTGCAGCCCTTATTCACACAAAGTCTTACTTGTACAACATGGTTACTTTCGGTATAGTTATCTAACCATGGAAAACTAATTTGCTCAGCACATACAGTAGAATTAGACTAACTACACAGGTTGGATCTACAACATGTAAACTAAATTGTGGTTTGTACTTCAATATGCCATGCAAGCACCTTTGTTGCGACCTGTTTCTTAAAGATTAGGTGTTGGCCCTCATTCAAGCTGTCAGCTAGAAAAGTTGATCCATGAAAATTACTATCCCCAAGGCATATTATGCAAGACAATTGGGGTAGATGAATCTCAACATTTACCATTACAAAATTCTTTTCTTTCTTATGGGGTTAGGATATAATGGAGGTATGCTTTGAACGTGATAGCTCATCATTGTAATCTGAGTATTCAGAATTAGATCTCAATTGGGGAAGCAGCTTTCACTTTTGAGAAAAGGGAAATATGAAAATATCCACAACACGGAAGCAATGTTGCCTACTACTATTATACATAATTACATTACATGGAAAAGTCTGATGTTTTTCTCCAGAGTAGATGGGAAAAGAGGAAGAGGAGGAGAACAATGAGCACCAATAGGATAGAAATGGATTATCTGTGATGCTTAAGAGGCAAGAGAAGAAAAGAAAAGTAAAAGCCAAGTTTTTTTCTAAGCAGATCATGCAAAAACTAGACTGCAGCATCTTGAAAAAGTTCCTATTGATGCTATTGCTAAACAACTAGTTAAAATTATACTCCTGCACAGGGGGTGGGAGGCTGAAAAGGCTCCGTTTTAGGAAAATAATTTTGACTTGATTTCCTGAGGTAACTACCGTAATAGTGCTGCTATGGAGATTCTCAATCATCCAGGTCATGGTTGTCCCAAAGGTGCTTTTCAAAAGGCAATTGCACTTTCATGGTTTTGTTTTTCCTTGAAAATGTTTTACTTCTCCTCCAAGAAGCTTCTTCAGAACTATTCTTCAGAACTGTTCTGAAGAAGTTTCCTGGATGAGAATGAAACAAGGAAAAAAACCCAAGAAAGTCCAGTTGCCTTTTTGAAAAGCATTTTTGGGATAATAGAGCTGCTGTAGTTTTCCCACCTCAGCTGGAGGCAGCAGACTTGGAGATCCAGTTTGGTCTACAGCAGGGGTCTTCAAACTTGGCCCTTTTATGACTTGTGGACTTCAACTCCCAGAATTTATTTATTTATTTATTTATTATTGGGACTTATATGCCGCCCTATCTCCCGAAGGACTCAGGGCAGCTAACAACAGTAACATATAATAAATACAGAAGTTAAGATAAAAAAATTAAAATTAAAGGCCTCTGTACAATAAATTAAAATTAAAATTAAAATAAATTAAAAGTTAGAGTTAAAAATTAAAAACATAATTAAAATCCCTGTCAGTCCAGGTCAGCCAGGTGGAAAAGGAGTGTTTTGAGGCCGCGGCGAAAGGACCGGAGATCTTGGGCCATCCGAAGCTCATGGGGGAGCTGGTTCCACAGGGCTGGTGCTCCCACAGAGAAGGCCCTCCCCCTGGGGGTTGCCAGCTGACATTGTCTAGCCGACGGTACCCTGAGGAGGCCTTCTCTGTGTGAGCGTACTGGGCGATGGGAATTCGTTCCTGGCAGCAGATGATCCTGCAAGTATCCCGGTCCTAAGCCATGTAGGGCTTTAAAGGTAAGTACCAGCACCTTAAATTCCTCAGCCAGTCATAAAAGGGCCAAGTTTGAAGACCCCTGACAGTATATAGTTAGAAAGCAGGAAACTATGAGTTCAACTCCTGCTTTATCCATGAAAACTAGCTAGGTGATATTGGGCCATCATGCTCTCTCAGCGCAACTCGCCTTGCAGGGCAGTTGTTGTGGGGAAAATAGGAGGAATGTTTGTTTAATATGTTTGAATTATTTGTAAAAAAAGGCAGGATATAAATAAATAAGCAAGCAAGATAGGTTTTCTTCTCCAACACAATTCTGCAGTCTTCCGGAATTTGCATCTGAAGCAACAACTTCACTGTGTTATATGCTCTGCAGCCAAAGATGGAGAAGCTCTATACAGTCAGTAAAAACAAGACCAGGAGCTGACTGTGGCTCAGACCATGAGCTTCTCCTTGCAAAGTTTAGGCTTAAACTGAAGAAAGTAGGGAAAAGCACTAGGCCACTCAGGTATGAATTAAATCATATCCCTGTTGAATATACAGTAGAGGTGACAAATAGATTTAAGGAATTAGATCTGATAGACAGAGTGCCTGAAGAACTATGGACAGAGGTTCGCGACATTGTACAACAGGTAGCAACCAAAACCATCCCAAAGAAAAAGAAATGCAAGAAAGCAAAATGGCTGTCTGAGGAAGCTTTGCAAATAGCTGAGGAAAGGAGGGAAGCGAAAGGCAAGGGAGAAAAAGAAAGATACACCCAATTGAATGCAGAATTCCAGAGAATAGCTAGAAGAGATAAGAATGCCTTCTTAAATGAACAGTGCAAAGAAATAGAAGAAAATAATAGAATAGGGAGGACCAGAGATCTTTTCAAGAAAATTGGAGAAATGAAGGGAACATTTAATGCAAAAATGGGCATGATAAAGGACCAAAATGGCAGGGACCTAACAGAGGCAGAAGAGATTAAGAAGAGGTGGCAAAATTACACAGAAGAACTATACAAGAATGAGCTTAACGTCCCTGATAATCACAATGAGGTGGTCACTGACCTCGAGCCAGACATCCTAGAATGTGAAGTGAAGTGGGCCTTAGAAAAGCTGAGCAACAACAAAGCTAGTGGAAGTGACAGTATTCCAGCTGAGCTATTCAAAATCTTAAAAGTGCTACACTCAATTTGCCAGCAAATTTGGAAAACTCAACAGTGGCCACAGGATTGGAAAAGATCAGTTTACATTCCAATTCCAAAGAAAGGCAGTGCCAAAGAATGTTCAAACTATCGCACCATTGCACTCATTTCTCATGCTAGTAAAGTCATGCTTAAAATCCTACAAGCTAGACTCCAGCAGTATGTGGATCGAGAACTACCAGAAGTGCAGGCAGGATTTCGAAGAGGCAGAGGAACTAGAGATCAAATTGCCAACATACGCTGGATCATGGAGAAAGCTAGGGAGTTCCAGAAAAACATCTACTTCTGCTTCATTGACTATGCTAAAGCCTTTGATTGTGTGGATCATAACAAACTGTGGCAAGTTCTTAAAGAGATGGGAGTACCAGACCATCTTATTTGTCTCTTGAGAAACCTATATGCGGGTCAAGAAGCAACAGTGAGAACTGGACACGGAACCACTGATTGGTTCAAAATTGGGAAAGGAGTCCGGCAAGGCTGTATACTGTCGCCCTGCCTATTTAACTTATATGCAGAGCACATCATGAGAAAGGCAGGGCTAGATGAATCAAAAGTTGGAATTAAGATTGCCGGAAGAAATATCAACAACCTAAGATACGCAGATGATACCACTCTAATGGCAGAAAGTGAAGAAGAACTAAAGAGCCTCTTGTTGCAGGTGAAGAAGGAGAGTGCAAAACTTGGGTTGAAACTTAACATTAAGAAAACCAAGATCATGGCATCTGGCCCTCTCAATTCCTGGCAAATAGATGGGGAAGAAATGGAGGTAGTGACAGATTTTATTTTCCTGGGATCCAAGATCACTGCAGATGGGGACTGTAGCCAAGAAATTAAAAGACGCTTGCTCCTGGGGAGGAAAGCCATGGCAAATCTAGACAGCACACTAAAAAGCAGAGACATCACCCTGTCAACAAAAGTGCGTATAGTCAAGGCTATGGTCTTCCCAGTTGCAACGTATGGCAGTGAAAGTTGGACCATAAGAAAGGCTGAGCGCCAAAGAATTGAGACCTTTGAACTGTGGTGCTGGAGAAGACTCCTGCGAGTCCCTTGGACCGCAAGGCGATCAAACCGGTCAGTCCTAGAGGAGATCAATCCTGACTGCTCTTTAGAAGGCCAGATCCTGAAGCTAAAACTCAAGTACTTTGGCCACCTAATGAGAAGGAAGGACTCACTGGAGAAGAGCCTAACGCTGGGAAAGATCGAGGGCAATAGAAGAAGGGGACGACAGAGAATGAGGTGGCTGGATGGAGTCACTGAAGCAGTAGGCGTGAGCTTAAATGGACTCCAGAAGATGGTAGAGGACAGGAAGGCCTGGAGGAATGTTGTCCATAGGGTCGCGATGGGTCGGACACGACTTCGCAGCTAACAACAACAACAGCCATCATTGTGAAAGATAGCATCTCCAACCAATAAATTTTTCCACTGCCACATAATATCTAATTTTAGTTTCCCAATCTGGATTGATGGCAAGGTTTCTCTTTTCTAATATTGTGCCTGATTGATTGGTGCTCTTCTTAGCATGTATCTTAATACAGGTAGTCCTTGACTTACAAAAGTTTGTTTAGTGACCAAAGTTACAATGACACTGAAAAAAGGGTCTTATGACCATTTTTTCACACTTACGACCTTTCTAGCATGTGATCATGTGATCAAAATTCAGATGCTCGGCAACTGGTTCATATTTATGACCGTTGCTGTGTCCCAAGATCATGTGATCACCTTAACTAAACTCAATGGGGAAGCCAGATTTACTTAACAACCGGGTTACTAACTTATCAACTGCAATGATTCACTTATCAATTGAGGTAAGAAAGGTCATAAAATGGGGCAAATTCACTTAACAAATGTCTCACTTAACAACGGAAATTTTGCGCTCAATTATGGTCATAAGTTGAGGACTACCTGTAAATACTGTTGCTTTTCATTTATTTTCTCTAGGACCATAACTAATAAATATATTTGTGACTTTAGATTTTATTGGGATATTTGGTGTATTTCTTTGCAGTACTCTTTGGAATCTTTTTGCATAATCAACAATCTGAATGGGCAGCTACTTTCAAAAAGAAAGAAAACATAGCTATGTCAGACTTCTTTGATGTGTGGAGGTTTAATAACATGTACTGTGGTTTTGTATGTGGCATTAGGATGAGCTGGCAATGTGAGTGAGCTTGGAAGAAAAAGAGACAGATAACTGAAACCAGAGTGTGGTCCCTTTTTTGGTGTGAAGAGAGGCAGTATATATGCTGCTGTTATGGTACAGGCCAGGGTGTTTGTATCTGTAATTAGGAGAGTATTAGAGTCCTGTTGAGTGAACAAAGCATTTCTCAACCTCAGCAAGTTTAAGACTGGAGCTGAAGTCCACACATCTTAAACATGCTGAGACTGAGAAACACTGGTTTAGGGGACTATAGAGGCACTGTAGTAAGATGATCCCATTGGTTTTAGGGGGAGAGTTTTGTTTTTTGCCTTCAAGTCAGAGATCACTCCTGGTACTGCCTAGCCAAATCTTTGGAGTTTTCCTGGCAAGATTTTTTCAGAAGTAGTTTGCCATTGCCTGCTTTCTAGGGCTGAGAGGGAGTGTCTGGCCCAAAATTACCCAGTTGACTTTGTGCCTAAGGTAGGACTAGAACTCTCGGTCTTCCAGTTTCTAGCTAGTGCCTAACTGCACCAAACTGGCTCTCGTTTCATAGTATCGACAGATGCTATGTTCCAGTTGTATGGCTTACAACATTTCCTTCATCATTCCTATGTAATAATTTAATTTAATTTAATTTAATAATATTTATATACCGCCCTTCTCCCTGAGGACTCAGGGCGGTTCACAGGGCAAAAGTCAAATACAAAGTACAAACATTAAAAAGAGATTAAATAATTGCCCAAGTTAAAACAATTAATACAATAATAAAACCCCAAAAATAAAATTAAGAATACAAAAAAAATAAAAACCCCACCAATCCCCATCAGGCTAGGCCGGCTTGTACAAACAGAAACGTCTTGAGATCGCGACGAAAGGAGCGAAGATCGGGCGCCATCCGGAGCTCTACCGGCAACTGATTCCACAGCTCCGGAGCACCCACAGAGAAGGATCTCCCCCTGGGCGCCACCAATCGACATTCTCTGATCGGTGGCACCCTGAGGAGGCCCTCTCTGTGGGAACGCACAGGGCGCAGGGAGCTTGATGCCGGCAGCAGATGTTCCCTAAGGTACTCTGGCCCCATGCCATGAAGGGCTTTGAACACCATTACCAGTACCTTGAATCTCACCCGGAAGGCAACTGGCAACCAATGCAGCTCACGGAGCAAAGGTGTAACGTGGGAGTATCGGGAGACTCCCAACACAACTCTCGCGGCTGCATTCTGTACCAGTTGGAGCTTCCGGGTGGTCCTCAAGGGCAGCCCCATGTAGAGAGCGTTGCAGTAGTCCAGACGAGAGGCCACGAGCGCATGAGTGACCGTGCATAAATCATCCCGGCTAAGATAGGGCCGCAACTGGCACACCAGGCGAACCTGGGCGAAAGCCCCCCTAGTCACAGCTCCTATATGGTCTTCCAGGGTGAGCCGTGAATCTAGGAGGACTCCCAAGTTGCGAGCCCTATCTACGGGGGGTAATAGTTCACCCCCCATAGCAAGAGGTGGAATGTCCGAATAGACCCGGGATGAAGATATGCAAAGCCACTCAGTCTTGTCGGGGTTGAGTTGAAGTCTGTTCCTCCCCATCCAGACCCGAACCGCCTCCAGGCAACGGGACATCACGTTGAGGGCATCACTGGGGTGGTTTGGGGTCGAAATAAAAGGTATATAACCTGTAATCCTGTTTGTTTAGGTCTCCTTTGCATTCTTTTTGTCTGGGAGCCAAATGATCACTATAGTCGTGTGTGCTGATAAAAGAGATTTTATTTCATCCATTTCCAATCTTTTTGGCTCCTTCACCACAAATCCTTGATAAGTTCCTTTGGAGGTGACCTCTGACCTAGATCTTATCAACTGGCAAAGTCTCTATTATTTCTTCCCCAAGGTCATGCCTTCCTAATTAGCAGCTGTGGCTCCTTTTGCTGAATGAGATAAAGCTAATAGCTGCAGTTGTCTAATGTATCTGGAGAGAAGAGCACTGACCAATGTTGGCTTTTTTTTGGAAGCTGAGGAATGGCAGACCACTTCTGAACTCTTGCATGGCTTTGTCCAGGCAGTTAACCAGGAATCAGTACTGACATGAAGCATTCTCCCTGCCCCCCTCCCCCTAAAAGAGGGCTGAGTTTGATCAGGCCCAAACTAGTATTTATTAAGTATTAGAGCCACAAACCTCTCTAATCACTAGGGATGGAAACTTTTCTCCTGCAGGTGAAAAAGGAGCTTTGCAAACTGGAAGAAAAAAATTTCCTCCTCATTTTCCCGTATCTTCTATGAACAAATCAACCCATAATCACTATTGCTAGAATTTGTAGGCATGTTACAAATAATTATTAACTAATAAATACAGTGACTCTCTGCAGTTATTGTTGCAGTAGTCTTGGATATGCAAACTCACCTGAATTAATATTGCTTATGTACTATGTGGAAAGCAGCATGCACCTAGCACAGGAGGAAACTTATCCTGAGGTTCCCTTCTCAGTGCAGGTCATCTCAGCAAAGATGCCTCCATGCTCAAGGGCACTCACTTGCCTGCATGCTGCTTTCACTTCTTCTCATCTTGTTTATTCCCTTGTCTTTAATTTGTTTGTTGGAAAGCTGCCGTGGGGCTAATGGAATTAATAATGCAGCCACAGCTGGCCCAGCACAAAAGTAGGTGCTGAATAATTCAAATCATAGACAGTGCCAGAGAAATGGTGGAAAACAGGGCTAGGAAATCTGCCTGACCCTCTTGATCACAACCTATCTTAGCTTTCCAAAAGCAGGGGCTTGTGCTGCCAAGCCATACTCCTTTTAGCCAGCACAGCTCTGCCTTTTTATCATTCCAGTCCCTCAAAGTCTAGGTCATTTGACTTCACACTTTCACCTTCATTCTTGCCTGCAGTGGCATCTCTGTTTTGAAATTGTCCCTCCCTTAGTATTTAGGAGACATGTATAATTATGGCCCTTGGTTGAATGGGTTTTTTCCTCCCTCCACCATAGCTTTTTATACAGGTTTAATATAAAAAAGTGTTCAGTTTGTTTCAATTTTATTATTTTAATGTCCTTTGAATGTAATGGAAGGTTTTGTCTTCATTCTAATTGTTCACTTCTTGGAATATGTTCTCTCATTAGAAAGCGGTCTTAAGATATATATTAAAAAAAACCCACCAACAATTTAGTGTCAGAACCGGAGAGAGATAATCGTTTGTAATCCTGATTAAAACAAGAGTCAGAGTGACTTAAAATAGAATAATGAATAACATAACAACATGTGCAATTTATAAATGGGAAATCTTTAGGTGACTTATAGGACAGAAGAACAATCCAGTTGCTCAGCAATTTAGAGATTGCTGCTTCAGGAAAAATAGGAAACATAGCTCTCAGAGGTTTCCACATGTTCTGAAAAGGCAGACTATCTCGTTCTAGGCTAGGGGAAGGAGGGGAAGCGAATAGCAAAATGTGTCGTCAGAAGGAGTGGTACCCAGACACAACATCAGGTTTTGCTGCCATCTAATGGGGGCAGCTGACCTTCACAAGGGCTTTTCAAAAGACATAGTTGTGCAGAAAATGACTGTGATTAAGCTAGTGCCTGTGAATAATTCATGGAGGTCCTTCCTCAACATAAATATTATTTAACTACTGTAAAATGGCCTCTCTAGTTACACAGAGAAGAAACATATTTTGGACATTACTTGGTATATTCTTTCCTGGCACCATTAAGGATAAGTATGAGCAGGTGTTCAAGGGTAAAGACTGATTTAATGCTACAAACACCTAGCTTAGACTTGTATAATGCCAAAGAAAATAATAATGTTTTTATATCTATTCTAAGTCCCTTAAAAAGGGGTTTAGTGTCTCCAGTGGTAGTCAAATTATACAATATAAAGTTGAATTCTGGATATTTATTCTAAGTTTCATTCCAGTAATTCAGTCTTCAAAACATATATTATATTGTAGTAAACTGTACAATTGTCCTGCTAGTGATTAATCTAGTGTCCAGCCTTGATGTACAGAATTATGCCTGTAAAGTGGATGCTAGATATTATCCTGTCATCTCATGCAGGGGAGATATGCTTCAGGAAAAAGAAATTAATTCAATAGAATGAAAACCAAGGATGAAATAATCAAAATGAAATGCAACAGGGGTCAATACAAAGTTTTGCACTGGAGATAAAAGAAATGCACAGGTATGAGAACAGTTATCTGACCTGTCAATGGTAAAAGTGAAAAGGATCTTGCTTGGTATCACAGTTAACCACAAGCTAAACTTGAATCAACAAGGTGATATAGGGAGAAAAAAAATGTAAGCACTACTGTAGATCTATCTGCATTTATAGGAACATATTCATTTTATTGTGTACTGATAAGGCATCACCTGAAATATCATGTGTTTAGTTCTAACTCTGCCATTTTGAGGTGTATACATGTTTGAATGGCTTCAGTGATGTGAAATGAAGTTGATCAATCCCCTGACAAGCCAGGAATCTAGATTAAAATATCCACAGCAGACGGTTTTTCCACTCTGTAATACATCCCACAGAAGGGGAACCCAGCACCTACCTGGATAACCTGTACCAGTATCACACTGCCCTTAGGTTTAGGATGTTTTTCCCTTAACATTCAATTGGATTTTCCCCCTGTAATTTAAATCCTGTACTTTAGAAGAAGAAAGAACAGGTCTAGACCTTTCATGTTGAATTTTTTCATATTTTAGGAATGCTATTTTAGGAGTTCTTATTGCATCCTCTGTCAATGGTCTTTTCTCAGTGCTAAACATAACCAGGTCCTTCAATCTTTTCTCAGTGCTAAACATAGCCAAGTCTTTCAATTAGACCTAAGAGTTTATAGTTCATAGATCACCTTTATTGCCCTTTCAAAAAAAATGATCTAATTTTTCTGAATCTTTATTTAAAATGTGTGGTGCCTAGAACTGAAAACATTATTCAAAAAGAGGACTACAAAAGCAAAATAAAGTAGAATAGCTTTTTATGATTTGGAAATTATACTTCCATAGATGCAACTTAAAATTGCCTTTGCTGCAATCTCATCACACAGCTGACTTGCAATCAACTGTTATTTCATATTCTTTTTAAAAAGTACTATCATCAGCTGAGGTATCTAGCATCCTACACTGATGCATTTGATTTTTAGTTCCTAAAATGGAGAACGTTGCCCTGTCATACTATTATCTTTTTTTTCTGTTCATATCAAAAGCATTTTGGATTTTACCAGTAGAATGTTGGTTTTCACAGCTGCTATTTATTGGTGATGTGTAGCCGGTTCTTTGCAGGCAATAAGTGAGACAGAAGGTTTCAAACAGGAACATGCTTTATTGGAGTCAAGCAGAACTGAAACAGTGGCTGCTGCGCAGCTACTTATATGGTTGGCCACTAGGCGGCGACCAATAGGTTTAAAGTAAGCAGTTCCCGCCCCAAATCTACCAATGATATTCCTGGAGACAAGAAGTCTGGCTTGGTCCGTAGCCGTTACACAGACACACCATTGAATAACCGTTAAGCAGCATTTAAACAGACACGTGAATCAGTACAAGCAAAAACCCCAATACATTACAGGTGAATTGACTTCTGGGTAATGCTGTAGAAGCCATGCATATGTGCTGATGTATTTTTAATTTGAATTCTGCCTTCTGGGTATTAGTTATCACAAGCAAAGCCAATTTATTTCTAATTCAGATGCAGTGAATTTAGAATCACAAAAAAGTCTATATTCTTTCTATTTGCAGAGCTTATAAAGCCATTACATTATTGTGTCACCCCACCTACAGCTCTATGGATCAGCCCAAAGTCTCTCCCTCTCTCCCTTCCCCACAGAGGTTTGATTGGGTTAGGGTTAGGGTTAACATAACACAAGGAGAGTGACTTGGTGAATTAAATATGAATTTAAAATAAAGAAGGAAAGTATACACAGACTGAATGCTGTTCTTTGCATTCTCCTATTTTGGGAGCAGCTATAAGCAAAAACTGATTGATTCATTCTGTCCTCAGTGTTTCCAGGTCAGTGACAGTGAAGAAGGTTACAAGTCAGCTTCAAACCATTTTTGACAGATTGGGGTGTAGAAATTGGTGAGGTGGAAATGCCCTTAACTGACTATGCAGCCCAGCACTGGTGATGTGTTAATGCTTGGAGAATTTGAGTACTGAACTAAACCTCCGGCTCTAGATATTTGCAGTACCTATAGGAAAGAGATCTTGCTTTTATTGGCTAGTGTCTGTATTCTGCTTTAGGGATGTAAAGTTACTGTACCACCTTACACAGGCCTCTCTGTTTGTATTTTTGATATGTAGAAAGGCAAGGGATGAAATTTTATGTGTTTATAGCATCTACTGGACTATCCAACAATTATTCAATCACTGTGACAATAAGGCAGAATTTATATCACTAATAATGTGTCGGTAATGCGAGTGAACCATGTCTGTATGCCAGGAAAACCTGATTTGACTTTACTTGCTGACTTGCAGCAGCTGTCCAGGATATAAGGCAAGATGTTTTCCCAACCCTTCAGCAGATGTCAGGATCAGGCCTGGATGTTTCACAGGTGTAACAGATGTTTTCGCACATCTGATGTGATGTCACACTCTGATGATATAGAACTCTGGAGTCTTAGAGCAGCCTTTTCAGCTTGGAATTGAGAACCTAACTCCTAGAATTATTTGCCTAAGCAAGTGGACATCAGGTCCGGTTATTTTAAAGTGAAAATGAGATATTATGATTGTCAATGGACATGAATTCTGTAAATAAGATTACAGGCTAGGGCAAAAAAAGTTATATCTCATGACCTCAAATAGCTCTTGCTTTGTTAACTTCTCGGTAAATTGTTATGCCTTGCATTTAAATGCTTCTCTAGGAAGGATACTCCCTTTCTGTCATAGAGTGAAACAGACATGGAGATCAAAATGTTATTTTACCTGCTGGTAGAATATTGTTAAATGTACATACTCTGGCTCACTTCTCATAAAACAATTCAGTCTGCTGCTAATACACTCAAATCTACTTACTGGTGGTTCTGGGAGCATGAAAATGCAAGAAATGATTTTTTAAAAAATTACCCGGGTGTGAATAGAGTCCCCACCTTCCAGGAAAGCTTGCTTTTTCATACATTCCATTCCTCCAGTTGGTTTTCTTAGAGGACTAGGTATGTGAAACAGAATAATTAATTGGTCTTTGATTCAGTTGCAATATATCATTGACTACAATGGACTGATCATGTGAATACCTGCTTTTGGTTAAATGCAATTTCTCTTTGGCTTGCTCTTCCAAGTTAGCATACTATGGGACTGGACATATTGTGAATTGTGGAGTGTAGTAGGCCTCAAAATGCCAGTTGCAGGTGAATAATAGTGGAAATATAATTTGTCTCCATCTTTTACTCAGAAGCACTTTGGAGAAATTTAGTCACTTGGAGAAACAAAATGTTGACTAAGATGGGCATTAGACTCATCCCTCAGAGCTATTCTGATGATCTTCTGTTGTTATAGTGATGAATGCAACAAAACAACTAATCAGTTGTGCAAAGGTTTTCTCCTGAAATGACTTGGTAGCAGCAGAGGGCATCAGGATGTAGCATCAGGAGGACATTCTTTGCAACAGACTTCCTTCTTTAGATGATTCATAGGGTCTTGGTTAAGGATATGAGGGTAAAGTTGAGGAGAGGGACATGGGTTAATGAGTGTGCTTCTCCTACTTCAAAAATAATTTCACAAGTCTTGACACTAAAATTATTTCCTGCTCTTTACAACATGAGTAACTACAGTAGAAGCATCTTGAAACAGTTGACAGTAAAAGAAACAATATGACGCACGATAAAAGAATATATTAAAACCACATTCAATAAAACCTATTTATTAAAAAGACAAAGATAAAATTCTGATCATGTGGCAAATCACCACTATGTAAAGAAAGCTGAAGGGCAGACCACTCATGAGCAGCCACCAGATGACGGACAGTGGTTTTTGCTACATGTCATAATCCTTTCCTAATGTTCTTAATAACTTCCTAAGAATATAATTATGGATGGTGACAAGTATTCTGGTCCCATGTTGCTTAAGACTTTTTATAGTATGTCATATTGTCAACCCTTTGAGACAGACCAGACTTAAATACCAAAGTCGTGAATTGTAAAGCCACTTTTATTAGAGGGTTACATTAACAAAACTGTACATCTCTGAATCTGCCTCCCCCTTTCTTGCCTTAGTCCTAAAAAGAAATAGGGATGGTCAAATTACTTCGCTGCCCTCATTGCGTCTGCAGATAATCGCCCAGCTGCCCTGTTTAGGGTGACTCGCTCTCTCCTTAATCGGGAGGTGAGGGAGGAACCCTTACAGGGTCGGGCTGAGGAGTTTAGTCATCATCTGGTGGACAAAATCGCTCAGATCCGGACCGGTTTGGACTCTGACTGGGCAGAGTCTGGCATGGAGGAATCAAGCGGTCTTGAGCATGTTATCTGGACTGAGTTCGACCCTGTTTCTCCCGATGACGTGGACAGAATTATGAGGAGACTGAGCTCCACCACTTGTTTACTGGACCCGTGCCCCTCCTGGCTGGTCTATGCGGCTCGGGAGGAGACAGGAGGCTGGTTCCAGGCAGTAATAACTGCTTCCTTGAAGGAGGGTATCTTCCCCGCTGCCTTGAAGGAGGCGGTGGTGAGGCCCCTCCTCAAGAAGCCTGCCCTGGACCCGGCTGTTTTAAATAACTATCGTCCGGTCTCCAACCTTCGCTTTTTGGCGAAGGTTGTTGAGAATGTGGTGGCGCATCAGCTTCCTCTGTTCCTGGAGAAAACTGATTATCTGGACCCGTACCAATCGGGTTTCAGGCCCGGGTACAGCACGGAGACGGCATTGGTTGCACTGGTGAATGATCTCTGGCGGGCTCGGGACAGGGGATGTTCCTCTGTCCTAGTCCTTTTAGATCTCTCAGCGGCTTTCGATACCATCGACCATGGTATCCTACTGCGGCGTCTCACTGGGTTGGGAGTGGGAGGCACCGTTTTACGGTGGTTCTCCTCCTACCTCCTGGGCCGCTCGCAGTCAGTGTTGACGGGAGGGCAGAGGTCTGCCCTGAGGTCTCTCGTTTGTGGAGTCCCTCAGGGGTCGGTCCTCTCACCCCTCCTGTTCAACATCTACATGAAACCGCTGGGCGAGCTCATTCGTGGTTTCAGGGTGGGGTATCATCAGTACGCTGATGATACCCAACTTTTTCTTTCCACCCCGAACCAACCCAGTGATGCACTCGACGTGATGTCCCGTTGCCTGGAAGCGGTCCGGGTTTGGATGGGGAGAAACAGGCTTCGACTCAATCCTGCCAACACTGAGTGGCTGTGCATATCGGCATCTCGGATAAACCAGGTTGTTCCACCACTAATGATGGGGGTGAGGTGTTACCCCCCCCGTCGATAGGGCTCGCAACTTGGGCGTCCTCTTGGATTCATGGCTCAATTTTGAAGATCATATAGGAGCCGTGACCAGGAGGGCTTTTGCCCAGCTTTGTCTGGTGCTCCAGTTGCGGCCCTATCTGGACCAAGATGCCCTACGCACAGTCACCCATGCGCTTGTGACCTCCCGGCTAGACTACTGCAACGCTCTCTACATGGGGCTGCCCTTGAGGACCACTCGGAGGCTTCAGCTGGTGCAGAATGCAGCTGCGCGAGTTGTTATGGGAGTTTCCCGATACTCCCGTGTAACACCTCTTCTCCGTGAGCTGCATTGGCTTCCGGTTGCCCTCCGGGTGAGATTCAAGGTGCTGGTAATGACCTATAAAGCTCTAAATGGCTTGGGTCTGGATTATCTAAGGGAACACCTGCTGCCGGCATCAACTTCCCATCGTCCTGTCCGCTCCCACAGGGAGGGCCTTCTTAGGGTACCGCCGGTTAAGGAATGCCGGTGGGTTATTCCCAGGGGAAGGGCGTTCTCTGTGGGCGCGCCGGCCCTTTGGAACCAGCTTCCCACGGAGCTTAGGACTGCCCCCGACCTTCGCTCAATTCGTAGGGACTTGAAAATTTGGTTTTTTGAGCCGTCTGGCCCAGACTGAGGGGTTTTAATTATTTAATTAATGGGGTTTTAGTTAAGTTCAGGGATTAATTTAATCTTAGTTTTAATCGATTTTAATTGTATGTGATGTATTTTAACTTTTAATTTTCCCTGTAAACCGCCCTGAGTCCTACGGGAATAGGGCGGTATATAAATTTAAATAATAAATAAATAAATAAATAATAAATTCCAGTCTTCCTTTGGGCTCAGATTTCTCTGATTGGACCATTGGCTTGGCTATGGCTCTTCCTCCTCGACCTCACAGTTATACTCATTGCCCATTACATTGCCCAACTTGAATAATTGCCAATCAGTGTAGTTGTTTCAACAAAGGCATTGATCAAGTGTCACAGGTAGCAAGCTGTTACTGTATTCTGCTCCAAATGGCAATTTCCAAGCTAAGCACAAGGATAGTCCTAGGTAGAGTGCATTAGCAATCAAAATGTGAAGTTACCAACACATGAACAACTGTAGCTAGGTTGTCCCTATCTAGAAAAGGACGTAGGAATATACACACACAAAAATCATGTGCCTGCTCTTTTTCAAGAACATGACATCATGAACCAAATGTCACTGACAAGACTGCCTGGTGCCAAGGGTACCCCCTCTTTCAAACTGTGTCCTAGCAATTGTTCCAGTAAAAGTTTGGGCCAGATCCATAATCTGTCATAGAAAGCATACCATTTAAGATAGCTCTGCTGAAGCAGCTTCAGGATGAATGTTGGGCTGTCTTTGGGTTTCCAACACCACACTTTAGACCACCTCTGCCAGTTTGGTGAGGAAGGTTGTTGGATAACAAAATAGACAGTTCCAAGCATCTCAGGGCTGCTTCATTAATCCAACACCAGGCATGGAGCCTTATAACCTGTCCCAGTGTGAATGGGTTTCTGGAGAGGAAGATGCTTGCTCCAATGGTCAAGAATACTGCCCCTCCCCCAGCTCAGACCAAAAAACCAGATCAGCACAGGTACTCAGCAACTGTTCAAAGTTCCAACATTGCTCCCTAGAACTACTTATGACCTGGTTTCAAAGTTCTAACAATTGTCCCCCCTTCCCCCCAGTCACATTATTGCAACGGGACTCTTAGTAGCTGGTCTGCATTCATGGCCATTTGTATCATCCTGTGACCACATGATGGAGATTTACAATGTTTTTTGTGTTGGTCTTATGGACCTAGAATTTTGTCCTTAATACTTAACGTGTTTTAAACTGTCAAGCAAGGGTGAATTTTTAACGTGTGGTCAGGTTTTTTGGCGAGATAATTTAGCTAATGAAGGTGATTCAGACGTACATATTTCATAAGGGAACTAAATAAGAGAGGAATATGGATCTGTTCGGCTACTTATTAGCTTTGTTCAAGTTAATTAATTCTCATGGGAAGAAAAAGGTAATTTGATGGTTGGGACATTGGGAAAGATGATACCAGTTCTGAAACATGAGAAGATTAAAGAAGATTATGAGGATATAGGAAATGTTAAGATAATAAATTCTGGTTGGCTTATGACAAATGTTACTTACACTAGATTAACCAGCCTGAAGATTTCTCAGCAAACATAACCACATGGTGGTGCTCTTGTAATTTATCAGATGTATGTTTTGCTAAGGATCAATATGCCTTCTTTACCTTATTTTTTTCTTAGAAAAAACATGGAACTAAACTATAGGTATTGTTTTTATTTTGTAGTTCCAATCAAATAATTATCCACCATCACCACACATTTCTTTTCTCTGACAAAAAGTTAACCAAATCATCCCAAAGGTGCCTTTTTCAGAAGGCAACTGGACTTTGTTTTTCCTTGAAAATATTTTGCTTCTCATCTAAGAAGCTTCTCCAGTTCTTATAGGGCAGTATATACGTCTAAGAACTGAGGAAGATTTTTGGATGAGAAGTGAAATGTCTTCAAGGAAAAACAAAGTCCAGCTGCCTTTTGAAAAAGCTCTTTGGGACAACTGTGATCCGGATGAGTGACAATTTCCATAGACATTTAACCATATCATCTCATTTCATAATTCATCTTGTTCATCTAGTTTGAAAATGAGTTTCTAATAAAAAGCTCCTACAAAAAGCTTCCTATTGGCCGTATCCCTTTTGAAATCCTGCTTCATCCCATTAAGTTTTCCTTTGTGTTTCCTATCTAATAAAGAACTTTTGTATTTTATTTATGCCTGGAAACACATATAAGCTTTTAGATTTCCATATAACAGGTAATTAGTTATTGGACATGTTCAGAATCATAAAGCAGATACATTTATATTAGTGTTTTCCAGACTTGGCAACTTTAAGTTGTGTGAACTTCAATTTCCCAAATTCCCTTGCTAGAGAATTCTGAGAGCTGGTCCACATGTCTTAAAGCTACAAAGTTTGAAAAATCCTGATGTGCAAAGCTTAGCTCTAAACCTGAATATATGTATACATGTGTATCTTAGACTCACCAGCAAATCTCAGTTTTTTATTTATGGTTCGGTGTTTTATTTAGCCAATAAAATGAATTAATTCAATTGCCAGATTAAATGTTGTGTGGGTTTCTTTGTCACATCAACTTAGATGTAACTAGTGTCATCACTTAAGTGGTCTTAACTATCCTTCTTAACCTGTTGCCTTCTATGTATCTTGAACTTCAGTTTCCAAAAACTCACTCAAAAGTATTCTACAGTAGCTTGGAATTTAAGGAGTTGCAACCCCAACATTTCTGGAAAGAATTCTTTACAGTTTGCTACCAGTTGTTTTCAGATAAGTAAATATGAGGACTTCCCTCAGACCCTCCCTCTCCTTCCTTCCTTCCTTCCTTCCTTCCTTCCTTCCTTCCTTCCTTCCTTCCTTCCTTCCTTCCTTCGAACAGAGTGGTGGGAAAATATTTGAGATGAGGGAGGGAGAAAAACAGGCAAGAAACGCAGCTGGGTAAGTGTCATCCTTCATAAGGAATGAAGAAATGCACCATCACCTGGAAGTGGCCAGCACATGGCCCTCACCTACTTCACATATCTGGCTTGGTGGGCTCTGGGGGAGGGGATGCCATGAGCAGCATGAGAGTCGATGTTACCTACGCAATGCTGCCCAGCACCCAGCCTGCCCGGTTTTGGCAGGCAGCGGGGTGCTCTCCTCACAGTGCTGAGAGGCTGAGCCAGGTGGCATGAATCTGAAGTGCAATGCTGCCCAGCCCCTAGCCTGTTCGAAGTAGGCAGGGCCATGTGCTGGCCACTTCCAGGCAATAGTGCCTTTCTTCATTCCTCACAAAGGGTGATACCTCCCCAGTGCGTGCCCAGTGGGCGGTGCCAACGCAGCAGGGGCTGGTCCTTCGCTGTTTCCAGATAGTCTTGTGGAGCTAAAACTGAATGCGTTTCAGCATAGATGGCCACCACAAAATTGTACATTGGCTCCCGGCCGGCCTGGGCCAGGGCCAAGGCAGCGGGGGCCATTCCTTCACTGTTTCCAGGATGGGTTTGCAGTCCACATGAAACCACTTCGCATGCCGGATACGGCCCCCGGGCCTTGTGTTTGGCATGTCTGGGCTAGAAGACCTCCAAGGTCCCTTCCAACATTCTGTTATTTTGTTATTCTGTTTTTTATTAATTGATAGAAATTGTTAAAATACATACATTTGATGCTGCTCTGGAGAACCTGAAAGCTTCTTCAATGACTTCTGTTATTTCAAATGGTTTAATATAATAAAGATGTTACCGAATAAGCCATTTTGAGACTATTTCTTACAGATCACCAAGACCTGGTTTGCTTTTAGTCTGTCAGCAAGTTTAAGAATTTGCTCTGCAGTGAATAATAAGTTCTGTAGATGGTCCTTTACATCAAAAGCCAGAACTGGAGAAGCTACAAGGGGAAAAAGCAGCCTTTAAAATGGTAACAAGATTGAAGCACTCTTTTTATAAGAGAAAGCATCAAAATTCTTTGGAGAAGTATATGGAGCGATAAGATCTTGTAAGAGGGAATGTAATTTAAAGTATAGGTAGTCCTCAACTTACAACAGTTCACTTAGTGACTGTATGAAGTTATACAGAAGCACTGAAAAAGTGACTTATGACCATTTATGACCATTGCTGCAGTGATTTACATTCGGATGCTTGACAACTGACTCACATTTATGACAGTTGCTGTGTCCTGTGGACACGTGATCCCCTTTTGCAACCTTCTGACAAGCAAAGTCAACAGGGAAGCCAGATTTACTTAACAACCGTGTTACTAATTTAACAACTGCAGAGATTCACTTCACAACTATGGCACGAAAAGTAGTAAAATGAGGCAAAGCTCATTTAACAAATTTCTTAGCAACATAAATTTTGGGCTCAATTGTGGTTCGTAAGTTCAGGATTTCCTGTAGCTACAAATGAGTTAGCGAGACCGCCATTGTTAATATTTCTATGGGGGTTAATTCAGAGAATTGGCTAGAGATTCTGGACAATAAAAGTACCTCTACAAGCACCCAGAGGCTTAGAGAAATTGCAAAGAGTAGGATGGAGCAATTCATGAAGCAAAAACAAGAATTGTTATCAGGAAATGTTAGGTTTGATGGCTATAAGGAACCTCCCTGTTCGGAGGAGGTCTATCTCTAAAGTAGTTGCTAGGAACAGTAGCAAGGAAAACAGTTTTCTTCATTTTTTTGCTTGAAGGGTTTATTTTCTGATTGGTTGTTGTGGGGGGAAAAATGGGCCCACATGGTTTACTCTAGCGACTGAGATTCTCTTGGGTTTACTTCTACCCCATCTGTTACTACAGTCTCAGTCCCAAATCCTAACCCTCATATTCTTTATCACATGTTGTACAAGAGAACTGGTCTTTAGAACCATCTGGTTGGTTAAATACCAATGCTCTTGTTTTAGTACTAGATACAGATAGTCCTTGACTTAGGACCACAATTGGGGTCAGAATTTCTGTTGCTAAGCAAGCTGGTTGTTAAGTGAGTGATGGCCAATTTTACAACCTTTATTTGTCATGGTTGACAGAGAAAGGTTAAGTAAATCATTGCAGTTGTTAAGTGAATTATATAGTTGTTGAGCAAATTGGGCTTCCCCTATTGAATTTGTTTGTCAGAAGCTGCCTGGGAAGATTACAAATGGCAAAACTTGAATCCAGGACACCACAACCATCGTAAATACATTTGTCAAGCACCTGAATTTTCATCATGTGATTGTGGGGAATGCTCTGGTCTTCTCAGGGTGCCGCCGGTAAAAGATTGCCGGCGGATAACACCCAGGGGGAGGGCCTTCTCAGTGGGTGCGCCTGCCCTTTGGAACCAGCTGCCAGTGGAGTTTAGGACTGCCCCCGACCTCCGTTCATTCCGCCGGGACCTGAAGACCTGGCTCTTCGAGCTCTCTGGCCCAGGCTGAGAATTTCAATTTTAATTTTAACTGGGGTTTTTATTTGTTCAGGGATTGATATAATTTTTTTAATTGTTTTTAACTTTTGTATTTTTTGTTTTAATCACCCTGTAAACCGCCCTGAGTCCTTCGGGAAAGGGCGGTATATAAATATAATAAAATAAATAAATAAATAAATAAATGAAAAAAATAGTTATAAGTCACTCTTTTCAATGCCATTGTAACTTTGAACAGTCGCTAAATGATTGTAAGTTGCAGACTACATTTTGCAGGTTTTTATGTGTAATTTTCAAACTCTAATTACCTAGGCCAGGGGTAGGCAACCTCATAAAAGAGCCGAGGTTGCCTACCCCTGACCTAGGCTATATGTAAAGTTAGCTCCTTGGAATAAAAAGATATCTGAGTGTATCTTCATAATACCGGCATGGTGGTGCACTAGTTAGAATGCTGTATTGCAGGCTGACTCTGCTCACAGTCTGGAGTTTGATCCTGACTGGTTCAAATTTGACTCAGCCTTCCATCCTTCCAATGTTGGTAAAATGAGGAAGCAGATAGTTGAGGGCAATATGCTAACATTGTAATCCATTCAGAGAGTGCTGTAAAGCATTATGGAGCAGTATATAAGTATAGGTCCTATTGCAAATTGCTGTTGTATGCTAGGAACATACAGAATAGTATCCAATTAATTAATAAAGCTATTAATTATAACTATAAAATATAACTAAGGGCTAAAATAGAATGTGAACATGTAAGGAGTGTGAGACCTTATATAGCATTAAGATTTTGAAAGTATTCAGGCAGAATTTTCCCACAATTTGTGGAAGGTGGGGGAAGGAAATAAGTCTTGAGAGATAATATTAGTAGAAAAATATTTATTAACACAATTTTTTTGGTTTGATGCATATTATAACACTCAAACATACAAACATATAAAAAGTTCCTTATCTTGTACTTGTTTCATAAATAAAATAATGTAGGAGTGAACATTCATTCCCCAAATTAAATACTTTAAATACTTTAAAATAATGTCCTGAGATTAAAGTGCAGTTGCACCTAGAGAATTGTTTGATTAAGTAAGAATGTGTGCAGTCCTGTTGTGCCCTTGGGCTTTCATCTCTGCTAATATGCCACAGTTGCATGCACTGTTCTGTTCACTTTCAAGTAATTCATATGATCTTGGACCCACTTCTCAGAGGGATTGGCACAAATCTGCAGTTTTCTCCGTGTGATGAACCTGGAGGGAATAATAAGAGTAATAAAAATTATACCTTCCAATTTTGTTTTCACACCTAATTGCACTGCTTTCCACTGGCTTTTTTTAAAAAAAATCATACATTCTGCTTCACCTGAACTCTAATTTCCAAGACTTTCTGTTTTCCCTTCAGTTATCCCATGTAGCAATTACGCTGAGCATGGAAGATAGTGTATATGGTTTCAAGCACCTAGTCCTCAAACCTTAATCTGGAAAACTTGACCTCCTCCCTGAAATACTGCAAATTACATAATTTCATTAGGATGGGCTTCCCCAATTTGGGGATCCTCAGCTATATTGATTTGACCTCCCAGAATTCCCATGCTTCGCCATAATGGTTACTATGAGCGTTCTGATGGCTGAAGTCCATACTTCTGGAGAACACCATTTTGAAGAAGATACATTAGAAAAAGTAGTAACATTTCTCACACTTAAAAAACGCCAGTTTTTTTATCACCCCACTTGATTTACATAAAGCAGTAAACTAGAAGTGTTTTAGCCATGTTTAAAATAAACCAGTTAGTTGGTTTTCAAAATAAAGTAAGCTAACACTATGTGACTACTGCAACGCTCTTTACATGGGGCTGCCCTTGAGAACCACTCGGAAGCTTCAGCTGGTGCAGAGTGCAGCTGCACGAGTGCTTTTGGGGGTCTCCCGATACTCCCATATTACACCTCTGCTCCGTGAGCTGCACTGGCTTCCAGTTGCCTTCCGGGTGAAATTCAAGGTGCTGGTGATGACATACAAAGCCCTACATGGCATGGGTCCGGACTACCTACGGGAGCACCTACTGCCAGCGTCAACGTCCCTCCGTCCTGGGCGCTCCCACAGAGAGGGCCTCCTCAGGGTGCCACCGGTCAGAGAATGTTGGCTGGTGACCCCCAGGGGGAGAGCATTTTTGGTGGGTGCGCCAATCCTTTGGAACCGCTTACCAGCTGAAATCCGGATGGCCCCCGACCTTCGCTCCTTCCGGCGTGATCTAAAAACTTATCTATTCCAACAAGCCGGCCTGGCCTGATGGATTTGGGTTTTAAAATTTTCTCACTGTATTGCTTTATTGTATTCTTACTTTATTGCTCTGTACACCGCCCTGAGTCCTCCGGGAGAAGGGCGGTATATAAAACAAATAAATAAAATAAATAAATAAATTTATATGTCAGACACTTTATGAATTTGTATCCATTGTATGATTTCCCCAATGTGCAAACCCTGTTAATATATTAATATAGATCAATGAAAGAAATGTCTTGTTATATCTGCTTTGTTATTGGCCATGATTTCTAGGTAATACTGTCTTATCTCTCTTTTTAATACTCTTCCCGCCCTTACCAAAATAGTAGGAACTATATTCTATACATCCAGTAAAAGGTATTGTTATTTAGAAAAGCTTAAATTGTTCTCGTGGGATGCACTTTCTTTTCACTTTCAGAAAAAAAAGTTAAAGAACACCCTCTTGAGCCCAATTTTTGGCTCCTATGAGTAATACTTTTAGTTTCATTTATTGATTTTGTTTTTCATTTGTTTTGGATGCTTAGCTCTTTTACTGACTTATGGGCAGAAAAATGGGGGTTGATTATAAATATAATAATTTAATTATTATATAATTAAATTATATCATTAATATAATAATAATAAATATAATAATTAAATAATAAAACTCTTCACGGTTTGTTTTTTTTGCAAGACTGTAATGGAGCGCCTCCCATTCTTTCTCCCTTTCATATTGTAAAATACTAGTGAGCAATTGTACCTCCATCAGCTCTTTTGCCACTAAATGTCAATGATCAAATTTCAGGAGGATTTTGAAGTCATCAGCAGCACTCAGATTATGTTAACCATCTTTGCTCTAGCACAGGGGTGTCAAACTCAATTTCATTGAGGGCTGCATCAGCATTGCGGTTGCCCTCAAGGGGCTGGGTGGGTGTGGCCTGGGTGGGCGTGGCCTACTGGGTGGGCGTGGCTAGAGTGCGTATGGCCTACTGGGTGGGCGTGGCCAGCTCTACATCGTTCGCATCAAGGGTGCCTATGGGGGCCTGGGCAGGAGTGGGACAGATCTCAGGGTCTCTGGCAGAAGGAGGGTCTCTGGGCCAGGGCCAAGGCAGTGGGGGCCGTTCCCTCACTGTTTCCAGGATGGCTTCGCGGGCCACATGAAACCACTTCGTGGGCCGGATCCGGGCCCTGGGCCTTGTGTTTGACATGTCTGCTCTAGCAGGTACAGACACAAAGAAGTAGTGGCAGTAGATCTATGAGGGTGCTTTAGCCCGTTCTCACTATACCTGCTCTATGCCCGATAGTTGAAACTGCTTTGGAATTGATACTTACACAACAGCTGGCTGAGAGCATCTGCTGTTTGTTTCATAGAAATTGATCACGTGAGTACGTGGAATCTTCTTTTTTGTGTAGCTGAAGCAGCAGGAGGTTGGGGGATCAGATGCTAGGAGAGGAAATGAAAACACAAGTAAGTGGAAGAGCAATTTTTGATTTCTGAAATACAGTAAAAAGACAGTAAGGCTTGTGCTTGCCAAAAATTCAGTGTTTTTTTTAATCTCTGGAGTCCTGGAACTCCAAAATAAATGGAAGAAGAGGACTAATTATTCAGCAGTGAAGACACCCTGTATCAATGCTTCCAAAGGTCTTTCCTTTCATTATTTCATTATTTCATCATTTCCTTTCAACACCAGCTGCCTGCAATTAGTGCAGGTTCGCATCCCACCAGGCTCAAGGTTGACTCAGCCTTCCATCCTTCCGAGGTAGGTAAAATGAGGACCCAGATTGTTGGGGGCAATTAAGCTGACTTTGTAATAATGCCGCTTGGGGTGTGTGTGAAAGCCCTAATAAGCAGGCATATACATAGAATGAAGGCTACTGCTAAGCTTGTAAGCCGCCCTGAGTCTTCGGAGAAGGGCGGGATATAAATGGAATTAAAATAAATAAAATAAATAAAAATTATGTAAAAACGCTTATCAGAAAGTCTTATCTATCTCCGAGGCCCGGTCATAAGCCCCTTCCTTCAATACCATCATAACTCTGAACAGCCATCGAATGAATGGTAGTTACTCGAGGAAAAAGGTTACCTTAAAGTTTCCTGCCCTGCTCCTGCCTTTGATCAATAAGTTCCACAGGGCTGCAATCACCGTTTGATCAATAAACAGTATGGGAGGAAAACACGGGCCTATTTCGACAGGGAGATTTCCCCAGATTTCCCTTTCTTGGGGACGGGAGAAAGAAAAGTGGTTTGGGACAACCACTCCCGCCCGCTCACGTTTTTCGCTTCCGCCCTGTCACCTCGGGCTCAACAGGAAAGCGACAGACCCGTCCTCATCCCTTTCTTTCCCGATCCCTTTTTTCAGACTTGCCCGGACTGACCTTGAATCGAAGAACTGAGCATCAGCACCAGCACCAGCACCAGCAGCAGCGCGAGAGAGCCGGCAGTCTGAGAGGAAGCGCGCATGATGGCGAGGATAGGAGAAGCTGGGTTGGCTGCTGAGAGATCCAGGAAAGCCTGTGGCGGTCTCCATGATCCCCTTCGCTTATATGGTGGTTTCTAAGAGGGAGGAGAGAAGAGCTACGGCTGGGAATTCCAAGAATGAGCTCACTTCGAAAACTCCGCCGCCACAGTCAGCAAAGGGGCGGAGCCGAGAATTTGATGATCGTCGCCAGTTCTGTGCTGTGCAGGAGCCAAGTCTTGCGCAACCCTGGAAAAGCGTCGCTCTCCCTTTCGCCGGGAAGGCAGAAGCTTCTCTTTGCTTTGAATTCCAGGCTGAACAATCCCGTGCACACTCTCGGAGGGGATTTTTGGATTGGTATTGCTGAGACCTGAGGGAGGGTGGAGAATATCAATGGAAAAAGTGCTATCCAACAGGTCAGATCGTGCACTTGTCTGAAATGGTATATACTAGGTCTCCTGGATGAGTAGGGGGCTGGACTAGAGGACCTCCAAGGTCCCTTCTAGTTTCTATTCTATTCTACTCTTCTTCTCTTCTCTTCTCTTCTCTTCTCTTCTCTTCTCTTCTCTTCTCTTCTCTTCTCTTCTCTTCTCTTCTCTTCTCTTCTCTTCTCTTCTCTTCTCTTCTCTTCTCTTCTCTTCTCGTCTCGTCTCGTCTCGTCTCGTCTCGTCTCGTCTCTATTCCATTCCATTAATTTCAAATCTCTGCTTCTCTTTGGCTGCGGTCACACATTATGATCTTTTTTTTTATTGAAAAGTTTTAACAAACAGTTTATCTTTAACAGTCCCCCCTCCCCCTCCCCTCTCCCTCCCTCCCTACCCCTCCCCCCCTCTCCCCCCCCCCCGACTTCCCAGAGCTAAATACAAGGTATAGAAGGAAAAAAAACAATCATAAACAACCATATACTAACAACCATAAACTCTAAAATCCATCACTCTCTAGCTTATACAGGATAATACAAACCTTAATGATATTAAATATATATAGAAAAGAAAAAAAAGAAAAAAAAGGAAATAAAGAAAGAAAAAGCGAAGGAAGACTTATTCAAATGCTACATGAAACTTCTTAACCCTATATTTGTTCTGGATATACTCAACCCATTTTCTCCATTCCATAATATAACGTTCTTGCGAGTGATCTTTCAAGTAAGCCGAAATCTTTGCCATCTCTGCCAGGTCGGAAACCTTTAAAGTCCATTCTTCTATAGTCGGCAATTCCTCTTTCTTCCAATACTGACCTATTAAAAGTCTTGCTGCCGTGATTAAATTCAACATCAGCTTAGTGTCCACAACCGTAGCATCTGTAATTATTCCCAACAAGAAGAATTGCGGACAAAACTTTATCCTTTGCTTGAAAATCTTCTGCATATTCCACCAAATTTTTATCCAGAAGGCCTTAACCTTTTTACAAGTCCACCATACATGAAAATATGTTGCATCTTCATCACCACACCTCCAACATTTTGGTTGATAATTCGGATACATGCTTGCAAGCTTTTTAGGATCTAAATGCCATCTATAAAACATTTTATAAAAGTTCTCTCTTAGATTTTGAGCTTGTGTAAATTTTACATTCCTCACCCAAATCTTTTCCCACGTGTCCATTGTAATAGCTTCTTGAATATTTTGGGCCCATTTTATCATACAATCTTTAACAAGTTCTGTTTCTGAGTCAATCTCTATCAATGCAAGATATATCCGTTTAATATGTGCTGGACCCTGATTTCTGATTTGCTTTATCAGATTTTCATCAGTCATTGTAAAACCATTTTTCTGATCTTCTTTCCACCTGGCCCGTAGCTGAGTATATTGAAACCAATTCTGAACAATCTTCTCATCTCGCAAGAGACTATATGGTTTCAGACATCAGACATTTCTTTCCAAGTTTAGAATCTCCTTGTACGTAGTCACATCATGTTTGAAACCAGCATGTATATTTTCTATTGCGTGTTTTGGAATTGCCCACAATACACATTATGATCTTAAATATACTGTGCCCCCCCCCAAAAAAAACAAACCTCCTATGTTTAACAGAATATCCTGATGTGCGCTATATGTCACATGTTGTCCGATCTGAACATAGCAGGTTTAAGCCATTCATTCTGCTACTCTCCCTTGTTAATGGGAGATTGTTTAATTATTGCCTCAAGGTAGATAAACTTTCTTGCAGAAAATCAAAGAATGTGGCAATATGGGGATCTGAGGTGGGTTCAGAGAGAGACTGGCAGCAGTTCAACAAGGCAAGAGTCTGGTTTCCTTTACACAAGACCTAGTTGCTGTCTGGTTAAATGTGTAGCGTGTGTTTAATAAAGAAGATTCAGCATAGTTAATTAAAACAGAATATGGCAGTCAGAATGCTAATAAAGGATCTGGCACTGGCTGCCTCTTTGTGGTCAATACTTTTCTAAACCTTCACTTGGTTTGGCTCATTTTCGATCCTGCATGTTACTGTAGTCCTTATAGTTTGTTTATGGTTTGCTACACTAAGCAGTAATTTCCCCTATTTTATTATACTAAGAGATTAATCTGTTCTTTTTCTGAAATCTACAGAAAAATTATCTCAACGTGTTGCAATCTCATTGAAAAGGGAAGCCTATGCCTTCATATAGTCAGACAATTCAAAAGACTCTTTAAGTCAGCAAATCAAACTCCAAGCTACCTAGACTCAGAAATTGTCTATAGCACCTTTTAAGTATCACATTTTATTATAAAGCATAAGTTTTGGTGAATTGCAGCTCACTTCCATTGTTAATTTTCAAGGGTGCTACCAGTGTCTTGCTGTTTTTTGACTATCTAAGACGGCTCTCTTCCTACAATGTCACTTAGTCAAGGTACCCAATTAAAGCATGCCTGTCATAAGGGATTATGCCCAAAATATCTAACTTCATTATTCCAATAAGAATCTGTTTTTATTCATCTTGTATCAAACTGTTTGTTGTTCTTGCTGTCCAAGATATTGTCAACAATTACATCCAGTGTAAAGACATTGATTTTATTTGCTCAGTCTTTCTGATGGTTCAGCTTTCACAGCCATTTGTTGTAACAGGGAAGACCATGGCCTTGGTGGCAGTGTGATGTCTCTGCATCTTTGTGGACTTTTGAGCCCAGGAAAATAGTCTATTATCAGTTCTACTATTTGCCCTATTTACATTATGGTGGCACTAGCAAGCAATAAAATTTTAGGATGTTTGATTATGAGCAACATGTTGCCTTTTGCACGTCTGTCTTTTCTTCAGAAAGAAATTTCTTAATTCTTTCTCACTTCTATCTATCTAATTGTTTCTTCTGTCTCCCTATCATATCTGGTGCAATATTCTATATATAATTTAAATAGCTTGGTGACGATATGCAGTCTTGGCATCCTCCTTTCCCATTTTTGAACCCATTAGTAGTTTTATATTTCATATATTCCATTCTTCCAATGTTACTAGCTAATCAGTATCATTTCCAGCAAAAATTGCCCTTGTATTCCCAGGCAAAACATTACAGTGCACATCTTCCTTTACATGCAGTCTAAAGCAGTGTTTTTCAACCTTTTTTGGGCAAAGGCACACTTGTTTCATGAAAAAAATCACGAGGCACTCCACCATCAGAAAATGTTAAAAAATTTAACTCTGTGCCTATATTGACTATATATAAAGTAATTCTCTTGAATAGGAATCAAATAAACACAAAGAAAGTATTTTATAATTACTTTTCAATTTTTCCCATGGCACACCAGGCAACATCTCGCGGCACACTAGTGTGCCGCGGAACAGTGGTTGAAAAACACTGGTCTAAAGCATCCTTTCCTCTGAATACACAACTTTATTTATTTTCTCTGCCCTGACACATTTTATTTATATTTTTCCTCTACACATACCTACACATACCTAGCTTCTTCTATTGTCTCCCCTATATCTCATATACACATTGGGAATTCTTGGCCTTTTTTATTAGCATTTCCATATCTGGACACAAAAACTCAACAGATTTTTCCCCCTTCCCTTTGCTGCTATCTATCTGGATATTTAAGTAGCTCTAATAGTCTTTTTCTCATAATTAAATGGGAGACGTGTGATGGGAGGGAAGGGGGAGGTCAAGGCTAGCATTTACCCCCACTATTGGCCATTTGAGGCTGCCATAACATGGGTCCTCCCCTCCAGTTAGTGGATACTGCTCTGACTTGAGTTTCAGGAGAGAATAGACAGCTGTTTCCATAAAGGCATCTACCTATGCAATGCCTGACCTGTATTGAGAAAGCACTGTTAAGACATTACATGGACTGCAAATACACACTGGTGTACACATTTACGGGAAGACTGACACGTCTGTTCTTAAATATGAGTCCAACTGTCTGTCCAAAGATTGGAAGAGCAGTCTGTAAAAGAAAAGGTTGGGGAAGGAATGTGTCCCAAACAATTCCTTTACAAGTTTTCTACAGCTTTGCACACAAGAATAGATTCTGTTTGACCTTTTTATATCGATTTTATAATTTGGGGGTTGAGTGGGGAAATGAGACTCACTACTCCATGGACAGTTTGAATTCTCAGTGGCCTGTTTCTGCCAGCACCAGGTTCCCTTGCAGAATTTGGCCAGGGCGGAAGCACTTGCTATGGAGGGAATTTTCTCCTTATATTTGCTGGTTGAATAATCATCTATCTATGAAGACCTGTCTACAAGGAAAAGGATATCTAGGCTCATTAGAAATAGGGAAGAGATTTGCCCAGGTTACATCCCAAATGGATGTACAGTACTATAGGATTTTTGCTGATGACAAAAGCTTTTGTATGTGTGTAGTTCCTGCTAGGTCAGGGGTAGGCAACCTCAGCTCTTTTATGACTCATGGACTTCAACTCCCAGAATTCCTGAGTCAGCTGACTCAGGAATTCTGGGAGTTGAAGTCCATGAGTCATAAAAGAGCCGAGGTTGCCTACCCTTGTGCTAGGTTCATTGCATTGATGGGAGGCACTGCCATTTGGGTTATTCCAGAAATATCCTCCAAGGGCTACTTTCAGACTGAGCCAGCCATGGTCTCTCACTGCCAGGATAATATTTTCTTGCAGCATTTCTCAGTTTAGGTAGATGTCTTCCCTTAAGTGAGGGACAGGACAAAGACCAGAGGAAGATCACACCCTCTGGTCCTCACAATCCCTTCATTGCTTTGGTGACCTATAATTGGGCTGTTTCCAAACAAGGGTCTAGCAATTGTCCATATAAAAAAAGACAAAAGCCTGGCATGTCATAGGAGCAGAGAAAGTTTAACACCTGATCAGACATTGCAGTCTTCTTAAGTATGATTTCCACTAATTTTTAAAACATATTCCAGATGAGCCTTTTATTGCAAAATAGTCTGTTTTGTGGAATTGTGGAATTACCCTGGTTTTTGTTGGTGTGTGCATTAAAGAGGAAAAGGCAAACTGTCTACACATGGTTTTTGATTGATAGCACTAGACGCTGTTATTCTGGATGCTCACCAAATCTCTAATGGCTGCCTTGGGAATTTCCCATCCCTTAAACAAGCGAGAAAATACAGACACCCCCCCCCCCCCCGATCATTTTACGAACTCTGTATCTCAGTATTATTTTTGCCAATGAAGCAGAAATAAATTTGAACCCTTTTAGGCTTGCTCTCCTTCTAAAAATAAGAGTTAAAGAAAAGGAAACGGAATACCTGAATTCGGTAATGGACAATCAAATAATATAAAGGTTGAGAACAATTTCTCAAGAGCAGAAAATCCTGAAACAAAAATGATCCGAAACTAAGTGCTGATTTTAAAAGATCAGGAAGGCATACAGCCAGACCAGGATTTTAAAAACCAATTTTCTCCTAGTACTATACTTTTGGAAAAAAAATAATCTGGAGGGTGACAAGCAAAACCCGCTCTTTCTCATTTTGCTACCAGTACTGGTCTACAGTGTTCATTTCTTGTCCTGACCCAACATTGGTAGCAACTGATTTGAACATATGACCAAAATTCTCAGGTGGGGAGGGGAACACTGCCAGGTGCCACACTGTTTATTTCTTTCGGCTGTAATTTACACCCCATACTTAACTGCTGGCACAACACATTAAGGTTGGTTCATTGTGCCATGTGGCTGAACCTAATCTGCTTGGGATTTTGTTAGTTTATGATTTATGTACTGTACCAAATCAGAAAATGAGTTATTTATTTATTTTATTTATTTTATTTTAATTCCATTTATATCCCGCCCTTCTCCGAAGACTCAGGGCGGCTTACAAGCTTAGCGGTAGCCTTCATTCTATGTATATGCCTGCTTGTTAGGGCTTTCACACACACCCCAAGCGGCATTATTACAAAGTCAGCTTAATTGCCCCCAACAATCTGGGTCCTCATTTTACCTACCTCGGAAGGATGGAAGGCTGAGTCAACCTTGAGCCTGGTGGGATGCGAACCTGCACTAATTGCAGGCAGCTGGTGTTACTTAAGGAGGCATTAGCCCACTGCTCCACCAAGGCTCTGAGTTAGATTCAGTAACTGTATTATATAAATGTATTGTAGGTAGTCTTTGACTTACAACCATTTGAGCGGTTTAGTGACCGCTCCAAAGTTGCAACAGCATGAAAAAAGTGACTTATGACCGTTTTTCACACTTATGACCATTGCAGCATCCCCATGGTCATGTGATCAAAATTCAGACTCTTGACAGCTGATTTATATTTATGAGGGTTCCACTATCCTGGGGTCATATGATCCCCTTTTGCAACCTTCTGACCAGCAAAGTCAATGGGGAAACCAGATTCATTCAACAACTGTGTTCCTAACTTAATAACTGCAGTGATCCACTTAACAATTGTGGCAAGTAATGTCTTAAGATGGGGCAAAACTCATTTAACCATGGTCTTGCTTAGCAACAATAAGGGACAGTGGGGGATATCAAAAGATCGGGCTGGGGGGTGGGGTGAGTCACCACCCGGCATGGGCGCATTTTGCTCAGCCGGTGGCTTTCCAAGCGCCTTTGTTCGCTCACGAATGGCTGATTAGCGCGGGTGAATCAGCAAGGCACGGGATCTGCCAAGGAAACGAGTTGGGGAAGTGAGGAAGAAACGAAACTTGCGAACCTTGACGATTTGTAATGGATAGCGAGGGAAGACTCCCCGGGAGATTTTGCGCTGCTTCTGGGACTTTTCCCCCTAGCGCTTAAAAGCATATGGCGCCAATATGTTATGGTTGATTAATCGCGTTTGCTTGTTCCTCGATTACACCTTCTAAGAAAAGGGAGACTGCGAAATTTCCGTTCTCCCGCTCCCTCTCCCACCGGTCTGTTGCTGTTTCTTATCTGGAACGATTCTCAGCCATCTAGTCTTCGCAGACTTTCCCCCAAAGGGCGTCTGTTCTGTGGCCAGTTTATTGAGCATGGCGACTGCCTCCTTAGCAACTCGTTTTGCGGACGAAGCATGGTGTGTATTCATAATCAGGCTCAGCGTTAATAATGAATTTATTTCAGTGCGGATGCAAACGTTGAGCTTCCGGTCCTCAAGATCGGTACTCTCCTCGTTCAGAAACTGGGAAGGGAGGGGGAGGGAACCTCCGCAACGCGGGCAGGGAGGGGAGAAAATGTAATTTATCATCTCTCAGCAGGGTCGGAGGATAGGATATTTGAGAGCAACTTGGTGAGTGCAAATATCTAAAAAAACACATGCGTAACAGGAAGCCAGCAGAAATGTTTAGGCTAGGTGCAGGAGTTCAGTGAAAAGAAGGTCGATATGTAAGTTGTACTTTGAGATTCCAACATAGATTGGATTCCTTACATTTCATGTGAATCCTCTGCCTTTTGTAAAAATTTGCAGGTTACATTTCTTGGATTGCACCATTTAACATTCATTCACCGTCTTCCTCAAAAGCATTTTTGAAAAGTGCAAACTTTCAGGGAAGGAAGGCAGTCTGATTCAGGAGCCAAGGTCATCGGATATATTGAGCCCACATTAAAAGATCCTTTGTTCCCATTAGATGACCTATATATTACAAATAATCTGAATTATGGCCTGACATGTTGGCTTGTGGGTACACGTGGAAACAATGGCAGAAATCCCACGGCACACCAAGTCATAAAGCCTATCCCAGCCTAGCTTAGTGCAATGTGGCCATGGCATCCATTTACAATGCATACTGCTCCAGATTTTACAATTTCCTTCTGTCTGGACTGGCCAGCATGATACTGTGCTTTATTAAGGTTGATGAGTGGATACATCACTTCTTTGATGACAAAAGTGTAGTAAAGGGTAAATGTGCTGTGTCTGTGGGAGAGGAAGAAGCAAAACCAGATAATGCAAAATAAAAGACGCATCACTAGCATCCTGGAAACCTGCTGGCAGCAGCCGGAGATTCTGGCCATCCGTGGTTGTTATTGTTGCTTCTCTCCAGAAGCTCTAATATTGGTTAGATTCATACAACATGCTCAAGTAAAATAACCATCATCATCATCATCATCATCAGAAGAAGAAGAAGAAGAAGAAGAAGTAGTAGTTGGAAGGGACCTTGGAGGTTATCTAGTCCAACCCCCTGCTCAGGCAGAAAACCCTATACCATTTCAGGCAAATGGCTGTCCAGTCTCTTCTTAAAAACCTCCAGTGTTGGAGCATTTACCACCTCTGGAGGCAGGTTGTTCCACTGGTTAATTGTTCTAACTGTCAGGAAGTTTCTCCTTAGTTCTAGGTTGCTTCTCTCCTTGACTAGTTTCCATCCGTTGCTTCTTGTCCTGCTCTCAGGTGCTTTGGAGAATAGCTTGGCTCCCTCTTCTTTGTGGCAGCCCCTGAGATATTGAAACACTGCTATCATGTCACCCCTCACCCTTCTCTTCATTAAACTAAATATACCCAATTCCAGCAACCGTTCCCGATATGTTTTAGCCTCCAGTCCCCCAATCATCTTTGTTGCTCTTCTCTGTACTCTTTCTAGAGTAGATTGTTGGGTAGGACTCATAGGAGTCAGGAATTCAGCTACAGTATTGTCATAATGTGCTGCGTGAATCATTAATCTACACTGAGTCCACTAGGGAGATGTAGCATCCCATATGAGAACAGGAATTGTGATTTGGAGTATGAACCCAACCTCAAGAACAACAGAAAGGCCATTTTCACACAACATGCCAGTGGAATGAAAACTGCATCTTCAAAAACAAAGCAAAATCCCAGCTGCTTAGTTACTGGCTACATTCACTCAGCAGATTTAATCAGATCAAAGAAAGTTTTGAAAGATGCATTTGTACAACCTGCTAAGCTTGGTTAGCTTTTTTAAACATATTGGATGCACGAGGGCTGTTTGTTCAGTTTAGAGTTCAATGTATTGAATCAAAATAAGTCCAGAAGATGAGGTCATTGAGTAATCAAATTAAATGTGATGTATGAAAACAACAGTCAACTGAACACCTGAGGTGATTATGACTCACTTCCAGATGTTGAGGTCAACTGGAGGTGATTGTGAGGAAACAAGAAAAGGGGAAGCCTTTCCATGAATCATCACAGCTGCTGTTGTATTCCAAAAGTTTTGTGCTGCTGTATCCAGAAGAAAACCTTGAAGATGAATTTATGTAATCTGGAGATGGGATTAGTGAATGGAGGTGGGCACAGATGCCAGGAATCTCATTGTATTAATGAGCATTAATTCTAAGATTTCATAATCTGGGTTTGCAACCTCAGAACTCAAGATTGTCTGGAAATAACCGTTGCTGATAAACTTTGTTTTTTTTTGTTTGTTTGTTTTTTGCTTTTGTCTATTTTGTCTGGAATTTCCAACTTTGAGAGTTAAAATTAACTATTGAGTGTCTGAGTTTGGGACACTGCTCTTCCAGGAAATTCTTTCATTCTAATTTCTGAAGTGATAAAGAACAACTGCAGGGCCTATTTTATTGTCTCTCAACCTTAGCAACTATAACATGTGTGGATTTCAACTCCCAGAATTCCCTAGCTAACACGTCTTAAAATTGGTAAAGTTGAGAAAAACTGGCCTATTTTTTGTCAAGGTAATTAGAAAGAATCCACCTTGCCTTTACTTCCTTCTAGTATCAAGATAATCTGTCAAAAACTTGCTGCTTTGTTGTAAAGATTGCCTTGGTGGAGCAGTGGGCTAATGCCTCCTTAAGTAACACCAGCTGCCTGCAATTAGTGCAGGTTCGCATCCCACCAGGCTCAAGGTTGACTCAGCCTTCCATCCTTCCGAGGTAGGTAAAATGAGGACCCAGATTGTTGGGGGCAATTAAGCTGACTTTGTAATAATGCCGCTTGGGGTGTGTGTGAAAGCCCTAACAAGCAGGCATATACATAGAATGAAGGCTACTGCTAAGCTTGTAAGCCGCCCTGAGTCTTCGGAGAAGGGCGGGATATAAATGGAATTAAAATAAATAAATAAATAAATAAATAAATAAATAAATAAATAAATAAATAAATAAATAAATAAATAAATAAATTATAATGGTAGAATTTTAGTCCAAGTTTGAGACTTGTGCAACACATCAAAATGTCACCTTGGTTCCATAAAGTCACAGTAGGGCTAACCAAGGTTAAATCTAAATAGTAGCATGTTTTGTAAAAACAGCTGCTATGTTTATAAGCAATCTAGTTAAAAAGTTGTAGGAAGCATCTGTTGCATTTCCAGACAAGGGAAAAAGCAAGATTTGTTTCTGTAGCTATGCATGGTTTGGAGAAAGCGGGCAGAGAACTGTTTTCTCCTGTCTTCATATAGGTAGTCCTCGACTTATGACCACAGTTGGGTCCAGAATTTCTGTGGCTAAGGAACATGGTTAAGTGAATTATGCCCGATTTTGTGTTCTTTTTTTTTGCCATGGCTGTTAGGCAAATCACTGCAGATAAGGAAATCATGTGATCATTAAGCAAATCCAGCTTCCCTCATAGACTTTAGCTGGGAAAGTTGCAAATGGTGATCACGTGACCCCAGGATGCTGCAACCATCTTAAATATATGCCAGTTGCTAAGTGCCTGAATTTTGATTATGGGGCCATGGGGATGCTGTGACAGTTTTAAGTGCCAGGACAGATTGTAAGTCCATTTTTTAGTGTGGCTGTAACTTTGAATGATCACTAAATGAATAGTTGTGAGTCAAGGTTTGCAAGTGCTAATTTGTAGAATTTGCTTTTCTAAGGTGACTTTGCTGCTAATCTAAATGGCTTTAAAATTCATCGAGAAAAGTTTGCCTTATGCAATCTTCCAAAGAAAAGATTGCTGTTTCTGAATTTCGGGTGCTTGCCGAAGGGTGCGCTCTTGTCTTAATTCTGCCAAATAACTGGTTGATCACTGCAGGAACCAGGACGCCTAATTCAGTAGACTTTTGCTGTGTTCTGCAAAGCTCTAGTTATGCTTACTTCTTTCCCAGTGTGATGCAAGTGAGTGCAACAAGCAATGGTCATGGAAATGATTTAAGCAAGACAGTTGTATCACATCATGGGACATGAAGAAAGTGGAACCCCTTCCTCACGGAAACATTTGGGCTCCATCATCCTGGTCTAGTCTAGATGAGTTCCTTCCTCTTTTTGTTTCTTTCAGGGGATTTCCATAGCTCTACAGACATTATCACGAAGGTAACATACAGATTGCTTATGACTGGCTTTTGCCTGGCAGTGACTTAGAGAGGCTATGCTTATAATGCCACAGTCAGTCCCTAATGCATAGCTAGGAATGGTGCAAACAGAAGGCAGCCTAAATGTGAAAGGTTACAACACTTTCCCTAAGTCAGGGTGTCAAACTTGCAATGTCATGTGACGTGACGTGTCGTGACGTATCGTGACTTTTTTTTGCCATTGCTGGCAATGGGGTGGGTGCGGTTTCGCTATGGTGCATCCAGTCCGCGGGCTGGCAGTTTGACACCCCTCCCCTAAGTAAACATCATTTTAAAGAAAATGTCAATGAAGGAACATATTTGCCAGCTGAGTTCCTTTAAAGTCAGTGCATTCAATAAATGGACTGCATGATTCCCAAGATTTTGCAAAAGCTGCATTATGGGACAAACTTTTTCTGCTTTTGTTTTTGTTAAAATGGCTGTATTAAACCTCTGCTAGTTCTTGTGCCAGAGAAGTAGCTATGCTTTAAAGCTTGATTAAAGAATGTGGGATCTGGGGCAGCCTATTGTTTCAGGGAATATAGACCAGACAAGTTTGTGACTCAGCATATTGTAGGAATTCCAGCCATAGGTTCACCATATGTGAATCATCAAGCCATCAGTTAAGCTTTAGGTGAAGATAGCAACTGTATTTTATTAAGCCAATGAAGGGTTTAGCTAGCATATAGTATGAGTTTTGGATCTAACTAGAGTAATCAAAAGTAGCTGTACTGCTGGTGTGGATATCATCTGAAAGGAGGAAGATGGTTTACCTTGCTTCTATCCCTTCAATAGCAGTTGAGCAAGAAAAATTCCTAATCCCATTGACAAAATCAAATTTAGGTACTCACTGGCTCTGTATAAAATCAGCTTTGTATAACACACTAGACTTGGCTAAAATGCAGTTGAGTAATTTGTGGTTCAGTGTGCTGTGGATATCACCCACTGTCCTAACATACTATGACTCAGGTCATCACGTTAAGTCATAATATGATTTATTTAGGTGTAGCAAGCTATGGGCATACAATAGATGTTTTGTTGACCTGGATTTAGCATGTTGTGCAAACATAGAGCAATCTCAAATCACCAAGATTATTCTGCATGAGGCAGAGGAAATTATTTCACACCAAGTATGACACTGAGTGTGACTTAGATTGTGGTGTTGTTGTTGTTGTTAGCTGCGAAGTCATGTCCGACCCATCGCGACCCTATGGACAACATTCCTCCAGGCCTTCCTGTCCTCTACCATCTTCTGGAGTCCATTTAAGCTCACGCCTACTGCTTCAGTGACTCCATCCAGCCACCTCATTCTCTGTCGTTCATTCAGTCTATTGACTGAAACTAATAGAAACCAAAGCAAATCTCATTCTGTTGTATTACAACCATCAAATCCAAGCCGCCTTCTTGCTGTAGCCCCTTTTTACTCAGAAGTTCCTCAGAGAAGGATTATGATTAGAGGCATATTCAGGGCAGGCTCTGGGTTGGGCAGCTCTAGGCTGTTTGGTTGTACGGAGTAAGGGATCTGAAAACTGGCTTCATGGGTCTGTTCCTTTCCAGTCCAACAAAGAAATAATAAAAAGGAAGGAACTGTATGTGAGAAGGCAGTTCTCTGCTTTCCTTGCCCCAAGGCTAGTAACCACTTTTTAGCATTTCTCACAGGGCTGTGTGCCCAGGGGCATGTAAAAGCAGATTTACGGAAGGTAGACCATTGTGTAAGGACAGTTGAAAATTGAGAACTGTTGGTTGGAGAAGAAGCTGCTGTTCATAAGAGTGCCAAGACAGTCAGCTGGAGATGGTTGGCGAGGAAAAGAAAAGGCAAAAAGCAGCATTCACAAAACCCATAGAAAATAAGCAATTTTACATTTAGAAGATATTCCAAGGAGGCAGAAAAATGAAAAGATGAACTTTGGAAGGGATTGCTATTAAGGGTGTGAGTGTGTGTAGGTGAGATGGAAGCAGCCTCAACAATTCCAGGCAAAGCTGACTTGGGAGGAAAAAGGATGACTGGGTGGGCACTTCTGGCATTATTGCCCAATGCTTAGTTAATCAGAATGGCAGCTGCTCAAGCCAGAGAAAGGAAGTGCAAGAAAATAAATGAATGGAATCTGGGAGGGATGGGGGGAGAAGGAGGCTGGAAAAGAGTTCTCACATCACCCAAGTAGAATTCTCACACAGGTTGTTGGGAGAAAGGTGAAAGTTGAGAGAAAGGAATGCCACCCCAAGATGAGTGACTGCTGTTTTCATTCAGAGCATCAAACCTCAACCTCTTGAAGGAAGAAGCAAAATAAATAACTTGGGGGGGGGGAAGCAGGAGGAAAAGCGAAGAAATAATAAAGTAATAGAAGTGAACTAATGCATTCCAGATGCTTTGAACTTTGCTTCCCATAAAGAGTGTTAACAGGTGAATAAATGAGTGGTCAGAAGACTAAAGTAAAGAAAAAGATGAGTAAGATAGTAAGGACAAAGTTTAAGGTTAAAACTCAACCTTACAGAAAATTAAATTGGAATACGACAGAAAAAGAAACATTTTGGATGAGGGATGAGGTTTAAAAGTGATATTAATAAGCTTTCAGTTTTTCTATATGCAGTATATTTGGTAAATGATTGTATAATAAGGTAATTTTTCTAAGAACCATGTGTGTGTTGACTGGTTGCCACCATTCCTTAACAAAAATACAACACAGAGTATTGAGTTTTCTAAATCCCAAAAGCTGAAAGTTTCAATGCAATCTACACAGAGCTTGACATTTGGATAATCTAGTACATGGAGGAGGGTTTCAAGAAGAAAATTTCCAAAGAAATGCCCTTTTCCATGGAAACTATGAATACAGATAAAAGTTGATTTATTTGATAAATTATAACATAGTACTTAATAAAAGTTTAGTTGATGACACTTGATAGGTAAAGGTAAAGGTTCCCCCGCACATGCGTGCTAGTCGTTTCCGACTCTAGGGGCCGGTGCTCATCTCCGTTTCAAAGCCGAAGAGCCAGCACTTGTCCGAGGACATCTCCGTGGTCATGTGGCCGGCCTGACTAGACGCCAAAGGCGCACGGAATGCTGTTACCTTCCCACCGGAGTGGTCCCTATTTTTCTACTTGCATTTTTACATGCTTTCGAACTGCTAGGTTGGCAGAAGCTGGGACGAGTAACAGGTGCTCACTCTGTTACGCGGCACTCGGGATTCGACCCGCCAAACTGCCGACCTTCTGATCGACAAGCTCAGCCAAAAAGGGGAAAGGGCAGTAAAATCAAATGCATCTGCATTCCAAATAAAACAAACCCTGGAAGCCAGTCCAACTTTACTCCCTCCTTATAAGCCTTATAAGGTTGTGGCCTTGTGCAGCTTCTTGAAGGAAAAGACATTTGTGAATTTTTTAGCATCCATTCCTTTGGACACGTGATTTCTACCATTCCAAAAAAGACAACATTATTTGTATTTAAAGGAATTTAAGGTAAATGAGATAATAATAATAATAATAATAATAATAATAATAATAATAATAATAATAATAATAATAATAATAATAATAATAATACCACAACCAATGACCAGGGTTTTTTTTTTCTAAAAAAAAAGGTGCTGGAACTCAGAGGTGCTGTCACTGGGAGCGATGCCGGTGTCTGTAAGAACCCACTCTTGCTACAGCGTCGCCGCCTGTCCTTTGCACCCCTGCCCCTGCGGCTTGGAGGCACAGGCAGTGGGGATTCTCCTCCCCACAGCTGCAATGGGGATTGTCTTTCCTGCAGTTGCCACACCACAGCCCATGCTGAGCCCCAACTTGGAGCTGCTCTGAACCCCGACCCAGAGCTGTGTTCCTCGTGGCAGCGGTCTCTGGCGCTGAACAGTTGATGGCCTCCGGCACTGTCCCTGACACCAGCTGAAGACGCCCCAGCCACGGAGCGCTGCATCGGGCCACCCGGCGTCTCCAGCGCCAAAGAGCTGATAGCCTCTGGCCCCGGCACTCATTCACTTGCTGCCCTGTTGCTTCCTAATGCAGTAAGTGAGCAAGCAAGTGGCGTTTGGAAGCATTTAGAAGCGACAGGGCAGTGAGTGAGTGAATGAGCAAATGACATTTGGAAGCATTTGGAAGCGTTTAGAAGCAACGGGGCAGTAAGTGAGTGTGTGAATGAGCAAATGGTGTTTGGAAGTGATGGGGCAGTAAGTGAGCAAGTGAGCAAGAGGCCTTTGAAAGAGACGGAGTGAGTACAACTGTTAGTGAGGATTGGATCCAATATGGCTAATCCCCTAGTTCCCTTCTCTAGTTTTTGGGATACAAAGTTGTCTGCTAGGTTTGTCAGGAATCTGTTTCATCTTCCACTTGGTGCAGAGTTTGTCTCCCAGTTGATGTCAGGGTAATTAAAGTCCCCCATTACTATTGTGATGTGTTTCCTACATACCTTACTTAGCTGATTAGCAAAACCTCTGTTTGGTTGGGCGGCCTATAGTATACATCTATGGCAATGTCATTTTCCCCCTCTTTTATATTCACCCAAATGCATTCAAGACACTTTTCATCATTGTTGTGCTCTATTTCTGTGGAGATATAGTTATTTCTGTATCAATTAACTCACTGTCCCCGTTGTTTAGCCTGAGAATAATTGGACAAATTATATCAAAATTATATCAATACATGTACTAGGATAATGTTGCAAGGCCCAATCTGGGTCACTGGGATCAGAGGTTTAGTGTTCTGAGCTTTTGGACTTGTGTTGGAGCCCATCCTCAAGGAACTTCTCTCTAGCAGAGGGTGTGTGCTCTGGGCTATTCTATGTGGTACCTGGTTGTGTGTGGCTTTTTATTTGGGTTGTTGATGGCCGGTTATTAAGTCATTGTTTTCTTGTGCTATCAAGTCCTCAGCTCCTAAGTATTTGATAAGCTGGTGGTAAATCAGCACTCCTGTTGACTGACAAGGAGCCCATTTCTCAGGCTTCAATCATTTCCCTGACTATCTTTGTACCTACTGGGCCAACAATCTTAGTAGCTATGAAATTGACTGTATGTCCTTGTTCATTGCAATGTGAGGCTACCAATGAGTTCTGGTCTCCTTGTCTGACCTAGTGTTCTGTTCCAGCCTACAACCGGCCCTGTTTGTGTGTCAGGGACAACCCCTTTTTCCTTTTGACAAATTAATAGGCTGGAAAAAACCCAACCCAAATTTATTTACAGTTCCAAAATGATGAAGTCTTTCAAACAAAAAATCAGCAGAATATTTTCTTCAGTAAATGATTCAAAACATCAAACAAGAGTCAACAAACAAGAGTCAAACAGATTAGCAAGAACAGACCAGGATTCTCTTTGAATGTCTCCAAACGGTTGCCTTCAGCAGCCAGCACCGCCCACACCTTCCCCTTTTATTATCTGTCCCAAGGCGTGGCTTCTCAATGCCTTCTCCTCCTTTCACTGAGTTGCCTCATAGATTTTCTCTGCTCTGCTCTGCTAGACTGCTTTCTGTTTCTAGCATCTCTGAACAGATTCAGCTGTGACTCCTCTGAGTCCGGCACCTCCTCCTCACACAGCTGAGCCTCATGAGGAACATGACTGGAGGGGCCAGGCTGAGAGTCCTGCAGTGTATCAGAGCCTCCCTCTGACACCGAAGGGTCTCCAAACCCCTCCTCCTCTTCCTCCTCAGATTCCTCAGACTCAGCTACTGGGAGCACAGGCTGACACTGAATCACAACACCTAGTGTTCTTGCAGTCTGATGGTTAACTTTCTCCCCATCTGTCCTACATAGTCACAGGAGCAATCCAGACAGGGCATCCGGTAGATTACATTAGAAGTATCACCCACCTCCAAGCAGTCTTTGCAATGCATGACTGCTATGGTAGCCTCTGGGTGGTGTGTGATGCCCACATTCAGATCTCAGAAGCTGCATTCTACTGCTTCCGAAATGTTTTTGATGTATGGCAGTGTATGCCATATAGTTTGTCTTGTTCTTTCTTTCTTTCTTTCTTTCTTTCTTTCTTTCTTTCTTTCTTTCTTTCTTTCTTTCTTTCTTTCTTTCTTTCTTTCTTTCTTTCTTTCTTTCTTTCTTTCTTTCCTTGTGTATTGTGCAGGCATCTTGTAATAAATGTTTCTATAGGTATCTGTTCTCCAATTGTTTAGCTTGCTGGGTACTAGAGTGGGTTCTTACCCTACCATATAGCGTTCTGATGCAACTCTTTTTGTATGACAGTGGATGGCTAATGTATGGAATGTTAGTGACCTTATGATAAACTGTGGCTTCTAGCCTTCCATCTTCCTGCCTGTTTTACAAGCATATCTAAAAATGGTAATTGTCTAGCCATTTCTTCCTCCATTGTGAATTGTATGTCTGGGAAGATGGAGCTCAGTAGGGTATGAAAGTCCTTTAGTGCATTTCTTTTGATGATGACAAATGTGCCATCCATGTAGTGGCACCAAAATTTAGGTGTGTAGTTTTGAAATGCACGGTGTAAACCTGTGGTCCCAGTGACCGACCCAGATTGGCAAAATTATGTCAAGCCCCATGTTTGAAGTAGAGTACAGATAGCAGTCCTATAATCACCTTTTCTATTTCTTTCTATGCCGTCGATGTAATTTGACTGATCCTAGAGACTAGAGAATTAATTTAAATTAGGGAAGTTCTTTCTCTTTTGCCTTTTCATTGTCTATCCTGAACTGCAACTTTTCCTTCAACTGTAGTAGAAGCAAAATAATGCTGAACTATAACTTTATTTTCCTTCTGAAAAATGACAAATATAGAATTCAAGTTAAGACATTTTGCCTCTTTACCATCACCCATTACTAATTCATCCCTTTCTTCTTGCATCAGATCTACATCCTCTTCTACTTTCCCTTTCATTTTTCATCTACTCCAAAGGAACCTTTTTTCTTCCTGGCTTGGACATATCTTGTAAGGATCAGTTCTATAGTCGAAGCTCTAACAATATTCTATTATGTCTGGAAAAGAAAAAAATGGCCACATAGAATATTTTCTCTGTGTGTGTGTGTGTTTTCATAGATTATATATAAAATTTTGTAGTCACAAGTGCTTAAAATATTTTCAGCAACATATTGTCTGGGTTTCAATCTCTAGTTAACTAATATGTATTAAGTTCCTTTCTCACTACCTCTTTTTTCCAGCCAATTATAAAAAGTATCCCACGTTCTAAAATAAACTTTTTCTTTTATTTTCACTGTCAAACGATCCATTTCTGCACACTCTTAAGATTTTTTTAATTAACATATAGAATATTTTCAAGATGGATCATTTCATGTTATTTAGCTAATTTATTCATTAATATTTTAATAATCAACAATTATTTAATAGCTATTTATCATATTTTGGAATCACCTATTTCTCTTATAGAGGGATTAGAGCTGTCACCAATAAAGATGTGAATAAAACAGGTCAACATTTCTAGATGTTAAGCAATGGATTTCAGAAATGTGTGATTTATCTGTTTTGGAAAGAAAGTATTTTCTATTAATCAAAGAATGAAGCAATATGTACTATCATGGAAGAGATTTTTTTATATTTTACAATAATATTTGGTATTAATTATATGTCATTGATTACTAAACTAGTGACTATTAATAACTTTAATATATAAGGTATATTTTCTTTTTTCTTCTCTAGTCTTAATTTTTTAAAAATATTTTCTTTACTTTGATTTTTACTATTATTTATTAAGCCTACATGTGGTTTTGTTTAATTGTGTATGTGGCTTTTTAGGATATTTAACTATTTTGTCAAATTTTTGTAGAATAACAATACATTTAAGGAAAAAAAAGATTGACAGTATTTCAGCTGCCCTAACTCTTGGAACGGCAGTTCAGCAACCTGGCGCACTCAGAATGTTCTGAACTGCTCCCCATAAACAGAAACCATTTGATTCCATTTGATTGAGGGACTTCTGGGAACTGTAGTACAAAGCATCTGAAGACTCCCACATCTTTTTTATTTAATTACTTTCATGAAATGTCATCTTTATCATCTATCATCTGATTTTTGGGTATTTTTATCTGCCCCTTGGGCAGAGAGCAAAAGTAAGAACAGATCAATTGATTAATAATTATTTGTTTTAAAAAGCTGTATTATCTGTATTATTATTATTAGTGCAAAGTGGTGGACTGATCATAAAAAGATGCCCAGATTTCAGCATTTACTACTGCTTGAAACCCATGTTAGTTAGCTAATCTCCCTGGCTCCTGATTCTTAATCAGGAAAGCTATTATGTCTGCTTTCATTTGAACTGAAGCTTAGTAATGTAAATAAGAAAGAGGAATCGGTGTCTGTCTTAATAATAATTCCATCATTATTGCAGAAGAAGAGCAATGGATAGAAACTAATCAAGGAGAGAACCAACCTAGAACTAAGGAGAAATTCCTGACAGTTAGAACAATTGATCAGTGCAACGATTTGCCTCCAGAGGTTTTGAGTGCTCCAACAGTGGACATTTTAAAGAAGAGATTGGACAACCACTTGTCTGAAATGGTATATAGGGTTTCTTGCTTGAGCAGAGAGTTGGAGACCTCCAAGGTCCCTTCCAACTCTGTTATTCTCGTATCATGTGAGCTTATACTTTTATACTCTTATACTTTTCTGCATAGGCTTTTCTTTCATATTTTTTACTACTTCACAGAGCACCTACTGTTTCCATCTAGCATGAAAGGCCTCTTCTGGGGAAATCCAGAAGAATGGAAAGAGGGCATTCCAGACCCTGTGCATTCCAGATGATGCAAACTCTTATCTAAACAAATTCCGAGCATCAGGCAGATCAGTGGGTAATGGAAGTGAAAGAAAAGCAAAAGGCAGGCTGAGGTCCAAGAATGAATTTTCTTCGGAAAAAGTTTATAGCTTGACAGAAGAATGTACGACATACTGGGGGAAAATCCCAAACACAACCTGGCATGTCCAGGCAAGACTAAGGTTAGTTTCAGGGATCAGAAAAGATCCCTTTGTGAAACCACAAAGTGTAGCTAGAATACTAGATAGATCCATATGATCCAAGTGTGACTTATTAAATAGTCAAGTTTGCTGATACCAATATACAGTAGGTAGTCCATGACTTAGGACCAGGGCTTTTTTTGTCATAGAACGCTCAGAACGGAGTTCTGGCACCTTTTTTGGATGGAACCTTGTAGGATAGGCAAGGCGGGTTGTATGACATGTGTGAGTTCCAGCACCTTTTTCTTTTACAAAAAAAGCACTGCTTAGGACCATTTGTTTAATGATTGTTTGAAGTTTCAGCAGCACTGGGAAAAGTGATTTATGACTGTCAAGGTGTTTCCTGTGGTCATGTGATCAAAATTTGGCCACTTGGCAACTGATATGTATTTACAATGGTTGTAGCATTCTGTGGCCATTGAGCTCCATTTACAATCTTCCCACATGGCTTCTCACAAGCAGTCAACAAGGAAACTGGATTTGCTTAATAACTGTGGCAAAAAAGTCATTAAATTGGGTGCAACTCACTCAAAAGTTTTCAGTTGTTCAGAGTGGTTTGGAGAAAGCTCCAAGAGGATCTTTGCATGTTTAGCGTCCAAATGGCAGATGTTATTCCACGTCCTAATAGAATGACGCATATTGGGCCAAAAATCCTAACCACTCTTACAAACTAATTTATTTATTTATTTATTTTAATTCCATTTATATCCCGCCCTTCTCCGAAGACTCAGGGCGGCTTACAAGCTTAGCAGTAATGAGATTAGAACTATCAAGGACTGATAAGGAAAGAGAGTTTGGAGTAATGGTAAACAGTTCAAAAAAGGATTGACACAGTGTGCACCTGCTGTAAAAAAAATCAATGGCTTCTTAGGAATAATAAGAAATGGTGATTGAAAATAGAGTTGTCAATATCATAATGCCCTTATATAAACCAACGGTGTGATTGCATCTGAAATATGTCATATATGTGTAGTTTTACTCACCACACCTCAAAAAAAAATATAGCAGATGTATAGAAGGTTTTTTTTTAAATCCCATTTATATCCCGCCCTTCTCCGAAGACTCAGGGTGGCTTACAATTTAAAGCACAAATCAATGTGCTTAGCAATAGCCTTCATTCTATGTCTATGCCTGCTTATTAGGGCTTTGCCCCCCCCCCCAAGCGGCATTACCAACAATCTGGGTCCTCATTTTACCTACCTCGGAAGGATGGAAGGCTGAGTCAACCTTGAGCCTGGTGGGACTCGAACCTACACTAATTGCAAGCAGCTGGTTCAGAGAAGGGCAATAAGACGATCAAGAGAATGGAGGAGTTTCCTTTGAAAAAAGGTTTATTTAACTGATTTATACAGCCACCTATCTCACATTCATGACTCTGGGTAGCTTAGGAAAAAAAATTAAATAAAGCATATTTTGCAACATTTGGGAATTTTTAGTCTGGAAAGGAAGCAAATGGGAGGGCACATGACTGAAATACATATATAAAATTATGCATGGTGTGGCTAAAGTTATTTCCAAAATGTCAAAAGAGAAGTCAGCCAATGAAACTGCATCTTGGAAAAATCAGGACAAACAAAACGATTTATTTTTTTTAATAAAGCAAATAAGTAAACTGTCAAGCTCCGAAGATTTTTGTCATTAGGAATGCCATACTGCTTCTAGCTTGCCTACAGTTGCGAGGGGGGAGGGGAAGGCCTGGAATCCACAGTTGTTTCCTATCAGTGTCAGAGCCAAGGTCACTGAAGAGATGTTTTGGTGAATAGAGACTGACTTCTCATAAAAAATGCTCGAAGACTAATTGGACAGTGTGATCTGAGCTGTGATAGAGGGGAGGGAAAGTTTTACTCTTTTAATTATCTTTTTCCTGCCATATTTATTTTATTTTTTATTTTAATCCCATTTATATCCCGCCCTTCTCCGAAGACTCAGGGCAGCTTACAATCTAAGCACAAATCAAATGTGCTTAGCAATAGCCTTCATTCTATGTATATGCCTGCTTATTAGGGCTTTCGCCCCCCCCCAGCAGCATTATTACAAAGTCAGCTTATTGCCCCCAACAATCTGGGTCCTCATTTTACCTACCTCGGAAGGATGGAAGGCTGCTAGAACTGGCTTTCTTTCTACCATGCCGGTATGCTATTCCTAATAAAGTTTTACATTAGAGATAGCAATGTTTCCACGGTGTTTACTTTGTTGGGTTTCTCAGCCGGAACCTTGACATAAACTTTAGACTTTGTTTTTGTGAGATGTGGTGCTGGTTACCAGCCTGGATGACTTGAAAGAAGAATTGAACCAATTCATGAAAGTCACTAGAGATCAGTTGCATGTGTATAATATCTTAAGTTTGGTTAGTGCTCTAACCTTAGCTGGGATTTTTGTGATTTAGTGTACTGCTTAAAGCCAGCCCATTTCCTTGGTTTATCGTTTACTCATTATCCTGGATTAACAGGAAGAAATGCTAAGCATGGTGCATAAATCAGCAAAGTGTCTGTGGGCTAAATCATGGGGAATGACGAATTAAGGCAGTGAAATACCACTCCTATTATAATTCAGATTTTTCAAAGCTTTTGTGGGCCAATCAAAGTAATAACAGAAAGTGCTGAGAGGTATTTTGTGGAAACCATGTTTTCACTCACAAGCCTCTTTGCAGCAAATGACAATTTCCTCTAGTGAAATTTCTTTGGCACAGACGATTATGTCATTCTTGGACTTTGTAATGGGACACCACTTAGATTGCACTTTCTATAGAAGTCATTCATTTTTTAACGGAAGTTAGAAACATTTCTGCAGAACCTGGAATCTATTAAGTTTTCTGAAGAAGCTACACGTAATGGCACTTCTCTGAATCTTTTCTTTGGTAATTTACATGTAATTTAGACTCCCTGTTTGAAGTTGTTAGTGAGCAATAAGAATGTGTGAAGTGAGCAGACCCAATGAGAAGACGTGCTATAAGCCAGATTGACAGATTTCAAAAAGAAATGAGAATACTATAACTATTGGGGTAGAATGTCAGTGTATAGGGTATGTTGTCGGTAAATTACCCCATGAGCTATGCCCACCTGGCAATATGTTTTCTTCTTGTTCCTTAGATAGAAATAAAATATGTTGCTTTCTGTACCACTGAACCAACAGTGGTCCTTTTATCACACCTGTGCAGTGACATTGTTGCAAGCACAGAAAGTTGTGTGGGATTGGTTTGTGTCAGCTGCAAAGTCACTTAATAGCCTTCTGGATTCTCCTTTTAAACTTAGTGCTCCCATTGCAAACGTTGAATTTTAAGGGACAAGGGAAGAGATGGGGTATGGGGAGGTCTTTTCAAATTCAGAACTGGCATCAGAATGTTGAGTTGAAAGGAATAAGGAAAACTAGAAGAAAGCTCCCTACACAACACTTGCTTTCAAGGTGAAAATTCAACATAGTGCTGAATTCTTCCCTTGCAATTTCTGGACATGTGTCCAATGTGATCCGAATGAGTCTGCCTTCTCCAGCGCATGCCTGTATAGAGACCACCTTCTACTTTAGGCCTGAAATGAATCAAGTTACCTACAAGTAAGAATCACAGAACTGTGGATTTGGAAAGGATCACAAAGATCATTGCAAACTTCTGCAATGCATAAGAAAACCAATTAAACCATTCTTGAAGGCTGAAGCTGTTTAACACTTGATTATATTAATCAATTATATATTGATGCCCTAACAAAGAATGTTTAATATGTGAAATGTAATCTTTTAAATCACATTGAAATCTGGTTGAAGTTGACTATTCAGAAGGAGAGAAACAATGTGTATACATGTATGTATATGAGCCCTGGTGATGCAGTGGTTAACATGCAGTACTGTAGGAAAAACTCTGCCCACAGCCTGGAGTTTGATCCTGATAGGGCTCAAAATTGACTTAGCTTTCCATCCTTCTCAGGCTGGTAAAATAAGGACATAATACTTCTACATTGTAAACCATGGAGAAAATGCTGTAAAGTGCTATGCGATGATATATAAGTCTAAATGCTATATATATATATAAATATATATATAAATAGTTAACATTTCACACACACACACACACACACACACACACACACACACACATATATATATATATATATATATATATATATATATATATATATATATATATATATATATTCAAATTGCTAATAAAGAATTTGGGAGGCTAAGATGATCATTTCGAACTCATTTATGTTCTCATCAGTTAGTCATACCCTTTATCTGAGATTCGAACCCGGGCTGATTGTATATCAGGAAGTGTTTTAACCTCCTGAGCCACAGGTTCTGTCTCTCTTATATTAGCTGGAAGGCAAGGCAAATGTATGTTTAAGTATTTGTCAAGGCTTTTTGAGTGGACCTTGCTAATTAACTCTTTCATTCCTGTTTTGGCCCGGCTCAGGGCTTATCCACAGGAACTAGTCAACTTATGACAGCTCATTATTTGTGCAAATTATTCAAATTGCTAATAAAGAATTTGGGAGGCTAAGATGATCATTTCGAACTCATTTATGTTCTCATCAGTTAGTCATACCCTTTATCTGAGATTCGAACCCGGGCTGATTGTATATTCTTTATTAGCAATTTGAATAATTTGCACAAATAATGAGCTGTCATAAGTTGACTAGTTCCTGTGGATAAGCCCTGAGCCGGGCCAAAACAGGAATGAAAGAGTTAATTAGCAAGGTCCACTCAAAAAGCCTTGACAAATACTTAAACATACATTTGCCTTGCCTTCCAGCTAATATAAGAGAGACAGAACCTGTGGCTCAGGAGGTTAAAACACTTCCTGATATACAATCAGCCCGGGTTCGAATCTCAGATAAAGGGTATGACTAACTGATGAGAACATAAATGAGTTCGAAATGATCATCTTAGCCTCCCAAATTCTTTATTAGCAATTTGAATAATTTGCACAAATAATGAGCTGTCATAAGTTGACTAGTTCCTGTGGATAAGCCCTGAGCCGGGCCAAAACAGGAATGAAAGAGTTAATTAGCAAGGTCCACTCAAAAAGCCTTGACAAATACTTAAACATACATTTGCCTTGCCTTCCAGCTAATATAAGAGAGACAGAACCTGTGGCTCAGGAGGTTAAAACACTTCCTGATATACAATCAGCCCGGGTTCGAATCTCAGATAAAGGGTATGACTAACTGATGAGAACATAAATGAGTTCGAAATGATCATCTTAGCCTCCCAAATTCTTTATTAGCAATTTGAATAATTTGCACAAATAATGAGCTGTCATAAGTTGACTAGTTCCTGTGGATAAGCCCTGAGCCGGGCCAAAACAGGAATGAAAGAGTTAATTAGCAAGGTCCACTCAAAAAGCCTTGACAAATACTTAAACATACATTTGCCTTGCCTTCCAGCTAATATAAGAGAGACAGAACCTGTGGCTCAGGAGGTTAAAACACTTCCTGATATACAATCAGCCCGGGTTCGAATCTCAGATAAAGGGTATGACTAACTGATGAGAACATAAATGAGTTCGAAATGATCATCTTAGCCTCCCAAATTCTTTATTAGCAATTTGAATAATTTGCACAAATAATGAGCTGTCATAAGTTGACTAGTTCCTGTGGATAAGCCCTGAGCCGGGCCAAAACAGGAATGAAAGAGTTAATTAGCAAGGTCCACTCAAAAAGCCTTGACAAATACTTAAACATACATTTGCCTTGCCTTCCAGCTAATATAAGAGAGACAGAACCTGTGGCTCAGGAGGTTAAAACACTTCCTGATATACAATCAGCCCGGGTTCGAATCTCAGATAAAGGGTATGACTAACTGATGAGAACATAAATGAGTTCGAAATGATCATCTTAGCCTCCCAAATTCTTTATTAGCAATTTGAATAATTTGCACAAATAATGAGCTGTCATAAGTTGACTAGTTCCTGTGGATAAGCCCTGAGCCGGGCCAAAACAGGAATGAAAGAGTTAATTAGCAAGGTCCACTCAAAAAGCCTTGACAAATACTTAAACATACATTTGCCTTGCCTTCCAGCTAATATAAGAGAGACAGAACCTGTGGCTCAGGAGGTTAAAACACTTCCTGATATACAATCAGCCCGGGTTCGAATCTCAGATAAAGGGTATGACTAACTGATGAGAACATAAATGAGTTCGAAATGATCATCTTAGCCTCCCAAATTCTTTATTAGCAATTTGAATAATTTGCACAAATAATGAGCTGTCATAAGTTGACTAGTTCCTGTGGATAAGCCCTGAGCCGGGCCAAAACAGGAATGAAAGAGTTAATTAGCAAGGTCCACTCAAAAAGCCTTGACAAATACTTAAACATACATTTGCCTTGCCTTCCAGCTAATATAAGAGAGACAGAACCTGTGGCTCAGGAGGTTAAAACACTTCCTGATATACAATCAGCCCGGGTTCGAATCTCAGATAAAGGGTATGACTAACTGATGAGAACATAAATGAGTTCGAAATGATCATCTTAGCCTCCCAAATTCTTTATTAGCAATTTGAATAATTTGCACAAATAATGAGCTGTCATAAGTTGACTAGTTCCTGTGGATAAGCCCTGAGCCGGGCCAAAACAGGAATGAAAGAGTTAATTAGCAAGGTCCACTCAAAAAGCCTTGACAAATACTTAAACATACATTTGCCTTGCCTTCCAGCTAATATAAGAGAGACAGAACCTGTGGCTCAGGAGGTTAAAACACTTCCTGATATACAATCAGCCCGGGTTCGAATCTCAGATAAAGGGTATGACTAACTGATGAGAACATAAATGAGTTCGAAATGATCATCTTAGCCTCCCAAATTCTTTATTAGCAATTTGAATAATTTGCACAAATAATGAGCTGTCATAAGTTGACTAGTTCCTGTGGATAAGCCCTGAGCCGGGCCAAAACAGGAATGAAAGAGTTAATTAGCAAGGTCCACTCAAAAAGCCTTGACAAATACTTAAACATACATTTGCCTTGCCTTCCAGCTAATATAAGAGAGACAGAACCTGTGGCTCAGGAGGTTAAAACACTTCCTGATATACAATCAGCCCGGGTTCGAATCTCAGATAAAGGGTATGACTAACTGATGAGAACATAAATGAGTTCGAAATGATCATCTTAGCCTCCCAAATTCTTTATTAGCAATTTGAATAATTTGCACAAATAATGAGCTGTCATAAGTTGACTAGTTCCTGTGGATAAGCCCTGAGCCGGGCCAAAACAGGAATGAAAGAGTTAATTAGCAAGGTCCACTCAAAAAGCCTTGACAAATACTTAAACATATATATATATATATATATATATATATATATATAAGTATTTGTCAAGGCTTTTTGAAAGCACCTTGCTAATTAACTCTTTCATTCCTGTATTGGCCTGTCTCAAGGCTTATCCACAGGATATAGTCAACTATGACAGCTCATTATTTGTGCAAATTATTCAAATTGCTAATAAAGAATTTTGGGAGGCTGATATGGCCATTTCGAACTCTTTATGTTCTCATCAGTCAGTCATACCCTTTATCTGAGATTCGAACCTGGGCTGATTGTATCTTAGGCAGTTGTTTTTAACTTGCTGAACTTGCTGTATGTATGTATATATGTATATGTATATGTATATGTATATGTAAAAAAAGAGGAACAAACAGCCACTACCACATGCTTCTCCCAGAAGAAGGAAGCAGAAGCCACCAGCCTGATGATGACGGATGGGATTCCGTCGAAACGTTGCGCCTACACCTTCATTTCTACGCGGGAAAAAACCCGAATGACCAAAGGTCCACATATACATATACATATACATATACATATACATATACATATACATATACATATACATATACATATACATATACATACACACACACACACACACACACACACACACAAAGCGATTTTATTCTGAATTCCTCTGCTACAGCTACATCATGCATTTTCTTCTAGTATCTGGCATCTGCTTTTTTGTTGCTTGATTAAATTAATCTGCATAAGAAATCTCCCCACTCATACGTGTAATACAATAAAGCCACCAATATTTCCCCTGCAGATGCCCGTGACACTTTTGTTTCCAGATCTAGCTTGTTTTATCTCTTCTTGGTAATTGTGAATGGGGAATAAGTAATTGATTGCCCCTTCATTCCACACTGAAGAGCTTCTTTTAATTGCTGCAGTTTTAGTTTCTGCTTTCCCAGCAGCAAGACTTTAATGAATTCTAGTGCTATAATTGCCTGGGACTTCAATTTCTATGTCATTCTCACCTAATTGAGGCAGAGTCGTGTCTCAGTGATGCTAGCAGACACTGGTATGAAAGCAATTCTAATTTTAATGATACGTTTGAGGAGCAAATAACCCAGAAGACATTAAAGACATTTAAAAATCTTGTGGAGGTTTTAACAAGTTGGGAAAATTCTCACCTGACCATTGAAGTTTTTGGCCTTATAAACAACCCTAAGCAGGTTGGTTGATAGGCCAGTGCAGTGTGTCTCTCAAGCTACAAATACAGGTTAGTGTACATACTCTAGTGCAGGGGTGTCAAACTCAATTTCATTGAGGGCCGCATCAGCATTGCGGTTGCCCTCAGGGGGCCGGGTGGGTATGGCCAGGGTGGGCATGGCCTACTGGGTGGGCATGGCTAGAGTGCGTGTGGCCTACTGGGTGGGCGTGGCCAGCTCTACATCGTTCGCATCGAGGGTGCCTAGGGGGGCCCGGGCAGGAGTGGGAGAGATCTGAGGGTCTCTGGCAGAAGGAGGGTCTCTGGGCCAGGGCCAAGGCAGAGGGGACCGTTCCCTCACTGTTTCCAGGATGGCTTCGCGGGCCACATGAAACCACTTTGCGGGCCGGATCCGGCCCCCGGGCCTTGTGTTTGACATGTCTGCTCTAGTGTCTATGGTACTTCTAGTGAATATTTCTGTTCTGTTTTTCCTTTGTACACTGCCAAAGTCTCAATGACTAGGATAATCTACAAATGTTTTTAAGTACTGTTACTATATCAGTAAATCGAGGACCATCCAATTAAAACCATACTGTCAGGTCCCCAAAGAAATGTATTGTTGCTTATGCCTGTTTTTGTTTTCTGCAACATTTCTTTGGGGCTTGCCATTCTGTTGGGAGGGGGGATGCTTTGGGGATGCTTTACATCAGACATGTCAAACTTGCGACGTCACGTGATATCACACAACGTATCGGAGCTTTTTCGCCGTTGCTGGCAATGGGGTGGGCATGGTTTCCCGATGACGCATCTGGCCCATGGGCCAGCAGTTTGACACCCCTGCTTTACAATGTCTTGCTATTGTGCCTTTCATCCAAGGGAAGGAATGTATCACCCTTATCAGAGGGACGGTTGTGCTTGGAGCCAGAAGGAAATCAAAGCAAGAAAGACCTTGAAGGAATGCACCAAAGAAGCCAGTTACCAAAACACTATGCCACCTGTGGATTGGGTGGAATTCAAATGGACCCTGGGGGGGAGGAGTATTGAATACTGCTTTTAAATATAATGCTTTTACATGTTTTTCCTCAGACCTTGTCTTGTTTTCCTTGCTATCACTAGCCCCTAATAACAGTTCCTTTTGAGACAATGCCTGTTTCAAGAGTTCTGCTTTTTTGGGTGGCTTAGCTGGGGTAGGTCCTTACCCATACCCTGTCACTTAAATTTCATTTTCAACACCATGAGAAGTTATCTTTCATCTATTGGTTTTCTCAAAAATCCAGATGTTTCTGGATGGTTTTACTTTAGATGGAAGCTGGGACTTTAAAAGTATACCAAGATAGAAATCCTGCCACATGACAAGAATTTTGCAGTATTTTAAATGACAGTTTTCTCTATAGAGATTTGTGGAAAAGAAACCTGCTGGTTGTGCAATTCCCCATCTAATCTTAAGCTTTCTAGTAATACAAGCATCATTTCCTATGAGAAAAGTTATTTTTCAAATATCTGGTTTCAGTTCTTGTTACAGTAATATAATGAAACTAACTGGCATCATGGAATAAATCTATGCATTTCCTTGCATAGTACGGACACATTCTTGTACCAATAGCAATAGAAATAGCACTTAGACTTACAGTATATATTGTTCCATAGTGCTTTACAGCACTCTCTCAGCAGCTTAGCATGTCAGCATAGCACAGATTTGAACTCTGAAATATAGAGGTTTACATGTAATTGGAAGATTTAGAGCAAATGAGTTTTGTGATGTTGATGCAAACCCTGCTTCTAAGATAAGGAGATCCAAGTACAGTGTGACTGCAGTCACAATCACAGTCATAATCATAATCATGGCTTGATGAGTACTGGAAAAACCAAACTGGCCTAGAAGAAAGTCTAAAGGAAGAATAAAAGGAGACAGGAAGAAAAAGTATTACATGGCAAGTACACACTCACCCACACAAAAGCAGGCAAAGCAGATGATAACAAGACCTTGCAATGGTTAAGAGCAGGAAAACTAAAGAAAGAGCAGAGGAGCTAATTCTGACAGCACAAGATCAAAGTTTAAGAACAAAAGCATACAAAGTCAGAACTGGGAAGACAGCAATGGACTACAAATGCCATCTCTGCAAAGAGGATGGAGAAGCAGTGGACCACCTAGTTAGCTGCTGCAAGAAAATCACATAGACTGACTACAAAAAAAGCATGACAAAGTAGCAACAGTGGTGCATTGGAATATCTGCAAGAATACCATTTGCATGCAGGCAAGAAATGGTGGAACCATAAAATAAAGAAATATAAAATGTAGAAGCTAAAGTGCTTTGGAATTCAAACAGATAAGCATCTGCTACATAATACTCCAGACTTAACAACTTTTGAGAAGAAACACATAAAGTCTGCATAGTGGATGTGGCAGTACCTGGAGACAGAAGAATAGAAGAGAAAAATCACAAATTAGAAAGACCTGCAAATAGAAATAGAACAACTGTGGTAAAGGGAAGCAAAGAAAGTGCCAATACTAATAGGTACCTTAGGTGAAATCCCAAAACAACTGGAGCACCACTTGAATACCATCGGCATTGACAAAATCACCATCACTCAATTGCAAAAGGCAGCTCTATTTGGAACAACCTACATCCTGCAACGATACCTTTAACACCATTAAACAACACCTGCCTATCCGGGTCCTTGGGAAGGACTTGACTGGTGGACAAAAGTGCCAGATCTAGTCTAAATATCTGGCTGACTGTAATCAACTTTAATAATATTTTTTATCAATTTGTTTTCTCTTGCTTATTAATTATAATATAATCAGACTATTTTAATATTTTTATGTATGCTTATTAAGAATTTCATAAAATAAAAGACAAATTGAAAGAAAAAAGTACAAGAAAAAAACTAAAAGGAAAAAATACAGTATATAAATGATTTCCCACGTTCTGTTCAGCAAATAGTTAGAATCCCCCCACTCTGAAATAGTTTACAAATGCCCTCACCACCTCAGTTAATCTGCATCTTTCTTTCTCTTTCTCAGCATCACTGTTTCTCAGAACTGAGAATGTTTCTGAAAACCACTGAACCACTTTCAAAGATCCTGGACCACCAGGGGACTATCAGAGGACTGGAAAAGAGATGCTGTGGTTCCAATCTTCAAAGAGAGAGAGATGGATCCAGGAAATAGACATCAATCAGTTTAACATCAATAGTTGGGAAAATCTTGGAAAAGATAGCCAACGGATCTGTAAACACTTAGAAACAACCAAAGCTATTATCAGAAGCCAACATATGTTTGTCAAAAACAGATCATGCCAAAGAAACCTTATTGCATTATTTGACAGAATGACTAAATGACTAAATCAATGAAATGCTGTGGACATAGAATATTTGGACTCCAGTAAAGCATTTGGAAAAGTAGACCACAACCTACTTCTTGGTAAGATAGAAAAATGTGGGGTAGACAGCATCACCACGAGATGGATTCATAATTGGCTGACGAACCACATTCAATCTATAGTCCTCAATAGAACCACATCTACATAGAGGGAAACATGCAGTGGGGTACCCCAAGGTTCTGTCTTAGGCCTTGTACTCTTCAACATCTTCATAAATGATCTAGATAAGGGGATAGAAGTGGAGCCCATCAAATTTACAGACAACAGGAAGCTGGGGAGAATAGCCATCTCTTTAGAAAATAGGCTCAAGATCCAGAAGGATTTTGACAGGCTTGAACACTGAGTCCTATCCAATTCAGTGGTGAGAAAAGTAAGGTTTTACACTTAGGCAAGAAAAACCAAATGTACAGGTACAGAATAGTACCTGGCTCAACAGTGGTAACTGTTACAGGGATCTAGGAATCCTAGTGGACAAACATTTAAATATGAGCCAGCAGTGGCATGTAGCTGCTAAAAAAGCCAATGCAGCTCTAGGCTATATCACTAGAGGGATAGTATTAAAATCTTGTGAAGCGTTAGTACTGTTTTACACTGTTTTGGTAAAACCACACTTGGAATACTGCATCATGTTTTGGTCGTCACAATACAAAACAGATGTTGAGACTCTAGAAAGAGTGCAAAGAAGAGCAACAAAGATGATTACCAGGAGGCTAAACCATATAATGAGCTGTTGCAGGAGCTAGGTATGACTAGTCTCATAAAAACAAAGACTAGGGGCAACATGATAACAGTCTTCCAATATTTGAGGGGCTGTCACACAGAAGAGGGAGTCAGCCTATTCTCCAGAGCACCTGAGGGCAGGAGAAGAAGTAACAGATAGAAATTATTCAAGGAGAGATCAAACCTAGAAATTTCAGGAGAAATTTCCTGTCACTGAGAAGAATTAATCAGTGGAATGGCTTGCCTTCAGAAGTTATGGGTGCTTTATCACTAGAGGCTTTTAAGAAGAGACTGGACAGCCACTTGTCCGGATTGGTATAAGGACTTCTGGTTGGGTGGGGGGTTGGACTAGAACAGGGCCCCCCAACCTCTGGGCCATGGCCCACTAGTGTTTGCAAATGGGCTGTGGAAACAGTGGGCAAGTGTCTGCATGCACGCACACTCCATTTGCATGAGCGGCAGATGCATGTGCATGCCACTTGAACAAATGGGGCTGCATGTGCATGCACATTTGCCAGTCCCCCCCTCTCCCGGCCGATCCACAAAGCCAGAAGGGTTGGGGAACTCTGGACTAGAAGAATAGACTAGACTAGAGCTGGAAGGGGCCATGGAGATCTTCTAGTCCAGCCCCCTGCTCATGCAGAAGGACCTATACCATTTCAGACAAGTGACTGTCTAGTCTCATCTTTAAAATCTCCAGTGATGGAGCCCCCACAATTTCTGAAGGCAAGCTGTTCCACTGGTTAATTGTTCTCACTGTTAGGAAGTTTCTCCTTAATTCCAGGTTTCTTCTCTCTTTGATCAGTTTCCAACCATTTTGTCACCCCTATTTCTTCTTTTCTTTAGACTAGCCAAACCCAATTCCTGCAGCCATTCTTCATAAGTTTTAGTCTCCAGGCCTTTGATCAACTTAGTTGCTCTTCTCTGATTTTTTTTTCCAAAGTCTCAACATCTTTTTTGTAATGTGGTGATCAAAATTGGTTGCAGTATTCCTGGTGTGGTCTTACTAGGGTTTTATAAAGTGGTACTAATACTTCACATGATCTTGATTCTATGCCTCTGTTTAAACAACAGGATTGTATTAGCTTTTTTGGCTGCTACTGCACACTGCTAGCTCATATTCAAGTGATCGTCCACTGGGACTCCAAGGTCCCTCTCATAGTTATTGTTTTTGAGCCAACCTAATCTGTACTTATATCTTTGATTTTTCCTGCCTAAATGTAAAACTTTGCTTTTCTCCACATCTAAACTCATTTTGTTGGATAGGGCTCATTGTTCAAATTTGTCAAGGTCTTTTTGGATCTTGAGCCTGTTTTCTGGAACCCACATTTTTCTATCTTATCAAGTAGTATGTTGTGGTCTACTTTATCAATTGCCTTACTGAGGTCCAAATAAATTGTATCCACAGCATTCCTCTGATTCACTAATACGGTACTATTTTTGATAGGTTGGGCTGTTTTTTCCCTTTGTGTAAAGATGGATGCAAAAAACGACTTCAGTAGTTCTGCTTTCTTCCTGTTCCTTGTCACCTTCTTGCCACTTTCTCCCACTAATGGACCAATCATTTCCATAACTTTTTTCTTGTTTTTTTACATGTTGAAAGCAGCTTTTGTTATTTTTGACTCTGGTCGCAAGCCTTAGTTCATTTTGAGCCTTAGCTTCCCTCACTTAATCTTTGCTTAGTTATGTGCCCCTCTTTCCACTTTTTATACTTGTCCTTTTTGTCTTTAAATTCATCAGAGAGTTCTTTATGCAGCCATGCTGGTTTCTTTTGAGAGCTATTATTTTTCTTCTTTGTTGGGTATTGTGCTAGACTGGGCTTTTATTATCTCACTTTTCAAAAATTCCCAAGCTTCTTGAGTTGTTTTCCCCTTGAGCGTTCTCATCCATGGAATCCTACCCAAGCTCTCTCTAAGTTTATTGAAATTAGCTTTCTTAAAGTCCAAGACTCTAGTTTGACTGTGTACTACTGCTTGTGCTTGCATAATGTTGAATTCTAATACTGCATGATCACTTCCCCCCAAGGTTCCTGTGGCTTCAACACCTTCTATCATTTCATCTCTCTTAGTGAGAATTATGTCCAATGTGCCTGATCCCCTAGTTCCCTTCTCTACTGTTTGGGAGACAAAGTTGTCTGCTAGGTTTGTCAGGAATCTGTTTGATCTTCCACTTGGTGCAGAGTTTGTCTCCCAGTTGATGTCAGGGTAATTAAAGTCCTCCATTACTATTGTACTATTGTTTTATTTTGGAGTCTATGAGTCAGATAGATAGATAGATAGATAGATAGATAGATAGATAGATAGATAGATAGATAGATAGATAGATAGAAAGATAGATGTGTGTGTGAGAGAGCGAGAGGGAGGGAGAGAGAGAGAGAGAGGGAGCTCAAGTCAGCAGACAATCACCCCAGGAAATTACACACATCTCCTGGACTACTGTACTGTACTACTGTACTTCTTATTAAAAATATCCCCAACAGGCACCCAAACAGAAAAAAAACTTCTCCTTTGTTGTCTGGGTGTTCCTTTGTGGTTGATTTGCATAACTTCTCTTGATGGGCTGCATGCTTTGTCTTGGCTCTTTGCCACTGGCAGACCTGCCCATTCTCCATGTTTGAGCTGAGTGTTATATCTTAAGAATGTATATATGAATTAGTTGAATTGGTCATTGATTTTGTTAAGGCTGTAAAGGCTAATCTAGTTCAGTGATAATGGCTGGCAGCTAACTCATTGTTATCTAATTAAATTTTCATTGTGCAGACTTGTATTAAAAACCTCTGTTAACTGGCTGTTCATGAATATATACTGATTTATTCTGTGAAGCCAATTAGTTTTCTGTGTTATTATAAGAAAAAATGAAGGAGGAAACATTAAGAATATCTATCCAAAGTAAATGCCCATGGGACTGATTTTCTGGACTGCTATAATCTAGAGACTCGAATTTGCATGATTGACAGAGTAATCTATAAAAAATAATTCACAACTTTCTTATAGAAAGCTACCATTTCAAGTAAAATGCTTGGCAAAGAATTATTTGGTTGGTCAGTGGTTTCTTCCTTCATGTATCTATGTAATATTCAGCAAAGGCCATATGCTGCTCTTCCAGATATTCATCCCTCATTTATGCCAATAAGGGTTAGTTGTCCCTTCAAACTTTCAAAAAGGCAGCTGTATATAATTTTTTAGTAATATAGCTGTAATGTATTGGCCTTATATGTTTAAATCACTTGCTTTGTGTCTAACTGTTGCATAATGGCTGACCTACTTTTGTATGTTATGTAACGGTTGCTGGGCTGAGCTAGACTTGCTGTCTCCAGTCTGTTAAGTAGTTTGGGCAGGAAACTGCTACTTTAAATCTATTGGTCACCGCCTAGAGGCCAACCGTATAAATAGCTGCGTAGCAGCTATTAGCTTGCTTCTGTTATGTTCTGACCTTGAATAAACTTGTTGCTGTTTGAACACCTCGTCTCATTCAATGCCTGCAAGAACCAAATACTTAACAATAGCAGTGCCTTAAATTTTTAAAGAAAGCATTTAAAAAATACAGGTAGTTCCCAACTTATAACTATTCCTTTAGTGACTATTTGAAATTACAATGACACTGAAAAAAGTGACATGACCATTTTTCACATTTATGTCTGTGGCAGCATCCCCATGGTCATATGATCAAATTTTGAATGATTGGCAATTGCTTCATATTTATGACAGTTGCAGTGTCCCTAGGTTTTGAGGGCAATATTCTTAGGATTGGGACAAAATGTTCATTTGTGTTTTTTTGGCCTTCAGGTTGTTTCATGTAACCCAAAACAGAATGAGGAGAGGTCCCATGAGTAAAAACTGTGTCTCTGAAAACTTTCAATTATTTTAGTTTGTGTTACAAGAACTGAAAATTAAAGGCTTTGACAGATTTAAGTAGTCAAGTTTGAATCTCAAAGAGGGCTCTAGTCCTCATCTGATTTTTACCTCTGGCTGCCAAAGTACATCCAGGGAATTCCCAGAGACAAGAAATTCCAACTTAGTGAGGCTTAGATGGTGCAGAGGAATCCCTGTTCCACAGACGGGCGGCACACAGAATGTTGAATCAAGCTTGGAAGATGAATTGTACAAAAGGTGTTTTGAACTGGGATCTGTTAGACCAGACATGTCAAACACAAGGCCCGGGGGCCAGATCCGGCCCGCGAAGTGGTTTCATGTGGCCCCCGAAGCCATCCTGGAAACAGTGAGGGAACGGTCCCTGCTGCCTTGGCCCTGGCCCCGAGACCCTCCTTCTGCCAGAGACCCCCAGATCTGTCCCACTCCTGCCCAGGCCCCCATAGGCACCCTTGATGCCAATGATGTAGAGCTAGCCATGCCCACCCAGTAGGCCATACGCACTCCAGCTGCGCCCACCCAGTAGGCCACGCCCACCCTGGCCATACCCACCCGGCCCCCCAAGGGCAACCACAATGCTGATGTGGCCCTCAATGAAATTGAGTTTGACACCCCTGTGTTAGACCAAGAATGCCCTCTTGTTACAAATGTCTGGTTAGCTTCCCCATTGGTATGTATCCTTCCTTGGTGTATTTCATAGAAGGATTAATAACAACAACAACAACAACAACAACAAATAATAATAATAATAATAATAATAATAATAATAATAATAATAATAATAATAATAATAATAATAATAATAATAATAAAGTTGGAAGGGACCTTGGAGGTCATCTGTTTAAATATATTGGTCCTTCTTTTGGATTTAGGCAGAATGTGGGAGCATTGGCCTATATGACAGTTTTTGCATATATATTTTTTGTTGATAACCATAAATAGAAGAAAAAGCCTTCTGCAATGATTTCATTCTTAGTTTTTGAGTATGGTTGCCATGCCACCAGCCACTGAGGAGATGTAGAAATAATCCTTCACAAGAAAAGATGTCTTTGGCTACTTTCTATGATTTCATGAGGTTGAGGTGTTCCCCTGAAACTTCTCTTTTTTGTTTGCAACACTTGTTCCATGATATCAATTCTGTTTCTCATGAATGGTTTTCTGGTATTTTCCCTTATGAGTAAAATCACATAAACTTTCCCAAGAACATAATCAGAAAGTTCTATAAAAGGAGCAATCAGGAATAGTGAGCACCAAACAAAAGAGACAGCATTTTCAAAACTCCCGAGTCTGCTCTTCAACGCTGTTCATCATGAAGATCTCAGTGTTAGCCTTCGTGTTCCTCTTTCTGGTGGCCTCCATCTCTCTGCCTGTAACTGATGCATGTGAGTTAACTTAGAGCTAAATGAATTTCAGTCTGAATGAATTTCAGTCTGAACTTAACAAACAAATGTACAATCGTGGATGGTGTATTTGATAGGTAGCATGTGAGGAGCTCTTCAGTAATATGTCTGACAGTAACATAGAAACATCTTTAAAAGATTAGACAGCTACTGTATATCTTCAGTATAGTGACATTTTAAAAAGTGGTAGTTCATTTCAAATAGAAATTACCCAGTGGTTAGGAATCTTAGTTTGGTATACTCTGAATTAATAGATTCTACAATCAAAGTCACTGGTAAGCTAGATGTATTTAAAAATAGTGACATTAGCTAGTTTTTTCACTAAGGAGAATGATGTCTATTATAGGCTAGAAACCAATAATATCGGTTGATCTGTCAGTCTGCCTGCTTGCCTGCCTGCCTGCCTGCCTGCCTGCCTGCCTGCCTGCCTGCCTGCCTGCCTATCTATCTATCTATCTATCTATCTATCTATCTATCTATCTATCTATCTATCTATCATCTATCTATCTATCTATCTATCTATCTATCTATCTATCATCTATCTATCTATCCTCCCTCCCTCCCTCCCTCCCTCCATCCATCCATCATCTATGTATTATATCTATCTATCTATCTATCTATCTATCTATCTATCTATCTATCTATCTATCTATCTATCTATCTATCTATCTATCTATCTATCTGATTCAAATGGAGCTTTAGGAGTTAAATGTGATCAGTGTGATGATGAATGGTCAAACCCAGGAAACAAAGGTCTCAAAGATCTTGTATAGAAGAGGCTCATATTTTATAATTGAGCTAAACTAAATATTGGCACCTTTAACATCTCTTACAGTTGGCTTTGATTCAACCATCTGCTGCCTAAGTTACACCAAGAGAAAAATTCCAAAGCTTCGTGTGAAAAGTTTTTTCTCCACCAGTGGGGTATGCAGATTGCCATCTCTAGTGTAAGTCTGGGAGCAAGGTAACTGGTGTCCTTTGCAGTCTCTTTAATGAAGTAGAGTCTAATTCATCAGGCACAGAACCCTGAATGAAACTTTTGAAGATTTGCATACCCTATTGCAGTGTTTCCCAACCTTGGTGACATTAAGATATATGGACTTCAACTCCCAGAATTCCCCAATGAGCATGGCTGACTGAGAAATTTTGGAAGTCCACATATTTTAAAATTCCAAGGTTGAGGAACAATGCCCTACTGTAGTAGAGTATTATAAAATCCATTCATTGCTTTGTAGCTCATAAATATGGTATCACTTACGACTCAGCATGCTTTTCTAGTAAAGGTAAAGGTAAAGGTTCCCCCGCACATGCGTGCTAGTCGTTTCCGACTCTAGGGGCCGGTGCTCATCTCCGTTTCATAGCCGAAGAGCCAGCGTTTGTCTGAGGACGTCTCCGTGGTCATGTGGCCGGCATGACTAGACGCCAAAGGCGCACGGAACGCTGTTACCTTCCCACCGGAGTGGTCCCTATTTTTCTACTTGCATTTTTACGTGCTTTCGAACTGCTAGGTGGGCAGAAGCTGGGACGAGTAACAGGCGCTCACTCTGTTACGCGGCACTCGGGATTCGACCCGCCAAACTGCCGACCTTCTGATCGACAAGCTCAGCGTCCTAACCCACTGAGCCACCGCGTCCCTATGCTTTTCTAAACCCAGCCATTTTTTAAAAACAAACTATATGTTTAAACCAATTGTAACTTAGTGTGCTATGTGAACCCAGATGGTGAAAATATAGCTTAAGCTGTAAACATTATCTTATTTTCTGATAGGTTTATGCTAAGGAATGGTACACCAGTCTGTGTTAACCCAAGAGAAGAATGGGTCATGACTATTGTGAGATCTTTCAAAGAAGAATGAAGATCCTAACTGCTGAGCTTTTGCCATGTTGATGTCAGCAGAGAAACTCCATCTGGGAAACAACTACATTAGAAGCTCAACTGTGCCTTTGTTACAATCCCCATAAATTCTAACAATTTGGTGGCTGAACGGAGCCCCTGCCAGGAGATTCCAAGGTTAGAAGGCAGGAATCTCCTGGTTTTGTTACTGGACTTCTATCCTCAACACTTGAAAGGCTTTCAACTTCCAACTTCAGATCCTATTGTTCCCAAAATTAGTTCGAAAATTACTCTGCTTTATCCTGATGTGGCTGAAGACCAGGTGCATTGTTCACCTAACAGGTTTGAAAGCTATGCTTTTGAAATTAAAGAGCCCATCGCTCTCCTTCTTAAATAAAGATCATCTCATTTTGAGTTCTAATGGTGCTGCTAAATTAAATGTGTTATCCAACTACTGAAATTTACCCAAGTTCAGGACCACACATCTCCTAACCTAACCACTAAGGAAAGTCCCAGTGCAATTTTTCAAACTGTAACTCCCAGAATGCTATATGGGACATCATGAAAACAAAGATGGAAATTTAATTGTTAGTTACAGAGATTTCACTGTATTTATCAGGTGTTTTTTTTCAGGAAAGTCTAAACATAGATAGAAATTGAGAGCAGAGATTTCACAAGCTAGAGGTTTCAGAGTCTGTGAAAACTATTTTTGAATCCAGTTCTGCACCCATTTTTTTGTATTTATTTATATATTGTCACGGGCATTTCACATCCTTATCTGAAAATGAACATGTGATATTTCTATTTATATTGAATTTCTATTGATATGTAATTGTTAAAAGCTGTGTTCACAACAGTATTTATTAGCATCCTTATCCCAGTAAGATGTTACTTGGTACTTTCCAAAATAAAGATGAAAAGATGAAATTTAATTTAGTTTTGTCCCCGTCTCTTTTGCTGAGTTTGTCTCTTTACTGCGAGTCCCAAAATAATATGGTCTGCACCTTAAGAAAAAGTGCAAAGGAGAGAATTGGTCCAATGCTATAAAATCAGACATCGGGTAGAACCGCAAGTGCAATTGCAGGTTCAAATTCAATGTCAGATTTTCTTTTAGTCAAAACATTACCTGGAAATGTTCAGTGGTAGTTAACAAGGTTGTCATTAGTGACAACTAAGAAGAATCCTGTTGCTCTTATCTATGGTTCCATCTGTAGTCCACTGTAAAAAAAAAAAACCCCAGCTGCAATCTTTCCCAATGCTCAAATCCAAACTTCCGCTGAAATTCCATAAACAGAAGCCTCAATGCTCACCACTCTCATCAGGTTCAAACACAGCTGGAAGCAGAAGGGAACTTTAAAAAATCCCTTCTAGGATATTCTAGTTCTCCCAGAAAACATTTTAATATAGCAGACATTAGAAAGAAATTTTATTCCCTATATTTATATATTCATGACACCTAGCTGCCAATCCCAACATTATCGGATTTCCAATGAACTAATTAAAGAGTGCAAAAGCAAATTGACAAAGACAAATACCTTTTTAAATTAAAAAAAACCCCGCACTTGTATTTACTTTATATGTAACACAAATGACACATTGAATAAATTGTATTTATATTCAGCTTGTTCTGCAAAGATTTCCTGGTGTCCTCATTGCAACATTTTTTGGCAGTGGGTGTGAGAGAATGTTTGGGAAACTGGGTTTACTCAACATACTTAATGAGATTAGTTAAAAACCCAGCAGCTGCATTTGCACAAGCAGATATTTTGGTTAGTTTTAACCTTAGTCGATTATTCTGTTGCTGGATATGTTGCTCAAAGCCCACATTTGCTTAGTTTGTCAGTGTACTGTGTGAACACAGAATCTATTAATTTGGTTGATTATGTGTTTCTCTGAGGATCACATCCAGCACTCTTAGGAAATCCATGTGGATTACATGCTCTATAGCAGGCTGCACTGCCATAGTTATCAGATAACTCTCCAATGAAGCTATTGTGACATGGTGCTTCTCAACTGGCTTGGCCCTATGCACAAGACATAAAAGATTTTCTCACTTTTTCTAGGCTCCTAAATATTTCCCAAACACTTGATTTTGACTATAGCTTTTCTTTCTATGGTTAGAAACAGGCTCTTCCCCTTCCAAGGGGTTTCTATAATGCTTGATTGACACTAGAGTTAGTGTCTTGCATTGCTTCCTTAAGCTCTTCTTATAGCTCTGTTAACACAACATGCTTCCCTTGATTATTGAATTAACCCATATTTCTGAGATTGCACAGTGTGATTAACCATACATCAAGAAAGGGGCTAGCTTTTGCATATCATAAAATCACATAAAACTAAGATTAGCACCTGCCAAAGTTAGTATTTTTTAAGCCTGGCACTTTGATCTTTGGCTGATGTAGTCACGAGTGCTGTGAACATGCCATCTCTGATTGTTATGGTTCTGTTCTATGATTCGAATTCTATGATGTCAAACAGATTGCTTTGGTTTGTATTTTCCCCATTTCTGCTCACTGCTGCTGTTTTTTTCCTTGTATGAAAGCCCCAGGAAGGTGGAGAAATAAAGCCAGTAACAGCACAATGTCTTCTAATTGATAGTGTTAGGAACTGTCAATGTGAAAACGCCAGAGCTGTAAAAGAGATGGGGAAGGAACATAAGTTATTCTCTACACCAGAGGTCCCCAACCTTTTGGGTACTGGAGACCAGTTCCAAGGAGAAAGCTTTTTCCATGGACCAGCGGGTGTGCGGTTTTGTGTGCTGCCTGCATTCCACACATGGGGCTTTGCTTGTTTGTGCGGACTGGTTGCTGGCATGACGCGGTTGGCATGTATTTATGATAGTTCTACTTACCAGGGGTCATGTAAGAGCAATAGATCTTACACTTATAAACCACGCCATAGTGCTTTATAGCACTCTCTGATACGGCCCCCAACCATCTGAGTCCTTATTTTACAATCCTTGGAACCACCATTTGTAATCACCATTTATAACCTTCCCAGCCAGCTTCTGACTAGCAAAGTAATTGGGGAAACCTGATTTGTTTAATGACAGTGTGATTCACTTAACAATTGCACTGATTTGCTTAACAACTATGGCAAAAATGTCGTAAAATGGAGCAAAATTCACTTAGCAACCACCTTGCTTAGCAATGGAAATAATAATAATACCGTAATAATAATAATAATAATAATAATAATAATAATAATAATAATAATAATAATAATAATAATAATAATAATAATAATAAAGTAGGAAGGGACCTTGGAGGTCATCTAGTCCAACCCCCTGCTCAGGCAGGAAACCTTATACCATTTCAGGCAAATGGCTGTCCAGTCTCTTCTTAAAGACCTCCAGTGTTGGAGCATTCATCACCTCTGGAGGCAGGTTGTTCCACTGGTTAATTGTTCTAACTGTCAGGAAGTTTCTCCTTAGTTCTAGGTTGCTTCTCTCCTTGACTAGTTTCCATCCGTTGCTTCTTGTCCTGCTTTCAGGTGCTTTGGAGAATAGCTTGACTCCCTCTTCTTTGTGGTAGCCCCTGAGATATTGGAACACTACTATCATGTCACCCCTCACCCTTCTCTTCATTAAACTACACATACCCAATTCCAGCAACCGTTCCCTATATGTTTTAGCCTCCAGCCCCCTAATCATCTTTGTTGCTCTTCTCTGTACCCTTTCTAGAGTCTCGACATCTTTTTTACATCGTGGTGACCAAAACTGGATGCAGTATTCCAGGTGTGGCCTTACCAAAGCATTGTAAAGTGGTATTAGTACTTCACTTGATCTTGATTCTATCCCTCTGTTAATGCAGCCTAGCACTGTGTTGGCTTTTTTGGCAGCTGCAGCACACTGCTGGCTCATATTGAAGTGATTGTCTACTAAGACTCCGAGATCCCTCTCACAGTTACTACTATTGAGCAAGGTACCACCTATACTATACCTGTGCATTTGATTTTTCCTGCCTAAATGTAGAACCTTACTTTTTTCACCACTGAATTTCATTTAGTTAGATAGTGCCCAATGTTCGAGTCTGTCCAGATCCTCCTGTATCTTAAGCCTATCTTCTGGAGTATTGGCTATTCCTGCCAGCTTGGTGTCGTCTGCAAATTTGATGAGTTCCCCATCTATCCCCTCATCCAAATCGTTGATGAAGATGTTGAAGAGCACTGGGCCCAGAACAGAGCCCTGGGGCACCCCACTACACACTTCCTTCCATGTAGATGCAGTTCCATTGAGGACCACATGCTGAGTACGGCCTGTCAGCCAGCTACGAATCCATCTGGTGGTAATGCTATCTAACCCACATTTTTCTATCTTATCAAGTAGTAGGTTGTGATCTACTTTATCGAATGCCTTACTGAAGTCCAAGTAAATTATATCTACAGCATTCCTCTGGTCCACTAGTTTTGTCACTTGGTCAAAGAATGCAGTAAGGTTTGTCTGGCATGATCTGTTTTTGACAAACCCATTTTGGCTTTTAGTAATGTTGGGCTCAGTTGTGGTTATAAGTCAAGGACTTCCTGTATCTTCTTTCCTTTGGGGCAAAAATACAGGGCAGCCACATATTATCAATTTGTGCAGTTCTCAGACTCCTGCTGAATTTTAGCTACAAAGCCCGGCACAGAAGTGCAGATGAAAACTGAAGAGAAATAAGTTGGCCTAAGCATATTTAAAACAGACACAAAAACTCTTGTTTTTTTTAAAATTGAAATGGATCCTTCCATATAGGCGACATCATGCTGGTGGCACCCTCTGCAAAACCTCAGTTGCCCAAGATAGAAACCAAAAATGAAGTGTGAAACCTCATTGGCCACAATATGTTTGCTGGCTTCTTTTCTAAAGGGGGTCACAGCCCAGTCTCCCCCATTTCTGCTCATCCAAAATATGACTAACCAAATTTCTTTTTTTTTATTGAAAAGTTTTACAGTATTTTATCTTTAACAATCCCCCCCTCCCCCCACCCCTACCTAACCCTCCCTATCCCTCCCCCCCATTCCCCCCTCCCCCCCCACTTCCCAGAGCTAAATACAAGGTATAAAAACAAAGAACAATCATAAACATCCATATGCTAACAACAATAAACTACTAATTCTATCGCCCTCTAGCTCATATGAAATGACTACAAGCAATACTAATATTACATATAAAAAGGAAAAAAAAGAAAAGAAAACTTATTCAAATGCTAAATGAAACTTTTTAGTCCCATATTTGTTCTGGATATAATCAATCCACTTTTTCCACTCCATAATATAACGTTCTTGCGAGTGATCTTTCAAGTAAGCCGAAATCTTTGCCATTTCCGCCAGGTCCGAAACTTTTAGAGTCCATTCTTCTATAGTCGGCAGTTCCTCCTTTTTCCAATATTGACCTATTAAGAGTCTTGCTGCTGTGATTAAGTTCAACATCAACTTAATGTCCACAACAGTAGCATCTGTAATTATGCCCAATAAAAACAATTGCGGACAAAACTTTATCCTTTGCTTGAAGATCTTCTGCATATTCCACCAAATTTTTATCCAAAAAGCCTTAACCTTTTTGCAGGTCCACCATATATGAAAATACGTTGCATTGACTAACCAAATTTCTTATTTGCTTCCTTTTCTTTTACCATGAAACAGGCAGCCCACCTCCTCACTCCCCCCCCTCGCTCCAGCCCTACTTTTAGGAAAAAACACTCGGAAAGCAGTATTATTGGGAAATACTTACTGGGAAATTCCAGGCAGGATCTTAAAAAGCTTAATCAGCCTGGCATGCATTTACCAATAAAAGTAAGTCAGCTGCTGTGTTTAGAGGCATTTTTCTTTTAATTCCTTTTGTCTCTTCCTTCCTGCTTCTTTTGTGGTCTGTTGTGGTCTAACCAAGATCCTAAAAAAAGAGAAGCTTGTCTTACATGTGATTTATTTCCAGAGAGAGAGATACATGTGGCCATGGAAATCCTTTACTGAATTCATACTCTACAGTTCTAGAAGTTGTGGATATGAAGCCTACTAAATGGAATATTGTTCAGAGGTTGCCTGTTAAAACAATTCTTCTGTCCTGCCTGCCACCTGATTGAAAATTGATGGGAAAGCTTGATATCCTTTTCTTGAAACTTTTCCCATTTTCCAGAATGCAAGAGTTGCACTTGCAGATTAAGAACTTGTTCTGTACTCTTCTCAAAAAGAGTTCAAAAGGAGTACTTCCTTCCAAAGGAAGTCTTTTCGTGTGTGTGTGTGTGTATGTGTGTGTGTGTGTGTGTGTGTGTGTGTGTTGAGTGTTTTGAGCACCTCGTCGACCCAAATATGGGCAAAATCTTTTGCCTGTATCAGCAAAGAAGAGCAAAGAAGCTTGAAATAGCTATATCAGTCTCCCTTTAATTCTGTATTAGCAATCCAAAAAATTTACACACACACACACACAGAGACACACACACACACATAAATTATTGCTACTTGCAGCATTATTATCTGTGAAAAGCAGAAAAGTTTTTAGCTGTTTTTTCAGACTGCAGTGTAGATACCATCAATTTCCCTGGAAACAAATTTGAGGATTCTACTTAAATGGAGTCATGGGAGGTCATGGGAAGACAGACATTATCTGGGATGGAGTTTGGCTGCTGTTTATTTTTCTTCAGAAAGAAAAATGAAGTCAGATGTAGGTCACACTTACTTCCAAGAGGTGAAAAGTTTCTTCAGTTATTTTAACTCTTTAAAACAGGATCCAATCTGGGTCAGTCACTGGAACCAGAGGCTAAGTCTTCCATGCTTTCGGACTTGTGCTGGAGCCCATCCTCAGGGAACTCCTCTCTCCCCAGAAGGTGTGCTTTGGGGTATTCTATGCAAAGTATTTATCTAGTGTTTTAACTTTTAAAAAACCTACTACACCTTGAAAAGCACTGGGCTCTTCGAAAAACCACTTCTCCAGATGGAGTGGAGAAGTTTGTACAGATAGTCCTTGACTTACAACTGGTTGCTTAGTGACCATTTGAAGTTATGATGACCTACCTAGGGTCTACTTATGACCTGGATTTGAGGTTCTGATGGTTGGGACCCCCCTGATTGAACTTCAGGTACTTGACAACTAGGCTGCATTTATAGCTGTTTGCAGTGTCCCTGTGGGTGGTTCCATGACTCTGTTTTACAACATTTTCAAAGAAAACCAGTGTTTACTTCGTTTTTGGCAAATGTGCCCATAGCAAACCATTGGTTCATTTAACAACTGAGGTGTTTGCTTAACAACCACAATATTCACTTAACAACTGCCATAAAAAAGGATTATAAACTGGGCGTGAAAATGCTGCCAAGAAAATTGCTGGCACTTGCCCCGGCTATCACCGGATGTCAACAATGATCTAAAGGTACACATACATGGACACATAAAAAGGATCTCCCAATCCCTAGTTTACATACAATATTCAAAACAGAAATATACATTGCCTTGGCATAACCTATGAATCCAGAGGAGAACTGGGCAATTGGGGTGTTTTTTTAAATTCAATTGAGGATTGTCTCTCTAATTAGTGATAACTCCAGGTCAAAGGTCTGCTTTTAATAAACATCTTGGGAATTCTTACATTAAGGAAAGCATTGCCTGCTAAGGTATTTTAGTATAATATTTGGAGGGGCCAGCACAAGAAAATCACAGGCATAAGGTAGACTGGAATGTTTTTAAAAATGCCTCCAATGGCCAACCATTTCCATATTGTACCCTCCCCCCAAACCCCATAGATTTAAAGACCTGTAATATTAGGAAGTTAAAAACAAAACTAGAAGAAAACAGTGCATTTCTTCCCTTCCCTTCCCTTGTTTCTTCTCCTCTCCTCTCCTCTCCTCTCCCCTTCCCTTCCTTTCCCTTCTCTTCTCTTCTCTTCTCTTCTCTTCTCTTCTCTTCTCCTCTTCTCTTCTCTTCTCTTCTCTTCTCTTCTCTTCTCTTCTCTTCTCTTCTCTTCTCTTCTCTTCTCTTCTCTTCTCTTCTCTTCTCTTCTCTTCTCTTCCCTTCCCTTCCCTTCCCTTCCCTCTTCTCTTCTCTTCTCTTCTCTTCTCTTCTCTTCTCTTCTCTTCTCTTCTCTTCTCTTCTCTTCTCTTCTCTTCTCTTCTCTTCTCTTCTCTTCCTCTCTCCTCTCTCCTCTCTCCTCTCTACCTTCTCCTCTCCTCTCCTCTCCTCTCCTCTCCTCTCCTCTCCTCTCCTCTCCTCTCCTCTCCTCTCCTCTCCTCTCCTCTCCTCTCCTCTCCTCTCCTCTCCTCTTTTCTTCCTCTCTCCTCTTTCCTCTCCTCTCCTCTCCTCTCCTCTCTCCTCTCTCCTCTTTCCTCTCTACCCTCTCCTCTCCTCTCCTCTCCTCTCCTCTCCTCTCCTCTCCTCTCCTCTCCTCTCCTCTCCTCTCCTCTCCTCTCCTCTCCTCCTCTCCTCTCCTCTCTCCTCTTTCCTCTCTACCCTCTCCTCTCTTCTCCTCTTTTTTCTTCATATGATTTTCACTGGCAAACAACAGCTAATGCATCTACTCTCAGCCCCCAACTTTGGTCCATTCACTCTTTCTCTATCCAATCTGCCTCACAGAATTATTTTGATGAAGCATAACAAAAAGAAGGAATGTGATGTACTGTATGCTGCTTTGAAGTCCTGAATGAAAAGTGAGACACAAATGTAATAAATAAATAATTTATATAATATTAAAACTCTCATGTCTGTGTGTAAAATTCAGTTGGGGAAAATGATGTGTCATAGAGCAACACTTTTTGAATCAATATACCTCAAATGGACTAACTTACAGAATGCATCCAAAATCTGGGACTCATAACTCCTGTGGATTTAAATTTGGGAAAACGGTTACTGCTTCAGTGTTGCTATGCTGCCAGGTCACTCTGCTGCCATGATCAGCCACAGCTGATCATCATTTCCAATGCACCTTATCAGTTTTCCAGAAGGAAAATCAGTGGGGAAGTCAGCAAGAAATCAAAAGTCACTCCTTTCTGTTCAACCATAGTAATCCTATTTTGCTGTTTAGGTAAGGAAACATTTCTGAAATGATGTCCCAATGGCTCACAGATTGTCTTGTAATAAATAATGTAATATTAGTCTTCTCCTGACACTCAGCTAACTTGATCCATTCTATTGTTGATCTCCTGATATGCTGTATTTCCGCACATAGAACCTTAAGGCCACAAGCACTGGGCCCTACATTGTAGATGATCAGTAGATGGATGCAAAGAAACAGAAGGGAAAAAATTCTATCAGCATCCAATAGGCATTTGGATACTTCTACCTCACAATTGTTGCCTCTAATGAAGGTAGTTCATTGGAACTAATCAACAGTTCTGTATTGGGGGTCCTCAAATGATTCTGAAAGGATGTCATAGGATGGATGGGGTCAGGGAGTCAGACACATGTGGGCAGATAACTGGCATTCATTCTCACTTCTGCAGAAGAGCTGGACACCAGGGCTGCACAATGGAAAGATCCCTCAGCAGGATTTGACAAGTAGGTTTTATGACGTGTGAACTATTGACACCTAGTTCTGTATTCATTACCCTGGGCCTAGTTCTATTTACCACAATTTCCTTTTTAAATATTCTAAAGAGAATGTCTAGCCAGGAGATAGTTAGCCAAGCATGTACATAATTAGAGATGCTCATTTCAGTACATTATCCTTTTCTACAACCGTATGTTTTTTATTCTCAAGTGAATGGACAGTCAAACTAGTGTTACAGTACAGGTGAATCTTAAACTGTATAGAGTCTCTCTCTCTCTCTCTCTCTCTCTCTCTCTCTCTCTCTCTCTCTCTTGGAAATGGATTTTTTTGGCAAGGTTTCAGAAGTGGTTCACAATTCTTTACAGTCCTCTCTAAGCAGTTCACAGAGTCAGCATATTTCCCCCAACAATCTGGCTCCTCATTTTACTGACTTTGGAAGGATGGAAGATTGAGTCAACCTTGAGCCAGTCAGGACTGGGTATGGCTAGTCCAGAGAAAAGAATAATAATAATAACAATAGTAATAACAATAATAACAATAATAACAATAATAATAATAATAATAATAATAACAACAACAACAACAACAACAACAACAACAACAAAGTTGGAAGGGACCTTGGAGGTCATCTAGTCCAACCCCCTGCTCAGGCAGGAAACCCTATACCATTTCAGGCAAACAGCTGTCCAGTCTCTTCTTAAAAACTTCCAGTGTTGGAGCATTCACCACCTCTGGAGGCAGGTTGTTCCACTGGTTAATTGTTCTAACTGTCAGGAAGTTTCTCCTTAGTTCCAGGTTGCTTCTCTCCTTGACTAGTTTCCATCTGTTGCTTCTTGTCCTGCTTTCAGGTGCTTTGGAGAATAGCTTGGCTCCCTCTTCTTTGTGGCAGCCCCTGAGATATTGGAACACTGCTATCATGTCACCCCTCACCCTTCTCTTCATTAAACTACACATACCCAATTCCAGCAACCGTTCCCTATATGTTTTAGCCTCCAGTCCCCCAATCATCTTTGTTGCTCTTCTCTGTACTCTTTCTAGAGTCTCGACATCTTTTTTACATTGTGGTGACCAAAACTGGATGCAGTATTCCAGGTGTGGCCTAACCAAGGCATTGTAAAGTGGTATTAGTACTTCACTTGATCTTGATTCTATCCCTCTGTTAATGCAGCCTAGCACTGTGTTGGCTTTTTTGGCAGCTGCAGCACACTAGGGGTGACATGATATCAATATTCCAGTATTTGAGGGGCTGCCACAAAGAGAAGGGGGGTCAACTTATTTTCCAAAGCACCAGAAGGCAAGACAAGAAACAATGGATGGAAACTAATCAAGGAGAGAAGCAACCTAGAACTAAGGAGAAACTTCCTAACAGTGAAGACATAACCAGTGGAACAGCTTGCCTTCAGAAGTTGTAGGTGCTTCATCACTGGAGGTTTTTAAGAAAAGACTGGACAGCCACCTATCTGAAAGGGTGTAGGATCTCCTGCTTGAGCAAGGGATTAAGGTTATGGTTGAACAAGGTCCCATCCAGCTCTATTCTGATTAATTAATTAGGATCAAACTCCTGGCAGTCAGCAGAATTAACCTTCAAAACTGCATTCTAACCACCACACCACCACCAAATTAGTTCTTTTTATGACATTATTGCTTACGGTATATTATATGAATTACATGACAATGTATATGACATTATTGTGGCTTATAAAAATTTTTGATGCTGAAATACCACTAGCGAAGTTATAGGCCTGGGAAGGAAGGGGCTTCAAGTACAAAAGCAGTTGCCAGAAATTTCCTGAAAGAGGCTACTGTTTGCTATGTGCAAGGATCAACATTACTTTTCTTCTTACACAATCATTCAACTGTGTGATGCAATGAAGTTCACCGAGGCCGGAACTGGAAGAGTTGCTTTCATTCATAGACAGAAAAGAATTTGAACAAGCATTGCGTAAATAATTTACAGCTGCAGATTCCCCTTTTATCACAGAAGAGATCCTTCACACTGTGATGTACCTCAAGAAGTTGAGAAAAAGACATGGAAAGTCCCTGCCCCAGTGTACACACAAATATCTTGGTTCTAAACTGACAGGACTGCAGTTTACTTCTTGTATCATTATTGCCTTCATCTTAATAAATTTGGCTGAAGAGAACATGGTGAAGTTCATACTTGGAAAAAAATCACTTTCAGTTCAAGTAGCTACCAAGGTTTGACAGGAACCTGAAAAGGCTTAAAGGTATCTAAAGGCTTCAGTCCTCCTATGTTGTCTCTACACACTGTCAACACAAAATCCTCCTCTTATAAAATTATGATGTCCTTGAGATGCTTCATTTACAGTACCATAGAGTCCACTGAAAGTCAGTGATTTCCTAAAGGTTTCCTTACCTTTGATATGGGTCACCTTTGCTGATGGGGGAAAAGGCGGCCATTTTTGTGTTTGTTTTTGTTTACTTACATAACATACATTATAGTTCGTTGATATAAGTAAACCGAAAAAAAACCCAACTTCTTTTTTCCCATCAGCAAAGATGATGAAGGCGACTCATATTGAAGGTAAGTAAACTTGTAGAAAATAGCTTACTTTCAGTGGACTCTATTGTAAATGAAGCAAATATTGCAAAAATCCTGTGTACATTTTGAGTACTTTTCTCCAGAAGCCACAAATGCTAGTTCCTGTCAGCTCAGGGTGCAGAAAACAAGCAAAGGGAAGGAAAGACATCATCTCATCTCCTTCCTCTTCCTCTTTCCATTAACTGATTATGAGGAGCTCCCAAATTTACATTTTAATTTCTGACATCTATCTCATATTTGTTTGTTCAGCATGATATCACATGAGTGTTGACAATTCTGCATTGCATGTCAGTGGAAGCCTTGAGTCATGGTGAAGGAAATTTTTGCTCATCTATCCACTATCAAGAAAGGGAAAGGGGTGGAATCAAGAAACAGTTTTGTGGTCAATATGATTCTATGTGTTTTAGGCTGAATGCATTAAATATCTATGGAGATTCGCAGTCATCCAGGTCACGGTTGTCCCAAAGGTGCTTTTTTTCAGGTGGCAACTGGACTTTCTTGTTTTTCTTTGAAGATGTTTTGCTTCTCATCCAAGAAGCTTCCTCAGTTCTGACTAGATCAGGGGTGTCAAACTGCTGGCCTGTGAGCTGGACGTGTCATCTGGAAGCCACACCTACCCCATTGCCAGCAATGGCAAAACTGCCCTGGTATGTTGCACGACGTCATGTGACATCGCGAGTTTGACATGTCTGGACTAGATGGTTAGAGGTTCTTCCATTCCCCACCATCTATCAGAGCTGGATGAGAAGTGAAACGTCTTCAAAGAAAAACAAGAAAGTCCAGTTGCCTCCTGAAAAAAGTACCTGTAAAGTAGCGTGGGTGCACACAGAGACGGACACTCAACTGGGTAATAACTTCTTTATTGGAGTCAGGAACAAACCTGGGGAAAGGGGGTTACCTGGCGTACCTTTATACCTGCCCAGGTGAAAACCAACCAATGGATTCAAACCTGGGCTTCCTGCCAGTGCAGTTGGCCAATAGATTTAAACCCTGGCTTCCTGCCAGAGCTGGCCATAGCCCGGGGCTGTCAAACTCGTTCAAACCAGGCTTTCCCGCCAAATGCGGTTATAGCCTGGAGCTGTCCAGCCCCCTGCTGTGCTGACAGCCTGTGTATGCTTTAGCCGCATACACTACAGTACCTTTGGGACATTGAATGTGTTATTTAAAAATTGATTTATAGTATTATACATAATCGTGGGGCATGGTGGTTGACCAGATGGTCAGCAGTTTGAGACCCAAGTACCACGCTGGCCGTATAACCATGGAACCATCTTCAGACTAGGCTGGCTCCCTCAGCTAAGAAATGGAGATAAGCATTCTCCCTAGAACTGGACATGACTGGGCAGGGGAAACCTTCACATGTTTATTTACTTACTTACTTATTTACTTGTTTGTTTGTTTGTTTGTTCATTTGTTCATTCTATTTATTGCTATACAACAGTAGAAAATCTTACAGTATTATTGTAGGAGCTTTTTCCTATTTTTGGTTTCTTAACATTATAATATTTCCTTTGTTTCTCATTTTCTTTTGTCTTTTCTTTTATTTTTAGTGTACATTCTTTAGCATTACTTTAAGTATATAATTTGCTACTGAATAGCTTGGGATGTAATTAGTAAGTCCTGATTTTGGCACTTATTGTTTCTACTCATTCGATAACAATTATGTTTGCTACTGTAACAATCTGTTATATAAATGATCTGGGATTTGGGAAGACTTAGATATATCCTAACTCATCTTTTCCTCAACAATACCATCCTTTTCTTTTAGGACAGGGCTTTTCAACCAGTGGTGTGGGTATCACCTGTGGTACGTTGGCACCTGGCAGGTGGTACGTGACCATCCTAGAAAAGTGGTAGCGGGGAAGGGGAATGAGCTGAACCAGTGGCAGCACCGCACAAGCCTGAGCGAGAGACGGCTGGAGCTGCAGGGCTGTCAGGGCTCAGTGAAAGCACCAGGATCAGCGCTTCTTCGGGGCTGTCAGGGCTCAGCGGAAGCACCAGGATCAGTGCCAGATTCCACCTGGAGCTCGGCGCTGATCCTGGCGCTTCTGAGCCCAGAAGAAGCGCCCATCAGCTGAAATGTTGCAGCATCTCCAGGGTCTTGTGATTTACATTCAGATGCTTGGCAACATATTTATGATGGTCACAGTGTCCCAGGGTCATGTGAAGTGACCAAAATCTGCTGCAACCACCCAGCAGATGGGGGGACTAAAAACCAAACACCCCCCACCCCACCTCCGCTGGCAATCCTCAACAGAAATGCTCACAACAATGAAAACCTCGGACAGGAGGAAGAGCGCCACCAGGTACGCAGGCGGGCGGGTGTCTTGCTCGGCTGTTGCTTGGGGAGCACGTTTTTTCAGTGCCATTGTAACTTCAAACAGTCACTAAGCGAACTGTTGTAAGTCGAGGACTACCTGTACTTCATCACTTTTTCCTTTCTTTTTTTTTTGGTCATCAAGTTTTTGATACCTTGCGAGGCAACTGGTGGTGCTTGGATGTTGCCAAATCCTAAAAGTGGTACAATGGGTGAAAAGGTTGAAAAGCCCTGTTTTAGGAAGCTCCCGGGGTCCATAGCGATCTTCCTGCTGAAGGGGAGCCTTCGTAGATATCCAATAAACGAGCCCAAGTCCTCATCCTCATTTGCTTTTTCCTTTCATAAAATGCATTTAGGACGGATACATTGGTCACGCGTGACTGATATAGAAGTGTTTATGTTAAATGCCAATCCATTCATAAATATACTGATAACCTCTGGTGGAAACTCCATAGCAACACTGTCCTTGTCCCAGTGCTACTTCTATTTTTTTTTCTACTTTGGAATTTTTTTTTACTTGGTCTGGTATTATCCATCTATCTATCATGGTGATATAAAAAGATAGATGACAGAGCACAAATCTGCCAGCCTGTATTTGGGTTCTTGCACTCTGGACCAACTGATATTTGCCAATATCATCTTCCTTATGAAGTGTATCGTAGTAGCCCAGATACTTGACTAGAGAGTTGGCAGGAAAGTTTCCAAACAACATGAATGGGAGGGAAAGTAACCATCAGAGTGCATGTAAGGTTTTTCTTCTCGCCTAAAGTGTATCCAATCTACAACTGTTATAAGTGTAATCGTGTTTCCCTACTGAAGAGAGGGAAGAGGAAAGAATTTTTACCCTAAAATGCAACAGAGAAGATGTGATTTTGCTACATAAGGAAAGCTGATGTTCTCCAAAAGAGGCTGGGAAATCAAAATTTAGCACCAAAGAACAGTGGGAGAAAAACATTGGCAAAGTAAACACGTGACATAACAGTATTTGAGATGACAGTGGAACTGAAGAACCAGTTTCCAGACTCTCCCCTTAGTGAATGATGGACAGACAACTGAATGACATGGGTTATTGTAGAAGACACTTGGGTCCCAACAGATCAAGAAAATCCAAGAACCATGCGGAGAAAGAAGAGGTGTATAATGGTGGTTAAGAGGACAGTGCAGGAAGTGTGTTGTATATATAGGTTCTAAGTGTACGCCCACTATAGAATATGATGAAGAAGTTACCAAGACTATTCAAACCTACCAAATTATCCTTTCCTTTTATGCCATGAGGAAATAAATGTCACACACAGAAAAAATCTAGTAATACTCTCTGGAAACTATGAGATCTTGGATCAAAACATGAAGTAACTGAAAGGACAGGTATTTTTTTTTAAAAAAACCCAATTCTTCCAATTTTTTTTTAAAAAAATCCATTTATATCCCGCCCTTCTCCGAAGACTCAGGGCGGCTTACAAGCTTAGCAGTAGCCTTCATTCTATGTATATGCCTGCAATTAGTGCAGGTTCGCATCCCACCAGTCTCAAGGTTGACTCAGCCTTCCATCCTTTTGAGGTAGGTAAAATGAGGACCCAGATTGTTGGGGGCAATAAGCTGACTTTGTAATAATGCCGCTTGGCGGGGGCCGAAAGCCCTAATAAGCAGGCATATACATAGAATGAAGGCTATTGCTAAGCACATTGGTTTGTGCTTAAATTGTAAGCCACCCTGAGTCTTCGGAGAAGGGCGGGATATAAATGGGATTAAAATAAATAAAATAAATAAATATTCACACACCCCCAAGCGGCATTATTACAAAGTCAGCTTAATTGCCCCCAACAATCTGGGTCCTCATTTTACCTACCTCGGAAGGATGGAAGGCTGAGTCAACCTTGAGCCTGGTGGGATGCGAACCTGCACTAATTGCAGGCAGCTGGTGTTACTTAAGGAGGCATTAGCCCACTGCTCCACCAAGGCTCTTGAGGGGTCATGGTGCAAAAAGACAAGCAAGTTCCACAAATCAAAAAGTGCCCATGCAAATGCTTTTATGACCATCCCCTCTATCCATTCATGAAGGACTACCGGGAAGAGAAGAGAAATGTCTTACACACACTGGGAAGGCAGTGTTGGCAGCAATCTTGTCAGTCTCATCAGCAGAGCATTAGAACAAAAGAGGAAAGAAGGCAAAAATCCAGAACCACATATGTAGCCAAGAACTGAGGCCAAGAAAGCAGAACATTAAGGAAGAAACAAACATGAGGTCAGGATGGGGACTCAGAGATTTATTGTACTTTACTGTATAACAAAAATGTCAGTAAGAGGTGCAGTACTCAGAACTTCAGGTGTTTCTACATCTGCCTACAGAGTAAGGGAAATAAATAGGAAGAACTAGAATTCCTCATTCAGAAAGACAAATTGTATATGATAAGCACCAATGAAAGTTGGTGGAAAAATACTCACGATTGGAACACAGCAACACAATGCTATTAGTTCTTCAAAAGGAGCAGATTGAAGAAAAAGGGGGAAGGGGTATTTCACCATGCAAGAAAGAAAATGTACACAAAAGAAATCCAGGAATCTGAACATGAAAATCCTATTGAAAGTATTTGGGTAAGGTGGTACGGCTATGGACCACTACCACTTTTGCAGGCAGAACATATAGCTGAGGAGTTTCCACGTCAAATAACCCATGTTTTAGAGAGGGTTGTAATCACAGAAGTTATCATGGCATCTTGACATCCCCCCAAAGCTCATAATTGTTTCACTGATGCCAATCTTGAAAGCCAATGCTAGTATATCTTGACCTCTTGGGAATCTAACTCTGCTAAGAGTGAGAAGATCAACAACTTCTTGTCTTCTCTTACTGATAACTTTATTTTTCAGGAAATGGAAGACAGAACAAGCGGGTATATTAACCTGAACCCAATCCTCACCAAAAGGAAGGAATTGGTTGAAGAAGTGAAGGTGATTGGACATTTGAGACAGTGATCATGTTACTATTGAGTCAGACCTGCATATTGACTTCACAAGAGTTGAATACTAAGGAAGAATATGTAAAATCCAATAGTTTCAAATCCTTGGTGCCCAACAGAACTGCCAAAGGTTTACTGAGAAACTCTCCAAGCACTCACTGGAAACTGTTCTGATTCATAAGTCTTCTGAGGTGGACCATCTTAATTGGGGTGTGTGCTTTACAGAGGTCATGGGTGCCCATCAGTCTCCAATAAACCACAAAATGATGTGAACATGTCAACAGTTAGATGGAACTATCGTCTACATCCAGATGATTGTACATCTGCTCTGAGATACAAACAAAATCCAACCTGTGACTCTATAAAAGCCGTACATGTATATGGTCACCATGAGGTCATGAACTCCTCCACTCACCTATTCCCATAAACATGGAAAATAAAGTTGCCCAAAGGCAAAAGAATTGTAACACCAATCTTGAGCAAAGAGAGAGCAGTCCAGGAAAGCTGCTACTGGGCAACACAGCTGCCAGGACACCAGTAGGGCAATTAACTTGCCCTTATAGATTGCTTTGCCAAGATTGCTTATGCAGAGAAAAGTGCCATTTATTTCTGGATGCCTGTTAAGGCTCTAAGTCTGTTTTTGATCCAGTTGGGCAAGAGTGGAGATCCCTGACTCATTGCCTTGCCCTTTCCTCAGACAAGTTAGGAAGACTAGAAGGTTTTTCTGGGCCTCTGGGTTTCCTCTTCAACTCTGATTCTTGAATCGTTAACACTTGATAGTTTCCCTTTCTATCTGATTCATATTCTTTATGACCCAAAAGTTACTTGCCCCAAATGTTCAACTAGCTGGGTGCAGAACAGAGAGTCCCATTTGCCTGATAAAACTCTACATTCTATAGAAATGAAGCACTTCAAAAATTAGTTAAGCAAGCCTTTCATCATAGATTAGAATTTGCTTTTTTACATTCTCTCAATAATAATAATAATAATAATAATAATAATAATAATAATAATAATAATAATAATAATAATAATAATAATAATAATAATAATAATAGAGTTGGAAGGGACCTTGGAGGTCTTCTAGTCCAACCCCTTGCTCAGGCAGGAAACCCTATACCATTTCAGATAAATGGTTGTCCAGTCCCTTCTTAAAAAATCATTTCTCTCTTGCAAGGCATACAAAAAAATACAGGTTTTGTGGTTAATAAGAAACCAAGACTTTATTTCCCTGTGTTGATACTTGTAGAGCAAGCAGACCTAGTCACTGATGGCAGATGCAGCAAGGGATAATGTTTCTTTACTTCCTAAATAAGATTGGTGCACCTGAATATTTTTTCTTGAGGGAAAAATCATCCTGTCTCAATGTCAAATTTTTAGTATTGTCATAGACAATGTATCTGTTCCCAGTCAACTGAGGTGGATGCAAAATAGAAATCACTAGTCTTAGAGATCTCTCAACAGAAGGAGAGATAGTTGATCTGCTGGATTCTATATAAGCTACTGTGGTTTTTCTTTCTACCAATGAGAACCATACTGAACTAAAATTCGTGTCAAAGGACATTTTCTGTATCCTTCATATTGCAAACATATTATTATTAACCTTTGATGCATCCTTTCCCTGCTGGAATATTTGCCAAGGGGAGCCTGAAATGTCTTCTCAAAAGCAAAGACCTTCTCTGGTAAATGTTCAGTGCCCTTCTGGGGTTTAATCTGTTTGATATTATTTCAGCATTGGCATTATTTGCTTCTACAACTAAAAGAACATTTCAAGTTCCAATTAATGAGAATTCTTGACGTTTTTAATGATTTATGTCACTTATTCATGACGGATGACAAATTACATTTTGGTAATTACTCATTCAAGGAAGGGACCGAGTGTAATTTGCAAATGTCAGAAAGCTTTTTAGGTAGAAAGAAAACAGTCATGTCATATACTGTATTAGGCCAAGGAATAACGTGGTCTGTTTGGTTTTGCTTAACCAGTGATATGAATCCAGCTATAGCGGTTGCTTAATTTTGTTTTATAATTTAGTGGTTTGTTTAGATTACTACATTGTGTTCAACAAATCATGTCTGCATGTGTTCATCGGTATGTTCATAGGATGGGCTGTGAGAAGACCCTTGAGAAACAGGAGGAAGAGCTCAGGCTAGATAGCAGTCAGGCCAAAGATGCCTTAGTCCACAGAAGGGATGGAGTATGGGAAGTGTCTCAGAAGGGACCCTCCCTAGTTCTCTGGAAAGCAAAGGTGGGGCAGGAAGACTTTCAGACTTGCAAAATTCCGCCACTCACTGCAACCTTTCCATAAGGGTAGTGCTGGTTGGACCGCCTTAAAGAGCTGGCAATGCATGAAGTCACCTGGAGCTAAGCTCAACCCAAAGAGGATATTTTTGTTACCAAACCGAAAAGTTCTAGAGAGGTGATTTCCACTTCCACATTTTCCTGAAATATTGGAGAAGAAAGTAGCTCTTGAAAGGTTTTTTTCCCCCTCCAATGAAGAAATTCGGGAGTACTAGGTCCAATCATTCTGTTTCCCAACAGAGAAAACGGATTTCAATTCAGAGTTTAGTCATACATTCTCTGTAAAATGTGTTTGTAGGAAGATCATTTCTATTAGAAATAAAAATTGGAACTTGAGAACTGTTGTGTCCGGATTGGCGGCAATAACAGGGAGACGGATCCAGGTTAAATTACTTTATTGAACTGCACATGGAGGAACTGGGGCTGGCAAGCCCCGGGTAGCTTTTATGCCCAGCAGCCGCTGGACACTGGCCAACCCCCTGGCTGGAATCTCCCGCCTTGCCTCAGGCACCCAACCCGGTGTCCAGGGATTCCCGCCAGTAGGATTAACCAATCCAGGGCTGATTAGCTATGTACAGAACATCCCTTCCCCCCCCCCAATTGTGGAATTATAATTATTTTCTTACATAGTCCCTTAGGTACGCCGGAGGCCTATGTTCCCTGAAAGGGTATCTCCCGGGTGGACTGTCCGGCCTATTACCCCTCTCCAGGATTGGCTTATTGGTCTGTTGTGGGACCCCCCCTTGCCAGGGGCCCTCTGGTTGGGGTGCTCCTGTGAGAACTCTCGGCACTGTCTCTGTGGTAACCTCAGTGGGTTCTGCCCCTCCCGTGGGTGACATCCGGGACCCGGTCGCTGGTGGGTTAACCCGGCCCACCGGGTTCAGTTGGGTTGTCTGCGTCTGATATTGAAGTGGTTCGTGTTGTGTGTTGTTTTGCAGTGATTGAGTCTCTCCGGGGCCCGATGGGGTGTTCTCAGGGGCCCTTTTCCTGAGTTGGTCAATGTGCCTCCTGATCTGACGCTCCCCTTCCCCCTCTATGATGTATGATAGAGGCCCCAGTTTGTCAACTACCACCCCCTGTGTCCACTTGTCCCCTTGGCCGTAGTTCCTGGCCCACACTAAGTCCCCAATGTTCAGCGATCTGGCTGAGCAGTCCTGTTCAGTTTCAGCTGTCAACTTATCTGGGTGAAGCCTGTCTAATTTGGTTGTCAACCTTCTGCCCCACCTCATTTCCGCTGGGCTTTTTCCTGTTGCCATGCACAGTGTTGTGTGCTGTGCCAGCAAAAACTGAGCCAGTCTTTGGTGCCAGTCCCCAACAATCATTCTTCGCAGTGCATCCTTGGTTGTCCTCATGTTCCTTTCAGCCAATCCGTTGGTGGAGGGGTGGAAGGGTGCCGATGTTGCGTGCCTAATCCAGTTGGCCTTGAGGAAATCCTGAAATTCATTAGATGTGAATTGAGGGCCATTGTCAGACACAACTACATCAGGTAACCCGTGAGTGGCAAAGAGTCCCCTCAGGACCTGTATCGTCTTTGCAGACGTCATGCATTTAACAGGCACTACTTCTAACCACCGGGAATAGCTGTCTACGACTATTAAGAAAGTCTGGCCCTGGAAGAGCCCTGCAAAGTCTATGTGTATGCGGGACCAGGGGTTGTGTGTCGCCTCCCACCTGTGTACTGGTGTGTGTGCTTGTTCTGGTCTCAACTTCTGGCACTGGTAACACCCTGCTACCCTATCCTCGATTGCCTTGTCTAATCCCGGCCACCACAGGTGACTCCTGGCCAAGGCTTTCATGCGAACAATCCCTGGGTGTCCCTCATGTAGTTCATGTATGACTTTGTCCCTATGCTTCTCTGGCACTACTACTCTGTTTTCCCATAGTAGACACCCTAAGTGTGATGACATTTCGTGCCTTCTTCTGAAGTAAGGCGCGTATTGTGGGTCTGGGCTTTCCCTTGACCACCCCCCTTGGACCCATGCTGTTACTCTGCTTAGTATTGGATCTCTGTTGGTGGCAGTGGCAATGTCCTTGGCCGTCAGAGGGCATTCTGGGAGTTCTTGTAAGTGTGAAGATCTGGCCCACTGGTGCTGGGTCCGTGTCAGTGCCTGGTAGGGGTAGCCTGCTTAAAGCGTCTGCATGGCCCATTTCCTTCCCCGGTCTATGTTTGATGGAAAATGTATATGCTGATAAGAAGATTGACCATCTCAGCATTCTAGGTGACATAATCTGGGTGGGGTCTGTTTGTTGGTTGGGAAGAGACCTAAGAGGGGTTTGTGGTCAGTGAATATTGTGAAATTCCTACCATAAAGGTAGTCGTGGAACTTCTTTACACCTGCCACAATTGCCGGTGCCTCTTTGTCGATTTGTGCATAATTCCTCTCTGCCTTGGTCAGAGTTCTGGAATAGTATGTTATAGGCCTTTGCTCCCCGTTGCTATCCAAGTGACTGATCACTGCCCCCACCCCATATGGTGATGCATCGCATGCTAAGTATATTGGTTCGCCCTCGATGAAGTGGGTGACTGTGGACCTGCTGGACAGTATGTCCTTCAGTGTTTGGAAACTCCGTTTGTGTTGTTCCTGCCACTGCCAGGTGGTTTTTTTATCAAGTAGTCTGTGTAGTAGTTCAGCTATGGCCGCTTTGTGTGGTAGGAATGTATGGTAGAGGTTTATGAGACCTAAAAATGCTTGGAGTTCTGCTTTATTTTTGGGTTCTGGGGCTAATTTGATTGCCTTAATTTTTCCCTCAGTGGGATGTATGCCTTGAGCATCAATCCTGTATCCTAAAAATCCAGTGGATTTTACCCCAATGGAACATTTTTCCTTTTTTAATTTAAGCCCTGCAGCTCTAAATTTCCCCAGTACCTTTTCCAGTCTCTCTGCTAGGACTTCCTCGGTTTTCCCTGCAATCAACACATCATCAAAGTAAGGGCATACTCCAGGTATGCCCTTTAAGGTCCTCTCCATCACTTCTTGGAAGATGCCTGGAGCTGCAGCGATGCCGAATTGCAAACGGTGGACTCAGAATGCCCCCTTGTGGATAACTATCGTCAGCGTCTGCAGCTTCCTGGGAAACAGTGAGTTGCAAATACGCCTGCGCCAAGTCGAGCTTGGCAAAGATGGCGCCATCCTGGATCGTCGCGAGGACCTGCTTCACTGTGGGGACCGGGTAAGCATGCTGTTTCATAGCTCGGTTTAGTGTCGCTTTATAGTCAGCACAGATCCTCACGTCCCCGTTAGGTTTGAGGGGGGTGACGATGGGTGTCTCCCAGGGGCCCCCTTCTACCAGTTCCAGCACTCCCTGGCCTACTAGTTTGTCTAAATCTGCCTCAATTTTTTGTTTGAGTGCAAAGGGTACCCTTCTGGCCTTAAGCCTGATGGGGCTTACTGCTGGATCCAGGTTAAAGTTAATGGGGGGTCCCTTGTATTTCCCCAAAGAGCCATCAAATACGTCAGCGTAGTTGTCGCAGACGGATTTAAGGGTTCGGCATTGTACTGTGTTTATTCCCCCCACCCATATGCCTAAGGGACTGAACCAGTTGAGGCCGATCAAGCTGGTTCTCTGGCCCTCGGTGACTAGGAGGCAATGGCCCCTTAAATCCCTTAAAACAAACATCGATGGTGACTTTCCCTTTTACACTTATGGGTGTCCTTTGGAAGTCAGCTAACTGTATTTGTGTGCGTTTGATGGGGACTCGCTGCCCGCTTTTGGCTTCTATGTGTGCCAGTGTGTCCCTCGAAATGATGGACACTGATGCCCCTGAATCTACTTCCATTCTGCAGGGGATGCCCTGCAGGCGGACCTCAATTTTTAATTTGGGGCTTAATAACTGGTTAACGACCACCCCCTTCCCCCGGCTATTGCCCTGTGCCTGTGGCCTGTGGGTCTCTTTGCCACTTTTGTGGGGGGTTACCTTACCTGTGGCCCAGGCGTCGATGTTGTGGAGTTGATTGTCTCGTGGTCTGCCTCTGCAAATTATTTGAATGTGGCCGGTTTTCCCGCAGTTTCGGCATTTTGCGTTGCGGAACCTGCAGGATGCGCGGGGGTGGTTGCCTCCACAGCTTCCGCACTTGGCTTCAGGGTCTCTCTGTCAGTTCGGACCCTCCCTCGGTGGTCTGTGCGGTTGGGGTGGTGGTTGTCTCCTGGGGCGGTTGGCGCCTTCCGAACGGTTGTTCCTCGCTGGAATTTTTCCGACTCTCCGGGTGATCTCGTCGATGTCCGCTTCCCACGGGTAGTCCTCCTCCCCACCGTCCACATGGCTCTCTTGGTTGATTTCACCCGCTGCGCCATTGCTGTTGTGGGGGGGGGGTCACGTTTCCCTGTGGATTCGTACGTGAGCAGCTTGTCCAGAACTTCCTGTAAGTTTCCAGTGGGCTTCGCGATGATTCTGTTTTGTAATTGTTCATCACGTAGCCCTAGGACCACTCTGTCCCTGATTCGCACTTCCAAATTGTCGTATTTACAACGGAGTGCAGCTTCCCTTACTGCAGCCACAAATTCGGTTATAGATTCGCCCGGCTTCTGGTTCCTTTTCTCGAAAATCCTTCTCCAGAAGAGCTCCGACCTCTTGGGGGTGAAGTGCTCCTTTAGTTTTGCTAAGAGTTCGGTGTAAGACACGCTGGCAACGGCGGCCGGTTGGCACAACCCCACGGCGACCCGGTAGACTGGTGTGCTGCTGATTGTTAGGAGTGCTGCAGCCTTCTTCCGGTCATCGGTTATGCCATTCACCAACATGTACCCCCCGACCTGGCCGACGTACTCGTCCCAATCCTCTGGGTGTCTGTGGTCGAATTCCTTTACTGAGCCGACTTGAGCCATGCTTGCTTCCTTCCGCGATTCGGCGCCGCTGGGCTGAAGATTCACTGCGCGGCTGGCTGATGGCAATTCAAATTTCTCGCTCCGCGCACTCCTTGCTTACGCGCCTTTTCTCCGCTATTCCGCCGCGATCCCACCTTCATCGCCACTGTTGTGTCCGGATCGGCGGCAATAACAGGGAGACGGATCCAGGTTAAATTACTTTATTGAACTGCACATGGAGGAACTGGGGCTGGCAAGCCCCGGGTAGCTTTTATGCCCGGCAGCCGCTGGACACTGGCCAACCCCCTGGCTGGAATCTCCTGCCTTGCCTCAGGCACCCAACCCGGTGTCCAGGGATTCCCGCCAGTAGGATTAACCAATCCAGGGCTGATTAGCTATGTACAGAACAAGAACAACAGTAGGTCAACTCAAATTCACTGAATTATTTGTTTCATCTGCTTCTGAAAACAAGCTTGTACTGAGTCCAGCACATGTGTTGCATTTGTTTTTTGACAAGTAAATTAGCAATTTGTTAACTGTGAGAATGAGAAACACAATATCTTGTTTTATAAATTCATGACATTTTCCTGTAAGAGGGGTTTCAGTTTATTTAAAGCCTATGAACTATTTTTCTGTAAAAATCCAAAATGACTTATAAAATGGTGTATATTTTTGTTGACATTTCTCCAAGTTGGCAGCTTTACTTTTAGAAGAGTTTTTGCTAACAATTTTCCTAAATACACTAAATGGAAACAAGAGAAACAACCACTTAAACACCATTATTTGATCCAAAGCAATCCAAATGTAGCTGGCTTTAAACTCTCATTAAAAGCTTCTAAGAACTGGCCCTTTAAATGTGGCAGAATTTTAGGAAGGGAGCAGATACATCTTTTGGAGAATGTATTTGGAAATGTGATATATGAAGAGGACCTTTCTGACATTGCTCTCCAATACCTCCAATAGCAACGAATGAGCAAAATAACAAATAACTCAAGGTGGTGAATACAACCAACACACTAGCCTCCTCTTATTTTTCCCACAACAACAACCCTGTGAGATGAGTTGGACTGAGAGAGTGACTGGCCCAAAGTCACTCAGGTGGTTTCATGGTTAAGTCACAACTAGAACTCATGGTCTCCCTCTTTCTAGCATGGTGTCTTAACCACTAATCAAACTAGCTCCAAAGCTGTGGGACATGCTGTCTTTAAAGATGCCTAGCCCTTTTGTTCTGGGTATTCCAGGAAAAAAATAAGGATACCGTACTTATTTTTAAGCAGGCAATTGAGACTTAATCTGAATGTGACTGGATTGTCCTTCTCTACCGTCTTTACACTGGAGGTCGGCTGGGTTGGGTTTAGATAGATAGCATCAACTTCACATGGATAACTTAGATTTATTTGAACAGGGCAATATAGACATTTGTAAACCAACCTACAAAAAGATAATGCTGCTTCTGACTTGGTGAGGTTCTGCATTCAATGTCTGCCTTATGGAGTTGGGTGGGAAAATACTGTTTTAGTACAAGTAGTCCTCAACTTATGACCACAGTTCAGCCCAAAATTTCTGTTGCTCATTGAGACAGCTATTAACTGAGTTTTGTCCTGTTTTATGACCTCCCTTGCCACAGTTAAGTGAATCACAGTTAAGTGAATCAGTCGTTAAGTTAGTAATCTGGCTTTCCTTTTGCTTGTAAGAAGATCGCAAGAGGGGATCATATGACCTCAAGACACTGCAACTGTCATAAATATGAGTCGGTTGCCAAGTGTCTGAATTTTGATCATGTGAGCATTGGGGATGCTGCAGTGGTCGTGAAAAACGGTCACTTTTTTTAGTTCCATTGTAACTTCAAACTGTCACTAAGTGAACCATTGTAAGTTGAGGACTACCTGCATGCAGTTGAGGATCAGATTTACATCCAAGGAGTTCACTTGTATTTCTAAGAAAATTGAATATCCTTAAATAGTGGTCTGATAGTTTTACCCATTTGAAAGTCATAAACATCAGACGTTTCCTCTAATTCACCATGATGCCAGCTTTATGCAAGTTATCATGATTCAGCTTAGGTTCAGGAAGAATGGTTGGCAGCCTTCCTGACAGCTATTTCAGACTTTGTGGCTTCTCTTCAATATGGCAACAGATTTGTTGTTCTGCGACTTGTGTTCAGAGAACTAAGCAATGTCTTGTGCAGGGAAGTCTGCTTGTCCAGCCTCTGCTATGAAGGGCAGAGAAAATGCAGGAACAGGATTCCAGCTCAGAGAAAACCTGCTCAACTCAGGGGGTCCTTTGGGTTGACATCAAGGTCAAACTCGAGCCAAAGGGGAAGATTTCATTCATTCAAATTGTGGAATTTGTTTTCCACAATTCTTCCCCCATTTCTTTGCAAATTGGCACTCTCAGAAATCCCCAAAGCCTTGCCTCGCTTTCAGATTCTGAGGCCCTCGTCCAACTAAAAGTATATTTAAAAGTCTATAAATGATAAATGCTTCGTATGCATAAACTTATTTAAAAAGCGAGATATCCGAGTGAGACCAGACTTCCTCTACTTGATTGC